>NW_026643110.1:2610000-3262500 GCF_028828005.1 Penicillium manginii | reverse complement strand
CATGCTTTGGCAATTTCCGAAGTATCTCTTTCCGACGATCTTTTGCCTTTGTTTGAATCTGACGTTGTAATGTTACGCGAGAGGGCATATTGATAGGAGAGGGAGCTCGCTGAGCTAGTCGGATAAGCTTCAGAAATTCAGGGTGTTCGATCGTTGTAAAGGGAAGGCGTAATGTAGATATTGTTGTAATAAGTTGCTGTTTCCATCGGTTCTCGTTGAATGCTTCAGGGGCTATGGCTGCCTAATCAAGAGAGAGAAGCATTAGATGGTTTTCCGGCTGGAAAAGAAGGTCCTTACCTGATGCCGTAGTAGCCGCTGTAGATGAGACCCTTTCCCTTGCGCTTGCCCTCTGGCCTGGCATGTTTGACGTGTAAGATGGCGGCGTAACGCAGTAGTTCCATGTGCGCTCTTACTAGAACGACTTATAGCATTGGGGTGGTGGAGAATAGCACCACATCGCTTGCACATCATCATTGGCTTCCCAGTAACACAGTGAGCAACCTGGTCGAATGAAGCCCAGATATCTGCTCGGCAGCCCTTTGTATCCCATACTCTCGCATCCTCAGCTTGCCCAGCAGATGTACGAAGCCACCATTCAACAAACTCTTCCTTGTTCATTGCTTCGAATATTATGTGGTTGTTGATAGGTTTAAGACACCCTGGGATCTTGATAGGTTGGAAAGACTGTGTTGTTTGACTTGCAGAGTGCTCAGGCGCAATACTGTCAGAGTAAAGATCCAGGAAAGATGAATCATCAACATCACATGCCTCGCCATCATCTATAAGGGTTATCTCTGGTAATTGGATTTCAGGCATAATGAAGAATAGGCAATTAATTAAAGAACGAGGATTGTTGAATAGATAGAAGAGAGTAGAGAAAGAGGTAACGAACTATTTTATTCTACAAGTACATACTCTCTATTTAGCTGAAAGATCAATAAAGCAGAGACTCAGGGGGGACGCGTTGTGTACGCAGCTCTAGTCTGATTAGCAACTTAGCCAGGAGACTCCCTATTAAGGGTCTCTGATTGGTTAATTTAATGGGCCAGCCCATGGGCCGGCCCATTCAGCCTAGATATTCGTGAAGTGCTATCCCCCGCGGATTAGATGTCGGCATCGAATTTTTTTTTCACCCTCCGATGTTAATATTTTAATGGATTTAAGCCACCACCAAAGTAGTATTAATCAATTTAAAAATATAGAGAATCGAATCAGACTACTGCGCTCCCTATAGTATTAAAAAATCTAAGAAAACCTAAGTTCTCAACTACATCGAATTCACAAACGATCAAAGCAAGAAGGCCTACTAGCTTGCGAGTAAAGGAATATATATCTTTTGACTTACAGTATATTTGGTGAATGGTAATCTATTTAGTAATTTGCCATAGTTAAAGCTGTATAATTAGAACACTATCAAATACCACTAGTAATATTGAATATCTTGCATATAATTTATGCAAATTTGGGGGCTAAATGGGCCAAATGGGCCAGCCCATGGGCCGCCAAGAAAACCCATGGGCCGGCCCAATTGGGCCGGATATTCGAATTTTGGCCCATGGGCCGGCCCATGTACAGGTCTAGAGGGAACGCCTACATAGCCACGGCGCTCACTAGCTAGGCTGCATTAGGTTAATAGAATCTTGAATTGAATTGAATTGAATTGAATTGAATTGGTGCAAACAAAGCAAACCTGGCGCATGTGCCCTTCACTTAACCTCAACGCAACAGCAATCCAGCCTCTGTCACGTGGTCTATGATTTGCTAGCTCATTCAATTGCCCCTGTTGATTGTTTTTGTCGCGCCTAAATCATACTCGACAAATCAGTGTTATAACAGAGTCACTCGTCCGGGAATTATATAGAAATTTCATCAAGTCCATTGAAAGAAAAGCTCATAATATAATTACTCTAGAAACAGTCGAGCTAAGCCATGTTCGCCGCTGCCATCATCTAAACACCGAAGTGGACATAGGGAATCCAGTGGCTGTTCAGAGGCCTTTTTTCTGTAGTCCCCGAATCCAGATGAAAAGCTTTTCTTGCTTCCTGCCCCGTGTCAGTGTGGCCTGCGCGCAATGCTCGAAGGGCCCGGTGCAGTCCTTGGCAAACCGCTACGTCCGTCATCCCTTCATCCCGCAGGGTCTCATAGAGCACCCTCGCCACATCCACACAGTGCTTGTCTGAGACTTCCCAGAGTGTTCCAACAACATGTCGGAAACCAGCCAGTTGGAAGGCGCTTACAAGATGGATTCCCTCGTCTGCCAGTCTATCCGCCGTGTTGGCGCCAGTGGAACAAGCCGAGAGATACCCGAGAAACGGCGGGTTTTCTTGGAGCTTATAGTCGCGGAGGTCATCAACGGTCAGGGGGTCGGTGGTCCAATCCTCAAGAAGCAAACGACTTTGCGAAGGCTCAACTGGATCCGACAGCCCGTGTCCTGCGAAATGGAATATCCTACACCCCTGCAGATGTTTCAGAACGTTGTCTTTGCGACGTGCTGTCCTAATAGGCTTCAATTGAAGTGAGGGACAGAAGTCGTTCAACATCTCGACCTCTTTTTCAGCATACGGAAGAACTTGACTCGCGGGTAATCCTGGGGTTTCGTCCATGGCAACCAGGAGAGCATGGTCTGATAGGGGTCCTGTGGGTTGGCGAATATGGTTTCGGCGCCCAAATATCAACGACTTGATCGACGAAGCATAGGAGGACATGACTCGGTCTAAAACTGTATTTGAGGAGTCTTGCGTGTGGTATCCTGCTGCATGAAGTGGTAGCTGGCTGAGTACCCCCGTGGGAATCCACCAGACCCGAGGCCAACTGCTATCAGAGGGAGACTTGTTGAAACCGAGTGCCTCTAGAATCGGAAAACTGACGGTGTCCCAGAGCCACTCGAGCAGTGATGTTGTGTAGGAAGAGGCAGCGAGGGAAGATGATGGCAGATCTTGGGTTCGCTCTTGGACCTCTTGTAGTGTGAGGGTAGGTAATTCTAATGCCTTGATATGAGTAGACCTGGCTAGAACCCGCGGGGTACCCTCCACGACCCTGACCCTCACCTCCCCATGCGGAGGGTCAGGGTCCGAGACCTGGACCCGCGGGGAGGGTCGTACCCAGGCCGACCCTCATGAGGGTTACCCGCGGGGACCCTGAGGGTCGTCAAACATAACAAACAGGTAAAAGACGTGACTGGGCGTCAATTGCATAAATTATGTAGAAACAAGCTGTATTTCATTGTAATTGTAAACTAAAAACTTCATCATTGTATAGCCTTACAGGAGGATACACTCCTTATTGCATCCATAGGTTCATCCTCGAATAGGGGTTTAATTTTTGAATGGTTTACATTACATCTATAGCATAGTGTCTAGTCATAGTTCTAACAAGCCAAGAGTCAAACTATATACCCATCCAGTAGTCTCGACTTCTTCCGTATCCTACCTGATACACGATGCTGCGTATTAGGGAAGGATAATAATAGGTTCTCCTCCGGGTTCACAAATCCATCGGCATCAGAATCTTCCTCATCACCAGAAGTGACCGCAGGCCGCTTTCCAGCGGCAACCGCTGAGAGTGGCGGTACGTTTGGGGTTGTTTGCATAATTGATACAGCAGCCGGTGTATCAAGACGCAACTCAATATCCTCCTCCTCGTCATCACTGATAGCCTCGAAGGTATGTGTCTGGACATCAAGTGCTTCTGCCGAAGCTGCTATCTCATGGTCTAAGAGATACTCTTGGAGAATCAGCCGCTGCTCCTCCTCAATATCAAATTTTGTTGTACACATGTACAACATAATATCACGAATAGTCTCTGGATTCAACGACCCCCGGCGGTAGTGGCATACATCCCGAGCAGAGTTAAACAGACGCTCAACTCCGGCACCAGTTGCTGGAATTGACATGATATCACGGGCAATGCTTGCAAGAACAGGGAACTCTCTCTGATGATCTTTCCAGAAGATCCGAACAGATCCTTTAATAGTATCTAATCAGGTGAGGTTAGTTATATGATTCATCACATAGGCTTATTTACTTACCACTCTGGAGATATTTGGTGAGCTCGTCGTACTGTGGAGCAATTGATCGTGGTGAAGAATCACCGTCAAGGGCCCTCTCTAGCTCCGATTCAGTTATTAATAACTGGCTATTAGGCTGTATCATATCTGATGGTACACGTTGGCTATATCTCTCGAAAAGAGACTGAAGACTCTTGCGGTATTCTTTTCTATAGTCCTTTCCTATCTCAGGATCTAGGTCCCAATCACCTGTTGAAAAGAACTCCATCTTACTTGATGGCGCTAAGATCGTCCCAATTGCATAAAGATTACCTTCGATATCATCTGTCTCGCCGTAGTATTTCTTCAGTTTCTCCTTCGCAGCCTCAAGGGAGGAAAGCATCAGCTGTTTCCAGTGAACTTTCTTTCGACGAAGCTGACGAATTGATCTTTCAAGATGATCAAAAAGCTTGTTATAAATCCTAAAGATAAGGTGGATACTCGAGTCTTTAGTACGACAAACTAGCGTAGTAAGCGTAAAAAAGGGCTGGAGAATACAAAGTAGATAGTCAATCTGCCGCCACCCCTCAATACTCAATGCAAAATGGGTTTGGGTGTAGTCCTTGCAGTACTTGTCGAATATGTCATGAAGTCTTTTCGCCCGCCGAAGCATCAGAAATGTCGAATTCCATCGTGTACGGACATCCTGGATTGGGAGAAGCCTTATCCCAGCATTATTAGATTGAAGATTCAAGAAGGCTTCTTTGCGTTGAGGGCTTCCGTTGATATAAACTGCAAGGCCGCGAACCTATAAGGATTATTATCGTTATTGGATTATGATTCGTAAATAGAAGCTTTAAGCTTACCTTATTTAGAGTATCGGCGATCTCATGTTTCTGCTGGCGTGCACGAAGTGAATGTACACGATCTTCAGACCATTCCGTCTCGGTGTTGTTATTCTTCGGGGCGGCCTTAATTTTACCAAGTAAATCAGTTAGACTCAATTGAATAACATGCGCAAGGCAGGGCACTTGGACAATTGTAGAATCTGTCTCTTGCTGTAGCGTCTTAGTCGAATCATTCACCGCTGCGATAAGTGTCTTATTATTAGACGCATTATCAGTTGTCACCGCCAGTATACGGTCAGCGATCTGGTGCTTCTCTAGGATCTGGAGAACAACCCTACCGAGGTTCACTCCAGTATGAGATCCAGATATTGGCTCAAACCCAAGGAGAACCTCGCGATACTCCCATTCCTGGTCTAGGAAGTATCCTGTGATAGCCATGAATGCTTGCTGGAATGGAGAAGTCCAACAGTCAAGCGCAATCGACATTCTTGCACTAGATGGAAGCCGTTGTAGTGTCTCCTGTTGATGTTCTATAACAAAATCCTGAAGGCGCTCACGAATCACCTTTCTTGATGGAACACTTGGTAGTGTGGGTGCTAGCCGTGCGTAGGAAAGGAGGTCGTGGAATTCTTGATGTTCGACAAATAGGAAGGGTAAATGCGATACAGTGATCAGGTTTAGGATCTTCTGCTCCCATATTTGCTGGGTAAAGGTAGGCGCTGGTCTTCTCTCAGCCTAAATAATAGTGAAAATAGTATTAGTATTGATATTAAATATAGGCTGGTTCAAATATACCGCGTCACTAAGTAGTTGCTGGATATTACCCTTCTTCGGTATTCGCTGTCGGCACCTTAGCCCATCGAGATGTTTCTGCATCGATGAGGTTCCAGTATGGTTGGTAGTTGGGTGCTCAAGAATTGTACGGCACCGTTTGCATATAACGCCTGGCTTCCCATCTTTGGTATTTGCAACTTGTTGAAACCCTTTCCAGCACTCTGCACGACGGTTCACATCCCAGTTGATCCGCTTCTTCTTACCAAAGTCGGTTTCAAGCCACCACTGAATAAATTCTGCGGTCATTGTAGTTGTAAAGACAACGTACTCGTTGATACGGTCTGGTTTGATTCGTGTAAGAGTGTCTGGGGCCTGAGGTGCCACGCGCGATCGATGGGTTGGAAGGTCTGGAAGGTCTGGAACTGATCCAAACTGACTTTCGGATAGTAGTTGACTCTGGCTTTCGCGTTGGGATAGGGAATCGTTAGGAACAAGGTATTGTAGCGTGTCTAATTGCACCCCATCGAAGCTAGATGATGCGTAGACATCGGAGAGCTGCGACATGACAGATTTAGTAACTAGAAGATAGTACTATGACTGAGGAAGAAGAGAGTGAGGAACTTACTGTTTAATTTGTAGAAAAAGATACGCAAGATTCTTGGGGCATCCGTTCATCCCTGTTCTATATGCTAGAATTGATCTATCATCTTTTGTTTCCACATAGCTAGATCTGATTGGCTAGCATAATAAACGAACCTCAATGAACCTCAAATAGACCCTCGCTTACCCGCAGCGACCCTCAAATAGACCCTCGCTTACCCGCAGCGACCCTCAAGGGGACCCTCACTACCCGCATCGACCCTCAAAAGAGACCCTCAAGTTGAGAAAAAGTCTTGATCAGAACGACCAAGTCCAATAATTGCAATCTTTGAACCGGATTTACAACATATTTAGATTATTTGTCCTGAATTCTTGAAGAAAAAGTAATAGAAGAAGATATAACAGCTCAAATGATGTAAAAATGAGGTTATTTGAACCACGTTTTTATAGCTTTCTTAAAAAACAGTGGTTCTACAAATGAAGATACACATAGGTTACACTATCTGCAATATATATATTTACAACTTTACATGCATTTTTGTCGACAACCGCCACTGACCACCCCCTATATCGATATCATCAAATATTACTTGTAATCTGTGGGTGACCATGTCTACGGTTTACTTTTACATGAATATTTATTTATAATTCGCTATATTGATGGAGTATTCAGTAAAATATCTACAAATTGACGGAACAGCTATAAAAAACATAGATGAATCATCAATTTTATCCAACCGAAAGAGGTAAGGCGTCGAAAATTTATGCAAATGCGGGTCGTTGAGGGTCGCCGAGGGTCCGCATACTGAACCTCAACGATCCTCAGGGTAGGTTGAGGGTCGGAAGGTTGGAACCTCCCCTCAAGAGGGGAGGTTCGAGGTTCTGGGGTAGGGACCCATGCGGAGGGTCGTAGCCAGGTCTAGCCATAGATCGGGACCTGACCTGTCACACCGCTGCCATTATCTAAACACCAAAGTGGACGTAGGGGATCCAGTGGCTGTTCAGAAGCCTTTTTTCTGGAGTCCCCACGTTCAGATGAAAGGCCTTTCTTGTGTCCTGCCCGTGTCAATATGTCCGGCGCGCAACTCTCGAAGGGCCCGGTGCAGTCCTCGGCAAACCGCTACGTCCGTCATCCCTTCATCCCGTAGGGTCTCGTAGAGCACCCTCGCCACATCCACACAGTGCTTGTCTGAGACTTCCCAGAGCGTCCCAACAACGTGTCGGAAACCAGCTAGTTGGAAGGCGCTGACAAGATGGATTCCCTCATCTGCCAGCCTATTCGCCGTGTTGGCGCCAGTAGAACAAGCAGAGAGATATCCGAGAAACGGCGGGTTTTCATGGAGCTTATAGTCACGGAGGTCGTCAACAGTTAAGGGGTCGGTGGTCCAATCCTCGAGAAGTAAACGACTTTGCGAAGGCTCTGCTGGATCTGACTGCCCGTGTCCTGCGAAATGGAATACCCTACACCCCTGTAGGTGTTTCAAAATATTCTCCTTACGATGTGCTGTCCTAATTGGTTTTAACTGAAGTGAGGGACAGAGGTCGTCCAACATTTCGATCTCCTTTTCAGCATATGGAAGGGCTTGACTAGTGGTTAATCCGGGTGTTTGGCCCATAGCAACCAGGAGAGCATGGTCTGATAGGGGCCCTGCGGGTTGGCGAATATGGTGTCGACGCCCAAATATCAACGACTTGATCGAAGAAGCATACGAGGACATGACTCGATCCAAGACAGTCTCAGTGGATCCCCGCGTATGGTATCCTGCTGCATGAAGTGGTAGTTGGCTCAGTATGCCAGTGGGAATCCACCACACTCGAGGCCAATTGTTATCAGAAACAGGGTTGTTGAAACCGAGTGCTTCTAGAACCGGACGACTGACGCTATCCCAGAGCCACTCCAACAGTGATGTTGTGTAGGAAGAGGCAGCAAGGGAAGTTGATGGCAGATCTTGGGTCCGCTCTTGGGTCCGCTCTTGGACCTCTTGTAGTGTGAGGGTGGGTAATTCCAATGCCCTGATATAAGTGCGTTGGACAAGGAATGCATCGCAGCGATAAGAGCTTAAATTGACGACGACGATAGGGTCCGGATCTGCTGCGGCCATCAACTCATCTGGGGTCGGCGGCAGAAGAAAGTTGTGGAAGCCTGTCTTGGCACGAATCTTTGCTAGGGTCTCGCTAAATTTTTGGTCCGCGTCACGGCGTCGAGATGCTTGAGACTCCCAGGATAACGTATGATCAGTGGAGCTCAAAGTTATTGTTCGATCTACTGGCGAATCTAGCTCGTCTCGAAGAGATACGAATGTATCTGCCAGATCAGGGTGCTGTTGCTTGAGATCGGAGATATCCCCGCGCATTTCTATCAGCAGGCCAGCTATAATGGCGCGACCGAGTTCGAGAAGTTGCAAGGCGTGATGAGCTGTTTTTCCAGCATTAAGAGCAGCCGCAGCGGCCATAGAAGCCAAGCCAGCAAAGGCTGCGAGCATTTCCTGCTTGTCGGTGTGCTTTAAGGACCGTGGGCTCACGGCAGGAAGCAGGTCCACAGCCTCTCGGAGCAACTGACTCGATTCGTCCCAATTGGACCGCGAGGCCAGAATGCTGGCGGCATATTTGGCTAGGCTGATGCGGATAGACGGAGCAGCGCTACGGCAATTCCAGCCATCTTTATAGGCCGATAGGGCGCAGTTGAGGTCGTCCATCGATCCAGTCTGCTGGAATCGCCGACCAAGACAGTTTCCAAGGTTATTCAACCAACCAGCTCGGTTGGGGTGGTCATCAGGTGTAGAATTGACTGCCATATCGGTAACTTCGATAGCACGGTTGATGTCGTCCATTGATCCAGTCCTGTCAAATCGCATACTAAGCTGGTGCCCAAGATTGTTCAACATCCCAGCTCGGTCAGGGTTGTCTTCAGGTGTGGAATTCACTGCGATATCGGTAACTTCGATAGCACGGTTGATATCGTCTATCGATCCAGTCCGCTCGAATCGCCTACTAAGCTGGAGTCCAAGATTATTCACCGAACCGATTCGGTCAGGGTGGTCTTCAGGCCTGAAATTCACAGCCATCTCCGCGGCCTTAATACTATGGTTGAGATCTTCCATTGATCCAGTCCGGTCAAATCGCAAACCAAGAGAGACACCAAGATTATTCAGCCACGTGGCTCGGCTAGAGCAGTCTTCAGGTGAGGATTTCACTGCCATATTGGTAACTTTAATAGAACAGTTGAGGTCGTCCATCGATCCAGTCCGCTCGAATAGCCAACCAAGACAGTTTCCAAGACTATTCAACATCCCAGCTCGGTCAGGGTTGTCTTCAGGTGTGGAATTCACTGCCATCTTGGTAACTTCAATAGCACGATTGAGGTCGTCCATCGATCCAGTCCGCTCGAATCGTATACAAAGACAGTTTCCAAGATTATTCAACCTCCTAGCTCGGGCAGGGTGGTCATCAGATGTAGAATTTACTGCCATATCGGTGACTTCGATAGCACAGTTGAGGTCGTCCATCATTCCAATCCTCTCAAATCGCTTACCAAGCAGGCTACCAAGGTTTTTCAACCGATCAGCTCGATCAGGGTGGTCTTCATGTGTAGACTCCACTGCCATATCGGTGACTTCGATAGCACGGTTGAGGTCGTCCATCGATCCGGTCCGCTTGAATCGCGCACCAAGCCAGTGTCCAAGATTGTTCAACCAGGCGCCTCGGTCAGGGTGGTCTTCAGGTGTAGACTCCACTGCCCTGTTCGTAACTTCGACAGCACGGTTGATGTCGTCCATTGAACCAGTCCGCTCGAATCGACTACCAAGTTGGCTACAAAGATTGTTCAACCAACCAGCTCGGGCAGGGTGGTTATCAGATGTAGAATTTACTGCCATATCGGTGACTTCGATAGCACGGTTGAGGTCGTCCATCATTCCAATCCTCTCAAATCGCCTACCAAGCAGGCTACCAAGGTTTTTCAACCGATCAGCTCGGTCAGGGTGGTCGTCAGGCGTAGCGTCCACTGCCATATCCTCAACTTCAAGAGCACGGTTAAGGTCGTCTATCGATCCAGTCCGCTTAAACCGCCTACCAAGCTGGCTACAAAGATTATTCAACCAACCGGATCGGTCAGGGTGGTCTTCAGGTGTAGATTTCACTGCAATAAACACAACTTCGACAGCACGGTTGAGGTCGTCCATCGATCCAGTCCGCTCGAATCGCCAACCAAGACAGTTTCCAAGATTATTCAACCAACCAGCTCTGCCAGGGTGGTCGTCAGGCGTGACATCCACTGCCATATCCACAACTTCGACAGCACGGTTGAGGTCGTCTATTGATCCGATCCGCTCAAAGCGCCTACCAAGCCAGGTACCAAGATTATTCAACCGACCAGCTCGGTCAGGGTGGTCTTCAGGTGTAGAGGCCACTACCATGCTCACAGCTTGAACAGCACAGGTCATGTCGTTCATTGATCCAGTCCGCTCAAATCGCGCATTAAGCCAAATACCAAGGTTGTTCAGCCAATCGGTTCGGTCAGGGTGGTCTTCAGGTGTGGAATTCACTGCCATATTGGTAACTTCGATGGCACGGTTGAGGTCTTCCATCGATTCGGTCCGCTCAAATCGCCTACCAAGCCAAGCACCAAGATTATTCAACCCCCTGGCGCGGATAGGGTGGTCTTCAGGTGTGGAGTCCACCGCTATATCCGCAATTTCGACAGCACGGTTGAGGTCGTCAATCGATCCGGTCCGCTTGAATCGTGTATTAAGCCGGACACCAAGGTTATTCAATTGATCGGCTCGGTCAGGGTGGTCATCAGGTGTGGAATTCACTGCCATATTGGTAACTTCGATAGCACGGTTGAGGTCGTCCATCGATCCAGTCCGCTCGAATCGTGTATCAAGCCAGATACTAAGGTTGACCAACGCCGTAACGTCTGGTATAATATGTACGATGTCTTCCATCATACGTATGGCATTCTCGAGCTCTCCTATGACGCCAGTTCGCCGATACTTTTCAGCTAATTGTGCTGCGCGACCTACTTGGATGTCTATTTCGTCGTATGTGGACCCCTGGCTGTACCTTGATCGTTATGTATATGTCAGCCGTTGGTCTTTCTAACTAGAGCCGTTACCCTTCGACAATTTCTTTCTTTACGCTTCTCGCAAGCAAGGATTTGGCAACAACGCCATTGTGATCTCATGGAGAGTTTAATAAACTGCGGCTTACCGATTCCTGGAGACCATATTTTCAACGTCTTCTGAGATGATCCTGATCTGGCTCATCCAAGCGGACGTCATGTCGAGAATTTGAAATCGTCGAGCACGATCGGGGTAGCCTATCGGTACTTCTGTAATCCATCCTTCTATTCGCCGAATGGCTTGTTGAAGGTGCTCAGTTGAATATGTCCTAGTGAAGATGAGGAAACAGATGTAGATATATAATTCAATTTGATCGTCATTTGCGGGTTCTTCTTGCAACTCTGCGAAAGAGCAAAGTTCTTCATCGTTCATGTCTCGTAGTAACGAAGCCATCTCCGCCTCGACATTGAAGAGCCCAATGTCAGCCGAATAATTTGCTGCCATTAGTGTGGTTATTGTGGTATCCGGAACGATTGGTCCAAACACGGACTGTGACATGGGCAGTTTTAAGCTGATATAACCAAGGGATATATGGCGAGTCACAGATGTATCTAATTTGACAGACCATACAGGGTCAGGCGCGTACAGTGGCGCGTACAGCGACGCGTGCAGTACTGCGGGGCCAGCTCCAGGCTTCCACACCAAATCTACGGTCAGACACCTTTTCCATTTTTGCCTAGAACCGAACCAGCCAGCCATGGATCATATAATGAAAACACCAACTGAACATCTCGCCTGGCCTTGAATTTCGAGTGACCCTGACACGGCCACCAGACCTAACACCAGTCAATAGCCTGCTGCTAAACCGTCATATTCCCCAAGAGTCTATCGGGCTCGGCCCCCTTTTCCTCGACCCCCCAGTACCTTGGCCAGGACTTCTGCCAGCCTTCCTTCCAAACGCATCCAGGAGACCAATCGTTAGACGCCACAAATCCCGATCATACCCCCATCCATCCCTGATGTGCTCAGCTGAGCCTGCACAGCCTGCACTCGGTCGCGCCCTCGGTTCCTCTACGATCCACGACTTTGCGCTTCAGCTGGGGTTCTTTCCTGTGTATATTCTGTCTTCTAATTCGATCTTCCAGGGGTATCTCTATCTATGTGTTGTACGACTTATCGTACGCTCTTGAGTTCTAGTTGGATTTCCTTCTAAGAGAAATGGGGTCCGCCAAGCCTCGGGACGGCAATCTCGTTCCGCAATGCAACTGCTCACACACCATTAATCTGGCGTATCGAGATGCAAAAAGACACGAGAGCTCTTACGAACATGGACGCAGGCCTGAGTACCCTATGAATAGCGTGGAGGGACTCGGATGAACACTTAACCGAGGAGTCCTATAGATGGCTAGATCTCGATGGATTTACTGTGGTTAGACATCGTCGATGTCATTCGTTCCTTTCCGTACTAGTCCACACAGTATTCTATTCGCCTATTAGTTCCCCGCTTATTTCCTTCTGAAATTCACTTGGAGGCAGCTTACCTCAACAATCGATTTCACCGCCATCTCTAGCCATGAGCCAGGTTGACAGGGTGCCTGATAAATGGGCGGTGCTGATAGGGGTTGACTATTACGAGCATCCCGAACAGCCCATAACCACACCACGACACGACGGTCGAGGCAATAAAATTGAGTACAAAATCCTTCATGGTTGTGTCAACGACGTCCTTGCAGTTGAGCAATACCTTGTCGACACAATCAAGGTCGACCCGCAGCACATAACGAAGTTGCTCGCCCCCTGCCCAGGACGAAAATATTTGTCACAGCTTCCTGTGGACAGCTACCGAGATGCTTCCTATGATAATATGGTTGACGCTTTGAAAGTACCCAGGGGTGCTAAGAGGGGTGACTTCATCTATATCCATTTTTCCGGCCACGGGGCCCGCGCTACGACCATTTTCCCAGAATTGAAGGACGGCGGGGCTGACGCTGTGGATGAAGCTCTTGTGCCAAGTGACATCACCCGTGGCGGAAACTACCTACGAGACCTCGAGATAGGTGTTCTTCTACAAGCTATGGTAGACGCCGGTCTAGTTGTGACGGTAATCCTTGACTGTTGCCACTCTGGCGGGGCTATTCGGGGTGACGACGATCCAGAGATTGGCGAAACTCGAGGCATTCCGAATATATACAAATCAGACCCGGAACGAGATCTACCCAGGACTATAGACAGTATCATGAAATTCGGACGCCAGCCATCGTGGATGCACACTCCACAGGGCTTCGTGGTTCTTGCTGCGTGCCAAGAGCTCGAGACGGCCAAGGAGACGACTGATAAAGACTATACCCACGGTATCCTAACGTACTGGCTTCTGAGTATTCTTCGTAACAGCCCCGTGGAAATCTCCTCGCAGGCGATCTACGAGCGGATCTGTGCCAAGGTGCAAGACAGCAGTCGAAACCAGACTCCGTACCTCGTAGGAGACAGAGACAGATTCTTCTTCAGCAAGAAGCTCCGGTCGCGTGTCTACGCTTTAGCAGTCAGAAAAGCGCATGTTGAGCCGTACAGAGTACCTATTGACCGCTTAGTGTATCTATCTGGTGGAAAGCTTCATGGAGTGGAAGAAGAGTCTGAGTACGCCATCCTGCCCTGGGGCTTCGACCTTGGCAAGAGGTTTGATGACACCGACATCCTTGGCCGAGTCCAAGTAAAAAAAGTGATGCCGGCGACATCCCTCGCGCTTTTCATCTTGCCGTGTGGGGTGCGTTGGGATGATATTGAGGATGGGTGCGCTGCTGTTCTGCAGAAGTTGCCCATCGCGAAAAAGTCCACAGTCCATTTTGTCACACCTGACGAAAATTTGAGGGTTAATTTCAAAAAAGAATGGGATCAACTTCATGGCGACCGAACTTGGCTTAAAGTCAATGAAGACAATAGCAGCCCATTCTTCACCATCTCCGTCGACGATAGCGGCAATTTCAAAATCCGCGACTGGTCGGGCAATCTCACTGCGGTCATCGAAAACGCTCTGAAATCACTGCCGGCCGCGAACGCTGACAGTATGAGGGCAGTCATACGTCGCCTGGAACACCTTACGAGGTTCAGAATTACAAAAGAACTGGCCAATCCAGACATAGGGCCCGGCACACCATCCGGTTTAATCAGAGTCGAGGTAGATACTGTATCTGAGGGCCAGAGCGTGTCGGGACGGTGGTTCCCCCCTGCGGAGATCGGAGAGTGGGTGCCAGGAGTTTATGAGGTGCCCGAGAAGACCATGTTCCGCATCGCAATTAAGAATCAGTCCAGCCGACCCTTGGGCTGTGTAGTCCTGGACTGCGGTGCAGAGATCGGCATCGAGCACGTTTTTCCACGAGGCGAACCTTATCGCATCCTCCATCCGGGCGACCACGAGGACGCGTTGTTCTGGATGGAGATCGCATCAGAAATGCGAGTATCAGCGCAGGGCGGTATTCCCGTTGTTGATACATTAAAGGTCTTCGTGTCCGATCCTCCAACGAATATTGACTCGCTCAGGCTCCAGGGGCTAAAGGAGATGGAAGACGGCAGACGGGGCGGTGACGGTGAGATGTGGGCTCAGAACTTGGAGGATCTCTTGAGCTTCCTCAACACGAGCCGGCTCGCAAAATCTCTTCCGGCTCGCGGTGCCCTGAAAGCCGACTGGGAGACGTTCAACGTTAAAATTCGAATCAAGCCATCCTCCAATTAGAGATTCCAGTTGTTCCAAATGATAAGATGCATTGCGGCCGTCACCAGCCTTGTCACTTTATTACCATTTGCGAACATTCTACCTAGCTGGAAGTCACTTTCCTGTCCAGTCATTCTTCTCTTGTTTGCCCCACTACATTTATTATTTAACTCAAAAGACAGAAGACCTTGCTGATTCTACATAGTGCAAAATTGGCAATATAATCCGCCTATAAATATTGGCATATATGTTAGGGGTTTCGTAAAGGATTACAACTTCTAAATAGTATGCGTTGTTCATTGCACAAGACGAATTATTTCTCACGTCTGCTAGAGAGGATGAGAATTCATTCATTCTCTTCCAATATCTGCATCCACCCGATAAAGAATTTGCTCGCCGTCCAACTCAGAACTTTCATACGTACCCATCAAGTCTGGCAGTGCAAGGGGATCGGAAACTTCTGCATCTACCCCATCATTGGCATTTCCTTCAGGCTGCCCCGCCCTGACGGCAAGGTATGATATCCATCGGTTACCCTTTTCCAGGTAGGCTTTATCGACTTTCTGCGTTGTAAACCACGAGAAATGAATTTTGCGGTACTGGACCGCGAACACCTGTTCCCCGATAGCCGTGTATCCGACCCCCTCATTGGACGACTTTACCAGCGATATGCTGCTCGAGATATCGAGGCCCGAGACTAGGGGGGATGGGGGCCGGCACGCCAGCCGCACTAGTGATCACTGCTGCGGGTAGGGATGCGGTCATGCCGAGGTTGGTTTCGCGGTGGCGCTCCAAATCCACGCGGCCGTCGATCATTGTCTTGAACCCACAAACGAGGTATACAGTGCTGGAGGAACGCCGTGATTCCTTGTCTAACCAGGCACGCACCCTGGTCTGCCGGCATGCGGCACTGAAGTAAGCGCTAGCATTTCGTAGGTGGTGGGTGACGCAGTGCGTGGCGGTGACGGTCGCTGAGAAGCTAGTTGGGGCCGAGGGCGCGACCGAGAGCAGGTTCAGCAGTCTCAGCTCTAGTTGTGTGCCCCGGCTTCGTTGGAGGACTTCGTGGAAATTCTCAACCCGTTGAGTGGCCACGTCAGGGATGAACGGAGGGGCGATGGGATTTCTGGCGTCTAACGATTGGTCATTGGGATCTGCTGGAAAGGACGGCTGGCAGAAGTCCTGGTCAGGGTACTTGGGGTCCAGAACAAGACGGCCGAGCTCAATGGATTCTCGGGGAATAGGATGGTTGAGCAGTAGACTAGTGAGTGACATTGTGCCTAGTGGCCGTGTCAAGGTTGCTTGCATTAAGCCAGAAGAAAATGGTAGGTCGGTGCCCTCATTATATGGCCCGTGGCTGGCTGATCTGGTTCTTGGTGTGCATAAAAGCTGTCTCTGACGTGGTCACTGCAGATTCGGCAAGAAAGCCTGGTCTTGACCACACTGTTACCCGCCTGCTCAACAAGAGTCTGCGTGATTCAGCAAGCTCGTCACTACCCTGCGCCCCGGTTAGAGGGCGCTAGGCTATATACGGCTAGCGATAGTACTCAACAAAGGCCCCGGAAATCTAAAGTTAGTGTAGGGAGGGAGATTTCGGAAAAGAAAGTCTTGTGTGTCAGGGGGTTATTTATTCTCGATATTCACTGAATATCTCGTAGTTGTACCATTTTCAATCCCCCCTAGAACGAAAATTGTTCCCTATAATTGTTCGAATACTGCAGCAGGAATAGGAGAGAATTATCGCCAAAATAGCATCTTCGGTGAACGAGAGGCTAATCGTCCGACAAAAGACACAACAAATGCTGCACCATACGTTTCCACATTGGCCAGCTTTGTCACGATGCTCGGTAGTCGATTTCAGCGGACCAGATCGATGGACGACCTCAACCATGCTGTCAAAGTTGTGGATATGGCAGTGAAATCCACGCCTGAAGACCATCCTGAGCGAGCCGGTTGGTTGAATGATCTTGGTATCTGGCTTGGTGCGCGATTCGAGCAGACCAGATCGATGGATGACCTCAACCGTGCTATCGAAGTTGCGGGTATAGCAGTAAATTCCACGCCTGAAGACCATCCTGACCGAGCCGATTGGTTGAGTAATCTTGGTACCTGGCTTAGTATGAGATTCGCGCAAATCAGATCGATGGATGACCTGAACCGTGCTATCGAAGTTGTGGGTATAGCAATGAAATCCACGCCTGAAGACCACCCAGACCGATCTCGTCGTTTGAGCAACCTTGGCACCTGGCTTAGTACGAGATTCGAGTGGACCAGATCAATGGACGACCTTAACAGTGCTGTCAAAGTCACAGATATGGCAGTGAATATGACGTCTGAAAACCACCCGGACCGAGCCCGTCAGTTGAGTAACCTTGGTATCTTGCTTAATACACGGTCCGAGCGGACTGGCTCAATAGACGATCTCAACCGTGCTGTTAAAGTTGCGGGTATGGCAGTGGATTCGACGCCCGAAGATGACCTAGACCGAGCTAGTTTATTGAACAACCTTGGTAACCGGCTTGGTAGGCGATTTGAGCGGCTTGGGTCGATGGACGACCTTGATCGTGCTGTCGAAGTTGTGGATATGGCAGTGAATTCCACGCCTGAAGACCATCCTGATCGAGCCCATCGGTTGAGCAACCTTGGCAACCGGCTTGGTAGGCGATTCGAGCGGACTGGATTGATGGACGACCTCAACCATGCTGTCGAATTCGTGGATATGGCAGTGAAATCCACGCCTGAAGACCATCCTAACCGAGCCGGTTGGTTGAACGATCTTGGAACCTGGCTTGGTACGCGATTCGAGCGTACTGGATCAATAGAAAACCTCAACCATGCTGTCGAAGTTGCGGGTATAGCAGTAAATTCCACGCCTGAAGATCATCCTGACCGAGCCCGTCGGTTGGAAAATCTTGGTACCTGGCTTGGCAGGCGATTCGAGCGAACTGGGTCGATAGACGACCTCAACCGTGCTGTTGAAGTTACCAATATGGCAGTGAATGCTACGCCTGAAGACCACCTGAGACCGAGCCGCTTCGCTGAGCAACCTTGGTATCTGGCTTGGTACGCGATTCAAGCGCATGGGTTCAGTGGACGACCTTAACCGTGCTGTCGAGGTTGCAGGTGTAGCAGTAAATTCCACGCCTGAAAACCACCCAGATTGGGCCCGTCGGCTGGACAACCTTGGTATATGGCTTGGTAGGCGATTCGGACGGACGGGATCGATGGACGACCTTAACCGTGCTATCAAAGCTATGAATATGGCGGTGAATTCCACGCCTGAAGACCACCCAGACCTAGCCCGTCGGCTGGGTAATCTTGGTATCTTGCTTGGTAGACGATTCAAGCGGACTGGATCGATGGGCGACCACAACCGTGCTGTTGAAGTTACAGATATGGCAGTGAATTCCACGCCTGAAGACCATCCTGACCGAGCCAGTTGGTTGAATAACCTTAGTATCCACCTCAGTAAGCGATTTGAGCAGACTGGATCGATGGATGACCTTAACCATGCTATCGAAGTTGTGGATATGGCAGTGAATACCACACCTGAAGACCACCCAGACCGAGCCCGTCGGCTGAACAACCTTGGTAACCGGCTTAATACGCGATCTGACCGGACCGGATCAATGGACGACCTCAACCGCGCCCTATCAGCCTACAAAGAAAGCTGGAATTGTTGTAATGCCGCTCCGTCTATTCGTATCCGCCCCGCCCAAAATGCTGCACGAATTCTGGCCTCGCAGGCGAATTGGGAAGAATCTAGCCGGTTGCTGCAAGAGGCTGTAGACCTGCTCCCTGCTGTGAGCCCACGATCCTTGAAACACACAGACAAGCAGAGCATGCTTGGGGCCTTTGCCGGCCTGGCTTCTATGGCAGCTGCTACTGCTCTCAATGCCGGCAAAAAAGCTGATCATACTTTGAAACTTCTTGAACTCGGTCGCGGCGTCATTGCTGGTCTATTACTTGAATTGCGCGGAGATATTTCTGATCTCAAGCAGCAGCACCCTGATCTAGCAGACGAATTCATGTCTCTTCGAGACACGCTAGATTCCCCAGTAGATCAAAAAGCAATTCTTAGTTCGACTGATACTATGCCATCATGGGAGTCTCAAGCATCACTACGTCGTGACGCGGACCAGAAATTAAGCGAGACCCTGAAGAATATTCGCGCAGAGTCTGGTTTCCACAACTTTCTTCTTCCGCCGACTCCAGATGAGTTGATGGCCGCAGCAGATCCAGACCCTATCGTCGTCATTAATTTAAGCTCTTATCGCTGTGATGCATTTCTCATTGAACGCGCTCGCATTAGGGTATTGGAATTACCTGACCTGAAAATGAAAGATGTCCAGGAGCGGACCCAAAGTCTGTTATCATCTTCCCTTGCTGCCTCTTCCTACACAACATCACTGTTGGAGTGGCTCTGGGATAGCGTCAGTCGTCCGGTTCTAGAAGCACTCGGTTTCAACAACCCTGTTTCTGATAACAATTGGCCTCGAGTGTGGTGGATTCCCACTGGCATACTGAGCCAACTACCACTTCATGCAGCAGGATACCATACGCGGGGATCCACTGAGACTGTCTTGGATCGAGTCATGTCCTCGTATGCTTCTTCGATCAAGTCGTTGATATTTGGGCGTCGACACCATATTCGCCAACCCGCAGGGCCCCTATCAGACCATGCTCTCCTGGTTGCTATGGGCCAAACACCCGGATTAACCACTAGTCAAGCCCTTCCATATGCTGAAAAGGAGATCGAAATGTTGGACGACCTCTGTCCCTCACTTCAGTTAAAACCAATTAGGACAGCACATCGTAAGGAGAATATTTTGAAACACCTACAGGGGTGTAGGGTATTCCATTTCGCAGGACACGGGCAGTCAGATCCAGCAGAGCCTTCGCAAAGTCGTTTACTTCTCGAGGATTGGACCACCGACCCCTTAACTGTTGACGACCTCCGTGACTATAAGCTCCATGAAAACCCGCCGTTTCTCGGATATCTCTCTGCTTGTTCTACTGGCGCCAACACGGCGAATAGGCTGGCAGATGAGGGAGTCCATCTTGTCAGCGCCTTCCAACTAGCTGGTTTCCGACACGTTGTTGGGACGCTCTGGGAAGTCTCAGACAAGCACTGTGTGGATGTGGCGAGGGTGCTCTACGAGACCCTACGGGATGAAGGGATGACGGACGTAGCGGTTTGCCGAGGACTGCACCGGGCCCTTCGAGAGTTGCGCGCCGGACATATTGACACGGGCAGGACACAAGAAAGGCCTTTCATCTGAACGTGGGGACTCCAGAAAAAAGGCTTCTGAACAGCCACTGGATCCCCTACGTCCACTTTGGTGTTTAGATAATGGCAGCGGTGTGACAGGTCAGGTCCCGATCTATGGCCAATATAGGCTTGGCCTGTGCGATGTGTTCTATCAGTTCCCCGGGAAATTTACTCGCCGCGGGTCACCCCATATTCTTACACTTCTCCAAGCTTCAGATAAACTGTATGTTAGCACCGCTCAATTGAAAAATTAATTTGGCTGTAAGTTAGCCTGGGAGTAGCGGTGCTCGAATGTGCAGGTACCAGGTGGGCATTTCATCACACAGGGCATTTCATGTCCCCGGGATGGGGGTTAGTACGTTGCAGATAGTAGATGGCCTATTTCATCCTTTCTGTCCTGTTATATCCAAATGTAAGTTAGTTGCGATGGGAGCATCTCTCCTTCTCTTCTCTTCTCTCTCTCAGCTTAATACCTTCGTTCAATACTACTGCTATCTTTCAAAACATCTGAGTCCTTACACCAGTGAAAACATGTAAACGAGGCCCCTGGCCTTTAATCAATTTGAAAACTCGTCCTTGCAAATCCTCGGGCGCACGACTGAGCCGTTAAACTAAACCCCAATTATCCAAGATCGCCATCCTGGCCCCTCAATGTCCGCTTCATTCTGTCAGCCGCAGCTGAGAACACGAACAGGGCGCAGAACCCTGTCAGCCGAGATGATGATCTTATCAGAATTGGACGAGGCAATGGGCATTGCTGAGTAAATTATCATGGTTGACAGCGACTCTGTTGATTCTGGCCAATCGCAAGAAGTAGGAAAGGCCCTGTCCACTGAATTGGTTTCATGCCCTCTTGGAGGCGCAGCAATGACTGAGCCGTAATTCTGCCTTGCCCTGTGTTAGACTCCTGCACCTCGCCGTCATGCTGACATTGGCGTTCATTGGGGCGATTCAAATGAGACGACCGTGGCCCTGTCCATTGATTTAAGTTCATTTTCGATCTCGAAAAGAGAGCCACTCTTTAGCTGAGCCGTGATTTTTCCTTGCTATGTTCTAGATTCTTGCACGTCGTTGGAGTGTTGAGCCCTACATTTATATCAGCAAATAGAGACAGACGACCATGGTCGCGCCCACTTATTTGATTCCAAAACAATGTTCAAAATTACTGGGTCGCAAGTCTCGTAGGAAGCTGAGGCTGAGCCATGAATTTTCCGAGTATCGACCAACCCCCTGGAAAAATATCGAGATAAATTCATGTTCGAGATGAATTCATGGCGAATACCAATGAGGAGCCTGTTCCAATTAGCCAGTCAGATCATACGAAGGAGACCATGCCCATTAATTCAGTTTCATTTTCGAAGCTAAGCCACGATGTGGTGACGAATCGACCGAGTCATAACTTTTACTCGCTAGGCAGCTGGCAATCAGGCAAGTGCAAAAGCAGTTTTTGATGCCGAGTGATCCACGGTGGCCAATCAACATAGGTGGATGTAGCTCTGTCCGCTGATTCGGTTTCATTCTGAGCCGTCTTCTCCGGTTAGTAGCATGAGCCATAAATTTTCGGGGTGTCTGGCGATGCCCTTCACAATCTTAGAAAGTGGGATCTGAAGTTTGACAAACCGCTGTTGAAAGGCGAGGAGTAGAAGCCCTAAGGTGATTGCACATGAGAAATATACAGGCTTTTGGTTCCAATCAGAGAAAAAGGTGAACATAATTACTGGCAATTTGTTGTACGATAGATAACTCTAACCAACGCTCCTACTACGAACGTCACACTGTAAGCATATGCCATTGGCCACGTAGCTAAGAGATAATTATATTTCTATAGTAGTTACTACCAGGTGACGAGCTTCTATTCTCATGCCGGTGACACAGGCAGTCAAGCTAATATCGAACAGACCTCGTTAAGACTCAAATTCGTTAAGACTCGAAGAGACCACCTGGAAAGACCTCGTCAAGGCCTGGCCACGGGCAACCTTTGACGCAGCTCCTCTTCTTGACACAAACACCATCAAGACACGGGCATCCTCCTGGGAGAAATACGGGCGTTCTGGAAGGGATTGGTATTTGGCGGGTGGCAAATAATGGACCTCGTAAAGGCGTTGCCACGGGCAAACCATCAATCCTGCTCAGACATCAGGGAACAAGCTTGGTTAGTGGAAAGTGGCCGACGTACACTGCCGGACGGAGCCTGCACAATGGCAGCCACTGCGACAGGGTCGGGGCCTGTTAAGAGACTGTCTGTATGGCCCGAGAGGACGGATGCGCGTGTCAGTGTACAAAGAGTCGGGAATCAACTACCTCACTCGCACTGAGGGCCTGAGATCAGCTAAGCTGGTTGAAGCGGTGTCGTCCTAGTTGATTGGCCCGTGATGTATGCTTAAGGAGTAAACTGAGAGACACCCAGGGCGAGAGGCTTTGTCCACCTCAAAAGGCCAGAAGCCTCGTTTATTGGGTGAAAAACTGGGGTAGTGGTCTATGCAAGTAGGCCTGCCGAAGCTACTTTATGTTTCTTGGCCCCGGTGGTGGACTATGTCTCCAATGTCTGGATGCACACTTTCAAGAACAAGAACATCGGGCCGATCAACCGGGTTCAACGAGTCGGAGCGCAAGCGATTGTTGGGACATTCCTCACAGTCGCGACCAGCGTAGCGGAAGCGGAGGCTCACATCGCCACAGGGCAACACCGGCTCTGGAGACGAGCTGTGAAGATGTAGACAGACATGCATAATCTACCAGCAACCAATCCCCTCCGCAGGAATACAGCTCATATCAGAAAATTCAGAAGATACCACCGGTCGCCCTTGTATCAGGTCGCAGACGCGCTGAAAAGCATCGAGATGGAAACACTGGAGACCATCAACCCATTCACATTGGCACCATGGGAGGAACGTGCGCAGGGCGATGGTCATGAAACCCCAGAGACACAGACCGAAGCAGGTGGAGTCATGCGGATCGCGGTCCGCAGTTCGGCGCGGAACGAGCTGGTTGGATTTGGAGTGGCGATCGAGAAGCAGCCACCTCGTTATCGAAAACTGAAACTGAAGACTTTCCCTGTCACACTGGGCGCCAGAGCAGAACAGAATCCGTACTCCGGAGAGCTGGCGGCGGTGGCACACTCATTGAGTACGCTCGCGGGATTTGTAAGGACTCAGATGCTTTGAAAGATAGCAGTAGTATTGAACGAAGGTATTTAGCTGAAGAGAGAGAAGAAGAGAAGGAGAGAAGGAGAGAAGCTCCCGTCGTAACTATCTACATGAGCGGCTGTCTGGGCCACGTGCTTGGTCACGTGCCAGACACCGAAGGCTTCAATTGTTACACTCATGAAGGAGCGCCACGACACGCGCCAAGCCCCCTCGAGCACGCGAGGAGGTGACGCAGGCCACACGTCCTCACACGAGGGGAATGTCACATGGGGTCGAACAGGGTGGAGCACGTGAGATACAGAAAACTGGTATCACGTGGTGCGAAGTAATCTATATAACTGTCTTACTGTTGCCAAAAATGCTAGCATCGCGCAGACCCTTGGCTAATACTCTCTTTCTGTTCAACCTCAATCTTTTGGAAGCGAGGTTCATTAGAGTGGTAGGTTCAACTATTTTCGATTAATAGTCATGAAATCAATCTGAGGAGGAAGATTTGTTGGAAAGTAACACATAAAGCAGAATTGCTAGGTAAACATCTGATACTGAAGTATCTAGCTTTCTAGGCATGCATATTAAGGCCCTCCATTTCCCATTCCAACATTATCTCAGAATTAGATAAGGTATTCGGATGGTTGACGCCTATTTTTTGCTTCTGCTTCGTTAAGTAATCTCATAGCAAATGGATGGCTTCATCATTACGACCTGAAGATTTCCAGGTGAAAGCAAGATTGCCGATACTCGTCAGTGTGGAGGGATGGTCATCGCCGAGCTTCGCCTTGCGAGCCTCCATCACCTGCACCTCGAGCCTTTCGGCTTCATCATATAGGCCCTGACATTTGCATGTCAACACTAGGTTAGCTATACTGGTTAACGTAGAGGGATGTCCGTCGCCAAGCTTCATCTTGCGAGCTTCCATCACCTGCATCTCGAGCCTCTCAGCCTCCTCCCACCGGCCCTGATTCCTGTATGTCGACGCTAAATTGGCCATACTGGTCAGGGTGGAGAGATTGTCATTGCCAAGCTTCGCCTTGCGCGCCTCCATCACCTCCACCTCGAGCCTCTCGGCTTCCTTCCAATTTCCTTCAAGGCACCATGCTGTTGCTAGCATCGCAGTGCTATCAAGGGTCTCTTCATCATCTGGACCCAGCAGTTTTATCCTCTGTTTCCTTGATTCCGACGCCATATCCCTCAAGTCCGTGAGAATACCGCTACGCAACGCGTACCATGCACCGTTATAAAGCAGCGTAGCCCAATTTCGTAGAGTATCATCTGATTCTGGCCGCTGCAACATCGCCGCTTTCACATGAGGAAATAGCGGTCGGCATACATCCCAGTTTTCGTATTAGCCAGCGGGGAACTTGTGGTAGAGGATACTGATAAATTTTTCCTTCCATTGTTCCGTTTGACCATAAGTTTTCAGCCATGAACGTGTACTCAGTTGCACTAGTCGATGCATAGTGAGAGAAATGCCATTTGTGCTAAGACAGATAAACGAAAAACTCCGGAGAGTTGCAATATCATGTTCAAAATCATCGATCAAATCAGATCCGGAAATCTTCCCATCATCACTAGAGTCATTCAAATTCTCCAACCTTAAGAAATGGCTGCTCTCGGGCTGTACCCGAAGAAGTTCTTCTGGAATCCTTTGCCGATCGAAAAAGCTCATGAGAGAAAGTAAACTTGCCGCTGACGGTTTTGTTCGGCGAATGTAATCAAATGATATTTGCCATATCGCTAATATTGAGTTCTTCGCCCCCCAGTCCCGGTATAGGTGACCAGCCTCGGTTTTAAGAAGCTTGATTGCTTCACGGTCACTCTTTTGGAAGTATCTCAGATACTGGGATACCGAACAACTAGGTGCTCGATTCTTAATATAGCTTGCTGCCTGTAAGATCGCCAGTGGCATAAAATCGAGCTCCTCCACCAATTCTCGACCCTCTTGGATATCCTCTGAATGCCCAAGCTTTCTTTGCAGAAGCTCTAGCGCCTCGGACTTTTCCATCGGTGTAACTTCAATAAGGTCCTTGTAATCGACCAATTTCAATATAATTTCTCGAGTCAGACTCGTGATAATGATAGATCCATTCAAGCTTCTAGGGAGGTATTCCGATAGTGGCTTTGTGGAGGTGTTCAATAGACTGTTCTTCGCGTCTCCCTGTCCTGTCTCCGGAGACCTGCGAAGGAACTCATCATCATCGAGATTATCAAGAATAAGAATCCATCTTCTTCTCTTTTCATCCCGGAGCCAGTTTTCGACTAGTATGAATATATTGGCTTGCGGATCTTGACGCCCCGTGATTTTAACCTGGTCTGCTATATCCCGGAAACTTTCTTCGAATCGGGCTTTATTGCTCGCATGGACCCAGAAAACCCATATCGCGGGAGATTTGGATCGAACCCGGTACGAGTATTCGATGGCAAGTTGCGATTTCCTTTCAGTCATGAGTAATAAGCCAGGTACCTACTGGACGGCTACACTTACCCGACGCCACCGAGGCCGACTAACGCTATCCGCGATCCTGGCACTGAGCATTTTTCCTGGATCTTGTTGAGCAGCGTGCTACGGCTGACAAAATCTAGATCACGCGGGAATGGCACAGTCGATAGAGGACTAGGCGGGGTTATCGGTCGCTCTGGGAGGGGGAGCGATTATTAGTAAGTCGACCTAGTCGAGGATCTCTGGTTCCTGACTTACCCGGCGGGAGATGGAATTCCGCATTGATCGAGCCACGGTTGTCTCCGAACTGAAACCCGTAGTTATTACCGCGAAAAGATGTCGATGCCATAGTTGAATGGATTTGCGTCGTATGAAGTGCATTCCAAACGCCCTGGTCTTCTCCCCAGCCCAAGGAGGGGCGTTTTGTGACCTCCACGATTAGGTGACCCTGCGGCGCCAAGACAGAGGATCAAACTAAGATTGGCACCATTTGTTTTCATGATGTACTTCTGGTAGATCACTAAAATTACCGTAATCATGGCCTGTGGACAAACAATAAATTCGAAAACTGATTACCCTCTCTGGGCACTCACGCTTTGTTTCTCGAACCGTACCCGAGACCACACTAATCTGTCTTAAGGTAAATATATCGTTCCTAACAATAGACCTTTTTTATTTCCAGAATGACTACCCTCGTCAAAGCGACATATTATAATTGAAATTTTTCTCAATCTGAGTAGGCAAAAGGTGGTCCTAGCGAGTCCAATATCAGCGCCCACCTAGTGCAGCGGGGAAGTCGCTCCCTGCTCATGTGACTTTGTCTCGCTCGCTCGCTCGCTATTTAACACTAGTAGTAGCGCAAACCATCATACCATTCTTTCTCTTCCAGCTTGACTCAACAAATTCTGACCTTTTGAAGGGAAGACGTCTCTGCAACCGGGCCATTCGATTATACACCCCACCGGCAAATACGTCATGGATGAGAAGCATATACTGGGAGACTTGGCATGGACTCAGCAAAGAACAGTTTCGCGTTCCAAGTTCTGGGTCATTATTCCATCTTTCTTATCATGCTTTTACATTATTTTGCATGGCTGGCTGGGCATATTGCCATCGACGACTGAATCAGCGTCCCTCAAATACAATGAAGAGCTCATCAGCTGGCAGTCCTGTGGGAGCTTTAAGGGCAATCCCCTTGAATGCAGCAGTATTAATGTTCCTATGGACCAATTCGATCTGGGGTTCCCGGGAGATAGGACCTTTACCATCCCACTTGTTCGCATGCGAGGCAACAGCGCGACCCAAAATCTCCTTTTAAACCCTGGTGGTCCTGGAGCTAGCGGCTTTGAGTTTCTCTACCGCCGAGGAGAGCAGCTGAAGGCCGTGGTCGGCGAAGGTTTCCACCTACTCTCATTCGACCCTCGCGGGGTCAATAGCTCGACACCAATAGCCTCTTGCTATCCGGACGATAGGACCCGACAGAAATTGTCCCGCGTTCGATCTCTACATGTAATAGGCGATAGCCCCGAAGTCTATGCGTGGGCGCAGAATTTTGCCAAGGCATGTCCTGACACGATGGGCGAGTATGCCAAGTATCTCAACACTCCCCAGACCGCCGCCGACATGAACAGCATTCTTGATGCTCTGGGCCAGCAAGACATGATATACTGGGGATTCAGTTATGGCAGTCTGCTAGGTCAGACATATGCAGGGCTATTTCCCGAACGTTCAAAGCGCGTTATCATTGATGGGGTCATAGATCAATTCGAGTGGTACGAAGGTCTTTTTGAAGCACAGTCACTAATCGACACGGACACGGTGCTCGATGGCTTCTTTGACGAGTGCATCAACGGCGGAGCAGAAAACTGCTCCCTGGCCTTGTTGGCAGCATCCAAAGAGGAATTGCGTGACACCGTGCTCTCGTACATAGATACGCTTCGAGATCAGCCCGTCAGTGTATACATCAACAACTCCGTTTACGGCTTGCTTGACTATGAGAAGGTCTGGTACCAGGGGTTTCTCGAGGCCCTGCACAAACCTTCAATGTGGGCTGCACTTGCGGATAATATGTACAGACTGATCCAAGGGAATGCGACAGATGCATTCCTAGCATATGGAGTTGAGGAGATTCGGGATTGGAACCGTGAAGCATACGAGTTTATCACCCTGAACGACGGTATTAGTGGCCCGATGCATTGGCCTCGAGACAGACAGACGTTCTTAGATAAAATCGTGCCCTTATTCAACCATAGTCTGTTCAGCCCTATGCAAAACAAAAATTATTACGTGCGGCAACACTGGGCTGTACCAAAGACACATTCCTATGTGCCACGCAAAAGTGTGAAGACCACACATCCGCTGCTCATACTTTCGACAACTTACGACCCCGTGTGCCCCCTCATAGCTGCGTGGTCTGCGAATGAGGCATTCGAGGGTTCGCAGATCGTCGAGGTCAAAGGGTATGGCCATTGCTCTGTTGCAGTACCGTCGGTGTGCATTGCGAAACATGTGCGAGCGTTTTTGTACGAAGGCAAATTGCCCGACACATATACGCACTGCGAGGTGGATTCTCCCTACTTCCACCGGTCAGACAAGAGCGGGCAGTTGTCGGCTCACAAATACTTTGAGGACGCGGAGGAGGCCAAAATCCACCAAGCGCAGGTGCTGCTAGCGAGAGACTGGGATTTTGTATCGGCCAAGTAGCATAATCTTAGACTTAAAGCACACACAAGCATCTATCTTAACAAAGCGGACTAATGATTCAACGGGCGGTACCAGCTATGGATAGATGATACTAGCGGAAGGAAGGTGGAATAGGGTAGCAGCTATTCGAGGATGCAAACGAGAGCTTTTTGGCCCAGTAGGGATACTGTAGTCATTTTACAACAGTAGCACAGCCTTCACAGAGAGAGTGAGCGTAGATCAAGCCAGACTACTAGATTTCCCCACCCCGTTCAAGGTCCCACTAAAGATTTTCATGGGAGAATACGGTAAATTGTAATGACTCATCAGAGGACGGAAATCCAACCCGCTCTGACGACTAAACAGGGGTCGTTAGTTAAGTGGTTAAAGAAGTATTAGCGGACGTACGGATCGAGAAACAAAGCATGGGTTAGCGTCTGGACGAAGCCAGTAATTACGGTAATTATGATGATCTACCAGAAATACATTGAGAAAGGATAGTTTGGACTTTGACTAGCCAATCTAGCCTAGCGCGATCTGAGCTGGGGCGCTGCGAAAGAAAGCCAGTGTGTCCGAGGGGTAATCTGTTTTCGAATTCTACTGTAATATTTTGCATGATTATTGATAAAGTTCGTCGATTACAATCTCAAGAGATTTCCGATCGGTGCAAATCATGAGAGCTTTGAGGAATCTATCCTTGGCCTTCGATTTCAAGTCATGAATCATCAGATAATAAGCTTCACCATACATGCGGATATGAAAGTAGCATGGAGCACCAGCCTGATAGGTCGAAAACAGGCTTCAAAACCTCTCTTTGCTCAATTATATGTTTTACAAGGAAGTCAAAAACTGAAGTTGGCCTGTCAATTATCGACAATCCCGGGAGCTTCCCTATGTTGTCATTGAAGGCTGTCGCCGAGGTTTCGTAATAGGAGATATATCTTCCTCTGTTTGAGGAAATAATTGTGATTTAGACCGCCCTCTATCGAATCGTTTGCGGTACTTGGGCAGAAGTCAGGGGCTCCAGGGGCATGGGCCAAAGTATTTGCCGATGGGGACGAGAAAGGTTCAATAATACAATTCTCCGTGTATATATATTCCAACCATTTTTTCACATTAGCGGCACCTCTATCATGTAGATCAATTGGTTTCAAGGTTTGCTAGAGGCTTGTGTCATCGTTGAACTCATAGAACGATTCTAAAATCCCTTATCATGAATCTTTCCGAGCAAGCGTTTCTGAACCACTTTGATCTAAGACATACAATGTTTCTATGGGCCTTAATAAATTCACCACATTTGATATCCAAGTCACTATAATCTGTACTCAAATGGAGACTGCTCTGAATATCAGCACTTATCGCTATCGCTGGTGGAGCTTGTCCGTTCTCACCTAGCAACAACTTCTACAATGCTCTGGTCAATCCCAGTCTCCGACCCCTTATTCTCCGGAGAGTCAGCTTTAAGGGTTGGCATTATAGGTGCTTGTGCAGCTTTTCCCTCTTTCTTCTTAATCGCGAGTTAGGCTGTCGAGGGAATTGAGAGGACCAATGTCATATGAGAAAGTGGCACGGATGGCGTGAGTAGTCAGGCCATAAATGCGGGTCAGACGCATTGCTGCTGAATCCTACTCCGTATTCCGCCGCCCGACCCGGCAGGTGCCGTATGTGATATGGCAGCGGTCGCTGTATTTTATCTCCTATACGTATCAAGAGAACACGAAATAACACCCGCTAAGGCAAAGTTGTGATTCCTTCAATCTCCATTTCAACGCCATAACTGTAATAACGTTGTCGCGCAAGGACTAATTGTGCTAAGAAAATTGACGAATCTCTAGCTCTGCGTCTTCCGAGATCGGTAGGCTCAGTGCTTAGCCATCGCCGACCAATGGCGAAAATACCTCAGAATCCTCGTCCACCACCCACTATGCAACCAAAATGCGATCAATCTATAAATGTGCAGAGGAGGATAGTAATTGGTGTCTATACCCTTGGGAACCAAGTTCCGGTACTTAAGTGCCTTTGCAGTGGAGCAGCGTTCGAATGTAAATTCATTTGCCGCATAACGGATCACCAAGTGAAAGAGAACGGGCAAAGAGAACCTATACCCTGGTCCGCGGCGCACCCAGGGCTCAATGCGGTTTCTCGCCTGAATATTGGCCTATATCAAGCTATCGGAGCTATCATATTCAGTGGCTTCGTTCTCACAATTGTGCTAACGATCCATAGAAAAATCTCTTCTCCACTGTTTACCAACTTACCTTACAAATCCTACAGGTCTTAGGCTTTTTTCTCACCCAGCCTCCTAGCAACACTGATATCATAGATACTCTTGTAGAGCTCTTCCACTACAATTCCACCCACCGGATCTGGATCTGCAAAACCTGCCGGTGGGCCGTGACCCCTAATCATAAGTTGAGTCACTTAGCCGGCCAACATACCATATGATCCATATGCCAGATCTAGCGCACAGAGGGCAGCTATATACACTGAAGCGATAAAGTTCGGCCCCTGGAATCCCGACATTGAGCCGTTCCACATCCCATCTCCAGATGCTCGACCTATTGATGGATTGCCGGTCTATAATGGCTATCGATGTCCAGAAAAACACTGCATTTATATAGCTCTCCACCACTCTACCATCCGGAACCATCACCGTGAGAAACATCCCAACCTCACTAGCCAGAGGGGACGGCTAAAACGTGCGGGTTGTGCTCAGCTACAGCCTGTGAAATGCCAGCAACTATTCAAAACTGGCATCTATAGTAGCTCCTTCGTGGTTACACCTATCGCGGATGAACGACGGATCCGACCAGCACTAGAAATAACGAAGGCAGACTTTATTCAATCCCAGGTCAACTCAGCGCCCCTCCGCTCGGACGGGCTTGCAAAGGCTAAAGATAAGATTGTACCAACCCACCATGATGAGACCGAGACTTCACCCTGGCTTGAGCTTACCCGGTGGCCGGAGTACATTCGAGGGCATAAATTCAGCAAGATTGCATCACTCGCCTTTCTGCCTAATCCTGCGACCGAGGCGATCCTTGTCGCGGTTGAGCATAGTATACGGAGGCTGAATTCCATCGAGGCCACTCTGCTGCGGTCAGACTCTGCGTCGGTCAGACTCTGCGTCTGTGTACATTTGTAAGACATAAAATCGATCCGGTCGCTTCCGCTCCAGCTGATCAAGGGGATCTAGGTAGACCATCAAAAAGATTATTATAAAAGCCACAAGGAATGCACAGGTGCCACTGGCTCCTGAGTGGCCTTTGAGCCTGTGAACAACCTATATCGAACTTTGCCACTAATCTTTTACATGATTATTGAATGTACTCCCACTCAAGATAGTCTCGAGCCGTAAACACCATACGCGATGACTGCTACACATAGGGCCGAGGATGTTATTGCTGCCCTCAACCTTACGCCCCATCCTGAGAAAGGCTTTTACATTGAGACATTCAGAGACTCAAATGTATCGGTCGAGGGCCGCGCACTCAGCACCTATATCTATTATCTCCTCGAAGGCGAATCCGGCCTATCGCACTGGCATCGTGTGCTTGACGCTGTCGAAGTGTGGCATTATTATGCTGGCGCACCGTTGCAGCTCTCGCTATCCTGGGACGATGGCAAGCCCATCCGCGACCTAGTTCTTGGGCCCGATATTTGGGAGGGTGAGAGGCCACAGATTGTTATTGAGCGCGGAGAATGGCAGCATGCGCGGTCTTTAGGAGAGTGGACGCTGGTAGGCTGCTCTGTCGCGCCAGGATTTGAGTTTGGGGGGTTTGAGATGGCAACCGCAGGTTGGGAGCCAAACAGTGCAGCGGAGAGGAAATCTTCGGCAGAGGTATGATTCTCATTCAGTTTCTACACCATCTGCGTGTTATTGGGAGGATCCGACTGTGCAGCAGAAAGTAAAAGGAGGGCCAGGGTGCGATACTGTTGATTGATGCGGGTACTGTAATCTCATCATGGTTAGTAGGCTTTGGTAGATAATAGGATACTGGATACCTTCCAGACAAGACATATCGGATCATTCAGATAGAGATGAGGAGATATACTGCATGAATGGGGCTGACCTGTGAATTACTAAATTGGCCACGCGCAACCACGACAGCTCCGCAGCTGAGAATTCACTATTCTTCCTCAGTATTTCATTCTTGTACCCTAGTCCGAGACGCATCCAGGGCTCAATGTCGTTCTCCATTAGTTTCCCACTTCTCATCCGTTTCCCATTCACCTTCAGTATCCCGTGTGACTTCCACTTCCCATTCTAACAATGTTCCAGAACTAGATAAAGTAGTGGGATGGCTGAGGCCGAGTATTTGCTTCTGCTTGGTGAAGCACGTTCTTAGCAGAGCTATGGCTTCGGCATCGTGAGCTGAAGATTTCCAAGTGAAAGCGAGGTTGGCCATACTCGTCAGTGTGTGGGGATGATCCTCGCTAAGCTTCGTCTTGCTCGTCTCCATCACCTGCACAAAGAGCTGCTCGGCCTCCTTCTATCTCCCATTCAGCCTGTATGCTGTTGCCAACATGCTTGTGCTATCAATGACTTCCTTGTGTTCGTCACCTAATAAAATTCTTCTTTGGTCTCTTGATTTTGATGCTATTTCTCTTGTATACGCGATGTTACCGCTTTGCCCCGCATACCATGCGCCCCTATAAAGCAATATAGCCCATTGTAGTAGACACTGAGGTGATGCTGACCACTGTGACATTACGGATTTGACATGGGGAAAAATTAGCCTGCACCTCTCCCAGTTTTCGTATTCACCGGTGGGAAATTTGTCACACAGGATGCTAATGAATCTATTCTTCCATCGGTCTATTTATCTGTGAGATTTCAACCATGCGCGCGTAGTCAGTTGCACCAGCCGATGTATAGTAAAGAAAGTGTTGTTCTCACTGACGGATACGAATGAGTAATTTCTTAATGTCGTAATATCATCTTCAAATTCGGGGTCTCTATCGGATTCAGATGTCATCCCATCACTGGAGCCGTCAAAGAGTTCTGCACCAGAGGTACATTTGGCCTCAGGCCGAAGCCGAATAAGGTTCTCTGGTATCCCTTGCCAGTCAAAAAAGCTCATGAATGAAAGTAACTCTGCTGCAGGTGGATTTGTTTGGCGAAGATGACCGAAAGAAATTTGCCACGTCACAAGAATTGAATTCGTGGCTTCCCAGTCCCGGGAGAGGCGACCTGCCTCTTTTGCCAGAAGCCTTGTCGCTTTACGGTCACTCCCTTCAAAGTCTGCTAGGTATTGGGATACCGAATAGCGAGGCGCCCGATTTCGAATAGCTGGCTGCCTGTATGATCGCTAGCGGCATGAACTCCGACGCGTTTACTGATTGTAGATATTCTTGGCTCTCCTCTGGGTGCTGAAGCTTTCTTCGAAGAAGCTCCAGCGACTCAGACTTCTCCATCGGTTCTACTGTAATAAGGTGCTCATGGTCGACCATTTTTAAAGCAACCTCTCTGCTCCGACTTATAATAATGATGGATCCATTTCGGCTTCGAGGAACGTATTCCAAGAGTGGTTTTTTTGTTATGCTGTTCGTTGGGCCTATCGTTGGATCTTCCTTGCCTGCCGTCGGAAGCGAGCAAAGGAACTTATCGTCATCGACATTAATCAAGGATACAAATCCATTTCCCTTACTTCTCATCCCGGAGCTTGTTCTCGACCAGTTTAAACATATTAGCTTTCGGATCTTAGCGACCGTAGATTTTGACCTGATCCGCTAAGTCTCGGAAAGTTTGCTCGAATCGAGCTTCGTTACTTGCATGGACCCAAAAAACCTATGTCGCTGGTTTGGACCGGACCTGATAGGAGTATTCGATGGCAAGCTGTGATTTCCTTCGGGTTGTGAGCAAAGGCCTACGTTCGCGTCGCTCTACACTCACCCGACACCGCCGAGACCCACTAGCGCGATTCTCGACCCTCTGGCACCGATGTTTTCTCATGAATCTGATGGAGCAGCGTGTCGCGAGAGACAAAATGCGGATCGCGCGGGAATGGAACAGTCGATAGAGGGCTAGGCGGGGTCACCGGTCGCTCTGGGGTCGGGCACTAGTCATTAGGAAGCCGACCTTGCGACCGTGTCCAATTCCTGACTTAGCTGGCGGCAGATGGATTTCATTGTGGATCGAGCCGCTGCTGTGTCCAACCTGCAGTCCATGATTGCAGTCTCCAAATGATACTGATTCCATAATCAAATAAAATGCCTTGTGTATGGATTATGGTAGGAATGCTTCTTAGACCCCACAAGCTGAAAGAGGGGCAAGTTCTCCGTCTCGTCCGTCATCATGTGATATAAGAGCACAAGCCAGGAACGTCGCCCCCCACGGCTTTCCGAATGACAATCTGTCGATCATGGTTCCATACTGTAGGGGGTGGGGCGGGTACTGTTCCTGGGCACGGATCGACCCGATCCAGAAAGTCAGATCCAGGCAGTCCGCCGCAGTCTGCTATAAGCAGCCAAAAGGTTCCAGATCAAACGTTTTAACCTCACCATGAGAAGAAACTGTTGCGACCCAATGACATCAAGCGCATATTCTGAGAGCAACCAGAGTACAGCTTGTGGCTGATACATTTGATCGAGAGATGACGCACCGCTCTCAACCACCTTTTTTGAGTTTGAGAGGGACCCCAAAGCTCCCAGGAAACCCCGACTCTTCCAAGTCACGTGTATTTCCTAATAGATGGCACCCCCCAGACTTTTCGCCCAAATTAGCTCCACCAGCTCCCTGAGCAGAGGGGTTAAGCAAGGGTAAGCAGATGGATTGATTTTCCTTCACATTCGGTGGTCGTCCGCCCATCTCTTCCGCCAAATCCCACCTCCCCCAACGTCCTGATCCTTGCACCCCTCTTTGTACAACAGGGCGCCAAGACTCCCCATCCCAAAGCTGGAGATGATTCAAGATACTGTTAAACCTGTTTAGTACGATGTAGGTTTAGTACGATATCACCCTTCGTGCGATAAATTTTAGGCTAAAAATTGGACCCACCATACAAATATTGCTAAACCTTGATAAAGCGGTAGTGTAAGGACTCAGATGCTTTGGAAGATAGCAGTAACATTGAACGAAGGTACTAAGCTGAGAGAGAGAAGAAAAGAGGTTAGATACTACAGTGGCCCACGTTAAGGCCGGCGAGGCCTGAGGCCTGGCTTCGATCTGTACTCGCAGAGCTCACACTTCCTCGTGAAGCTCTCTATTCTGTTCTTAAAGGTTTCTCTGGTCGTGTTTAACTTCTAGAAGCTCGGCTTTCCTGATTTCGATAAGGGAGGTTTGCTGGTTGGTCGTCGGCTTTGCAGAGCAATTTTGTTTAGGATGTTGAATGCGTTGAAAACATTCAACTCCAAAAAATAGCGAGTTTGAACTCAAATAATAGTAGGGAAAAACCACACATACTGATATTTATAAATTCAATAGTAACAGAGACAAAACATTCAAAATGAGTGATCAGGTAAAATATAGCTCCCCTATTCCTGCAACCCCCTCATTATGTGTACATCCACATCCACATCCACATCAACCAAGAACAAAAACCAGAAACCAAGAACTGAAAGCGAAAAGCCAAAATCTAAGGAGAGTAAGGGGTGACAATTAGATCACCAGTAAAAATGCAAACCTGCGTTCCCTCTTCTTTGTGACATCCCCACTGGGAAGCATCAGCATTAGAACCCAAAGCCACATCAATTTCTTCTGCACCCCCAGTACGCTTGATAACAAAGCTCAACCACGTCGGCTGCTCATAGTTCACACCGTTGGGGAACTTAACAACATAGTTGTGATCGGCCGACCAGCTTTCGGCGGGTGGCTGTCCGGGGCGATCCCTAAAGTAAGCGTTAGTTACTTTTGTCGACAGGAAAATAGGGCAATTGGAAAACATACCAATTTAGGCTTGCGCTGGTGCTGTCGGAGTAGTTTGGATCCCATAGAGAGAACTGAACGGAGCCCTGCTGGTCCGAATAAGTGGCCTTAAGACCAGTGATGGTGACAGCTTGACCGGCCCGCTTGGTAGGCACAGCGAGGGCACCGGTGGCGGCAAGGTAAAGAGAGGAGATGATTGCGGCCTTCATTCTTGGTAAATAATTGACTAGTATCAATGCGTTTGAGTAGAACTAGAAGCGATTGATGATTGAATTGACCGTGGTTGTTGATGATGCTGGTTGCAAGCGGATATGGGCATCTTTTTATAATGTGGCATTCAGGCCCTCAGCATGGAATCCGACCCCGATTCACAATGTGTACATATGGCTTGATGTTGCATTCAGATTTACCGTACCTGTCTCAGTCCATCTCACTAGCTGTAAGCTCTATTCGCTCTATAGCCATGCGACATCCGCTCTGGGGATCTTGATACTCGTCAGGCCCCCAAGAGAAAACACAACCTTCAGATTAAGCCAATCTCTCATTGGCCTTATTTTTGACAGTGTCTATTTTCGGCAAAAAGCTTGAAAATCACTTGATCTGTGACTACCTCCGCCTCCTTCCAGATAACACTGAAACAACCTCCCCTCGGGTTCCGGCTGTAGAACATTCCCGAAGACAGTCCCGCTGTTTTTGTGTCTCATTCCAGTATACCCTGTGCCTGATGTTGCGATGCATTGACAAAATGGTCTCCAATTTGAAAAGACGTGCTGGCTGAGAAATGTGCTCCTTGAGCACCTTGACCCAGAACATACCCTCCAGTCTTGGGAAAAAGCAAACTTCCTCATCCTGGAGCGGCGATTGATTGAGTTTTTGTTGAGCGCGAAAAACAGCAGTTTCTAGAAGGTGAATATGTTGACAAGCTTCTGGTGCTCTGCTGCGGCATTTGAAATTCTCTGTTTCGAAACATTCCATCGTGATATATGCGAAAGTTGCAAAGTCCTGGGAGTCCTCCAAAAATTTAGCCCAAGAATTTTCACCCTCGAGCGGAATCTTGAAGCAGCTAGTCTGAAAGCCTTCGAATGGCCAAGCAACACAAATGTATTTTTCTGTCAAGTCTAATCCGGTCGGCCCAAGAGCCTGTAAAATTTGATTAATAAGGCTCAAAGTCTTTCTGTCAAAAAAGGGATCTTTTGGTCTTAGACACTCCCGTCTAATTTTGGACTCAACAAGGTCTGGGTCGAAGTTTGAGTTGATGCAAAAATGCGGGATTAAGTCTGCAATAAGCGTTCGTAGTGGAACTCTCCTGGCGATCCCTGTACAGTAGCTAACTTGAACGCCATAGTAATAATCCAAATAGGTATGTATCACATCTGGGAAATTGAGCATAATGTCTTTCACCGTGACACCCCTTTGCTTATTCCAAGTTTGGGAAACCTGGCTACCTGGGACCTCGCTGACACCGACGTTGATCTGCCGTTGCGAAGGTTTGTATATCGTAGGGCCAGTTCCCAGAATGTGCAATGAGTTTTGAGACTTTTCCCAGCATTCCCTTTCCTCAAGGTTGCATGTGGTGTTTGTTTTCACCAGAGATCCAATCAGGAGTGGATCTTCAATATTGACGGGACTTTAATCCTCTATATCTTGGATATCCTTAGACCAGTGATATGTTTGGCCGTTACCAGCGAAAATAAATCCCTTGCCGATTTTGATTGCGACTGGAAGTGCCGGTAAATCACTCAGAAATATCAGGGACCCCGGTCCCCAAGTATCCAGTATATCCTCAATGTGGCCAAGGATGTCGTACTTGATGCTTATCTGTAAGTCTTGAGGCTTTTCTAGCTCTCTGGGCTGCGATGAACCCTGGCTGGCACGGAAAATCAAGACTGGCCCACCGGTCATTTCACCTAAACACGTGAGATCAACAAGTTCTGCTATTAATTGGGGGAAGTCTGCTTCCCAGTCAAGTCCACTCAACGTCATCTGATGTAGGGGGCTATCCAGAAAGAACGGCTGGAATGGACCAATATGTGCTTGTGAATAGGATAAAAAGCCAACACAGAGGAATTGGACTGTTACCGCACAGAGATGAATGCACCATTCCATTTCAGAGCCTTTTTGGTATCTCGCAACATCTGACCAGACCAATTCTAAGATTGTCTCGGAAGCAGATAGAAGAGTTCTCAGGCTAGATTGCTCAGATGTTGGTTCTAATACACGCTTCAGTGCCTCGGATAGAGCAAGAACGGATTTGAAAGTCACGGAAATAGTCTCGCCCCGAGGTATCTCCAAGGTGTGGGCACCTTCCTTGATTATTGTGAAAGAACTGCAACACAAATTCTTTGACTGTGTCAGGGCAATAGCGTCGCAGACCCCTGCAAGGGCGCGAGAGATGCGAGACCAAATAAATCCGATATTGATTGGTTGACTTCGATCGGTGGCAAGAGTATATGAAGCCTTTATACTGCAATTCTCGTTGCTGAACTGAATGGATCCAATCCAGTCCCTGGAGGAGCGAGTTGATGGACTTATTCCAGCGAGTCCACAGAGTCCCTGGATCTGCTCAGTGGTACTCCGATGATCAATATTGAAGGGATTATGATCGAGCTTTGGGCCCCCTGATGCCCATGATCCACCACCCAAAACTTCATGGCAACATCCTGGTATATGTCTGTTGTCCCTTATATCAGCAAGATCGAGGGAAATAGGATTGAAGAAGATCCAAGGAGAGTCTTTCACGCTATCCGAAAGCAGCTCAAATATATCCTGTGTATTATATCCCACAATACCGAGCTCGTGTATCCAATTGTAATCGACGGGAATTTTGAGATTACTATCAAGAACAAGAGTCATCAACGAACGTCCTTTCTGAGAATTGTGTACAAACGCCTCTAGGATTTCACCGGTTATATAGATTGAGTCTCCTAGTTTGTTCACACAAAGAGCCAGCAGTTCGTCTCCCTTCGTCGTATTCTGGACAGCCGCTTTCACAACACTCTCAGTGATTGGGATCGCATCTCCTAGTTTCTCAAAGAAGAGAGTTATCAGTTTGTCTCCATTTCCCGTATTCCGGACAGCTGCTTTCACAATATCCTCAGTGATTGGGATCGCATCTCCTCGTTTCTTGAAGAAAAGAGCCATCATTTTGTCTCCGATCGCTGTATTCCGGACAGCTGCTTTCACAATATCCTCAGTGATTGGGATCGCATCGCCTCGTTTCTCGAAGAAAAGAGCCATCATTTTGTCTCCGTTCACTGTGTTCTGGACAGCCGCTTTCACAACACCCTCAGTAATTAGGATTGCATCTCCTTGTTTCTCAAAGAAGAGATCCATCAGCCGGTCTCCATTTCGCCAATTCGCTGCAGCTATCCTCAACATATCTTCAGTGATTGTAATCGCATCTCTTCGTTTCTCAAGGAAGAGAGCTATCAGTTTATCTCCCTTTGCTGTAGTTTGGACAGCCGCTTTCACAATCTCTTCAGTGATTGGGATCATGTCTCCTCGTTTGTCAAAGAAGAGAGTCATCAGTTTGTCTCCATTTCCCGTATTCTGGACAGCTGCTTTCACAATATCCTCAGTGATTGGGATCGCATCGCCTCGTTTCTAGAAGAAGAGGGCCATTAGCTGATCGCCCTTCCTCCAATCCTGAGTAGCAGCTTTCACAACATCCTCAGTGATTGAGATCGTGTCTCCTTGTTTCTCGAAGAAGAGAGCCATCAGCTGGTCTCCACATCTACTGTTTCTTATAGCCGTTTCCATAACCAGTGGGGTGATAGGAACATTATCTCCTTGCTTTTCAAGAAGAGACACAGCAATTTGAACACCAGTCTGTTCATTCTGGGCGACTGCCACCATGACGCGTTCTGTAATTCTGATCTGATCTCCTCTTCTGTCAATGAGGACGGACATCAAAATCTCAGCCCGGTATACATTTCGTGCGACTAACAAAAGGATATCTTCGGTAATTAAAATATCCTCCCCTTGATGGTCAAGGAGAAAAGACATAACCTTGTCACCTTTATGCTCGTTCAAAACAGCAACCTCCACAATATCTTGGGTAAGAGCAATTTTATCATCATAATTTTTGAAAAGGAGAGTTACCAGTCGATCCGCACTATGTATATCCCCGACTATTACCTTCATTACATCCTCTGTGAGCGGAAATTGATGTCTAAGTTTCTTGAGAAAGAGAGCCATCAGTTTATCTCCCTTTGCTGTATTCTGGACGGCCGCTTTCACAACACTCTCAGTGATTGGGATCGCATCTCCTCGTTTCTCGAAGAAAAGAGTCATCAGTTTGTCTCCATTTCCCGAATTCCGGACAGCTGCTTTCACAATATCCTCAGTGATTGGGATCGCATCGCCTCGTTTCTCGAAGAAAAGAGCCATCATTTTGTCTCCATTCACTGTGTTCTGGACAGCCGCTTCCACAATATCCTCAGTGATTGGGATCGCATCTCCTCGTTTCTCAAAGAAGAGAGCTATTATTTTGTCTCCGATCGCTGTGTTCCGGATAGCCGCTTCCACAATATCTTCAGTGATTAGGATCGCATCTCCTCGTTTCTCAAAGAAGAGAGCCATCATTTTGTCTCCGATCGCTGTATTCCGGATAGCTGCTTTCACAATATCCTCAGTGATTGGGATCGCATCGCCTCGTTTCTCGAAGAAAAGAGCCATCATTTTGTCTCCGTTCACTGTATTCCGGACAGCTGCTTTTACAATATCCTCAGTGATTGGGATCGCATCTCCTTGTTTCTCAAAGAAGAAAGCTATCAGCTGGTCTCCTATTCCAATATTCTGGACAGCCGCTTTCATAACATCCTCAGTGATTGGGATTGAATCTCCTTGTTTCTCAAAGAAAAGAACCATCAGTTTATCTCCGATCGCTGTGTTCCGGACAGCTACTTTCACAATCTCTTCAGTGATTGGGATCGTGTCTCCTCGTTTCTCGAAGAAGAGAGCCATTAGGTTGTCTCCCTTTACCATATTCTGGACAGCAGCTTTCACAACATCCTCAGTGACTGGGATCGTGTCTCCTCGTTTCTCGAAGAAGAGAGCCATCAGCCGGTCTCCCTTTCCCTCATTCGCAGCGGCCAACTCCATAATGTCTTTGGTGATTGGAATCGCGTCTCCGTGATCCAAAAGAGCAACTACTCCTGACAACCCACCATGAGTATTTCTCCCTTCTTCCATAAGTTTTGTCTTCACAGTCCTGCTGTTCTCAGTAGTCTGCTTGCTACTGTCCATGATTACGCAAGGTGAGATATTATTGATTTCTTTGTGTTTTGGTGTTAATGTAGACGAAATGATTTGAATGGGGAGTTAAGGCACCAAAGTGAAGGAAATCCTGCCTGTGCTCAGTCTTCCGCCTTCTGAAACGCAGTTTCATGGGTCTCTGTGGGCTGGGTTTGCCACGTCACTCGTTCCTTGTCAGCGCTAAGCCTTGCCTTTCTGATTGGCTCTAGGCTTTCCTATAATTGGCTGTCTTGTGCATTTTGCAACTAAGCAAATTTTGATAACGTAATTCCCGGTCACCCTGGCCACCCGGTCACCCTGGCCACCCACGCCCATTAGAAAATTTCAAGATCAATTATCTCAACCAACACCCATTAATTCAACTAAATATAGCGATTTTTACATGTATTAATCCTGTGGCCAATCTCCCTACACCCACTACACCTAGGCGGAGCCCTAGTAGCCGGCCTATCTGCCTGAATAGGAAATTCACCCTGCGTATCCGATTCTATTACCGGTGCTTCTGCTGGCGAATCGAGCTGCGCAACTAGCTGTAGGCCCTCTTCAACAGTCAAACCCTCTTCGCAGGGTATCTGCTTATGCGACCGATTGCGCTTCTTAACGATCTTCTCATTCGCTGCGCGTAGATTCGCATTATCCTGTGCAAGCAATGCGGTGTTGTGTAGTGATAGGTAGTGACCCTTGATAAGTCGATCCAAGATAGTTTTTGATGGGCTTGGAGGACTCATTGACCGTCGCTTTAGTAGATCTTTTAACATAGAAGCTTGTTTGAATAGTTGAGTAACGGTTCTAGGTGTTTTTGGTGTGAATTGGCTAGATCTGCTGCTCGGTCGGCTGCTTGGTGGTGTAGGTGTTCGTAGAGAGATATTAAGCTTCGAGAGCACTCTTTCTGCATTGATTGGTACTAGGCCACTAGCTGCGAAGCTATTTTGAATAGTGCTAGGTTGGTAGGCTTCTAGCCGTGCGCGTTGGTAGTCCTCTAGGAAATCGAATTTATCGATATGGTTATATCCTCTGCGTGCAAGATCGCTTATAAAGCGACTATACGTACGCTTTAGCACTGCAAAACAGCCAACATCTAGTGGCTGTAGTAGATGTGATGAATGTGCAGGCATACAAAGAGGTATAATATCGTTTTCGGCGCATACTCTATCAAATTGAGGTGTAAGGTGGCTACCATGGCCATCAAGGATTAGTAGCCGAAACCGGCCACGAACACGCAAATTCGTTGATGGGATGAATAGCTTTTCTAGCCAGCGTAGGCCAATCTCATCAGTAGTCCAGCCGTTCTTGGATACCTCAAATCGCCAATCTCGTGGTAGGTTTTCAAACCAACCAGCGATAGCAACTTTGCCTTTGAAAATCACACATGGCGGTAGCGAATAGCCATCTGCGCAAATTGCTTCGATAGCAGTAACCCATTCACGATTTCCTGGCTGTAGTATCGATCGCCGACCGTAGTATTCAGCTCGCGTAACCACCTTCTGCGTAGATATAAGACCCATAGCAAATCCTGTCTCATCAAAGTTGTAGATATCCTCCGCTTGTATACCATTCTCGTCGATAACACGCTGTACGGTCGTAAACCACTCTCGTAGCGATTTTGGGTCTTCGTTTAGTGCGCGCTGGTAGTCATATCGCCTAGAGAAGCGTGATCGAATCTCTTTACGTCGATTTATAAAGGTTGATGGCCAATTCTTGCCAACCGTAGGTGGAGGGTAGCTACCGCGTGCAGCCAGTAGGATATTAGCCATTTTGGCTACAGTAGCTGGCCTAGGGGCTGCTCCACGTGAATCCATAGAGATAATCCAATCAACAAGCGAATCCTCTTCCAATTGGGTCAGTTTATGGTTAGGGTTACGTCTCTCTGCGATAGAGACTACACCACATGCACGCGTTTGTAGGGTACTGCGTGGAATTTCGTATAGCTTTGCTGCTGCACGAATAGATTTGATACGGCCATTTTTAATATCATCGAGGGCTAATAAGATCCTGCCCTCTTGATTGGCCGATTTTTGTAAGGATTCAGAGCGAATTGGTGGCATGGTAGTTGGTTGAAGTTGGTAGGTTGGTAGGTTGACGCGTTTTCTGATGGGGTGGCCAGGGTGACCGGGTGGCCAGGGTGACCGGGAATTACGTTATTGTGTTGGCTAGTTTCGGTCATCTTCGATCAGTGCTGCAGAAATAGCGCGCTTCTTACTCTTGTACATTTCCAGAACTCTGCAAACCTAATAACTAACAGAGACGGCAACATGTGGCAGAAATATTGGGGAATCGCTAAGGAAGGTGTGCGGCTCATGGTGGTGCACAGTTTCAAGAATAATTTCTATTTAGGCAAATTTCTCTCATGTCGGATACTGGTCGCGTTTGACCCAAACTTCCGTGGTTTTATTGGGTCAGCGTGGGTATGATAAGATGTCCAATTGCATGATAGTGAAAGATTACGACCATTTTCAAGTGGTCCAGTATTACCTTTCCTTGAATTCCCCGAAAATTCTTCGCGCCGAACGTAATAATTCATAAAGAAACTCCTCACTACTAGCGATGTGAGAATGGGCAGGTGGTAGATCGACATAAACGAAACTACAATAGAAGATTTCGACGGTACGTCCCGAGACATCCACAGTAGGATGTATGTCCACGTCAGCCCGGCGCGGGGTTGAAATAGCTGTTTACATATGACAAGAAGCTAATTTTTGAGATACGTAGATAGAGCCAATAAAAATCACTGTGGGATCCTCAGCTGAGGGGCGAACGCGAATCACCCCCACCCACCCCCCGGTCAGCGGCTTATGGGCTGGGGCAGTGAGAGCACAGCCACGATGGAGCTGACTGCACACCTCCGCCGAGAGATTCACAGGTCAAACAAAGAAGTTAAAGCCCTGGGTATAATTCATGAAGACCTCAGATAAGAAAATGTACTTTGGTGTGAAGAGCTCGGTCGTGCTTTGATTATCGACTTTCATCGTTCGACTCTGAGATGCCGACTGGCTAAGCAGCCACTGGGGCCGGCAAAACGACGACTATATCAAGTGGACGCCGGAAATGCAAAACGTCTTGGGATCTCGGGGTGAGGAAATCTATTTCAACGTGTTACATTGGCGATCTCCGTTGTGTTTGGTTTGATTCTCGAGCGTGAATACTAATAGTTGTTTGTGGATATTTCCTTACATTCCCGGCCCATGGCCAGTTCTAACTAGTAGATCGCCTCTTTAACTTGGTAGAATAATGTACCTGCAATGATGAACGTTTGCGGCTAGGAAAATGTGCTTCGATTTCGCTCCATGACAGCCTCTTCTCCTCCTTTAACTCGACCAGCAGGTGGTTTTCATTGGCCGAGTATGACCGACGTTTGCCCTTTACCTGACTGGCGCGGCATTTGGTCACCGGCTGCTTTCGTCTGCTGCTCGGCGCCACGATTTCAGGAGCACACTGTGTAGAGAGGCGACGGGACAAAGGTATGTTGTCGGGCACTAGTGTAAAGAAGAATGTAGGCCTTGGTCCTTCTGACTCAACTGTAAGAATGGCCCGCCCAATAAAATCGCGACTCGTGTTAGGACACTCCAGTAAGCTACCACAAGAACTCTGAAATTAGTATGAAGAGGCTGTGCTTGTACGAGTGTGCTTGCAATCTAAGACCTCAATGCGTTCCCTATCAGAGAATCCTGGTTGGAGATTGTCTGTTGTGAAGTCCCCTTCCGAGGAATCGTCAGACCTCTCACCGCCTCCACAAAGAGACATGTTGAATGCGACTGACTGAGAATTCGATCGCGCAATTCCTGTTGTTCGTGATCGCAACGGGGGTATGACAACAGTAACAGAAGGGTACTTCCCTTTGTGACATGGTTTTTTGCTTGTCCTCTCGCTTTCATTTCTCCCTTTTCTCATTTTTATCTTTTTCGAACCTGTAGTATATTCATCCGGAATACATAATGACTTGGACATAGCCGGCGACTCAAGATCCATCGCCTCAGCCGTGTCCGCCCGTTCCGGGGTGACTTGTCCAGGGCTGCTTGGAAGAGTAGTGGTCACAGAGCAACTATTCGAATCGCGCATAGCTTCCTTTCCTGCGTACGGGTGCGTATCATATTTTTCTTTGCTGTGATCTTCCGAAGCGAGACTCAACAAAGAATCCTCTTCTGAGGGTTCAGCTGCGAGAGAAACTGATCGGGAAGAAGGCGAGGTATCTGTAGAGCGCTCACACACAGAAGTGAATATATCAGATGAAACGCACCGCGCATGGGTATCTAAGAGGAAACGTCTTTTCTCTCTGTCGCGCGACTTCCACTTCAGTCGATTGGTTTGCATCGCCAATCCAATTTGCAGAGTCCGGCCGGACGAGTACCACAGGATTAGTCTCGATGAGCGGCGGATTGCTGGCGCTGGGACGAAAAGGTGGTGGAGGTTTGGAGGGGCTTGTATCGCCTGGCTCGCAGACACAATTTACTCTCGTTGAAAACGGCGCTATGTGAAAAACCATTAGCAAGTAGGGAAGCTCTGATTACAGTTGATACATACGATCAAGGGGTAAGTCTCTGTCAAAATCCTCTTGGTAACCCAAATCAAATGTCGGCAGTGAATCGCAAGAAGCGCCTTCGAGGGCATCGTCATTGGCCAAAGGCGGAAGTTCTTCCTCCAAGCTCTTTCTCAGTTCCATATCAAACTCGTTCTGTAAAACGGCAGTCTGCTGGTGCTTCTGATTATTTGTAGGTCTCTCAGACGACGGAAATACGCCAGTAAAATACCCCCTGCTGCTGAATGCGGAATGCGGTGGCTTGGGAGGCTTTGAAGGGCCTTCATAAAATTGGATATTATCGAGAGTCACAGGCATGCTGGTATTGCAGATTGAAACAGAGGAGTTCAAGAATGAAATAAGTACACCTTTGAAGCAAGAGGTGAATGATTCTGAGGTCAAATAAGCCGAAATCAGCCTCTCCTTCCCCACTTCCTTCCGGCAATGATTTAATTATCCACTGTTCATACTCACCAAATATGTCTGGCACGTGTGAGAAAGGGGCTTCTTTAGCGGACTCTCTTCCAATTCAGCTTGGCCCGTGTGTTCCTGCTTTCACACAATGTAACCCTCCCCATATCCGTCATCTCACCTCAAGATCCGATATAAAGCTATGAGGTTTGTCGCAGAAAGCTGAAAACGTAATTTGCGATCCGTGACCAATGCCAAAAACCGCGCACCAACTACACAAAGCAGACAAGTGGCACAGGGGGTGGGGATTTCCGTGGGCTGTACATGGTCGCCCAGGCCGTCCCGAGGTGCAGTGGGTCAGATTTACTGAATCATATACAGGAAGCACCACGTCTGCTGACCGTCGTTGTAGGGTCTGGGTGGCATCGTTCCGCCAGGTGGGAGTCTGAGACAAGCTCGAAAACTCAACAATTAAATACGATCCAATTCTGAAGTGTCCAGTTCGACTGCGGGTTGTATGGCTCTGGACAAGATATTAAGGGGGCCCGGCAGAGCCTTGTAAGTACCAGAGCGAGTAGTCATTTAGCCAAGAGAACAAAGTATCGCTAGAAGAATGGTGTGAGTGGAAATGGATGACAGTGCTGCCAGGAAACGCTAGCAGTCAGCCTAGAAAAAAGAGATCCATCCAAGGCCAAGGCCAATGCCCCAATCGGATTCATGGTGGGCTTGCTGGGAGGGGGGGAGGAGCGAGATAGTCAAAGAGGGTGACGATAGAGCGACGCACCGCGCCTTTATACAGTCGGGCGGCGAAGTCGCCCGGCGGTAAGGGACCAGGGTGGTCCCGTTGAGGGATAGCGTGCGGGCTAAACCTCATCTGGAGAGCGCTAAACCGGTCTGAGGGCGCGTGGGGGCGGGGGCTAACCGGGGTTGGGGAGCTGCCGTTTCTGGCGGCGGCCCAAATCGAGATATTACTTCCTGTATTTTTCGATTTGGGCCGAAGCTGCCATCTTCAGCGTCATTCGACGCCGAAAATGGCGTCCTTGGCCCCGGTGGCTTCTGCCACGACCGCGGTCGCCATTCGCGCACGCACCGGCTAATGCAAGCCCGACCCACCCAAGGCGCCCAAGCGTCTCAATGATGTTCCGATTCCAGTCCTCAGTTCCATGCCACCGAAAATGGATTACCCACAAGGGCGCAATGGCTTTGCTAATGAGTCGTCGCGAGCAGCTACTTATTACATATAAGTTTCGATCGTGCCGATGGAGTCCACTCACTCTCGACCGCCTCTTGAGCTCCTGCACTTACTCCCCATTCGATACGAACAGTGGCTGTCTTGTTTAGCACTAGGATTCGCATGATAGACAGAACCGAAGTCCATCGTAATTATTTTCATCCTTCTATTTCTGTGGTCACCCAGCTGATAAATACAGATGGTAATGAACCGAAACCACGATTACAACGAGAGCGCAAGTTTCGAATCATCTCAAACAGAATCAGACACTAGTGGCTCTGGCTGGGAAAGTGGCTTCATCAACCTAGATCGCTCTACAGCGCGCTATTCCAGAAAAAGCTCTCGGGCTCTTCGGGTTGACAAGGGGATACGCAAGCGTCCTGCAAAATCCATTTCTAGCAGCGACTCCGATAATGATATGGCCCCTAAAACTTTGCATAAAAGAGTGAAATATCGGATTGCGAAATCTCAAAACAATCCGACCAAGCTTCAAGTGGGGGCTAATATCACGGAGAACCTCTTGAGCCCTGATGAGTCCGATGAGCTCGATAGCGAGGACGGCTCTGAGACTGATCCAGATATTGACACAGACGATACAATCTCAGAAAGCGAGGATAATGGCTATGCCGACACTACCAAGGAAAATGTAGCGGGAATGTACGATCTTTGGGAAAGGTACGTAGAAATGCAATCAATTATAAAATTCACGCTAACTGAAGTCTAAATAGATTTTGTCGGAAGCAGTATAAGAAAGGCGGAATTGGCATCAACTCCCAGTGGGCGAATCCAAATAATGCTCTGAAAGTAGCCAGTAAATCTGAATTCACACGATTCTTGCGCTGGCGCCTAAAGGTCCGGCGTAGTAAGAACGGCCGACAGGCGAAAGGAGTCAAAAAAGCTAGTATACTGGATACTAATTGGAAGAACTTTCTTCGGCATTACGAGAAAGTCAATAAAAACCCAATAGACGGGAGCCTGGGTCGAAGGATGAGAAAGGTTTGAAATCTGCCCGTATCTTGTTTCATGATAATATTAATTTGTGCTTGTACAGAGTATTCGGAGAATTATCCTACGGGCAGGACTGGATACCGAAGAGAAAGAAAAGACGCCGATGTATATTGAGGATTTGGTTCCTCTCCAGGAAACAGTGCTCCGAACTATGGAAAAAAGATTTTATACCGGATTACAGAGAATACAGTAATGTCTGTACAATCTGATGGCCTACTTTACTGTAAATCGAATCAATACCATACGAAACTTGCAATATAAGTATATACTCTGCTTAATCTAATATGATCCTAAAGGTGGTCTGCTGTGGATCTTGCTGGAGTTTACTTACAAGTTCACAAAGAAATACCTAAAAATCACATAAGGGTATAGCTTATCTACAATTTTCATTATTATGACTGGTGTTGTAATATTTCTTCTAGAAATACTTTCCTGATTCCTGAGATTATATATGACCTATTATTGATGTTAAGCCTGTATACCTTCTTGCTAGGTATATTGTTCCACGATAACGCCTTCTGCGCTCCTGGTATCCGCTCTATAGGCGATCTAAGGCGTTTATTTCTGGAGGGTGATCAGTAGCAGATAGAGATACTATTTAAGCCTGAAAAGTCTGAGAATTATGTATTCTGTAAAATTAAAGGGATTAAAGGCCTGATAAAATACTATCGTGATCAACCTATTTCGAAGAGCTTACTATCTAGCCAATTTCAAATATTTGGAGAAATTACTGGATTCAAATAGAGCCTATTCATACATCGCTTCAGATACGGCGGCGGAACTATCTTGAATGAAAGCGGTAGGTTTTCTTATGCCTGACCTCTAGGATAAAGACTAGTACGGGATTAGTTTACAGAGACTGACTTTAGTAAGGCTTGTCAGTGATGTACAATAAACTTGATTATGAAATATACCGACATTCGGACTTTTCTCAATCACTATCTGCTACGGCGGATTGGCATAGACATGTAGTCTTTGATACGGGGCTTGGAGCCTGATTCTGCGATAATGCGTGCAGTTACTAGGATGAGAAGGTGGATAGACACGCGGAGGCCTCGTGAACTTACCGATGAGCAGAAGACAAGCGTCGAGGAGGATTCCGAGCTCTAGGAAGTAATTAAAAAACGAGATTTATTTTCCGGAAAGCTTCATCGAGGGAAGAAAAGTACTGCAACTTAGCTCTAAAAGCTTGATCAGTTGAAAAGGAAGGTCACAAATACGCGTAACAGACTAATTTACGACCTGCGGAAGCGTGTACGGGAAGACTTTGATAGCCAACAGGCTGTCATTGATATCGAAAGGCAACTTTCTGGAAGTGTACTGTATGAACAAGAAACAAAAGAGATACTCCTTATAGAAGAATATATGCTCCCCAATGCAGATCCTTCTACTGGAAAAATTGACAACTTGGCCGACGACTCTATCTGTGGAGGCAGAGTGGACGCGTCGAAACGAGGCTGTTGAGGCTGTTCGGATGTATTGCGATGTTCTCGAAGGGGGACCACGCCGAGGTCGACGATATAAGAAACAAGCGATTCCCACGAGGAATAATACAAGTATGCCCAATGATCCGCCCCGCGCTGTCACCAGAGCGCCCTCTCCAGAGGAAAGAACATCAAGCGCAGAAGCGATAATGAGAGAGGATACGAAACCATTTGAATGCTTTCAATGCTACGGAATGAGACACTACTCTCGCCATAAGCATCTTCTGCGTCATTTCAGAGACTCACATTTGAATGACCGTCAATGCAACCAGTGCAACGAAGCTGTCGAACATGAAATGGGCCTGCGCCGACATATGCAGGACAGACATGGATTGAAGACATAGCAATAAACTATTTTAGCATCTATATGTCTCATAGAAATCAAGGCAACACAATTTCAGTTTGATCCAGATCCCTACAAAAAGTTAGGCGAGTGTAACTGGTGACTACAGATCGAACATAGGGTGCAAGGTTCGAATTCATACATAATGAGATGGACATCCGCATAGATTAGGCACAAAACGAAATGAACACTGGCGTGACCCAACACCGGCGAAAAGCCAAGATGAATTTTTGGGCGAACAAAGTCACACGAGTACAGCAAGTTATACGGCGTAGATGTATGTATCCGCGGAGGAAATTAATAACTTCCCGATTCTCGAATCCGAATGCTTAGGCATCAGGATTTTGGTCCTTTCTTGGTCCTCATCTTGTATATCTCGAGAAGCTTCGATCACAATGGAATACATATACTTACTTTGATCGAGGCTTATTATCCACCACCAATACAGAGAAGTGAGAAAAACTTTTAAACAGAAAATAAACCTTGGTGGGGACAATAGATACGTTTTTGTACTTCCATTGACATGAAGCATGAATAGCATGAAGAGCTTGAGCAAGCCCGCAACAGCTAGAATTCGTAGTCTGCGTCTACGTAGCGATTGCCCCCAGCTACGTATCTTGCGAGCGCTTGCTAGAGCTGCATGTCATAAACAAGCACATGTGTCGGCTAACGGTCGCTCACGAAGAGGAAGTCGCCCACGAATAGGTGACTGACAACCTCCAGATTTTGGCCTTTTCCAATCATGTACAATATCTAAAATAGTTCCGGAATATTCGTTCAGATTTCAAGGCCTTCGTCGTAAAAGCTATGGTTAGACCAAAGTTGCGGTAGTCACCTCTACATAAATAACTAGACTTGCAAATATCATGCGGTTTCTTTAGTCTTCTACTCGAACGCCGCCGACCGCGATCGCGAACTGGGGGCAGTCGCTCTAGCAACAGACGACAAAGGTGAGTGGCGAGACTGCCGTGTTAAGAGGGGGATGTGTGGAAAAGTCCTGATCGAAACATAGAAAACTATCATGAGCCATTTGAGGAGGCTCGGCGCCGTCTGATGTTCCGTTTCTTTAGCTCGCGAAGGTCATCCGGATTAAAAGGTGGTAAAGGATGATAATTTGCCGTTTTTAACTCGGACTCTTCGGGAGAATCGTTGTCGGATGAATCTAACTCATAGATCTCTCGAGCACCATCACCATAATCATGATAAATGCTTTTTTTATCCGTTTTTTTTGTTGGCACGAGTGCACCCGTCATCTGGCAACTTGAACTGTTCTGGATTTCTTCCTTTCCTCCACTGATGGTTCCATTGGCCAAAGGGCGAATCCTGGCAGATTCATAGAAATTCTGGGAGGGAGTAGATAGATGGCAAGAGCTGACGGTCTCCGGAGCAGCGGGTTGAAAAGAAGAATTTGTAAACGGAGGTAAACTAAGATTTTCGGTTTGTATCGAATTAAATCCAGACTTATCGGAGCTAACAAGTCCAGTTTTGATGACAGCCCTGGCATTTTCAATAGACGGTCCTTCGATGTTTTTGATAATCACAGCAATGAGTCGTATGTTGTCAACAGCTTTGGTAAAATCTCCAATATTGTCAAGTCTGTTTATGGATGCCTTAAGCTCGCGTTCTGTTCTAAATGTCTGTCTTTCTAAGGATTTTCTGGTTGATCCAGATGTAAGCTAGTATTTCGGGATGAGGGGAAAGGTGACTAACATTCTAGAAAGCAATTGTGATTTTTTCCCAAGGTCACTCTCCGGAATTTTTGAGTAATTGATGGTGGCCAACTCAAGCATGGCAATGGTTCCCAAGAGATTGAGACTAGCTTTCACACTGCCCAATGCGGCCAATGGAAGTTGTAGTTCATCTTTGGTGAAGTGCCATCGGATTTTTGCTAATACCTTGCCGAGTGAAGTTGCATGATCACTTCGATATAGCGGCTTCAGCTTCAATTTGATTCCCCGTATCTGGTTATGAGCCAGCTTTGATTGGCGCCGGAGTCGCTGATCAAGCTTTTGTTCCAGGGCTTGCTGCATTACGCGAGTAGGAAGTGGCGCGACAGCGTCGTAGAACATACTGGCCAATATTCGACAGTTTTGTACCTCGTAACGAAGAAGCCGAAGATCTTCTTCGGCCATGCGAAAGTCTCGGGCAAAGCGTCGAAGGCTGATACTACATGCGTCGAGTTGGCTAAGTAATGCGATCCCGGCAGCAACAGTACTAAACGCTTCCATTATGAAGGCACCTTCATTTACTGAACAGCTAAAACTCAATTTAGAAAGAACTTTGAGCTGCCTTTTATCTCACGCAAATGAGGCTCTTCGCCTGACTGGTATTGCAAACCAATGGAAAAGTGCCACGAGTACTTGGCGTCCCAGAAGGATGCCTGAGCGGCGCGCGTAAAGGTTGGACACCAGCCCTTAGCGCGAGGTCCGTGTACCGGCGTTTCCATCGAATTCGCCCACTTAGAGGGAGATCGTGCTCCACCAGATCCCCAAATCTCGTGCACTTGCGCCGACACAAGATCTACAAAGGTGACACCAGCTCCCGCGATGAAAACTAATACAGTAAAGTTCTTTTATTTCTCTTCCGTACTAACTTTCTACAAGAAAGACACGTTCATGGTTGGCATGGTCAAAAGCAAATAGCAAATAGCAAGGAAGGTACTTCTAGAGTAAGATCTGTTGGCAGTGTCCTAAGGGGCCTTGTTGTTCATGGGACCTCCATGGCAGTTCCCAGCGTATTTTCTGGATCGAGCCAGGGCAAGGGCGTTACTTTGCCTTATTAGAGGATGGTCAGGAGGGGATCAGTGGGGCTTATTTAGCGCCACAAACCCCCAAGAATATGTAGACACAAGAGCCTCAATATTCAACATGGCTACATTGCGGTCCACCACTATGTACGTCTAGTTGAACAGTGATATTCTAGTACACTGAAATCATTTGAGTGAAATTCTCCAGCAAGGTATTCAATATCAACTCTATTGCGAGGACTCGATAGTCTTTGTCTCTTTTCTTCCTTGTTCTCTTATCGTTCAATTCTCTCCATATCCAATTTTCCTAAGGGGGTGTAAATTTCAAAAATAGTTCAATCCAATTTCATTCGACTATGAACCTGGTGCAATCTAACTCAATGTCTTTTTAGTCAGATAAAAGTGGAATTTTCCTCCGCTCAAAACAAGGCCTGTGAGCTGCTTTAATACACAATTGTTAGATCAGCTCCTAACGAAGAAACCATCAATCTAATCTATTAAACTCCGTAGATCCCTGGCAATTTCTAACCCCAGAAAGCCTGGGAAGTGAGTAAAAACAAGAACGATAATGGTAAATTGTGATCCCAGACCATCTCAATCAAATCATGCGGCGTGGTTAACTCATACTCGTACTTGTCTGGACGGAAAGAATCTCGCTAAACACATTGTGGGAGTATTTGAGGTGATCGCAATCCCGCTAATGCAAGTCCCTTTCGAACTAACCCCCATCCCGGTGACTTAAATGGTCTGGAGGGTGCGAGAATCTGCGTGCTTTATGATCAAATTCTGCTGAGCTTCACTGGCCGTATCACTATTTTTCAGCATATTTCCACCTCCATAGCACATACGGTGCGCAAACATCGACTGAAGCCAACCATGAATCTCCCCGAGATTTCTCAGTCGAGCAGACATGGTGCCACTAAGAATAGGTTGATCCCACAGAAGAACCGGGTGCCCGCTGACCACTCCAGTCTTGCAAAAGATACAATAGCGCTCCACCTCGGGGTTTAACGGGAGTAGCATCTGTTGACGACCGCTTTCGACAAATAGGTTTCGGAGTTTTTCTATAGAGGAGAGGGCTGGGGATTCAAAAGCCTGGAGCCAGAAAAGTATACCAAAGATGAAAACGAGGGTGCTGAAGATAAGCGACGGGTCATCAATAATTTCAGGGAATGCAAAAGTGCTACTAAGAAGAATCAATCATCAGGCCCTTCGAGATCAAGGAATAGTAGATACTCACATTGCTTCAAACCCGAAGAATGGTTTCGTGTGCTCTGGACCTGACCTCGGCCAGAAGCACGAAAGGACTGCCTTGAGGATCCTTTTGTATAGAGAACTCGAGATTCTTCAATTGCAAGGATACGGATTGAGGCCTTCAGTTGCTTAGATGAAACCCTATAATCAAAACCCTTCCATCACCGTACCCAAGAGCAAGGGTGGCTTGCTTGACAGCGGAAGCTGTGAATTGACGATGCTCGGGAGGGAGCCACAGTATATTTTCACCAGCCAGCATTACCCAATTATTTGAAACAGATACTTGAAATTTCAAATTATGTGAAATATAGTTATACTTATCATGACCTTTTTCAGCATGAAGATGGCAGAAAGCCAGTGACTGAGCCCAATCTGGATGGCCCTTGAGCGTCTGTATCTCAGAGCCGGTCTTGGCATCCCAGAGCTTGATGGTGTTGTCCTCGGAGCCTGAGGCTAGTATCTGGCTGTCATGGGAGAAGGCCACAGACAGAACGTCATGTGAATGGCCCTTGAGCGTCTGCAGCTCAGAGCCGGTCTTGGCATCCCAGAGCCTGATGGTTTTGTCATAGGAGCCTGAAGCTAGCATCTGGCTGTCATGGGAGAAGGCCACAGACAGAACGTCATGTGAATGGCCCTTGAGCGTCTGCAGCTCAGAGCCGGTCTTGATATCCCAGAGCTTGATGGTTTTGTCATGGGAGCCTGAGGCTAGCATCTGGCTGTCATGGGAGAAGGCCACTGACAAAACCCAATATAAATGGCCCTTGAGCGTCTGTAGCTCAGAGCCGGTCTTGATATCCCAGAGCTTGATGGTTTTGTCATAGGAGCCTGAGGCTAGCATCCGGCTGTCATGGGAGAAGGCCACAGACAGAACGTCACGTGAATGGCCCTTGAGCGTCTGCAGCTCATAGCCGGTCTTGGCATCCCAGAGCTTGATGGTGTTGTCATGGGAGCCTGAGGCTAGCAACTGGCTGTCATGGGAGAAGGCCACAGACAGAACGTCACGTGAATGGCCCTTGAGCGTCTGCACCTCAGAGCCGATCTTGGCATCCCAGAGCCTGATGGTTTTGTCATGGGAGCCTGAGGCTAGCATCTGGCTGTCATGGGAGAAAGTCACTGACAGAACCCAATTTGGATGGCCCTTGAGTGTCTGTAGCTCAGAGCCGGTCTTGGCATCCCAGAGCTTGATGTTGTTGTCCTCGGAGCCTGAGGCTAGCAACTGGCTGTCATGGGAGAAGGCCACAGACAGAACTTCACGTGAATGGCCCTTGAGCGTCTGCACCTCAGAGCCGGTCTTGGTATCCCAGAGCTTGATGGTTTTGTCCTCGGAGCCTGAGGCTAGCATCTGGCTGTCATGGGAGAAGGCCACAGACAGAACGTCATGTGAATGGCCCTTGAGCGTCTGCAGCTCAGAGCCGGTCTTGATATCCCAGAGCTTGATGGTTTTGTCATAGGAGCCTGAAGCTAGCATCTGGCTGTCATGGGAGAAGGCCACTGACAAAACCCAATGCGAGTGGCCCTTGAGCGTCTGTAGCTCAGAGCCGATCTTGGCATCCCAGAGCCTGATGGTTTTGTCTTTGGAGCCTGAAGCTAGCATCTGGCTGTCATGGGAGAAGGCCACAGACAGAACGTCATGTGAATGGCCCTTGAGCGTCTGCAGCTCAGAGCCGGTCTTGATATCCCAGAGCTTGATGGTTTTGTCATGGGAGCCTGAGGCTAGCATCTGGCTGTCATGGGAGAAGGCCACTGACAAAACCCAATATAAATGGCCCTTGAGCGTCTGCAGCTCAGAGCCGGTCTTGATATCCCAGAGCTTGATGGTTTTGTCATAGGAGCCTGAGGCTAGCATCTGGCTGTCATGGGAGAAGGCCACAGACGAAACCCAATGCGAGTGGCCTTCAAGGGTTTGTAGTCCTGGGCTCCAAAAATCCTCCACTTGCGGTATTATTCGTATGCGTTTGGGTCTGCTGTTAGAAAATATATTCCTAATAGTGCTTTGCATTGGTGAAAATACTAGCCCAGAAGAGTAAAGTTGGAGTGGGGCAACCCTTGCTATATAAGTGTTCTTCAGGATGAATCGCTTTCCGTCATAGAGAAGTGTGGCGATTCTATCTGTGCCCTTCTGCATTCTCGGCGTTAGCTATTACTCAAGTATGGACAACACAGAGACTTACGCCAACAGCCCGCTGCAGCATATCTATCATTCCCACAGCCTCAGATATAACACCCATCAAGCTCAGTGCTTCTAACCAGTGGAGGAAATGTTTTTCCAAGAAGGGAAAAACCTCAGGCTCTGATACGTGGCCTTCACTCTGTTGCAAATGGTATATCCAGTACTGACAGGAGTATTGTAGAGCCGCGGAAAGATGCTGATCAACAGTCTGACGGTCAATGTCCTCGTACTGGGTCCCGTAACTTAGCAGACCACATATATTGCGTTTGAGACCACGTTTGGAGTCGTTCATAACGCGGAGGCAATGCAGTGCTATCTTCTGATGTGTTTTTTCCGGACTGACACGGAAAGGGCTTTCTTTCGTTGTTAGAAGATAATCTTGAAATGATAAGTGCAGTAGCCGAACTGGCAAGTCAAGATTTTCTGGCACACTGAGGACCGAGTAGAATCCATTTAATCGGTTAGTGATCATTTCCCTTGGCCTGTCTGTCAGCTGCGCAAGAGCATTGACGGAAAGTGGGGTAGCAAGAAGAATAATAACCCCAACCGTATCGTGGAATTCTTGCTTCAACTGCTTTTCTTCGCCTTCATCTGCACCAGCCAGGAGTTGTTTCAAGACAGGCAAGTACGTTCTGTCCATTTGGGAGCCTGAAGTTGTTGCTGGATCATTCAGAAGGGCTAAAAGACGCTCTTTAGGGAGCCATTTTGGGTCATCTACAAATCGACAGATGGTAAACGCGGAGATGAACAATGGCACTGCTCTCTTTATTAGAGTTTCAAGAACATCATCTCCCGGCCATTCACTAGGGAGTTTTCGACGTTCCTTTATCAGCGAAAATTCGTCGCTTAAAAAAGCACGAATATCTTTTCCAACAACGGTGCTAGAGAGTTCGTGGAGGACGATACATTGATGATTGTTGCTTTTCTCGAAGACAGGACGGATTGGCAATTCGGGGCGGCTTGTCACGAATATGCGGACATGCCTAGATTTGCATTTCTGCATATCCGGCAAAAGTTGGAGTATAGTTTGTATGTCATCAGTATTGCCGCATTCATCTAGAGCATCGATCACAATCACAATTGCTGTGGGCTCATTTTGATCCAGTTCGAGAAGTGGCTCAAGGAGCAGCTTGGTGAATTGCTCTTTCAGCGATTTCCCTGATATATATGGGTCGGTATCAATAGCCATCTCAACATGGTGAATTAATGCAGGAACTTGAAGCAGAAGCTGCGCGCAAAGGGTGGTGAAGAGCCTCTTGGCGCTAGCACGCTCACCCTCTCCGCGTTTGAAGAAAAAGCTGGCACCAAGTTGATTTTTCTCCCTGAAGCGATGGGCTATTGTCCGAGAAATGGTTGACTTCCCAGTTCCGGCCATACCATTTAACCAGAATATAAATTCTTGGCTTGGGTCATCCGCCCACTCAATGATCTGACGGAGCAAATCAATCCGCGTTTTAGGGTGGCATTTTGCTTCATGTTCAGCATCTAAAGCATCGAAACTAGAACCTTCTGCGTAGGGCAGCTTGTTGAAGACTTCGCGCTGCCGGGATCGACTACTAAGGTCTTTGACGATGGAATGGACTTCTCTTACAGATTTCTTGACTTGAAACGCAGTTAATACATCATCCTCGTGAAACTGATAGATGAACAGATTATATAGCTAAGTTCCACATACTTTGCTTGACAGGATCCATATTCATAACTCCCTGCCCCGAAATAACGTCTAGGAGTTCTTTTGCATAGCATGCCGCTGTCGCCGCAGCGTACGGCTGCCAGACCTTGTTTTTATGGGAATCAGCGTAATCGCAGATGCCTCGGATGACAAGACACGGAAATGAGTCCATGAGTCCTATTCAGGAGTTAGATCTCGAAGTTTGAAGTCCAATAGAGCGTTATACTAACCGGCAGCTTCCATTTCAAAGCAGATAATGCTTTCTTCACTTGCCCATTTATCTCTTAGGAGTGCGTCCTTCATCACTTGGTCCGCTGACCCAATGGTTCCGTAATGTAATCGTGGAGAGTCATCGGGTCGATTATCCCTCTTCACGAAGTTGCTTTCCAGGCTGCGACAAGACTTACACGTCTTCTTCCCCGCCTCGTGAAGATATCCTGGCTTAAAGAGGTAGTCCTTCCGAGACCCTGGATGCTGGAACTTTGTCGCGAGCGCCGGATAATTTGACATGATAGTCGATAGTGTTTTGAGAATTTGATGCCCTTCCATCTCATGCTGTGCCTTGAGGTGAGCAACGGCGCTCAGAACAATGCTTGGGGGTTTGTTCAGTTTGCCACCGCTAAGTATAAACTCCCTTTCCTGCAACGACTTCCCGAAATCGTACTGCACAACAGCGTCTGAAGACTTGGAGTGGAGGCTTATGACCACGTCCCCAAGTCGTATGTCTCGCAGATCCTCTTGATTATCGTCGGACTCTTCAGTGTCTTCGGAATCCTCCTCCTCTTTATTTGTGCCGAGATCATTATTTCTCCTGGGGCCATAATATGGCGCCCCACCACCAATCCCGACCATGAGCCCGAATCTAACAGCTGAGAAACTGCGAATCATGTCTTTTGCAACAGTAGCGGCAGACACTCTGCCCGTTGTTTCTGCTGGCAAGCAGGCAATCACGACATTATGGTCGCCAATTCGCCCAAGGACGTAGGAATTCGAATCATGTGGATCAATTGTCGGAAGAACGGGATGCTTTTCGTCCAACATGGCCATGGCAGCCACTAGCTCGGATTCAGGTAAAGCACATATCCAGCCAACAGTATAGTCGCCATGTGTGAACGTTCCGCGAGGTTCATGCATGGTGCTTATAGAGCAAATGAATGACGATGTTCGTAGTATGATAGCATCGAACGACGATATTCTACATCTACGGAGCGAGGGAAGTGCAAGACACTGATTCAAAAGGCCATTCGGAAGGAACGCAGTCAGATTGCTGGTGCGGGGTTATCTGTCGGAATATGTGGAGCTTTGTTTTGTCATATGTTGTATTTAGTAACGTGATTGTAATATTCGGTAGATAGATTGTCCGAGCTACCATACAAAATCGTATGGTAACGGAGACGTTCACAATCAAGACTGTTTGCTATCTCATTCGTGTATGCTACTTGGGCCCACAGCTGCTCCGACAGTTATGAGCCCGGATCGCCTGGAAGAATTATCTATTTAATCAATATTGAAGCTATTCCCAGAATCCGACAGTAGTGGCTCTGACTGGGAAGCTGGTTTCATCAATCCAGATCGCTCTCCAGCGCGCTATTGCAGAAAAAGCTCTCGTGCTTCTCAGGTTGACAATGGGGCAGGCAAGCGTCTTGCAAAATCTATTTCTAGCAGTGACTCCGACAATGATGTAGCCCCTAATACTTTGCATAAAAGGGTGAAATATCGAGTTGCTAAAACTCAAAACAGTCCGACCAAGCCTCAAGTGGGGGCTAATATCACGGAGAATATCTTGAGCTCCGATGAGTCCGATGGGCTTGACAATGAGGATAGTTCTGAGACTGATCCAGATATTGATATAGATGATACGATGTCTGAAAGCGAGGATGATGGCTATGCCGACACGACCAAGGAGAATGTAGCGGGAATGTGTGATCTTTGGGAAAGGTATGTAGAAACACAATCAATTATCAAATTTACTCTAACTGACTCCTAAACAGATTTTGTCGGAAGCAGTATAAGAAAGGCGGGATTGGCATCTTCCCCCAGTGGGTGAATCCAAATAACGCTCTGAAAGTAGCTGGTAAAACTGAATTCACATGGTTCTTGCGCTGGCGCCTAAAGGTCCGGCGCGGTAAGAACGGCTGACAGGTAAAAGGAGTCAAAAATACTAGTACCCTGGACACTAATTGGAAGAACTTTCTTCGATATTACAAGAAAGTTAACAAAGAACTAATGGATGGGAGTCTGGGTCGAAGGATGAGAAAGGTATTAAATCTGCCCGTATCTATTTTCTTAGTCATATTAATTTCTTCTTGTACAGAGTATTTAGAGAATTGTCCTACGGGCAGGACTGGATACCGAAAAGAAAGAAAAGATACCGATGTATATCGAGGATTTGGTTCCTCTCCAGGAAACAGTGCTCCGAACTATGGAAAAAAGATTTTATACCGGATTACAGAGAATACAGTAATGTCTGTACAATCTGATGGCTTACTTTACTGTAAATCGAATCAATACCATGCGAAACTTGCAATATAAGTATATACTCTGCTTAATTCAATGTAATCCTAAAGGGGGTCCACCGTAGATCTTGCTGGAGTTTACTTATAAGTTTACAAAGAAATACCTTAAAATCACTCAAGGGTATAGCTTATCTACTATTTTTAATATTATGACTAGTGTTGTAACTTTTCTTCTAGAAATACTTTCCTAATTCCCGAGATCATATATGACCTATCATTAATGTTAAGTCCGCATACCTTCTTGCTAGGTATATTGTTCCACGATAACGTCTTCCGCGCTCCTAGGATTCGCTCTATAGGTGATCTGAGGTGTCTATTTTTAGAGGGTGATCGGCAGTAGATAGAGATACTACTTAAGTCTGAAAAGTCTGAGAACTATATGTTCTACAAAATTGAAGGGATCAAAGGCCAAATAAAATACTATCGTGATCAACCCATCTCGAAAAGTTCTCCATCCAGCCAATTTCAAACGTTCGGAGAAATCACTGGCTTCAAATAGAGCCTATTTATACATCCCTTCAGATATGGCGGCGGTACTATATTGAACGAAAGCGGTAGGTTTTCTTATGCCTGACCTCTAGGATAAAGACTAGTACGGGATTAGTTTACAGAGACTGACTTTAGTAAGGCTTGTCAGTGATGTACAATAAACTTGATTATGAAATATACCGACATTCGGACTTTTCTCAATCACTATCTGCTACGGCGGATTGGCACGGACATGCAGTCTTTGATACAGGGCTTGGAGCCTGATTCTGCGACGATACGTGCAGTCACTAGGATGAGAAGGTAGATAGACACGCGGAGGCCTCGTGAGCTCACCGATGAGCAGAAGGCAAGTGTCGAGGAAGGTTCCGAGCTCAAGGAAGCAATTGAAAAACGAGATATATTTTCCGGAAAGCTTCATCGAGGCAAGAAAAAGACTGCAACTCAGCTCCAAAGGCTTGACCAGTTGAAAAGGAAGGTCACAAATACGCGTAACAGACTAATTTACGACCTGCGGAAGCGTGTACGAGAAGAATTTGATAGCCAACAGGCTGTCATTGACATCGAAAGGCAGCTCGCTGGAAGTGCACTCTATGAACAAGAAACAAAAGAGATACTTCTTACGGAGGAGCATATGCTCCCCAAGCAAATCTTTCTGCTGGAAAAATTGACAACCTGGTCGACGACGCTATCTGTGGAGGCAGAGTAGACGCGTCGAAATGAGGCTGTTGAGGCTGTTGAGGCTGTTCGGATGTATTGCGATGTTCTCGAAGGGGGACCACGCCGAGGTCGACGATATAAGAAACAAGCGATTCCCACGAGGAATAATACAAGTATGCCCAATGATCCGCCCCGCGCTGTCACCAGAGCGCCCTCTCCAGAGGAAAGAACATCAAGCGCAGAAGCGATAATGAGAGAGGATACGAAACCATTTGAATGCTTTCAATGCTACGGAATGAGACACTACTCTCGCCATAAGCATCTTCTGCGTCATTTTAGAAATTCACATTTGACTGACCGTCAATGCAACCAGTGCAACGAGGCTGTTGAGCATGAGATGGGACTACGCCGACATATGCAGGATAATCACGGATTGAAGACCTAGTTAATTTCTGTTTCAGTCAGAAGCCATTGCTTTTATCTCACTGAAGCTGGTCAAAGGTCTCTTCTACCCCGAGATGAGCCGAATAATTTCTGATGGGGTCGTTGACGGGACCAACGACTGATGCCAGATTCTTCAACAGTCCCGCGTGGATACAAGTGGCGGCCGTTATTGCCTTACATGTTTAGAGACAGAGATCCTCTTTCAAAACAAAATCACGTGATAATCTAAGTCCAATATATATTTCACATATATTACGGGTTTTTTATGTACATTGTAAAGATATCTGAGATTGTGTATCTGTGTATGAATACAAAGGCCTAGAGTCCAGACAGGAAGCCTGTGTGCAAGAGCGGCCTTTGGCCATCACACGAGACCTCGGAAACAACGACCGGTTCCCACACCATATCAAATTCGCCATTATGATGTCCTAATCACCAAATTATGCCTGTATAAAAAATGTATGAAACTATCAATTGGTGGCTCATCCGGTATAACGATGCGATACCAGCATCTGCACTGCCCTCTCCGGGGCGGCTATTCCAGCCCTATGATTGGTGAGGAGAGATTGTGAGACTGCGAACGCAACTGCCTCAGCTTCTCACGACTTCAGCTCTACTTACCCTCCATCTCCAGGCCTTTTCATCGATGTTTGACATACCAAAATCAGCTTGAATCTCTATCTCTATCTCTATTTTAAACCCTTCCAAAACCTGTCCTGCAAAATGCGACCGAGAAGCCGCGACGACTTTGCGATCGCAATTATCTGCGCTCTCCCTCTCGAGGCGGAAGCGGTCGAAGCCCTGTTTGATGAAACCTATGATCGGCTTGGAAAATACTACAGCAAAAAGCGAGGCGACGCGAACGCATACGTGAATGGACGGATTGGCAAGCACGATGTGGCCCTGTGCTATATGCCTGGAATGGGCAAGGGAAACGCAGCAGGTGTTGCATCCAGCTTGCTAGTCAGCTACCCGGGCGTCAGGCTTGCTCTAGTCGTTGGGATCTGCGGAGGTGCCCCACCACCACCAGAGTATCAAGAGATATTCCTTGGTGATGTGATCATCAGTGACTCGGTGATCGAATTTGACTTCGGCAGACGATACCCTGGTGGTCTTCAACAGAAGACTGGGGTCAAGGACACGCTTGGCAGGCCAGGTCGAGAGATTCGGGCTCTTCTAAATGGCCTTCGTGCGGAAAATGCTCGCAGTGAACTTCAGAACCAGGCGCAGCACCATCTTCACTCCCTTCAACAAACAAGAACTAAGTGGTGTCATCCGGGAGTCAATGACATTCTTTTCAATGCCCGCTATCTTCATAAGCATTATAGTGATGCTTCTCCTGCTGGGTGCGCCTGTTTTGGAAGTGACTCACCTGATCAAATCTGCGAGGAGGCATTAGGTAAGGACTGCAACAACCTCAATTGCGACAAAGCTCAACGAATCCGATGTCGCAAGGCCTCAGAAACCATCCCGGTCTCCATCCATATCGGACCAGTTGCATCTGCTGACACGGTCATGAAGTCTGGACAGCATCGGGATGAGATTGCCAGCAAAGAGATGGTCCTTGGGATTGAGATGGAGGGGGCAGGGGTCTGGGATAATGGCCCGTGTATTATTATCAAGGGTGTGTGTGACTATTCTGACAGTCACAAGAGCAAGGTATGGCAGGCATATGCGGCAGCGACCGGAGCGTCAGTGGCAAAGGCTTTTCTGGAGTACTAGATGCCGGCAAACCGTAAAGGTTAGTGGAATGTCTAGTCAGAGTTTGCCGCTGCTAAATATCGTTTCTTCTTGATAGACGCAAGCAGACATCCCCACGTGATGATCCCATTTGCGAGAAATCCACATTTCGTGGGCCGCCAGGAGGAAATCCAGAAGATAGAGGATTCGATCACTGTGCCAGATGGACCGAGAAAGCTTGCCATCACCGGACTGGGCGGTGTGGGTAAGACTCAAATCGCGCTCGAGGTAGCGTACCGCATGAGAGACAGACACCCTGAATGTTCGATCTTCTGGATCCCGTGTACCAGCTACGAGGCTATTGAACAGGGTTTCATGACCATTGCGCAGATATTAGGGCTCCAAGAAGTGGAGCCGGCAGAGGTGAAGGAGTGTCTCAGGACTTACTTCAACCAGTCCAACAAAAAGTGGATCCTGGTCTTCGACAACGCAGATGAAATGGACATCTGGACTCGGGGAAGCCCCACAGCACCACCACTCAAGAATATGATCCCTCGAAATGAAAATGGTCGTGTAATCTTCACCTCCCGCAACTGTCAGCTTGCATTGAAACTAGCAGCAGTAAACGTGGTGTCTGTTCCCGATGTGGATCAGAAAACTGGCAAGGAGATATTGAGGAAATTACTAATGCGGAAGGATTTACTAGAAGATGATTATGTGACAAATGCGCTCCTTGAGAAGCTTTCTTATCTCCCTTTGGCAATCAGCCAAGCCGCGGCTTATATCAATCAAAATTATATCTCCTTGGCAACATATATGTCACTACTGGGTGAACAAGGGGCAAGCATAGAACTGCTGAGCGAGGAGTTTGAAGATGATGGACGATACACAGCGACCCAGAATCCAGTGGCCACGACCTGGCTAATCTCCTTTGCGCAGATCAAGCAACTGGATGAAATCGCCAGCGACTATTTGTCATTCATGGCCTGCATTAGTCCACGGGAGATACCAGATACCATTCTTCCACCCACAGTGTCAGCGAAGAGAAAAGTGGAAGCATTGGGTCTTCTCAAAGCATACTCCTTTGTCAGCGCACAGGTTGATGATAGCATTTTAAGTCTTCATCGACTTGTACATCTTGCTACTCGAAATTGGTTAAGAAAACACAGGACATTTGCGAGATGGGTAGAGACAACCACTCAACGGCTGGACAAGATTTTTCCTGATTACAGCCATAGCAATCGACGAACATGGAGGGAATACCTACCTCATGCACTATATCTAGCAGACAGCGCAGAATTTCAGGCACACCACCATGATTATGATGATTTCCTCACCAGGATAGGAGGGTGCTTGGAAAGTGATGGCAGATATGCTAAGGCAGAAACTTTGTTTCGAAATGTCCTTCAAATTCGGGAAAGAGCTTGCGGACTGGAGGATGCTAGGACTCTTACCAGTGTCAGCCAGCTTGGTTCAGTGCTTACACAACAGGGCAAGTATGAGGAGGCAGAGGCCATGCACCGACGGGCACTCCAAGTTCGTGAGAAGGTCCTCGGTCCTGAGCATCCTGATACTCTTACGAGCATAGCCGGTTTAGGAACCGTACTTTTTGACCAGGGACGCTTAGTCAAAGCGGAAAAGCTGGAGGTGCAGGTGCTTGGGTCGCGGAAACGGATGCTAGGGCCAGAGCATCCCGAGACCCTGACCAGCATGCACAACCTTGCCCTTACTTGGAAAGGATTAGGGATGGCTCCTAACGCATTCAGCCTTCTCAGGGAATGCGTGGACCTCCGCAACAAAGTATTAGGCGCAGATCACCCACAAGCCGCCCTATCATTCAATACTCTTCTTAGCTGGGAGACGAACAGCGAACCAGCTTCAGCAGACGCTCCTACTCCACCACGGGTTCACACGTACGCGAGTGATCATATCACACTAAAACCAAACCCTGCAGGCCGTAATCGGCGTGACCTCATGGATTTTCTTTTTCGAAGACGATGATTTGTGATCAAAATTTCTTTTCTGCCTTGATTTGACTAATGGCTTATGTTTCAGAATTTAGTTACGGAAGATTTCGAAAATAGTTTACCCCCCCTGAGATAGACGCTTTCTTTCCCAGCGACCCACTAGTTCAGGTCGCCGGGATCTACAGTATATTAGAAGGAGTGTGAGCGGACGATGCAATCGTGGGGAGAATATTCTTAGGGCTCCTGGGACGCGGCTATTTTCAGACATACAAACCTGGAACAAAATATCCATTACGGAAGTATCCATACAGTACAGTATAAGGTTTACTGTAGCGTTTCATGTGATTAGGAATTGAAAGCGTGAATCTATGTTCCCAACATGGAATGCAATGTGTACTGTACCGGTCGCCACTGTATGGACTTCCTTTCCACTCGGGCGGACCTGGAGAGAAATGACGGAGGACTCAAAGATACTTCGTACATTCTAGAGTTAGACTTGAGATTTCAGACTGAAGATTATTCACTGACCTTGAATCGTACTGTACAGTACTCAGACATGTTCATGGCCGCACTTGTTGTGAATACGCGACATGGCATTCTACATAAATGCACAGGAACTAGTTAGAAAGATGTGAGTAAACCTTAAACCCTGGAACAGGGACCAGAAATGGAACACAGGCCAGAAATGGAACAGAGGCCAGAAATGGAACAGAGGCCAAAAAAGGAAACCCCAATAAACCACATTAGTCAGGTATTGAGCAATGCCTTGATTGGGTCGAAGAAATCTTTGGACAACAGAACCATCACTTTGGCCCTAGCCTCTAATCACCTGGAAGAAGTTCAAAAATTACCTCCCATCAATGACTACAGATTTGGAACAGTGGAGCAAATGCCCTCCTGTGTTGTAAGGATAGCCGATGTACGGCACTCTGACTTGAAGCCGGCAGTATCTGCTACTCACTCAGAGTTCTGTTCCGGAACATGACTCTACATACCATGCCTTGAGGTATAAAAATATTGCTCAGTTATCGCTGGTTTATCTTTTCTATCCCAAGCATTAACTTCCCGCGCTGTTCCGACTGGCGCTAGATCGATCTCGACAGAAGCGGCTCGTTTTGGAGACGGCTAAGTAAGTTCCCAAAATCCCTTACTTGGTCTAGTAGCCTTCTCATGTAACTAATTCCAAAAGATTGCGTTATTTTGTTTCTTTTATCTCTCCACGGCAAGCTCGTATAAACATGGCTGGAAAACTTCACAATCAATCGAAAAAGGCGGGCGTGGAGAAAAAATATATCCGACAAAAGCGTGACCGGCGCAAGCTCAATCTCGAGAAGAAGTCGCATGAGTACAGCGAACTTTGCGGGGCCGATGTTTGCCTGGGTATCCGAATCCGAGATTCAGGGCAGGTTTACATTTTCTCAGCAGACCACTCTGGATTTTGGTCGTTTCTCAGCCGTAAATTGGTAATTCACTCCAAAAGACTTCTTTGTCGCCATCGCATGGACTCACTCTACTAGAAGTCTTACTATCCAGCCCCAATCCAAAGGAGTCAGAGAAATCTTTAGATGCTTTGATAGGGTTCCATTCATAGTTCCCCGCGCGGTGTGGTTGGATATAAACCAACTACATTCCTAGATCGTGCGGAGGAAGAGAATTGTGTAATGAAACTCAGCTCTCATACCATCTCCAACTTCATTATTCGTATTGGTAGATATTCCGACATTTGATGCATCTCAGCGTTGTTTCAAAGTGCGTGCCTGCGCGACTTATCGAAATCCAAATAAGTTCTCTGCAATGATTGAGATATACAGAGACTATACTGTATGGATCCGATTCGTTCTTATTACGTGTTTCCAAAGAAGGCTTGCGTGCCCGAAGCAGGATCAGCCTATAGCATTGATTTATTATATAAAATATTCCAATATAAAGGCTAAGTGAATGTTCAGTAGTTCCAAGGCCGAGATCATAACAAAAAGTTTAAATCTTCAAAATATATATTTATAGCAGCTTTAGAAGCCAGTTCTCACTACTATACTGTATATTTTCAACCAAGAAACCAATATAAACCCTGATGTCTCGCGTGTGCCCAAAGTAGGAAGAGGCAGCACGACTAACCTATCAGTAAAGAGGGCATTAGAGAACTTGCTACGCTATCGCCGCCCTAACACAAAGATTAAAAATAATCGATCCGTCCTGTGCTGCCGCGTCGTTGATTCTCTGAACTTCTGAACAGGAAAGCCAGAAATTCCATTGCTGTTTGACCCATGGTAAGCTTTCACCGTGGAAAAACTGGTCTTGCTTCTTGCAAATGACCATCAATTGTTCCTGTGAAGTATACCATCCTTAATCATCAATACAGCGTTTGCACAGGGTATAGAGATTGATTCGACGCTTTGAAGGGAGGCAAAAAGACCACAATGCGACAATGAATGATCCAGGGTCGCGAGGAAGTATTTTGATATTGACTGTTTTCGTAGCATACTGGTGGCATGAGACACATGACTATGATATGGTACCCCTCATACTAGAGAGAAAATAAGTCAATTTACAAAACTCGTATTTGATCGATTTACATATACTAACTTTAAATGAAAGACTTATTGCACAATTTCAAGTAGTGTGTGGTATTACAACCAGGAAAACATCGATGGAGGTGAATAAAAGGATTTTTGCACTTATATGACCAACTGTGGGCCGCCTAAATACATCAGACAGGTTCAAAAATGGAACAAGGAACAGAAACGGAACAGGAAACTGAAATGAACAGGGCACAGAAATAAAAAATCCACCAAGCCATTTTAGAGCCCCAAAAACCCCGTTTACTTTCGAGCGTTTTTACTTTTCCTTAGTTTGCAGTCACAAATAACAGGGCTTTGCACTTTTCGCGTACCTAGAGCGCTTTTCACTTACCTACAGCGCTTTTCACTTGCCTACAGCGCTTCTATATTGTAGAGAAAGTTTCATATGTCAACGAATCCTTTTATATGGGCTCGGCGCTCTCTTTCCAGATTCAGTACCCGACAGCAATCTCATGGTCTATCTTTATAAAACATGACTTACTACGTATTGTAAATGTCATTAGCAGACAGCATGGCGTCTCTTCGAGCAAAATAGATGCCCAAGTCAAGTTTTTAGAGGAAAACATCAAGTTCGCACTACCAGAAGACTCTCAGTGGCACGGAATGTACTATAATCAAGGTCGCAAACGACTCCACCCGTCCTGGTTGCGAAAAGAGCTCATATTTGCATTTATGGGACGCAAAGGTCTGAAGCGCTTAGATGAGATATGGTATCAGACTTGGATACATGCGGTCAATTTGAAAATTGAAGGCGATTTCCAGAAAGCCTCACACAAAAGCACTTGAGGCTACATATGACGGTGGAATGGATGGAAAGTACAATATAATTCGAATATAGTTTACTGTATAGATGGGAAGCGCTTCGATGCATCAAAAAAGAATATTCTGCAGTTGAGAAATGAAATTCCATGGTTGGAAAATGGGGAAGCAGGAAATAAAAATCTTCAGGGTTGCCGATGTTTTGGGAATCGGTTTGAAGTTGTAAGGCATATCTGATGAATGTTAAGCCATATCTAAAGAGGAACCGTGCTGGTAGTTAATCATGTGAAGATAAGCCTCTCCGCGTTGTTACTGTAATGTTTACTACAGTAAACATCAAGAATCAACGGCCATACTCTCATTCAAAAGAGCCAGTCCTAAATTGCATCCAGGAAAGGTAGCGGCTATCTCGAGGTAGTTATTTACTAGAGCGCTCATTGAAATCATTCGGACATACATGAAGGAATTTCATTTCAACAAAAGAGCAGACTCAATTTAGAATTCAACAGTAAATAAAACAACGAAGCATTTGAGCCTCAGAATAGAAAACAGTACGATGTTCTCCACTCAGCTTGTCCAACTAAAGTCCAAGTACTCCATGTAGTCAATATCATACTGTGTAAGAGCTACCAGAGGCATCGGACATAGTAGACGTGGTGGACCCAGCACTAGTAGCCAAAGACGAGTCTGAATCAGTAGCAGTGACCGACCCAGCAGTATCAGCCAAAGATAAGTCTGACTTAGTAGTCGAGATCGAATCAGATGTCATCGTTAAGGACGAACCCGACTCAGCCGTCAAAGTCCTTGGTGTTGCGGGGCTTGAAGGCATATTAACGCTCGAAACAGCCAAAGGGTAGAAGTCAGGAACGCTACACGAGCTTCCAGTACTGAGTCCATTATCAAGTCTACATTTGACTTTCACACCATTCTGATTAAAGAAGGTAACCTCTCCCGTCTCGTTCACCCTAATCCAAGCGATATTTTTGCCGTTCACCTGCCCACATACTGCGACATCAAGATAAGAGAAGTCAATATAAGTGCCATTAACGGCCACAGATATATCTGAAATGATTACTATTAGTGATTCCGGTACTTTAGTCATTCATGACCCGAAGCTTGCTATACATACCTAAGCAATCCTCTCCGTTTAGCTTTGAGAATGATACAGAGTAGCCGGTACAGCCATCGACATTATTAGAGTATATTTTACACACACGGTCCTCGTCAATAACCTGCAGGACTCCTCCTAGGGAGGTGCGTATCAAAGCGCCCGTAATAAACGCGGGGATTGCAAAATACATGTTGACGGGGTTGGCAGTTTGAAAATGAAGTTCCTGCGATAAGAGATTACATTGAACCCAGCAGCTATCTTTATACGTCGAATGCACTATGAAGCATTACTACACGATTCTCCGCTACTCGATCTTTTTCTCTTCCAGTACTACAGACCCGTATTCGAGTGGGGCTGTGTATTATCCCGAGTGATACAAATATCGTTGAATCGCCCCGCGAAATAAGTATTAGGCCCCTAGATTGTCGGACAAAACCCGAGCTACATGGAAGTGGAACAGACATGAAAGTGGAATAGGACATGAAAATGGAACAGGACATGAAAGTGAAACAGGACATGAAGCAAATGAAATATGATACTCGCCAGATATATGTTAGTGCGCCAGGTCCTCTATAGGTGACATAGATAGGTGACATAATTTCGGTCAGTAAAGTGCATGATTGCCATACCCTTGAATTCTCATAACTTTCAATATGTCGACTCTTCCAAGTAACACCAGGCCTACTGGTCAAGCCTGGAAATATCAATTTTTGGATTGTTGTGAGCCTGCTGGAACATATAAGTCTATTTGATGTCCCTGTAAGTTCGAGCTTCAGCTGAGAGATAATAATTGGAAGGCTGCAGCGCCACATTCCTACCATACCTTATATTTGGTAGAGTTTCCTCACGACTAGATTCTATCAATAAACGCCATTTGTCAGATGAACGCGTAAACCACCGTTCCTACAATTCAAATGTATGGATTGGGCTCTTACTATCTCTTGATTCTAATTATTAACAATCTATCTAGTACTGTATATACTCGCTGCTGGCCTGTTATGGCCTCTGGTAGATACCCCTTGCATGGCAAAGATGGAAAGTTAGAAAGGAATTCCAGATTGCTGGTTCAGCCGGAAGTGACTGCTTGAGGTCATTTTGTTGTTCTTGTCCTGTTCTTGTGTAGCAGGATAAAGAGCTACATCACCGAGTTAAGATAGATCGCAGGTATATTCCGGTTGAAGGAATGTCATTGCCATCCACCCAATGAGATGAATGGCTTTTCCGGAGCCTTTATTACTTCAATGTTGGTAATCTATCGCAGGATGGTATATCTATACTCACAGCCTTTTATTTTCAACCTTTTTTTTGCTTCTTCCGCTTTAATACATGTTCCTAGATCGGGCCTCGTCTCCCGATATAAAGACAAAGGTCTATGTGTACATTATTTAGTACAATGAAACTCTCATGTTATCGTAGCTTCCTTCTGTGAAAATGTATACTTCAATCTTAATGCTAGATGTGTATATTGCTAGCTAATATATCAAATTAAATACACATCTTCGCAGTGTGGGGTCCCTTAAATTAATGGCCTGTACTAATATCTGGGTAATCGAGCTACGAAAGCAAAGGGTACCCACTTTTACATTGCTCCAGCTAATTTCGAGACTAGATTTATGTATACGTCCCTCAATACACCAGTTGCTTCCTAAGTCTGGCGAAAAAAACAGATAGTGCTGGACCATTCTGAGCAAGATATTATTATTCACCATCCTGCAGAAGGTTTTGAGAATGAAAAGGAAATGAATGATCTAATAGGACAGTTTTTGATATCTTGAAGGTTGGTACATACTAAATAATAATGCCAATTTGAATTCAGGGAGATATTTTGCTTTATAAAACTGATCTAGGTAAAGGGTAATGGCGGTAGTTGCCAGTCAAAAACGAGCATCAAAATCGAAGCCATCGACACTATTACCATTGAAGCCATAGTATTATATAATACATGGGATACTCTTATTACCAATATCGTATCTTTCGTTGCTAGTGCTCCAGCGGTTAAAGTTACTGATAGTATTGTCGTTGGATTGGTTATTATATCACTTGCGATTGAGGTAGGAGCAGATATAGGGGCAAAGATTGTCTCAGCGCTTGGGGGAGCCACCGAGAATTACCTTATATTCTTGCCTAGAGCTAATAAGCACTGGCCGTAAGTCTCTGCATAGTATAGAGGCGTATTTTGCTAGGGAGATTGTGGTATACTGTAGAAAGTAAGAATCAAATTTCAATAATTATGACTTAAGGAGGTATAAAGACACAGAACTCGGTCCTTTTTCGACATATAGTACCTCGGATCCAGCGCAAAAGGCAGTAGATGTCTTACTTCCTGAGATATTGGATCTAGATTCTTCTTTATAGTATACAGTAGTCGTAGAAATAGATAATATCTTGTTTGATAATAAGTAATACGGAAAATTTTCACTCAAAGCTTAGGTGTATAATATGCTAGTCGGAGATTGAATACGTACATCTTTACAAGGCCTATTAGGCTACAGTAGCGATGTTCTACCAGATTGTACAATAATAAGTGTAATACTAACAGAGATCAGGTGCCAGAAAAAATAGATCATTATACTGAATCTATGTTATGAGCGCGGCCTCTGCAGTTGATATAGTCAATTTAAACAATGAGAATCGTCCGCGGAAGCAGGCCGGAATACGTGCATATGGCTATGATGCCATACTGGAACATGACACCAATCAAGCATATATAGAGCTTATTCTTTAGTCTGAGCTAATTGCATCTCTTCGGTCTTAAATTTTTCAATAATACTGTAGATCACTAGATGTAAGATTTTGAGTAAGTCAATAAGTCGATATATAATTACAGTCTGCCTTACTGGAAATTATATGCTGGAGAAGGATAATCAATTTAATAACCTCAAGATAGATATTCTATCTCTATTTTTTAGACTTATATATAGCAATCCAGATCATATAAATCCATGCCCTATATCTTCTACCCAGACCCCAAAGTAAGCTACTGTCTCCAAGTAGTATCTGAAAAGAGACCAGCTTCCCATCTCATTATCCACCTACTACAGAAAAGCGTACTAGATATTGTTAGTTCATGAATCCACTATCATAGAGTAAGAGAAGATAGGGTAGAGTCTCCTACTTCAAAAATATAAGAATAAGAACTTAAAGAGATATTTTTGACAAAATGAATACCGAATTAGGAAAGGTTAGAGAGTAAATTTATTGTCGCTAGATTCTATAATATACAAGACTCGCTAAGCTCAGTTATGACGTTGCTGATATTTTCTAGGTTAAGTTTTATTCTTTTCTCAAGGTCCAGATTCTTGTCAAGACCTAGAAAAAGCATACTTTTACCGATATTGGCTGTAAGATATCAGATTTAATATAATATAGGGAAACAGAAGATATTTAACTACCAATTTTGATATCGCTGTTCTTAAATAAAAGAGTAGTATTCCCGCTGATATAGCTATACCCTATCTTCAAACTTTTATAAATAAATTCAAGACCCTTTAGAATACCCTTAGAGATATAAGATAAATCTGGCTCGGTGAAGCTTATAGATGGTGTAGAAGTAACTTAGAACAAATCGAAAGTAAATCTAGAGTAATTATAGACAAAATATAAAATACTTTTATCATAAAAGGCTTCTAAAAGTCCAACTATATTAGTATAGGAAGCTATTCCTAGTCTAGAGAGTACGGCTATATTGCCTTCAAAACCTAACTTCTTTATTATAATAGTAGATTAACCAAAGTAGTTCCCTATACTGATTGACCCCTTACCAGACTATTTGATTTTCTAACAGCTTAGGTACTTTCTGGAGGGGTGCTCATAATAGGGGAAAGTATACCTATAAATTTCGAAGATCAGAACGTATTAAGGCCCTAATACAGAGTTTAATATACTTACTTTAACTTTGGCATCTATTTTATTAGATTTTATTCTTTATTTAAGCAACCCTTTAAAAGTATATTAGGTAGGATTATCGATCTTACTATATCTATTAGTTACCGTAAGCAAATTCTACCATAGGAAAGAGATAAGAAGAAGCTTGTAAGGTTAATAGTTGAAAAATACGGAGGGCAGGATCCGGATTTAAGACAATCTTTTACCCCTAGTCATTTGGAACAATATGATTTAATTACGTATAGTAGATATGCCCCACTTTTTTTTGTTAATCTAGCACTGTAATCAAAGTAGAATATATTCCAGTACTGGACCTTCATAGATCCGGATCCTAAGACTAAGATATACCAAGCATAAAAAATCAGGGTATCTATTATTATTCCGTTATATAGTCTTTCTATTAAAAAGCGGTTTCCTAGTAGCTATTTGGGCACACTATCTTTTTTATATCTTGTATTCGAATATAGCTCTATTTACTTAGTACTATAGCCTTTAAACTAACCTCCCTGGTCAAAACAAATATCAGAAGTACAGATAAAGTTTGCCCTTCCAGACTACCCTCTCAGTCTTTATATTCCTTTAGAAATAAGAGCTCCAATAACTTACTAAAGCTTAATAGCCTAGTTATACTTACCAATCAATACACTAATCATTATTTATATAAAAAGGCGGAAGCTTTGTATCTCTATGCCTTAAGAGGCTACAAAAAGGTACTCGCACCAAATAGCCTCCCCATTCTTAATACAAAAAACAATCTCGGGACACTTTACGCTCATTAATCCTAATTAAGCAAAGCAGACTTAATGTATAGCTCTTCTCTCAGAGGCAAGCTTAAAATTATCGGCACTAAGCATCTATCTACATTAATAATAATATATAATTTTGGAGGCTTTTATACCTATAAGGGTAAAGTAGAAGAGGCTAAAGTATTTTACCATACGGCCCTGTCCGGGAAGTTTAAGGTATTTAGTCCTAAGTATTTCTCTATATTAAATACCATAAACGATCTTGGTATTCTATATCGCTATAAGGGTAATTTTATGCAAGCCAAGAAATTTTATTCATTGGCTTTGAAAGGGGAAATTAAGACCCTTGGGAAAGGCCACATATTCATACTTAAGATATTGAATAATCTAGGTTCTCTCTATCAAGTACAAGGAAGGTACAGGAAATGGAGCAAATCAGGCGCCTTGATTTTGTGTTGGATGAATCATGTACATAGACAAAGACAAAGTCTTATCAGACAACATGGATCGATGCATTTAGAAAGACGATTAGTAATTCAATTAACCATGCGAACCAGCTAATTCAATCTCAGAGTGTGTAGTGCCCAAGTGAGCTTTTCAAGCAGAATTTGGGGATCTGCGCCCTGTCGATATGGCGGCATCTCATTTGATTCGATTGCTGATAAGACGTCAAAGAAGTCGTGGTGTTTGGGGGGGGGATCAGCTTCCAGTTCTCTTCGTTTTCGAGCTCTCGGGGGCTACGCTTGTCCTCTAAAATTCGATCAATCCCGTTGAGAGGTCATGAATATTTCTGTGCCCTCCTTATCCATATGGCGACGGAAACCTGCAGCTCTGATAGCAGCAATCTCGACAGGGGGAGCGAGGAATTACTTGACCAGAGGAGGAGGTAGTTGCTTTTTGGGCCGGAAACTCTGTCTCTGTCAGATCCTCTTGGACCTCTTCGTCGTCCTGATAGAGCGCTCGATCCATCTTCTCCATCCTTTGTCGGTAATCTTTTTCTTGCGAGGCTTTTGATTTAATCAATAGAATTCTTCGATCGGCATCTGCTTGGTGGTCAGCATTGATAGCGAGCCCCTTTAATATCGCGCGAGGCATTAGGACAACGAGCTTCGTTGCAACCTCGGCTAGCAAGGACACCTCATCAGGCCAGATCAATCGGTTATTATGACAATCGGCGAGAACCAGGAAGTAATCGCAGTCCCGCCCAAGAATAACATCTCATTGCCCCAGATCGGTGATCATCATGGGGACTTGCAATTGTCGCCGTCCGTCAATATGCAGTGTAAAGCGGACGAAGTGGGTTATTGGTGTGCCAGGACATCCGTCATAGCACTTCACAGGGACCAGGTTATCAAACGTTTCAATATATATGCCACTATTCAAGTGTCACTGTGCTACCAACAGGGTCTTGATATACACGAATCCTTGTGCTCCGGTGTCTCTAAGGGTTGAAATTCAGAATGATCATTCATTGTCAACTAGCTGTGGCTTCAATACAAAGGCTTTTGCGGTCATTACTTGAGATAGATCCAGATCCATTAGGGATACCTCCGGTCCGCCTGGTAAGGAGACTTTCACCAGGCTTAGGCTTTTCCCGCATCGGCAGCGAATGCAGGGGGAGCAGGTGCTTCCATGTCAATGAGGTTAACGGCAGCAATAGGTTTGGGCTCCTTCGAGAGGCGTAGCGCATGCTTCGGACAAATCTTGCCACTATGGTCCGTCTCGTTACATTCGAAGCAACGTCCCTCGGTTCTCCGCTTGAGCCGTTCGGGCCGTGTCAAGAGTGGGAGGAGGAGGTTTACCGGTCGCGGCGGCGGAGGAGGAGGAGGAAAGGGTTCCTGATCGTTAGTTTCGAGACAATAATTGATTAGCGTTGGTGTTGGCGTTCGGTTTCGGGTTGAGAGACTTTCGAGCTTGTTCATCAGCATCCATTATATCCAGAAGAGCAGCAGTGCGGTGAGCCTTGTCAACATATTCACTGAAGGTGACGCCTGCTTTAGTGGCCTTCCCAATAAGCTTGTGCTGTAGCTTTGCGTTCACCTTCCGCTGGAGCAGTCGCACTCGCTTGTGGTTAGGGATCTGCGCATCATTGGCCAGACGAGTGAAATCAGCAAGGAAGATAGCAAATTTGTCCGTAGGCTTCATCTTCAGTTGTTCAAGCTCGTGCTCGGCTCTCTCTTGGCGAACAGGGTCTCCGTAGATGTTCTCCAGGTAATCCAAGATGTCGTCTCCGTCGTCGAAGGAGGGATTGTCTCTATCGTTGTCATCGTCGTCGTCAAAGATGCTCAGCCCTGAAACAACTTGGTCATACGCGGCGCCGCTCAGGTGGCGCACAACGTACGCCTTACGGAGCTCCACGGTCGGAAAGTGATCCTTGTCAGCTCGCAGCTTACCCTCCATCGCGGTACGCCAGCTTCGGAACTTCATATCACCAGTTCCATCAGAAAAGACAGGGGGGATCAGCAAGCTTGTAGGTTTTCGAAGACTTACCCCGCGAGCGTGAGCGATAGCGGGATCGAGAGCGGGAGCAACGGTGTGATCGATGGAGTGATCGATGCAGTGAACGAGAGCGAGAGCAAGAGCGCACGTGTGGCTGAGGCGCTTCTCGAGCGCGACGGAGTCGATGAGGGATTCTTTCTTCAGGCTGCTGGCTCCGGCGGAGTTCCTCTCGCAGACGGTCGCGATCTTCATTAGCTTCTCGCAAATCATTCATAACTTGTCTGACCTGTTCGCGGATCTCCGAGAGAGCCTCTTGATCAGTAGTGTGTCGATTAGTGACTTCAGCCTGATCGTTGATCAGACGATAAAAGTGTTCAGGATCTTCCTGGAGGTATGTCCGAAGGTCTTCAGGGTTCGTGAATTCGCGAAAGCTGCGTTCGTGTGAGATGAAGAATGAACCGCGGCGGTCATCTCTCTGCTTGCCCTTGTCGACCGCGGCAGTGGTCACCTTTCTCGCGGTTTCGAGAGTAGGAGTGGTCAGTTCATCCTCGGCTTCAGACTTAGTCGTGTCGTGAGCGGAGCGACCGTTAGCGTCGTCACTAACCTCTTCGACACGAGGTTCTTCAGTTCGTGCCTTCGAGCCGCTGCTCTTAGGCTTCGTGGAATGATCACGGACCATGTTGGCGCGTGGATCGGTCGGTTCGTGGGTCTGATTGGATGGAACAGTCCTGAGTGGCTGAGACGTCGCGCAAGCGCGCGTCTGTACAACCTCAGGTGTTCAGGGGGAATGGGAATGAGAATGGGGTGAGCTTAATACTATGTAAGGACTCGGATGCTTTGAAAGGTAGCAGTAGTATTGAACGAAGATATTAAGCTGAGCGAGAGAAGAAGGAGAGAAGCTCCCTTCGCAACTATCTACACTTGAGCGGCTGTCTGAGTCACGTGTTTAGGCACGTGCTCAGGCACCGAGAGAGCTTCGATCGTTACACCTTTCCTGGATCAACTCACACCATTTCCTATAAATATAAAAGGGTATGATCGATGCCATTGACATGGGCTCTCTATTACTGAGAAAAATATCTCGGCAAAGGCAATGACCCTACTTGCCGATAGAGCCTTGGCATGTCAATACTAAATCCTTATTCCATGACTGGGGGCTTTATGATTGGTAGATCAAGAATCGAGGGTCTTGGCGAAATCAGTTGAATCCTTCGATTTACAGGGTCTGTTACAGATTGAGTCAAATGAAGTACTACGCCGGAAAGCGGGGTATGTGCACGGGCTGGTCTCAAGGATGGCAATTTGATCGACATGTTGGATTGAAAGTGTTAGTGTGCTAAATATGATCGGTGGAAACGATTCAAGGGGTTGTCTTCTACGTGTTACCATATTACTTCTACCGATGAAAGTCCGAATGTCTTACAAAGTTTATTATAGAAATTTGAGGGCTCGCAAATTTCCTATTGCTGTTTGGACTTCGCAGCAATTTACCCCTCTGACAGTTGACATAATAGCCTGCTCGAGAGTATTGTACGCTTGTAACGCTCATAGAAAAATTGTGGGGCGTTTTGAAGCGAGCTATAGCTATTTATCCAGAGTTTGACCAGGTTCATGGCAACACCTGCGTCGGTCCTTAGTATACACAACAAGGGGGGTGGGAATGTGATCCACGAGTAAAACTAGTTACTTAATTTCTTAGTAAATTGCGGGGACTGAAGAAACAGGGTCAACAACCCTGTACCTTGGCAATTCTTTCCTCCCCGGTCAGATACCATTGTGTAAAAGATATTACGGGTCACTGCACGGAATTTACCCGGCTAGGGTCTAGGCAGAGCTTTAGTTACATCAAGTAAAACAAAGGCCTCGCATGATACTCGGAGAAATAGGGGTCTCCTACCGAAAGTGTATCATGCAGAGCATCATTATAGTCAAGGAAGGGAGTTTCGGTGAACATATTATCATCTTAATCTGAGTCATCTAATATTAAGAGCTGAGGATATAAATACAAGTACATACTCATAGTTGTGGATTTTCAAATTACTCTCTTATCTTCCCACTCACGAACAACCTTGGAATCTCGAAGATTGAGACAAAATCTATAATTTTACTTGACAAGAGTTTCATTATCCGTTGTCTTGTCTCTTTGTCGATTGACAATGATCTTCCTTCCTTCTCTCCTATCCCTGAGCTTTCTAGCCTCAGTTGACGCCGCCACATCCTCGGGCTGCGGCAAACAACCGACCCTCACGAATGGAGTTCACAATATCAATGACCGCGAGTACATCCTCAAGATCCCCGAAAACTACGACTCAAACAAACCATATCACCTCATTTTCGGCCTCCATTGGCGAGGCGGAAACATGAACTCTGTAACCAGCGGTGAGAGTGTTCAACCTTGGTACGGTCTCGAAAGCCGAGCGCAAGGCAGTGCGGTTCTGGTAGCCCCCAATGGCAGGAACGCTGGCTGGGCCAACACCAACGGCGAAGACGTATCCTTCATAGACGCGATCATCAAGCAGGTTGAGGATGACCTCTGTGTGAACTCCAGCTCTCGCTTCGCGACGGGATTCAGTTGGGGCGGGGGAATGAGCTATGCGCTTGCTTGCTCGCGGGCGAAGGAGTTTAAGGCAGTGAGCGTGTTGAGCGGTGGGGTCATCAGCGGGTGTGATGGGGGTAATGATCCTATCCCTTATTTGGGTATCCATGGGATCAACGACCCAGTGCTACCCTTTGACGGGGGCTTGAGTCTGGCGAATAAGTTTGTTGGGAATAATGGGTGCCAGCCAAAAGACATCGGTAAACCTGGTCCCGGGAGCAATAGTTTCGTTCGAACGGACTTTGAAAGATGTTCCAAGCCAGTTTCGTTTATTGCCTATGATGGAGGACACGACGCTGCACCCCTTGGCGTTGGGAATTCTCTTGCTCCGGATGCGACTTGGGAGTTTTTCATGGGTGCTTGAATAGGAAATAGTATTTGATAGTTTGGGTACTGTTGATAATTCATAAATATGACCTGCCAGTGGTGAATGTACTTTTGTACTACTAGTAGAGCTCCAGTAGAAGTTCTCATGTCAAAGGATACATAACAAAGACATATTAACGCCAAACCTACAGCGGTATCTTTCAAATGATAGAATATACGTTTCAAGGTTATATTGACCGGTGAGTTTTACATTGAAGCTAGCCAGAAAATAGTAATAAAATTGGACCTGAGCGTTCCATATTTGTCCGCCGACGTACATCTCATGAATGAATTACTCTCCATAAAATTTTGAATTCACATATTCATTGTCTCACAACCATCAGAGTCTCGTATACACAGCTTCGTTCTCCCTTCTTAGTACCAAATCTCATCTAGTTCTTCAAGGTGAGCACAGCCGGCCGCCAGGGTAGGGTATTGTAATTTCCACCAGAACTTGGGTTTCGTCCCTGATAGAGAAATTGCAGGTTGCATGGGTCGATGGTCATGGTTTGATCAGGATTAGACCGAACCAAGTCGCCGTGACTGATGTCGTTGGTCCAGGTTGCGCCGCTATTGGCTTTCCCGGCGAAGGGATTGCTCTCGCTTGTTGCTTGAGCCACCCATGAACCACCAAGGCTATTGGCAGTAAATGAACGAAAATACCGCCCTTGTGATCCAATTGCCTCGACAATCATCAAATATTTGTTTTGGCCTTTCACAGTGTATACTTGGACTGCCTCAAACAAATTGTTCTGAGTATCACTCAGCACCACCTCTGACGTTGTTCCAAAGTTTCCAGGGAAACTTTGAATAGACATGCTAGAACGGTAGATCTTGCCATTGTCCCCCGCAAAGAAAAGATACATATTTGTAGAGTCACCAATAAGAGTCTGATCAATGGCGCCAGTGCTTGAACCAGAGATCTTCCCTGAAAAAAGGGCTTGCTCCGATGACCATCCATTGGCATTGCTAGGATCACTTGATGTTCGATAGGTGAAAGTGCTTGAGCCCCATTGATAGGCTAGGACCCAGATGTTCTTTGGCTGGAAATAGAACAAGGTAGGCGCAACAGCTGAAAAGCTCGTTGCGCTTTGGCTTGCAGATGCCATGCCAGACCAATCTGAGAAGGTCCCGAAGTTCATCGAGCCATAGTTCCCATTTGCGTCGGAGGTTGATGCATAGACCAAATGTTTGTTGTTGAAGACCACGTTGGTGAAGTCCTTGATTGCCGTCCACCCAGACTTGGGATTTGCAAGAGCGCCAGTTGATGTCCAACTATAAGTTGATGGAAGAGCACAGTCAGCGACGACAACCGGCACTGATGTGAGCAAGACTATGCTAGTCACCAGGCCAGCTTTCGTCCCGAGGAGCTTCATTGTTGTTGAGATTCCGATTGTTGATTGTTTGGAAGAATGAATGATCCAAGTTAAGCCCAGAAGTATTTAGCCAGGAGCCTAGCTTGTATAAATACTCCAAGTACGACCTTTAATTTAAATTGTTTTTAAGATTCGCAGCGAAAGTTTCGTGGGAGAAAATAGATTATCCTAATCCTTCCTCCTTTTGGATAAACTCCGCAATGTTTTGATTCAAATTATGGTTTTTGATACGTTTCTTTTCTCAATGAAATCGTTTCGGAGTGCTTACTGGATAAACTACATTAGGCAGAAACAATCATTGGCCACCTTTCTAGGTATAGATTCCGACATGGACCCCGCACCAGTTTAGCCATTCCATCCTCGTATTTGAAATAGAGCACCGTCTTGTGACAGAGATTCGTGGAACGGCGGAACGGCCCGCGAGGCTGGGTAAATTCATCAAAGGAATTGCGAATCTAGATGGTTACGCTAGACAAATTAAACTTGTTCTGATAGTTATCATTATAGAATTGTTTCATTATAATCACACTTGTATCTCATGATTATTTCTGCTTGGGGGCTATAATCTTCTAAGTAGGGGTTATGTTTTGCTAGACTTGACGCTCCGTGAAGAAAGTTGGAACAGATTTGTTTCGGAGATACCTCGGGTAAATTAGCCGAGGTAAATTGAAGTACTAGTTTCAGCGAGGTTAGAGTAGCTTAATTTGGACTTCAGCGTATTGGAGATCGCCACAGTTTCCACACTTGGACCCTTGCTTGGCTTCTGCAGACCGCATCGTCAGGACCCTCTTGAGCACATGCTCAAATTGATATTATTTGATTGGTCAATGCTGGAGCTGAGGCCTGCACTGGGCTTACGTGAATGAGCCTGGATGTTTGTTAGTATCCAGCCTGAAACCTTATATGCGATCATTTAGCCTGATAAAAATAACAAATACCATTTTTCCCGAGTTCTTTTTTTTAAGGGGCTGAATCGACTTGATACATACATTCTCCATCAGTGAAACAGGGTCTTCGTAGATGATGCAACATCCGTTCTCAATCGGGAAATATGTCCGTCCGGCTAATTGGTTGCTTTAGCTATGAACTATTCTGCCTCAAGAAAAGTTGAGTATCATTCTGTATAAATATTGTCTTCGTGCTCTTTAGGTGATATCCTTCTCTACTCTCATTTTCTATCCATTTGGCCGTAAAAACATTCCTCAATATGGTTCAAATCAAGGCAGTTGCCCTGGCTATTCTTTTCGCTGGCCAAGCGCTTTCCGGGCCTCTTGATCCCCGACAGGCATCTGTGAGCATTGATGCTAAATTCAAGGCACACGGCAAAAAATACCTTGGAACTATTGGTGAACAGTACACTTTCAACAAGAACGCAAAAACCCCGGCTATTATCAAAGCCGACTTCGGTCAATTGACACCTGAGAACAGTATGAAGTGGGATGCTACTGAGCGTGAGGACTGACTTGTATGAGATACTTGTTTATCAAAAGCTTATTTGCGAAATAGCGAACAAAGGACAGTTCTCCTTCTCTGGGTCGGACTATCTGGTACGTACCCAGCTGGTCTTTAATATGACAAACGCTTCTTTGGCCGATGCTTACAAATTCTAGGTCAATTTTGCTCAATCAAATGGGAAGTTGATCCGTGGCCATACTCTAGGTAAGTTCTCGCACCCTAAGGGCCCAAATATAATACATTCAAAAATACTAAACTCGTCAAGTGTGGCACTCTCAGCTCCCATCCTGGGTGTCTTCCATTTCAGACAAGACCACTCTGACCAATGTCATGAAAAACCACATTACAACAGTCATGAACCGTTATAAGGGCAAGATCTATGCCTGGGTAGGTTATATTCTTTTCTATACAGCTATGTTACTGATCGATTTCAGGATGTTGTGAATGAAATTTTCAACGAGGACGGTTCCCTGCGCAACAGTGTATTTTACAATGTTCTCGGAGAGGACTTCGTACGAATCGCTTTTGAAACTGCTCGCGCTGTTGATCCAAATGCCAAGCTCTACATCAATGACTACAAGTGAGTCTCAGCCCATTCATATTCCCATCCCCATTGTTATTTGTTTTTCGTGTCTAATTCTGATCTTGTAAAGCCTGGATTCTGCCTCCTATTCTAAAGTGCAGGGTATGGTCAGCCATGTCAAGAAGTGGATTGCTGCCGGTATTCCAATTGATGGAATTGGTAAGACACCTGTCATAGTAGCTCACCGAACATGATTGCTTACTCGTCAAAGGTTCGCAAACCCACTTAGGCGCCGGTGGCGGTGCTGCAGTTTCAGGATAAGTACCGCCCTCCTTTTTTTCAATCGAGTAGTAGCTTATGGCCTCTTACAGCTCTTAATGCTCTAGCAAGTGCGGGAACGAAGGAGGTTGCCATCACCGAGCTTGATATTGCTGGCGCAAGCTCTACCGACTATGTGAACGTGAGCTCCCCAGCTTATTCCCTATTCCCTCTGCAATATAATTACTCGCGTGATGACCCTTTGCTAATCATCCAATTAACAGGTGGTCAAAGCCTGCTTGAACCAGCCAAAGTGTGTCGGAATCACGGTTTGGGGAGTGGCTGACCCTGTAAGCGCCAAGTGCCAAATCTGTTTAGATTATACTGTATACTGACACCGGACGATGTTTAGGATTCGTGGCGGGCCAGTTCCAATCCTTTGCTCTTCGACAATAACTACAATCCCAAGGCTGCATACAACGCTATCGCAAACGCCCTCTAGCGGTCTTGCAATCCTTTGGCTACATTCGACCCGTTCATAAGTTTCTGGACAATCGTCTCCCGTCTCTCAGTCAGACATGTGGCCGTCAACTATGGTGATCTGTGTATTAGGCTCTCTTTGTCTAGACCAGCTAGTGTGGCTTGGATTATCTTCAAATCTGCAAGTAATCTTTTCTCAAGAGATCCTTGTTGTGATCTAGCTCCTCGATAGCCATCTTTAGCTTTGGCGAAAGAAGAAACTACTTTGTCAATATTTTAAATTTATCGTCGATCTTCCTAGTATAGGTCCATTGTATTAAGAGTGCACCTAAGAAACTACAGCCTACCCCTGTCATTTTCAAGCATGCCCTTGGCACCAGCGTCGGAGCTTTCTGTCTGATGATCCCGCTTCTCGTGCCTGGTCTCATTTGTGGTATTGGCTTTATCACCGCTCCCTCGCGCTGCACTTGGGCCTTTCGTGATGGTTGTATTCCCGACTCTGGCTGGTGGAAGACTGTCCATAAGAAGTTAGACATCCCCTTCAATGCCCTCGTCCTTGGAATGGTCGTCGAGATCTGCCTCGGTCTGATCTACTTCGGTTCCTAAGCTGCCTACAACGCCTTCTCCGGTGTTGGTGTTATCTTCTTAACCATGAGTTATGCATGCCCCATCGCCGTCTCTCTGATCTTCCGCCGTCGTGAGGATATCAAGAACGGCAGCTTCAATTTCGGCATCTTCGGTCTGATTGCCAACATTTTTGCTCTTGGTAAGTGTAAACGCCCCTCCCTCAGTTTCTAAGCTAACAACCCCAGGTTGGAGTGCTCTCGCCATCCCCCTCTTCTGCATGCTAACCCTGAAGAAGGTCACTTTGAAAAGCATGAACTACGCCTCGGTAGTCCTCTTCGGGACTATTGTTATCGCTGCCGTCTGGTACGGAATTTAGGGTTACAACAACCACCGTGGACCTTCTACTGACGCGGTGGATAACCACTTGATGACTGACTCGATCCCTGACGTGACTTAGGAGGTCACCAAGACGAAAAGCCCATAAATCACAGCAAAAAACGCCCAATCATCTACTACAATCGCTCATATACACCGCACCAATGCAGCACTACCGCACCGCAGCACCGCATACCACAGCGCTATCGCAATAACATACCACAGCAGTATAGGACCCATGGTACCACCCTTCACGGCCTGTTCCTCCCACGGCAGCATTCGGACCTCCACGAGTCGGACTCGGACTCGGACTCAGCTTGCCTTGCGCTCTTAGGATCCTAGAATCTCGCCCGTCTCGCCTGTTTCATCCGTTTCGATCTCTTCCAGGCGCCTATTCCCATGCAACATCCTCACCACCAGATGCGCCATTGAAGCCCAATGTTGGATCGTACCTTTAAGGTAGCTTACACGGAGTTTTAGATGTACATAAGCATCTTTATATATACCTGCCATTTAATGCATTGATCTACAGTCCTTCAGCTTCGTTTTTACGAAGAATCCCCGGTGACCAGGTCACTCAGAGCTATTGATAACGATAGCATCGGACTCAGACTGTCCGGCAAACTCAATAGGCGTATGTACTGGCCCAGCTGGTCCAGCCGGTCTAGCCGGCAGATTCGCTTCTAGAAAAGCCCGGATCGCAACCAACGGGACGCCATGCCTTATGCCCGTAGAATCGTCCCACGAGGAATGCAATCCGACGAGAGTCCCATCCGATGACCTTAGCAGCGGTGCCCCCCGAGTGGCCCCAGTACGTCCAGGCATCATGTTTGAGAACGCCAATTTCCGAGTTGTCGTGTGGATCCACGTTGGGGATCAGCCCACGTAGTCGACCCCCGGATACCTCGATCAAGTCGTATGCCGTCTTACGGGGCATACTTGACTCTAGGTCGTCTGCGCCGGGTTGTCCGATACATAATATCGATTCTGTGGGGTCCTGTATTGTTGCGGGGGAAACATAACTGAAGATGGGGCATCGCACGTCGGTATCACCCGGCTGGGGCTGGGGCTGCTCCATCTCAACGTGGATGACCTTGGCCAGCGCGAGATCGCGTCGTGGGTCCCAGACGCGACATTCCACTTGCACCGCCAGCCCTGTGTAGTATAGCAGCCATTTCCGTCGGTATGTTTGCCATTCTTGTCGCGTTTCACCGAAACAGTGTGCGCAAGTGAGGATCCAGCCTCTTGCGTCGATACACACTGCTGTACCTGCCTCGGCTTGACCGAATATCAACGTGGATTTCAGAGCGCGCACTGCCTGCGGACTTGTTTCACGGGCTAAGGCAACTGTAGATGGGATTGAATTCCGCAGTCGTTGCTGTTTTCTTCGTAGAGTCTGAATCTCGGTACTATTGAGATCAGGTAGTGATTCATTGAAGATGATCCTTGGTTCGCTCAGAGTGAAAGTTGGGACGAAGCGGATAGGTGAGTGGCTGTTTGTTGTTAGTTCCGATGATGTAGCGTGTGAACGCAGCCGACGAGGCATAATTGAAATTCCAAGTCCATCGAGGTAACTTTCCAAGATTGTTGGAAGCAAACTTGACACTTGCAAGGTTGAAGAGTAGAAGAGAGTGGGCATCGCTGGAGAACGCGACGTACTTCATCACGTGATGCAGCCACAACAAAACAACCTTGGAACAAAACAAGAAATACAAAAGATAATAGTACAACTTAAGGTAATAAAGACCCAGATGAACTTGCGAATTCTAATGAAAGGACTTGTTTAACCTTGGAATTTTAAGTTTCTCAACGCCCTGCCCAGGTGAGTTCTGCCTTGAGCTACACTGCCAGTGGGTCTCACCACCAGGCACCAGGGTAGAAAGACCCTTGATTGCCCCGCAGACTCGGGATGGATCTGTCCATACTACTCTATTATCTCTCACTATTCCTGCTGTTCGGCTACTTCGTCGTCTACCACTATCCAAATATGTCTTCCGACGCCCTTGCCCCGACTTCTTCCCCGCCACGTGATCCAGCTGAAATCAACAAACTAGTGACCGAACAGGATGACCAGTCTTTCTACCATCACCCTTCATGGCCGGAGCGATGGTCACACCCCGAGTTTGTTGGCCACTTCTCAAACAACTGGCGTAAAGCTCCTTGGTTTAACCAGACCAAACGAAGTCCAACAAACTTTCTGTACCCGTCGGTCCGCTCTAAATCCCCCCTGGGGTTATATCATATACCGAACAGTCTATACTGCCGAATCTGATGAGCTATGGCCTCTTGCTATGGATAAACTGGCCAAAATCATGGATGACGAGATCGACTCTGATTTTCAAGCCGAAATTCGACGGAGGGGGCTTGAGGATGAAGAGCCAGATGGTGATGCTGAACGGTTAGTGAGGGAAACACATAAGGATGTTATTTTCTCAGACAAGCAGTTCTGGGATGGAGCAACTATCGAGCAGGTTCGAGATCATTTTGCTGAGTATCTTCGTGCAAGCAAGGACCGGGGAACGGGTCGATTCGAAGGCTGTCTTTTTATTGATGAGCGGTCGCTGAAGTCAATCGTTGCTAGTCCTGACCCTCAGCCCTGGCTTAAGGGGAAAATGCCCGAGGAGCCTATTAAGCCTTGGGGTTTTGTTGGTATGATCGATGGGCGGTATCCGGGGAATCGGTGGAAGGCGCGATATACGGGCTATATGCGGGTGGATATTCTTTCTCTATGGCATCTCTATAATGAGTTGAAACGGAGAAATATGCAGGAGCTCTGCCCCTCCGAGATTGTTCCTGAAGGATTGATTCCGTTTTATGACAGTGGGATGGGGAAAGCGCAAGACGAGGAGGGAAACTTTATTCCAACGGTGACTGATCGAACGACTCGAATATTTTGATGAATGTTGGTGCATAGCCCACTGTTCGCTATCTCCTTCAGCACCAGTCTCTTCTGGGGCGGGCTCAGGGGCAGGCTCAGGAAAACGCTTAGTCGCTTCTGGGGCAGGCTGAGGCCCTTCGGAGGCAGGCCCTTGAAGAGGAGATTCATTTGAGATAATGCCGTTCGGTGTCTTCACTAACAATGTACGAAACATTGGTTCGGCCTAATCACTATATCGTTGATTTGTTGTAAGTGGCTTACCGTGCTGATCTTTCATAGAAAATATGCGAATAGATAGTATCTCGATAATCAATTTCATCACCATATTATCAAATTGGTGGTCTTCGCCGATGATATCGTAAAATTCGCGTAAAACAAGCCCTGGATCATTAGGCCTTAGTAGTCGCTGCAAGCTTTTTTGAATGTAGCCCTGAAGCCAAGTTTCACCACCAGGGAGGCTTGAAAAAAACTGCCCTCATAACCCGCAGTATCTCAATAATAGGAAGCTTCTCATCACAGCGCTGCATCTTTTGCTGAGCGAGGACTTCAAGATCAGTAAGACCCCAAGTCCTTGATGTATGGTCTCTCCATATGAAGTTTCACACCCTAACTAATAATGATGTCTAAAGAATTCTGAACATCAAAAAATAGCTGCGTGTTTAACAGTCACAGTTGTTTCCTACAAGTCGGTCGAGAATGGCGATACTGTATAGATTATCTGCCCAAACCCCACATTTTGACTGTTGGACACCGAGAGGCAAATTGAACACGGTCACTTAATCAAAGTAGAATAGTCTCAAGCAGAAGTTGATAGGAGAAAGCAAACTCGATACTTGACCATCAACGGCCGAGCAAATACAGATAGATACATTCGCCCGGGCAAATTTCACTATCTGACAGTTTTTACCAAAAGCTTTTAACAAGACATTCAAGTTAAACGGTCGTTTTTGGTGTATCTGGCTACCTTGAAATAGGGCATCGGTCACGTGGAGTTCAGGGTCAAAGTGATCTCCCGAGGAACAGGAAAATTTTTCACTCACTTTGGATGTGTTCTTACGTAATATTGTCCTAGTCTAAAACAGCTAGCTCTAAGCTAAACCGAGGGAAACTTAGCTTCAATTTACTGTACGTGATATCAGAGCAGGAGTATAGAGGTTGTCAAAAGCTTAATCGAAGTGAAGGTTATAGTAATTAGTTTTTATAGGAAAATAATCTTTTGATAGTAACAGACTGATACTATATGTGGCTTGAATACTCTCGCTATCAATCAATGATTTGGGAGTATATTGTGTTTGGTAGACAGCAGTACATTTCTACAAAGTGATGAATATAGGTGCACGCTCGATACCCCACACCTGCTAGTGGATTCAGCCTTGCTGGAAGGCTAAGGTGGTTGCCCGTGAACAAACAACATACAGCTCGCACTTATCCGATTTACTATTCTACCATAGAGCATAATTACAAATCACGATGGCTAGTTACATAAAGTTATATACCTTTCAGGTAACAGGCCTGTCGAGGGAACTGCCCGATAGCAACCTCAAGACAGATAGGGATCTCAGCATAGTATTACAAGAGGTACTCGACGATAACTTTACTGACAACAAGAGATTACAAATTAAAGCTAAGGTCATAATCACACCGTTATACTATGAAAATAAAACACAGAGGGTAGCGCTGGTGAAATTTCGCGGTGGAGTGCCTTAGTTCCTTTACGAGCTAAGAGTTAACCCTCTCAGAAACTGGTAGGTTAAGATAGGAGACAATAATATTAACTTTGACTGCCACTTCTTTGGATTCACCTAGCTCTATACACCAGACGATAGTAAGCCAGTGATTACTGAGTATAGACATGTATCTCTATCTATATCTAGCAGACTCATAATAACTGATAGCGCAATATAACATTATTGCTATTCCCAGACTGGATAGGTATACGTACGGATTATAGCAGGACAGAGGAAATCTTGGCTAGATGTGGCTCCGCGACTTTCTATCGAAGGATCTTCCGTAGTGCCGTAATATAATCTACAGCTATAACTCCAAGCTGTCAAGCCACGGTGTCGATACAATCCTCAACTACGGGCGGGAACTAATAGAGGAGATTAAGAAAATCCGAAATACGAAGGAGGTAGGAGACGTAATTTGACTATCTATTAATAGCAAGTTTAGGCTGATTATTGGACTAGCTCTAGTAGAGACCTCTGATTTTCATCGTACATAGCTTTAGAGATATTATCATAGCTTATGTGGGACCCCTATCTGATGTTCGGTATTATATATATACTAAGACAACGTATAGTGCCTAGTCAGGGCCATCCAGAAGATAGAGGAAGACCCCCCTAGCGATCACATCACTATATCGACCACCCTAGACAATTATCATGCGAACCGAGATGAACACTAGTGTATCGGACTCATGGGAGATTCCGAACAATAAAGCGAACCGAGATAACGAACCTTGTATATGAGTAGCCGAAACTAATAGAAAGACTTGTAATGGAAATTCCGTGGACGTCAGAGCCTCGCAATGTTAGAGTATCCATGTATAATACAACTAATACTAGTCCGGTGTGTTGTAATCCATGGATGTTTCGGCTGTACTATGTAGTTTTGGGGGCGACAGAGCTTAGCGTGGCACTAGTGTGTATAAAACGGGGCCGGCGGCGCTTCTGCCAAGGGTCTTCGCCTCCGAGCCTCCATCCCTCGGCTGCTGGTATCCACGCAACCCTGCAAGTACATCCGAGTCTACCGGACTCAAAAGCCCTCCGAGCACGAGAGTTTGGCTCGGTTATACCTATATTATTGAAACAAAATGAGGTGGCTTTGATATCCACATACTAGCAGTAAGAAGTCCCACTCCGAGCTACTTGGATGAGTCGAAAAGCCCTCATGAAGCCCACGTTACATCGTACAGGAAAGGAACATTTAACTTATTTTTATTCCCGGAGAAATATATGGTAAAGGATTTGATACCAATGCACTAAATTGTTTCCTCCTGTCATTGAGCCCCTTAGCGAATACCAGAAAGGCCGAGATCTCAAATACACATGCGACGTCGCTGTGAAATTCAATCAAATCTTCCATTCTCTCAATACCCCATTTCACCATGGCTTTTCTGGTCGGGGCTTTTGTGAAACAAGCTTCAAAAGCTAATCTGCTTGTCCAGATGCTTTTGGTGATCGCCTTTTACGCTCTTGCGACCGCTTCCTCTATGATCAACACAGGGAGCCTTCCAGCTGATATCGAGTTAACTGAAAGTTCTGCCAATACAAGTTTGGTTTTAGAATATTTAAATCTTCTACACGCACGCGCGGACACAAGCCTAAGGCCCAAGGTTGTTTTTCAATCGACTTGTTCGAATGATCAGATTGCCTACCTTCAAACAGCCATGAGAGACGCGGCGGATCTGGTATGTTCTCACCTTGATCAAAAATCTTAGAAAACCTCTGAAACTTTTCAATAGGCCTCCAGAGCTCGTACTGCAATTATCGAGCTTTTGGAAATAATGGAAAACAGAGAACAGCCTAGAACCTGGGCGGCGGCCACGTACACTAGAAACAGCCGAAATTTTCTTCTTTGGATTTCTTTTTTTGGACAGATAGAGCTTGGAAGAGCGAGTGGAAAGGTCACACAGGCGGATGCTATAGCCACAATGAAGCTGGCGAAAAGTAAGTCAATGCCTTAAATATCAACGCTGGATTATTGGTCCTGACCTAGATGAAACTTTAGGAATCTTCAATGATGTCAAGAAGAAATTAAGCGCAACTAACACAGACCTTGAAATGATAATCAATTGTTCTGATGAAAGGCTTATCAACACGGGCGAAGTGAGTGATATGGGGGCTCGTAAGTTTCAATACTTCAATAATATTTGATTTGTTTCGACCACTACTAACAATGAATGTAGCACTTTATCACGATACAAGAATTGAAGATCGCGAAGTTCTCATCGAGCATCATGTGACTTGCCATGAGAATCCCAAAGCGCGAGCTTATACGTTCTATCATAATACGGATATTAAGGACGAGACCGTATATTGCCCAGGTAGTTTCAATCTTTGGGGTGGAAAGAACTTGGCTGCAATTCAAAGCTCCTCCTTTCAATCCTTGAAGGGCCAGCGCATGTCATACGTGAAGGAGTACTCCGCGGCCATCACAGTGTTTCATGAGTCCACCCATTGCGAAGGTATTTTTGGTGACAATTTCACTCGTGGTAAGGATTCTACAAGCAAATATCAAAATTGGAGTAAATTTTCTTCAGCTAACACTCAAATTCAGACCTGACAATTGTTCATAACGGGAAAAAGTGGGCGGCTTATGGGTCATTGCTTGCCCGAGAGCTTGCCAAGGTATTCACAAGCACTGGTACCCCCATTAATAATGCTGGTGAATGGAACTTCTTCGTCTCAAACGAGCCAAATCTTTAACTGATAATGCTAAAATTTTCGCAGACAGTTTGAACTTGTTTGCGCTTGGGGTGTACTTTAACCAGTGTAACTGGGCTAATCCTGCAAACCCCGGCAAATGCGCTGGTGACTCGCCAGATCCTATTTGCCCGACAGATCAGGCTGGCAGGAGAAACTGCGTTAAATTTTTCGATTGAATCACGGTCTAACTTGGCTGTCTAAAGGTCAAACAGCAAGACTTGTGTATTTGGACAGAAAACTTCATCTAATCTGGAAAATCAAGTGGTGATGCACTGGTAGATAACTAGATTGAAAAAAAAAAGAAAAACTGTTAGGGTCAGCGCGAAGCTGAAGATCTTCTTGTGTAACTGATGAGACTGGAATCTCTCTATAATTCCTGATTCTTGGAGATGGCTTTGGCCCTGGCATGAATTAGGGAAGAGGAAGTTTTCGGGTTGGCAGTTGGGGCAGGGCTTCTGGCCCGCGATAAGATCACAAGCAACTCCGAACCCTCCATCCTCTATAATTACATTTGGGTACTTCAAAGAAACCAACCAGATCACCCTTTATCTCCATTTTTCCAGTCTTGCAATACTAGTAAATCAATTGAACTGGGCTGCTATTACTTTCTAACGGGAGTGCCCAGGTTCGAATTATTACTATATAACATACGTGGCATACTACGATAAGAGAGCTTTAGGAATCTTTTGATGTATATTATAGGGGTTGAGATTTGTTTAAAGTCCTTCATCCATGGCATTGTTCTATTATCTTGCTAGTGTTCCGCACCAGTTATGCACGAGGTCAGCCTGGTCCGTTATCCAAATACGGAAATAGAATTGGTATGTGCTCCACATTATGACTTCAACACGCCAAGCACACACTGTATTTTACACCGAATACCGGAATTGCCCGAACGCGTCAGTAATGGATCTCCAACTGAGAGCCAAAAATGGACATAGGGGCTTCAAGGAATTCAAAACCTTTCATCTCCACCTTGCTCCTACACACAACATACGTGAATCTGGGAAATCATCTATCTTTTTCTTTTCTTTTCAATTCTGGTCATACACATCAAAATGAGCCTTTCTCATCTACCCACTGAAATCCTGTGGATCATTTCATCCTATCTTTCGCGCCGGAGCGACATCTATGGCTTGGTTAGAACCAATCGTCGTCTGTACCAAGAGCTGAAAAGTTGTCTTTACTATTGGAATGCTCAATACGAATCCGGGTCGGCGGTCCCTGTTGCAGCCGAGTTAAATATCCTTCCACAGCTCCACGATCTTTTAGTCGGATTAGATCTTGCCCGAACTAGATCTGACTCGCTTCCCCAGAAAGTGACCCAGATACACTATCTGACCCGGCGTAAAGGAGATTTGGGTGTTCAAGAAGGGCGACAGGGCCAGGACCAGGACCGGGACGAGGATGACGATGACGATAACGATGACGATGACAAACGGGATCAGGAAAGAAGATCAGATCCCTACTGGGAAGATATAACGTGTTTCATGGGTAACCCGGCCACCCGGGCTATCCGGCCACACGTCTCCACCAACGCGTCGCGTGTAGCAACCTCCTTTTTTCAACCATCGCCATGCCACCAATTCGCCATGAAAAGCGTCAAAAATTGATTGAACAAGAGGGTAGGATCGAATTTGCTATCCAAGCAATAAAAAACCATACAATAGCTTCTATTCGTGAAGCTGCACGCGTATTTGACGTGCCGCGCACAACCTTGCAAGATCGGCTTAAGGGTGCAATCCATAAGCCAATTCAGCGCCCAAACAACATGAAATTGAATCCAATTGAAGAGGATTCATTGGAAAATTGGATACTAGACCTTGATTCGCGTGGCAAAGCCCCCCTCACATACTATGGTAAAAGATATGGCAAATATATTGCTTGCTGAACGGCTACACCATGGCAAGACTATTACTGTGGGCAAAAACTGGGTATACGAATATATCAAACGTCGGGATACGCTGAAATCGAGGTTTTCACGTCGATATAACGCACAGCGTGCCTTATGTGAGGATCCGAAGGTTATAAAGGAATGGTTTCAACTTTTGGCCAACAAAATTGCTGAATACGGTATCCTTGACGATGATATCTACAATTTTGATGAAACTGGATTCGCAATGGGGATCACTAGTACTTCAAAGGTTATTACTGGCAGGGACTTCTATGGGAAGCGAAAACTCCTACAGCCTGGTAACCGTGAGTGCATAACTGTGATTGAATGTATCAATCTGAACGAGGTGTTACCTCCGACCATCATTTTTAAAGGCAAAAACTTGATGTCAGGCTGGTTTAATACTGTACCAAGAGATTGGCGCTTCGAAGTCAGTGATAATGGATGGACGACCGATGCTATAGGTCTTTCGTGGCTCGAAGATTGCTTCATTCCGCATGTTATCAAGAGGCAACGTGGTACCTACTCACTGCTAGTGATGGATGGTCATGGGAGTCATCTTACCCCAAAATTTGACACAATTTGCATGGCAAATAATATTATTACAATTTGTATGCCTGCACACTCATCACATCTATTACAACCACTAGATGTCGGCTGTTTTGGTATATTGAAGCACTTCTATGGCCAATATGTACAGGATATGGCCCGTGTGGGTACTACCCATATTGACAAGCTTGATTTCCTCGATATCTATCCTACAGCACGTGCAGCAACCTACAAAAGCTCTATTATTACTGCAAGCTTTGTAGGCTCTGGTATTATACCCTATTCACCAGAGAGGGTACTACAAAAGCTTGATATACGCCCTCCAACACCTACACCACCACCATCTCGTGGTAGTGCTAGTAGCCATGAATTCGTGCCACATACGCCATGCAAATCCGTCCATTTTAGACGACAGATATCGTCAATTAAACAACGAATTGAGCAGGATTCATTTGTATACGATGATGAGATACAGCTACAATTGGATCAACTTAGCAGAGGTGCCCAAGCCATGGCAAATAACGCAGCTATTGTAGCTGCTAATTATAGCCGTGCAATGGCTGAAAATGGCCGAAAGCAGCGTAAGTATGCATTACCTAACGTCCAAATGGCCTACGAAGGTGGTGTTACTGTGGAAGAGATGCAAATACGCCTACAATTGGCAAATGAGACCAATATAGCAACACCATCGGCACCTCCGCGCGCAGCAAGATCAGGCAATGAGAGAGCGCCACAGCGTTGTGGCAATTGCCGCGAGATAGGGCATAAGTGCAATAGGTGCCCGCTTAATAATAGCACCTAGTTTTTGCAATTTAATGGGTGTTGGTGGATTTATTCATGTTAAATATAGTGGTGGTGTAGATGGGTGGCCGGATAGCCCGGGTGGCCGGGTTACCCATGAAACACGTTATATACCCATCCTCTTTTGTCGCAAGGATATTGCTTTATGGATATTCTTAATATTCAGCATGCCCTAGCGATAGGCATTCGTGCTGGACATACCAAGGTTGTTCATGCTCTGTTGAATTTTGGTGCAGAAGTCAACTTCTATCGTGGAAGTCATACTGCCAACCCACTTCCATCAGACTATACTAGCACAAGATGGCATAGCCGGATGGTTGACATTGACAACCCACCATTGTTTATAGCTGTGCAGTATGGCCACACTGAGATGGTGAGCAAGTTACTCGAGTGTGGTGCTGATCCAGAGCGGTATACCCCTTCACCCTTATACCGCGCTGTTGAAGATGATAATCTGGATATCGTTTCTATTTTACTGAAAATAGATAAACGATCCCAGAAATCAGCCTTGAAACTTGCTGTATTACGACGGAACTCTTCTATGGTTGAATTTCTGCTGCTCGGTGGCCTGGGAGCTTCAGAGCATGGCAATGCCGGTCTATATGTTGCTGAAATGAAAGGTTACAAGGAAATAGCTTGTTTGCTGAAGCTTCATGGTGCGACTATTGATACACTCTCCGATAGGGACAGAAAGAAGTGGGAAGCAGAAGACAGAGATGGTACTGATCGCGCCAAATATGGGTGGTCCTCTGATTCTCATGCAGAAGATTATCCAGATGAACCTTCAAGTTCAGAATCCGAGTCTGAGAATATGGATTTGATATGATATATTTTGATGTTTGTGCCAGTGCCCAGGTGCCTGATGAAATCCCGTCGTCATTGATATGCAGGCTGTTGTATATCATGAGTTCTGCCTAGGCGTAATCATAACTCGGAATTACTGTCCAAGGAGACAATAGGGATGTACTTGCTATTTTACGAAATTTTCTATACCCAAGATACTAGTATTCCCCGAAGAGGTCATAGAAGAGGGTCCCGTATAGAAAGAAAAAAAAGTTATAGACTCTGTTCCCAAGAAGCATCTCAGCAAAGTGGTTCGTCGGATAACACCATAGTACATAGTACAGCCGAAACATCCATGGATTACAACACACCGGACTAGTATTAGTTGTATTATACATGGATACTCTAACATTGCGAGGCTCTGACGTCCACGGAATTTCCATTACAAGTCTTTCTATTAGTTTCGGCTACTCATATACAAGGTTCGTTATCTCGGTTCGCTTTATTGTTCGGAATCTCCCATGAGTCCGATACACTAGTGTTCATCTCGGTTCGCATGAAAATTGTCTAGGGTGCTTCAGCAGACTCGTGAGCAAGCTCGCCGGCTTTCAGTGCTGAGGTAATTTTTGGGCAATGGGAAAATCAGTTGATACAACGTAAGGAAAGAAAATCAGTTACTCCTCCCGCTGTCAAGCCTGTTCATTGTGCTTATTGCACTTTTGTCCACACAATTTCCAGGCGGAGCTTGGGTTGTAATATAGACTACAGAATCATGCTTATCTGTTGGGTAATGCTTGATGATATCATACGGTATTTTAGGTCAAATTTTGAGCCTCTGCATTCACAAAACGGTGTAGGGAAACCTAGCTAAATAGGGAAAACCTGTACCAAGGCAGGCAAGAAAAACATGCGCTGTCAAGTCTGTATAACCCCTGAAAACCGGCAAGGATTATCGACAAATTCTACGCTCCTGGAGTGTTTCCCTTCCTAGACACTTGGTAGTCCATCGGCATAGGCCTTAAGGTATGTCGCCATGGTTTTATCTAGCAGATGGATCAGCACGGTACACGGAACGTTATATATGAGTTCTGATAGCTTACATATGGTAACAGACCCATCGATACTGATTTTCATATACTCCGGTAGGTCCTAGAATAGAGGACAGCCAGTGTCAGTGAGTTAGAGTTCGTAAATGACCTAGGGGCCTTACCGCATCATTAGCACCGGCTTCCAACCATTTCTGGATACGTCGTGTGTCACTATCAGTGTCTTTCCAGTAGCTAGCCAGAAAGTCCAGATTCTTGTGGAGGTCAGATAATTGCTCTTTTCCAAGTTTCTTCAACTCTTCTCGTGAAGCGATTATGGTCTTCTTCTCTTTCGTGAGCTCATCTCTCTCACTTTGCTTCCTTTCAATTTTTCCCTTTGTCTCTGTTTCTTGATTAGTGGGAACCTTTTCTGGGGCTATGTAGCAAAGAACCTACCTGAGAATTGTACACCAAGACCAATAAGAGCTATGGCAGAGACACCTCCAATCACAGCCCCAAGCCCCTGGGCGTGGTAAGTTTCGTCAGAGTCACAGCATTATTATTGGTTGTATCATTGAGAATCTTACCGTTACGAACGGGGCAGCTGGGCCAGTCAGCGATGCAAACCTCATTAGTAGACCCCCAACGACAACCCCAGCTCCCATGCCGTACATAGATTTCTCTAAACGGGATAGCAAGGCTTGCAGCTCAGCGATTTCTTCGTTCAGGTCGGCGATCTTCTGGTCAAGGCCTTCTTCATGAGACTTAGCCCAGTTCGCGAAATCGCCAACAAAAAGTGTAAAATCGTTCATAAGTGTAGCAAACCGCGTCTGCATTGCATCTGCATCCGATTGGAAACCCTTGGCTTCCTTTTTTTCCCGGAAGTAATATTTAGTTTATGTTACTGTACACTGCAGAATTAGTACGTTACCTCGATGTGCTCGTTGATTTTTTTTAATCTCCTTTCGACAGTTAGTTTCTTGTCCGAAGTCAATGGAACCACTAGCGTATCGAATTCTGTTGTGTATTAATCCGTAAATATCTGTACAGGCATATTGGAGCTGGGTGAGCTTACTTTCTCCATATTGGCTGATATTTATCGCCAATAGTCGACTCTCTTTCACAATAAAATCGAACGTCTAGAAACCTGCGTTAACCGTTTGACCATGGCAGTGGAAGAAACAAATTGACCTTACCTGCTCATGGGTTTGAAGCTTCGATAGGAAATTGGATTTCGCAGTGTTCTCAAGCTCACTGAGCTTGAGTTTAAGTGATTGGAATCCGCCCTTGACACTGCTAGCAGCCCTAGCAACATCTTTGGCCGTACCCTTTAATAGCTCCTGGCCCTCAGGCGCTGAGAGTCCCTTTGCCATATTAATGGCAGATTTTTTCTTCTCTTCGTCTGTCATCTTGGGGGGCCTGGTTTGAGCAATATCCGAGAGCACCTTCCGCTCTGGTGCACTGAGCCCTTCAATAACATGGAGAAGTTGCTGGGGCATGGTATTATTACCGGTAGCCGCTTCAATGCTTTTGATAACTTCACTGTACGAAGGAGGTACATCTCCTTCTGCATAGTTGGGCGTTGCACAGGCCATTATAGTGGCTTTCAGAGGAATAATTAGATTATAAAGTCTTCGAACACACGAGAAGTCTTACATCTGAACAAATGACCAAGTTTAGGAGAAGATGTGGCCTTATGTATCCTGCGGAAATACTCAGACTGCAGCTCTTTTACATCGCCGGGTGACGCACACAAACTAAAGGATGTATGTAACATACGTAAATCGTCAAAGTAGCTCCGACATATCCGCACTAACACCCCCGCATCACTGACGTAACGGCATTGTATAGCCACCACATCTTACACAGTGATAACCATGGCTACTGTATGCACCGGTGCATGCATTCGGATACAGGGCCTTAGATTGCGTCAAAGACTCTAGGAAGTCTAGACCTGACTTGATAGACACACGCATAAGTAGACCACTGTAGTATTACCCATTTTATCTAATTGGGCAGGTGATCACCCACAGGGTTTTACCATTTGGAAGTTCACCTGAGATGTTTATTATCTGTGGGTAATCGACCGGGTCCTCCTCGATACGCTGCAAACAGGTTGAATTTGGTAAAAGTTTCATCATCAAAGTATTTCACATGTGGACTCCTAGTGACTTGATGGGGATGGTGTACTACCCTACATCCCACACGGCGGCATTTATCATAACGAAATTCTCACAGCGCATTCCAAGCATCGCACTAGGAGAGATGCGGCATGTAGAGAGTGACACAGTTGTAGCCGAATACAGTGCTGCGGAACACGCCGACGCAAGATACCTGAAATGTTACAGCCTGTCTCTAATAGGCTTCACAGTGGGCCATAAGACTAAGTTTTTGAATCATACTCAAGATTGATGGGGCAAGCTCCGCATCGACACGTAATGACCTTCATTTTCCAATGCTGCATAACATGACAAAACGGTGGGCGGTTCCACTCTGTCGTTCTCCTCCATGCTCAGCCAATCACGCATTATACAGTTCAAAGGCCGAACTCATTCCAATGGAGTAGCTGCATGCATTCTGCCGCTTATCCGCAGCCCCAGATGACCGACACCAGGCCGTCGGGATCGCCTCATACCTACTCTCTTTAAAAACATGTTTCTGTCTTCTTTCGCTTAGCCATGTTTCTCAACCTTGGGATAGAATGGCCGGTATTCAGAGCTCTGAAGCCTGCAGTAAGCTACAAACGACCCCTTGACGAATCTTAGACCCCGCTGCCATTTCCTAATGACGTGTCATTGTCGAATCTGCGGAAAGGGAAAATTTATTCAGTAGCAATGGCTGCTTTCTGGTATCTGTATGGGTTCCACTAAAGTAGGAGCCCGAGAAGGGCTCGGAAAATCTAACCGAATGTATGAATTCTTGGGGCTGTGTACAAAGTGGGTCTTTCCGTCGGATCGTCGCGAACCTACACGCGGGCGCTTCCGAACCTTAACTGCAGGAGAGTTTTCCCAGTGAATACCGACCTGAAAACGAGGTGATATATGAGCGGCTTCGGCTCTACGAGGACTATTGGGTTAGCCTAAAGAGACAGACGTGGCCCCGGTAGGATGGGCAATCTTGAAACACAAGGCAGGGACTAAAAAACCTCAATACCTGTGAGCATTCTTTAGACATCCGACTTTCCGGGTCCTAGATTTTTGGTCACACTGTAGCATATCCTGTGTTTTCTCAAGAGGATACATAATGTGTGGATGGTGCATATTCTTGACAATAGGACTGGGCTGGCCGCCCATCCCGATGCTGCAACTGTCAAAGAATTGCAGTCCCTCATACCTGGAATCTGAGAACAGGACAAGAAGTTGTTAGAAGGTAGAATGGATGACCAGACATTGTTTCCGTCGATCGAGAATCAAGAAGACCGATATATCATTTGGGGACGACTGCAGGCATATCGACGCCCCCATCCCGACTTCAGAGTCCGACTCCGATCAAAAAATGTCCATCGACGTTGCTATGGATAAGGAGTATCGGATGGGCGCGAGTGTGTCGTTGAAGGAGAGAACGCGCAGTCACGGCAGGGAGTGCATGAGCTCTGGTCGCGGGGGTGCAGAGGTATTAGGATATGCACGGACCTGCGCATCGGGCGGACAAAGGCTAGTGGAATAGCCAATCATTTACTATTGCGACAGTGATTTTGGACTGAGCTCCAAGCCTATCGAACTTGAGGCTCGTTGCCTAGGTTGTGGAGAGAGGGGAGTTGGCTTTGCTGCCCAATTCGGTGCCTAATTCGCTGTCAGGCTGGCTTATTTTAAGTAGCATAGTGCCAATGGCCATAGCGCGTTGATAGGTCAAAGCCCCTCGCACGTGCCGATCTATATATCTTAGTCAGCAGACATGTTTGTTGGAAGGTAACCAACTATCCACCTGCTCCACCTTTCCCACCACCAGCACCACTCTCAGCATACTGATGCTGCTGATAGTAAAGAAAATCAATACCAAATCAACACAACTCCTCCAGTTTCTCCCTGCGCACGCGGTGGTAGGCGAGTAGGCAGCGCTTTCTACGGCGCAAACATATGTAGTTTACTCTGCGCTTATTATAAAAAAACTCCGAGATTTTCACGCTACGCTACTATTTGAACTAGGCGTGTCGAGAAAGCAATCTATGTAAGGACTCAGATGCTTTGAAAGATAGCAGTAGTATTGAACGAAGGTATTAAGATGAGAGAGAGAAGAGAAGAAGGAGAGGAGCTCCCATCGTAACTATCTACATGAGCCTGGGTCACGTGCTCGATCACGTGATACAGGCACCGAGGGCTTCGATCGTTACAATCTATATCATGCTGAGAATTTGCGATCAGAAGACCGAGATCACTATCTTAGTCAATACCAACGTTCGAAAACACGATTTCCTCCGATCCTGCTATATACTTGTCACGATCACCTTCAAGTGAGAAATCATCATCATCCAGTGCGACCTCCATGATGTCTTCCATACAGCTCTGAAGATAACGAGGGCGGTCATATCTCTCCCATCTCGCCTCTTTTGCTAGCGTCGCATTGTCAACGCTTTTGCTTGATAGAAACCGAAAGCGGACCTTGCGATATTGCACCGCGATGATTTGCTCGCCTTGGGCCACAAACTGCCTTTGCAAGTCTTCGGCACGTCCACTAGACCCGACTAGTCTAGGATCAACAAGTTCACCAAATGGCACAACAACCCCTGATGCCGCCAATGCACTCGAAAGTGAAACAGCCAGCTTTCCATCCAAAAGCTTCTCTTCCAGTGCCTGCTCGGCAATTCGAGCATCTAATACAGTATGGTAGCCAACCACAACATATATGTCCTCCCCCTCATCGATAGTACGCTCAATCCACTTCCGGACATCTTCTGATTTCACAATATCCCGAAACCACTGTCCATTGTTGTCCAAATAATAGGTCTTCACTTGCTTGGTAGTGACGTGGATCCTGGCATTCGTACGGCTTGACATGGAGGAGGACAGGAAGGCGGTAAGTTCAGAACCAAATGTACGTTGGGTCCCAAGAGAGTCGGCACCGTCGTACTGCCTTGCAACTTTCTCAATAATATTGAGACCCTGGCCTAGTACTGGATCATGGTAATCTCGGTGGGGCTCATCAATATTGGTGACAAAACGTCCCAGCTTAATAGCAGATGGCGGGAGGAAGAACTGCGGGAGAAGAACGCTGGCACGCATTTGGAACGAAATCGGATGTTTGGAGTGGTATGAATAGGATAGGCAAGTTGCGTGGCACAAAAGGGAAATATGAGGAGACATAGCCTGCGACGTGGCAGAGTGGGTCAAGTTGTCAACTACGGGATCGGCCGCGCTATGGCCTCTCGAGAGACCCTCGCAGTCGCTTATTGGGGCTGAGTCGTATCCAGGGATCTTCATATCTTCATCAGTCATCGTTGTGAACAAGTCAAAAAGAGGGAGGTTTGCGAAGTAGATCGAGTTCGCTAACAGCTCAGATCACGACAGATGATCGTCGTTATTGTTCAGGCTAGCCAAGCAATTAAGAAACCATTTTCCTCATGTGGTACGGGGATGCATGATGGTTAGCTTTTTGAGAACTTTCGTCAGGTGCAAAACTCTACCCCTAACGTTCCGATTTTTGTACACCAGATAAAAATCTGGGAAGGGCGATTGGTCTAAAGCGGATACGAGCGTACGCACAAAATGGATGGTGATCTAATAATTATGGCTAGGCGGTCAAGAATTACACAATTCAAGAATCGTGATAAAGGAAAATAACTGACCAGTACATTGGGCGTTTTCATGCGCAGGAGATAGATTGGGAGGGAGGGGAGGATGACGTGGCAATATACAATTAGAAATCCCAGAGGACGCTTACTAAGTCCTTACGTTTTCGCGCAGAATGCTGGAAGTGACTCGCCACCGATAAAACTGACTGTTCAGGGGATCTGCCAGTGTGGATCCAGCTGCGGCTGGGCCCAGGCGGTGAAGGCTGAGACACGGATGGTGATGGTAATGCGTTTAGGCCATAGCTTTTGGCGATGTTGGCTAGATGAGTCTACGCTGACAAGTGCACACCGTAGTAGGCGTGTATCTTGATCCAAATCGAGTTCTATCACCGCAAATCCTGGAAGCATAACGCCTCAAAAAGATTGAATAAAAAACCAGAACGAAAATCAATACGAACAAACAGGACATATGGATGAACTCGAAGAAGCGATCCGTGTGTCTCGCCAGGAAGTTCAAGCGACTCCTGATCACCATCCTGATATCTTAGGGCGATTGAATAACCTCGGAGGCAAGCTCACAAGTCGTTACGAACGAACCCGCCAGATGGAAGATCTCGAGGAGGCGATCCGGGTGTCTCGCAGTGCGCTCCAGACCATTCCTGATGGCCATGGTGATCTTAGAGTGTTGTTGGATAACCTCTCAAGCATGCTCAAACGTCAATACGATCGAACCGGACAGATAGAAGTCCTTGAGGAAGCGATTCAGGTCTCTCGCCAGGCGGTCCGGGCCACTCCTGACGGTCATCATGATCTTGTGGTACTGTTGAATAACCTTGCAATCAAGCTTGAAATTCGATACGATCAAACTGGTCTGATGGGAGATCTCGAAGAGGCAATTCGTCTACTCCGACAGGCGGTCCAGGCCACTCCTGATAGCCATCATGATCTTGCAGCATTGTTGAATAACCTTGGGAACAAGCTTGGAAATCGATACAAACAAACCGGACAGATAGAAGACCTTGAGGAGGCTATCCGTCTATGTTGTGAGGCAGTTCGGGCAACTCCTAATAACCATCCCGACCTAGCAGGGTGGTTGAATAACCTTGGGAACAAGCTTGAAAGTCGATACTATCGAACCAAACAGATAGAAGACCTTGAGGAGGCTATTAGTCTATGTCGTAAGGCAGTTCAGGCAACTCCTAATAACCATCCCAACCTAGCAGGGTGGTTGAATAACCTTGGAAACAAGCTCGCAAGTCGATACGAACGAACAGGTCAGACAGAAGACCTTGAAGAGGCGATACGTCTGTTTCGCCAGTCAATTCAGGCTACTCATAATCACCCGGACCTTGCCGGGCTGTTGAATAATCTTGGAAGAGGGCTTTCACGTCGATTTAAACAAACAGGTCAGACAGAGGACCTTGAGGAGGCTATCCGGGTATCTTACCAGGCAGTCCAAGCCACTCCCAATGGCCATTCAAATCTTCCAGTGATGTTACACAATCTCGGTAACAACCTTAAAACCAGATGGGATTTAACTAAACAGAATGAAGATCTCGAGGAAGCGATCCGGATATCTCGCCAGGCGGTTCAGGTCACTCCTAAAAATCACCCCAATCTTCTAACTTTGTTGAATAACCTCCGAAACAAGCTGGACAATCAATACAGGCAAACTGGCAACATTGAAGACCTTGATGATACAATCCGGGTGTCTCGCCAGGCAGTCGAAGCTATTCCTATAAACAATTCCAACCTTGCGGGGTTGCTAGACAACCTTGGAAACAAGCTCGCAAGCCGGTCCGAACGCACAGGACATACGGAAGACCTCGAGGAGGCGATCCGGGTGTCTTACCAGGCAGTCCAAGCCACTCCCGATGATCATCCAGATCTTCCAGCTCGGTTAAATAACCTCGGAAGCAAACTTAAAGGTCGATACAATCAAAATGGACAGACGGAGGACCTTGAGGAGGCGATCCGGGTGTCTCGCCAGGCGGTTCAGGCCACCCCTGACGGCCATCATAATCTTGTAATATTGTTGAATAGCCTTGGGAACAAGCTTGAGGTTCGATACAAACGAACCAGACAGATAGAAGACCTTGAGGAGGCTATCAGTCTATGTCGTAAGGCAGTTCAGGCAACTCCTAATAACCATCCCAACCTAGCAGGGTGGTTGAATAACCTTGGAAACAAGCTTGCAAGTCGATACGAACGAACAGGTCAGACAGAAGACCTTGAAGAGGCGATAAATCTATTGCGCCAATCAGTTCAGGCTACTTCTGATGGCCATCCTGATCTTCCAGGGCGCTTAACCTGCCTCGGACATGAGCTCGCAAACCGATACGAACGCACAGGACAGATAGAAGACCTCGAAGAAGCGATTCGCCTCTCTTACCAGTCAGTTCAGGCCACTCCTGATAGCGATCCTGGTTTTCTAGGGCGCTTAAACTGCCTCGGACATGAGCTCGTAAGCCGATACGAACGTACAGGACAGATAGAAGACCTCGAAGAAGCGATTCGCCTCTCTTACCAGTCAGTTCAGGCCACTCCTGATAGCGATCCTGGTTTTCTAGGGAGGCTCAATAATCTGGGAAATAATCTCGCAAGTCGATACGAACGCACAGGACAGATAAAAGACCTCGAGGAGGCGATCCGAGTGCATCTTCAGGTTGTTCAGGCCTGTCCTGACGACCACCCTGATCTGGCAAGGTGGTTAAGTAACCTTGGAAGAGATCTAGCAAATCGATACGATCAAAAAGGCCAGACAACAGATCTCAACGAGGCGATCCGGGTATCTCGCCAAGCAGTTCAAGCTACTCCTGATGGCCATCCTGATATAGCTGGATTATTGAATAAACTCGGAAACAAGCTCGAATGTCGATATGATCGAACAGGACAAACGGAAGACCTGGAAGAGGGTATTCATCTATCTCGTCAAGCCGTCCAGGCTACTCCCGATGGCCACCCTGATCTTCTAGGGCGCTTGAATAGCCTTGGGAGCAAGCTTGAAAATCGATACAAACAAACCGGACAGATGAAAGACCTTGAGGAGGCTATCCGTCTATGTCGTGAGGCAGTTCAGTCAACTCCTAATGACCATCCTAACCTAGCAGGGTGGTTGAATAACCTTGGGAGTAAGCTCGAAAGTCGATACGAACGAACAGGTCAGACAGAAGACCTTGAAGAGGCGATATACCTATATCACCAGGCAGTTCAGCGCACACCTGATAATCATCCTAGTCTGGTAGGATTATGGGATATCCTCGGAAATGGCCTCGAACGTCGACACAAATATACAGGGCAGATAGAAGACCTCGAGGAAGCGATCCGTCTGTCTCGCCAGTCAGTTCAGGCCACCCCTGGTGATCATCCTAATCTTCCAGGTAGGTATAATAACTTAGGAAACAAGCTCGGAAGTCGATACAATCAAAACGGACAGATGGAAGACCTCGAGGAGGCGATCCGGGTGTCTCGCCAGGCGGTTCAGGCCACTCCCGATGGCCACCCTGATCTTCTAGGGCGCTTTAATAACCTTGGGAACAAGCTTGAAACTCGATACAAACGAACCAGACAGATAGAAGACCTTGAGGAGGCTATCAGTCTATGTCGCAAGGCAGTTCAGGCAACTCCTAATAACCATCCCAACCTAGCAGGGTTGTTAAATAACCTTGGAAACAAGCTCGCAGGTCGACACGGACGCACAGGACATACGGAAGACCTCGAGGAGGCGATCCGGGTGTCTCGCCAGGCAGTCCAAGCCACTCCCGATGATCATCCAGATCTTCCAGCTCGGTTAAATAACCTCGGAAACAAACTTGAAGGTCGATACAATCAAAACGGACAGATGGAAGACCTTGAGGAGGCGATCCGGGTGTCTCGCCAGGCAGTTCAGACCACTCCTGTTGACCATCCTGATCTTGCAACATTGTTATACAACTTTGCAAACAAACTCGAAACTCGATATGAACGCACAGGACAAATGAACGACCTTGAAGAGGGGATCCTGGTCTCCCAACAGGCGGTGAAGATCAGCCTAGCACCACCTCTTGTTCGGATTATGGCTTCTACATTGGCCCTTCGACTCTTTCTCAAGCGAGGAGATCATGAAGGTGGCTATAAACTATCTGTTGAAGCTATCAATATCCTTCGGCTGGTTCACACAAGGTCCTTGACGTTACAAGATCGACAATATGTCGTTTCGCATGCGTCTGGCTTAGCAACCCAAGCCTGCTCTCTTGCCCTTCAAATTGGGCAACCCCTTTTCGAAGCTGTACGATGGTTAGAGACAGGACGTGGTGTCATCCTTAGTCTTCTTATGGATGACAGGAGTGACACGTCTAAGCTAAGGAAGGCGAACCCCGCTTTGTGTGCTTTGTACGAACGCCTTCGCCTCGAAGTCAATACTTCAACGGTGAGCACCACATCACATAGAAAGGGAAAATCCTTCTCCATCAGACGGCCAAAGGCAATCGAGGAGCTCGAAAAATGCATACAGGATATACGACAGCTCCCTGGCCTCGACTCTTTTCAACAGGGCATTACGGCGGAGCAATTACAGGATGCATCCAATGAGGGGAGTATCATTGTAGTGAACATCACTAGCCTAAGAAGCGATGCTATCATCGTCTCTGCATCCGGAATAAGCCTGGTCCCTCTTCCTCGATTTGGGGAGGTTGAGGCGCAGAGTTGGGTCAACCAGAAGTTGACTTCAGCTTCATCTAAGGAACGTGGTGTGAACAACAAATCATATCGCCGATTTTTGACCTGGCTTTGGCGGGAGTGCGTAAAGCCTGTCCTCACTAAACTTGGTCACTCTGTGCAATCTTCTCCGGGTGATATCCCAAGAGTCTGGTGGATTGGGACTGGACTTGCCAGCTCATTTCCCTTTCACGCTGCGGGTGACACCTTTCCAGGAGAGAATACATTCTGTCGCGTACTATCTTCTTACGCCCCTTCGATTAAGGCGCTCTTACACGCCAGAGAGCGGGTTTCTATCTCTATCCCATCAGAAAAACCCCCCCTCAAAGCTACTCATGGTTACCATGGCCAACACGCCCGGCGCTGGTGATTTACCTGGGGTAAAGGCTGAAAGATCTACAGTCCTAGCAGCACTTGGAACAACAGTTCAAGTGGAAGCTCTCGACCAACCAGACTCCGCAAGCGTTATGCTCCAGATTCAAGAATGCAATATTGCCCATTTTGCTTGCCACGGTACCTCAGACTCGCTTGATCCTTCTCAAAGTGGCCTTCTACTACAGACTACCAGTCCACATCCAGAACAGGATATCTTGAGTGTCCTGAAACTTTGTGAAAATCATCCAACGCTTGGAGAGATAGCATACCTCTCTGCATGCTCAACTGCAGAGAACAGGGTGGAAGAGCTTGTGGACGAGGTCCTCCATGTGGTGAGTGGCTTCCAGGTTGCCGGATTCAGACACGTCATTGGGACTTTGTGGCCATCTGATGACAGTGTGTGCGTGGAGGTTGCGAGGTCGTTCTATACTGAGCTTTGCCGGAACGGTGCTCTGGATTATAGTGGCAGAGCTGTCGCGATGGCGCTTCATAAAGCGGTTTCCGACGTTTCTAAGAGTGTTGACTATCGAAACCGGCCGTTACATTGGGCCCAGTATGTCCATTATGGTGCTTAAGCATAGACCGGCGATGTCACTGTTTGTGCTATCTAGTATGTACGAAGCCTGCCTTGAGACTGTCGCTTGTATACGGACGGGAGTGGTGGCAGAGGGAAATGACATCTTACCAGACTGCATAATTCTCGAGGCCCAATCCAGCTCCTAGTATTTGACTTTTGTTTGCAGGTGACATAGAAAGTAGGAAGGCAAAATGTAATTTCAAAATTTCAAAATTTCAGAAATTTGGTGTCTTGAAATGAAATTTCAAACAGGCCGTGAAATTTTGTAATCGTTCCAGTCCCAAATGGACAAGGCTATAAAGAACCTAACCAATCAGGCGCCTTAGGCTGTTCGATTTGAGGCGGCAGAATTCAGCTTTACCTGGCACTACCAACTTGGCGGTTTACCCCGCAATCAGATGACAAATCAACTTGACCGAGGAGCCAATCTTCCCGGAAACTCCCACCAACCCGTTATCAACCGTCCCTTTCGCGCGTGATCCTGACTTTGTCAGTCGCGACACTCTACTTCATCAGATCCACGAGAAAATCTCAGTGCCAGGGTCAAGAATAGTGCTGGTCGGCCTCGGAGGTGTCGGGTAAGTAGTAAGTGACCGATATACTGTTTTGTGGCTCATAATTCGAAGTATATCGCAACTCGCCATCGAATACTCCTATCAAGTGCGATCCGAGTCGCCAGGGACCTGGGTATTTTGGGTCCATGCGAGTAATGAAGCCCGGTTGGAGCAAAGTTTTCGGGATATCGCGGACCAGATCAAAATCCCAGGCCGTCAGGACGTTAAAGTCAACATATTCAAACTTATCGAGAATTGCCTCCGGGATGAGAACAGAGGTAAATGGCTTCTAATCCTTGATAATGTTGATAATGAGCAACTTCTCTGCTCGTATTCGATGGCAGGGAAGGAAGATCCGATAAGCAGCCAAACAAACGCCTCGGCAAAACCAGTGTTAGAATACATTCCCAGGAGCCGAAATGGCTCTATCATCATCACGAGCCGCACCAGAGACATTGCATTAAAGATGGCCGATCACAAGGACCTTATTGAGGTTAAACCGATGGAGGAACCCGAAGCCCTAGAGCTTCTCCAAAGGAAGCTCGGTCAACCCAGGGGAAGCAAAGAGGGTCAACAGTTGGTGAACGCGTTAGAGCTTATGCCGCTAGCGATCATACAGGCCGCTAGCTATATTCAAAACCGGGCGCCTCGCTATTCGGTATCACAGTACCTAAGAGACTTCCAAGGGAGTGATCGTGAAGCAACAAAACTTCTGCAAAAAGAGGCAGGTCACCTCCACCGGGACTGGGAAGCAAAGAATTCAATCTTAGTGACATGGCAAATTTCATTCGATTATATACGCCGAACCAACCCGTCTGCAGCAGGATCGCTTTCGCTGATGAACCTTTTCGATCGACAAGGAATACCAGAGAATATTATCCGACCACGACCTCGGGCCAACTATACATTAAATTCTGAGCCTCTGAATGGCTCTAGTGATGGGGAAACTTCTGGATCTGATATAGGGCCCGATTTTGAAGATGATATCACAACACTGAGAGAATTTTCATTTATATCTATTAGTGAAGACGGCACTTTTTTTACAATGCATCGGCTAGTACAACTGACGATGCGTGCGTGGTTAAGATCCGAAGGAGAAATAAACCAACGGCGGGAGGTATTTATAAGCAATTTATACGAAGAATTTCCCACAGGTGGATACGAGAACTAGGAGAGGTGCCGGGCGCTATTTCCCCACGTGAAATCCGCAATGTCACAACGACCCGCATCACCTGAGTGTCTACTACAATGGGCTACATTGCTCTATAAAGCTGCGTGGTATGCGTCGCAGAGCGGTAATATCGCGGATACAAGAGATATGGCCGCAAGATCAAAAGAGCAAAGGACGGTCTTGTTAGGTGAAGAGCATGAAGAGGCGATTGATAGTACAAGTATGTTAGCAACAGCATACTGGCTTGATGGGCGATGGAAAGAGGCCGAGCAGCTCCAGGTGCAGGTGATGAAGACTCTTAAGACACAGCTCGGCGAGGATCATCCCGAAACGCTGACCAGTATGGCCAACCTGGCATCAACGTACGGGAACCAGGGCCGGTGGGAGGAGGCCGAGCAGCTCGAGGTGCAGGTGATGAAGACTCGCAAGACGAAGCTCGGCAAGGACCATCCCGACACACTGAACAGTATGGCTAATCTTGCTTTCACATGGAAATCTTTATCTTATTATGCCGAAGCCATTGCTCTACTCAGAAAGTGCTTAACCAAGCAGAAGCAGATACTCGGCCTTAGCCATCCCACTACTTTATCTAATTGTGAAACGTTGTCAGAATGGGAAACAGAAGTGACACTGAGCAACCAAGGCGAATGCGAAACAGATCAGGAGTGGGAAACTGATAGCGAATAAATAGGTAAACAAGACACTGGACATAGATGCATAGATTCTAGGTTTCAGAATTTATTTTTACACTGCATTTTCTGCTAATTGTGTACTTCCCACAGGAATGTTCCATCCTAAATTGGTTTAATGCGTGCCCCTTGAAATTTATTGACCTTATTGCTCCAGTCAGAAGCCCTTACAGAATAACAAGACGAATGGATGGAATGTCGTCAACATTGAAGACGCTGCAAATTGCTTATATCTTTTGTCAGAGTATTACGAGCATATTAATGGACTTTGTAGCACGTGATATGCCTTTCAATACGATTCAATACTTGATATTAAGCAAGGCCGGATATGGATTAGTGTGTTTCGGGCTAGGGTTCGAGAAAAACTCTGTGAAAACAAAGTGGTGAAACTGATTTCGATCCATCCTGTATTCATATAGAGACGGGAACGCAGAAAATGAGGTGGAATGATTTGGCTGTCGTGTATACTTCATCTTATGGTTTCAGGCAAGCGATGGTGGTTATTCGGAGTGTCAATGTACATTGGTAGATAGAGATACAAATAGACGCCCCCAAACTTGTTTTTATTATATTTGGTATTCACTGTAAGAAACACTGCCAGCCTTCACTCGTGAGCTGGTGAGCCAAAGTTCTCGTATTTTGCCTTTGACCAGGCTTCATTGAGGTAGTAGCAATGGTTCTGGCTAATACAGAATTTTCATAGGTCTTCAATCCGTGGTTATTCTGCCTATGTCGGCGCAGGTCCATTTCATGTTCAACAGCCTCGTTGCACTGGTTGCATTGGCGGTCATTAAAGTGTGAGTTTCGAAAATGACGCAGACGATGCTTCTGGCGAGAGTAGTGCTTCATCCCGTAGCATTGAAAGCATTCAAATGGTTTCGTATCTTGTCTCGTTCGAACTTCTGCATTCGATGTTCTTTCCTCTGTTGACAAGTAGGGCGCTCAAGTTACAGTGCCGGGCAAATCATTGCGCATACTTGTATCATTCTTTGTGGAAGTCGTTTGTTTCTTATATCGTCGGCCTCGGTGTGGCCCCCCTTCGAGAACATCGCAATACATCCGAACAGCCTCAACAGCCTCGTTTCGACGCGTCCACTCTACATCGACCTGCATCGAATATGCACCGGCCCTTCATCCGCCGCCTACATTCCCAGACCATTCGCCGCCTCGCCTCCGGCCACCGAATGCGCGTCGTCGCTCCAGTCGTCGCCATGTTGAAGCCCCGCTCACTTCTACGATGCAAAATTACTTATTTTCAAAAATGGTTGAGAACCCCGGCAAATGCTATCGCAGCAGGGGAGATAAGCGGTGAATCCGAGATGCCGAGGAACTCATTGATAAATCTAGTCTGGAGATTGTGGGTCAGAATTGAGCTCGATTTCGAGGTGTAGGGGGTTCCCAAATATGGTAGCTTCTCCAATTCAGACCATGTTGCAGCGTCCATTGGAGGGGGCATAGTCTGCTTGAGTTCTGCTCATAGTTTGTCTCGGGTAGCTGAATACCTTGATGTACAGTATGCGGCAAGGACGAGACCCACTTTTTGGAGAAGATCCCTTCCGGACGGCTGCGTCGATAGCGATGGATATCATGTGAGACAATTACAACTGTGGCATAGGGATACCAAATTTACTGTAATGGTCCGAATATTTTTTTCCACTTGCCACGAAGTACAATCAAGAAATCTTTGTGACTTTGTGAACTTGGGTTGCCATAATTTTTGTTTTGGACTCGCGAGATTGACCGTATATCATTGAGGATGAGAATATCGGGCTTCCTGTCAAACCTGAAAGGAAGTAAGCGCCAAGCCTGAGCCACCAGGCGACCGCCTCGATTGACAAATTCATTGGATTTCTTTGTTCAGTTGCGTCAAAAGGAAGGCTGCGTGACAAAACATTGACCCACTTCCGCATGTCACAAAGCTCGGGTTTCTTTGTTTGAAGTACGGTTCGGATTGGGCTCTCAACACGTGTCTCGCTACGGTCACTATTTATCTGCGCAAGAGGTTGCAACCTTAGCCACCAATCAGACAGATCCCCTCATTAAGGTGGGTTTCCCCCTTTCTTTGTTCTTTAACACGTTTGACGGTTTAGACCAAAGCGATGCTAACGACCGATACCATCAAGTCATAGGAAAGCCAGAGAACTGACTGAAAGATAGTATATAAATAGCATCCTCTTTCCCTCTCAACTCTGATCCTTAAACTGTAAAGTGCTTCAAATCTGCCAAGAGCTTCTTCCAATTTAGTTTGTAACGATTGAAGCCTTGGGTGCCTGGGCACGTCTCTAAACACGTGACCCAGATAGCCGCTCATGTGTAGATAGTTGCGATGGGAGCTTCTCTCCTTCTTCTCTTCTCTCTCAGTTTAATACCTTTGTGAAATACTACTGCTATTCTTTGGCACCTGAGTCCTTACATTCTCCAACGCCCTGCCATCCCGCTCGTCTCCTCGGCACTATGAATTTCTACCTCCACTGCCAATCATCAATGGGACACGTCAACAAGTGCCACTACTGAGTCAAACCCCCAAAACCATTGTTCAACCATGAACTGGTCAACAAAATGGATGAATCGCATGGTCTTAGCGCTCGGAGAGTCTCCTGCATCCTCAGTAATGCCCCGGAGGCCGGAGGGTCGCCTTCGTATACGCTGCCATCTCATCCATAGTAATCGCGGTTTTGGGCTGCGTGGCGTTCGAATCGCGTGGTTTCGGTGTTGCGGGCGCACTCGGATTTTTTGGCGATCCGGATGCACAAAATCGCCATTTGGGCGCGGAACGTCGACAGCGGCCATTTTGATAGGTATAATCTGGATCAAAATGACGCTATTGACGCGCCAATTAAGATGAACTAGGTCCGAAGAGCCTAGGAACCATGTTTGTCGAGATAGAGCACAAATCGATTTCGCCAAGATATAGTTGTCTGGTGAGTCTCAGTGGGACTTCCTAGGATCCGCCCCTGCATGTCTGGGGAGCTGCGATAATAAAGGATGTTGATAGGAAAGTGAGAATTCAATTAATCTGGAACTGTTATCCGCGTGACCCCTGGCGCCCTGGTGAACCTATCAAAACCAAGCGCCCACAAGAATGCATGCGTGGGGTTCAATGCAAACTGATCACAGAAGTTCGCAAAAGTTACCAACGAGTGAGTAACATATTCTACTCCACTGATTCGGCCTTCGCTGGTCAAGATAAGTGTCTTGAGTGTACCTGCCAATAGGTCCTAGGGTACTGAGGATGGCACACCTCGAAGATAAATCGTTCGCAGGGGAGTCGGATCCTCGGGCGCGCAACTGCGTCAGGAACACGCATCGATAGTATGGAGGGGAATCTTGGTGGTTCGAAATTTGGCAATTCAAGCTGCCGCGTGGTGGTTTACGATCGCGAGGGCCGAACGGGAGGAAGAGGGAAGAGGACGAAGGCCTACCAGTGGTGGTTGAGAAGCCATCCAAGAAAAAACATGGAGTACTGGCAGGGCCTAAGAATGGGCACTATCGTCAGTCATGATCCAAGCACGCTCAGGGATTATTAGGCTCGCCTCTGACCTCTACCACATCCAACGTGCCTCCTCCCCCTTCTACAGGTACGGCAATGGGGTTGAAGCGCAGGTCCGCGAGACGGTGACACAGACCTTAGTGATTCAAGGAAGCCGAGGAGGAAGTTGGGAGTGGGTTTGAGGAACGAACGAGCTGTGCGCTCGGAGCGACTGAGAGGACTTACATACATTTAGACACAGTGATAGAAGACCTGATTGCTTGATTTCTACTACTACAAGAAAATCTCAAAAGTATGGCTCGGAATCATTTCTTTCGAGGCGTCGGCGTCCACATGTTTTCTAACCCGGAACTGGACTTGGAGTTGGAGGAAGATCGCGGAGTGTTGCCACCGACTTGATGCAGTAATTTTTGCGCCGCGGGAGTGAGCATTTTCCGTGGCCCTGAACTGGATCCCACTGTCGGCGTCGATCCACGCAGGCCGAAGTTGAGCCGAGGACTGCTGGCAAAACGGGGGGTCGCCGGAACCGGGGTCTTGGTGATACGGGCGGCTTGTTCTGTGCGTTTGTTCCGCGCGACGCGATCCACCAGACGGTGGTGCAAGGCCTCACGTTTACGGGACTCGCTGATTTGGAATGGGTTTGGCGTGGAATCGGCAGACCCGAGGAGACTCCAGTCAGTTGTCATCAGCTCATCCGTCGAATCCCCTGCTGGTTCAGGCTCATCTTCATCCACAAATGCATATCCATTGATACGAGGTGTCTCGCTGCCTGCCACCACAGAGCCAGCCTCCGAGGCGTCGAGGTGGGGTTTACCGGCAATGGCGTCTCGGATCGCAGAGATAGAAGGAGATGGAGGGACATTGCGCGAGGCGTCCGCTGCCGCTGCCGCCTCGGTATCCAAGAGTCGTGTATTTTGATATAAGACGCGCTTGGGACCAGCTCGAGAGGATGCTTCTGCTTTCTGTTGTCGCGTCTCGTGCGTATCTTCGACAGATGACGGTAAGAACATGAGGGGATTATTCGGCCGGGCCTCCCATGCATCCGGCCTGGCTGGGCGTGCATCAAGGTCGGTCTTGATGGCGGGTTGAGTGCCATCATTGTGTTGAACCAGCTCGGTGTTTGGATTACCCCCCCTGTGCAGTGATGCGCTTCACCTCTCGTTGGTGGTGTGCAATTTGCCGCGCAGTCGGGATTTTGTTATTGTTCCAGACCCAGGCGTACTTCTCTCGTCGCTTTGTATTTTGCTGGTCGAGAACCTTGTTGAAGGACTCATTATCTTCGCTCGTATACTTAGCTTGGAATGCCATCAGTCCCATATTCGATACGTCGGGGATATTACGGTCGGGGGTTTCGGTGGCGGTAGTAACATCAGAGGCAACCGATAGAGGGGTGTCTCCTCCCCATCCACAAGGCGTTTTGTCTGGATGACCAGCGGGAATATGTTGAGGGGTGCCGAGAAGAGATACCGAGCCGGTTCTGCGTCGTGTGTTCGAGCCGGGCGTAGGAGTTCGCATGGTATCAGTAAGTTTCTGTTTCGCACTTATGATCCAGTCTTTGTCTTTGGATTCAAGGGCGTCAAGGTACTCTTGCTTGACATGGGTCTCGAGAAGGCCCGGGAAAAAATCCCGAGCGATGATATGCGATAGGGCATCAGTGTAGACATCTTCATCAAGGGCTGTTGTGGGACGTTTGATGCGCTTGGGAGGTGGAGGTGGAGGCATGAGCTGGCCGTCGGACCGCTTTGCTAGGGCATGCGACTGTTGGGGAGCCATGACTCTCGGGTGGTGGCGAGGGGTTCATAAAGAGAGCATTTTATGCAGTTCTCGGGTGGGAGATCCACGGGGAATAGGGCACCAGTGAAGGCAGAAACTGTAATACGTATCTCCTCCGGTCGTGGACAGAAACGAAGGGAAGTTCGGCCAGAGACTTGATGAAGACGGGGAGCGAGGATCGGGATCATGGATCTGAGAGGAGTACCATAATCGAGCCGGAGTCCTGCCAAAATCAGTGGGATAACGGTGAGGGTGGGAAGTCTCTTTCTATATCTCTCTCTCTGTGCGCGTGTGTGTATGTGCTCAAAGATCGTGAGGTGTTCAAGTCGAGTGATGGGAGATGGCAAGTTGCGGAGTTCACGTGCTTATTCACTTGTTATCAGGTGGAAACTCTTAGTGTTATGTAAGGCGGATTTCCCCCACCGCCCTGGAGGTTCTGCCGCCAACCTTGGAAAGCGGGGAATTAGCCCTAAGTTCTAATATATATACCGGACTCCCCCGGCTCTTACAGAGCCTTCCTCACGATCCGCCGGCCAAGCTAATCAAGCAGATCTTGTTGGCCCCCAAGCTAGTCAGGTCACAGTCATCTTTGACATTGACGCAAGCACAGAATGGGATTTTGAGACTCATGCCGTGCCTGGCGACGCATTCTTATGAATGTCTTTGGCAACGCACTTAAGTACAGCCCTTCTGGATATATCTACATTGGGTTGAAATCATCTTCAAGCTCTTCTAGCTCAATTGCGAAGAAGTCTCCTAGTGAGCAAAAGCAGGGGTTTGATGTCATTATTACCGTGAAAGATACCGGAAAGGGTATTGGGCCGAAGTTCCTGCAAAGCGACCTGTTCAGCCCATTCAAGCAGGAGGATCCTTTTGTTTCCAGCAGCGGGCTAGGGCTGAGTATTGTTCGCCATGATGTTCGGTTTACTCGGGGGGCTCTATTGAAATTGAATCAACTGTGGGACAGGGCACTCAAATCTCAATTCACGCACCACTTATGAAGTCAATGAAACAGATTCGTCATCATTGAGGTCCATCTCCTCCCTGAAAGGTCAAATCGAAGGACACACAGTGGGAATCCTAGGATTCGGGCAGTCTCTCAAGTCGCAACGTGATACGGCACTGTATTCGTCATTGGAACGAATGTGCCATGAATGGTTCGGTCTTGAAGTGACCAATATCTCACCATCGGATGGGACAAGCTTTAGTTTTGATTTCCACTTCGCTGTGCAGACAGAGTTAGATTGTGAGGACGTTGTAGGAAGAGACATATTCGGTCTTGCTAGTAATCTGGATTTGGGAGACACAAACAATTCACCGGTCATCGTCGTCTGCCACTCGCCGGAGGAAGCTTATCACATGTATTTTAAGGACTCAGATGCTTTGAAATATAGCAGTAGTATGGAACGAAGGTATTAAGCTGAGAGAGAGAAAAAGAGAAGGAGAGAAGCTCCCATCGCAACTATCTACACATGAGCGGCTGCCTCGGTCACGTGCTTTGGGCACCGAAGGCTTCGATCGTTACAGATACTCTCTCAATAAATAATGACGAAATGTGCCTTCATCTCCCATGTCCTACAATATAGCTCTTACATTATTCATTTCACTTCGTCTAAGGAGCGCTACAAAGACACACGGTGTGTGTCGGTATTATAAAAAGATCGATATAATTTTGATACTACGATATCATAAGAGTCACAATAAACCAACAACAGTACTTTGATACCCCGCCACCTGGCTGCAATATTGTTTTAAAACACTTCAGCGGGAGCTGCAAAACATGAGGCGTACTGAAAATAAACTTCAGTCTGACGCATTAGAGGCAACTCAGATGGCGTATTTAAGCAGCCACATATGAAGATCCGATCGGAAGCCCAAGCGTTGTAATCAGTCCGCAATTCTCCCCAAAATTAAATTTGAAGGGTTATCGTAACGATTGAAGCCTGCCTGGCACGTGACTAGGCACGTGACCCAGACAGCCACTCATGTAGACAGCTGGGATGGGAGCTTCTCTCCTTCTTCTCTTCTCTCTCTCAGCTTAATACCTTCGCTCAATACTACTGCTATCTTACAAAGCATCTGAGTCCTTACAGTTATTCTTACCTCCACACGGGCAGCCATCCTTTTGATATAGAGACATTTACGGAAATCCCGGGATCCTTTGGCACTATTATCCAAGCAGAGTAACGAATTTATTGCCAAACACGGCATCTCCTTTCTCAAATCACACCATGAAAGTTGCATCGTCATGGTATTTTCATATGATATATGGAGGCATACTAGTATGGATAAGCCAATTTCTTGTATGGCTGGTCCAGATTCGGGTAGTTAAGGCCGGGTGTGCAGAGACCCAGTAGGATGAATATTAAAATCAACGAAGATACTAAAGATCGCAGAAGGAAGAAGAACAGGCAGCAGATTCGGCACCTCGATACACTTGATTCCCTGTGGTGCCTAGATTCTTTAAAGCATATAATGTACCAGACATGTGATTCCCCACACCGTAGTCCTTCCTTGTTTTCAACTTTAGTTGGCCAAGGTGTACCGTCACCTGAATTAAATCCTCAAAAACAAGCGATTCCGGTAATGACTTGACATAGACCTGATAATAGCTTATACTGTACCCATAATGACACCTGCCGGTCACACAACCAATCCAGAAACAGCAGGTTGGGATGGTTGATTAATGATGTATGAGGCTTACCACACCGCAGCTGTACCTTCCATGACTCAATTGTGACGAACATCCCCGGTACCTATAGGGCCAATAATATAAATTGGCGATTTCACCCAGTTCAAACAGAGCTTTTCAGCATTATCAGAACTACAATTTCTACTACATACTACATCCAATCTAATTCAAAGCCACTATCCCACACAATGGAGACTGCTAAGGTTCGCAAGTACCTACCCTAATAGGGATACAGACGCCATGAGAACTTTAAATTAATTCTATTATAGAACGCGGCCAACTATGTCTCGGAGTCCGTCAAGGGCACTGGTCATGAGACTTCCAAGGAGGCCAACAAAAATGTCGCGAAGGACTCTGATGTAGGCATTGGCAGCCGTGCTAGTGCTGCAAAGGACGCTCTGAAGGATAAGACCAAAGAAGAGAAGCATGACGCCAAAGCTGATGCTCACAAGGGTAATTGAGGTCCCGCGTCTTATTATTACAGCATTTTGAAACTCACATATTTGCAGAAGCCGCTAAAAACTAAGATTTCTTCGCCCTGAAGACGATGCAACTTCATCCAAGTTATCGCTATCATTTGGTGATAAGCTGCTTGCCGATTTGAGAGGTCTGGATGCAGAATGGCAACTACCATAGCAATGTTTGCGAGGAAGGCATAGTAATTAAATATTTTGGAAGATATAAAATGATAGGATGATATGTATCGTACAATGAGTCACGCACGCCATATTTCGGAGTACCAGTTATTGTATTGACTATCGTAACTGTATTATGATCGCTGTCCTACGGCTTCTCTGTACCATTTATCCCTATTTACATCCAGATTCTACCTAGGTAGCTATCAATCAAGATAGTATGTCTTTTTGATGAGAACTTGCCTCGTATATTTAATTTGCCAGTTGGATCCATTTAAACCCCAAAAATGTCGATAATGCGTGCCGGCTTTCTCCTTGAACTCATCGTATTCACGATCGCAGTCTGCTGCGCCGGCCAAAAGATCTCACGCCGCGCACTCGTCAAGCTCTATCAAGAACTTGAAGAGAAATATCCAGAATGTTGTCGTTTTGGAGATGGAGAACCGCTCCCTAGATAACTTATTGGGCGGCTGAAAATCGCGTGCGAGTTTGAACTACTTTCTTTTATCTGCCTTATGTATGAACTATGCTCCCATGGTCTTCGATCGACTTGACATCAACATTAACTCAATTCTTGAAAGTGCTCAAGAAATTCTTGAGGGTCACTATTGAACTGAGAGCCAATCTTATCCAATTCCACCAACAAGAATGATGTAAGGTGTTCTTGGCAAAACAAAGGTCAAAAAAACATTTATTTATGACCTCACGACCGCGCTCAGACCCAATGCACACCAATTCGACACGGGTTACAATACCCACTTTGGGTTACGCCTCTCAGATTCGTTTCCAGAAACCGCTAAAACATCGTGGTGATTTTAGAAAACTGCCCAAAATACAAGAATGCCCCAACTACAACCCCCGACCAAACTTGAATAGGAAAGACTGGTCGGTCGGAACTGATGTCATAACGGTAACATGTTATTTAAGGCTAGGAAACTCTCCATTTTACCTACCTGTCTCACCTCTCACTTTTCGCAATACAACGAAAGGTAGGAGCTGCAAAATCGACCGAAATTTAACCATGGTGGACACCAGTGAGCAAATCGTACACAGATCGAAGGTCGCCAACCTTCTGGACCCCCGAGTCGCGAACAATGTCGGTAAGCTCAACTTCCGATGTTGCAAACTCGTGGGTTGGAGCGGTCACTAAACATCTATTCAGAGAATAAAGATATCCGTGAGGCGGAGGAGGGGGCTATCGGTCCTCACAATACCAACAACCTAAAGAAGACACTACCGGACTGGGGAACAGAGCAGCGTAAGTATTCCGGATAGTAGGTACAAGGCCGGAAAAGCTACTAATTCACTCAGGGCAAGATACACCCCCCGAACACTTGAGTTCAGCGCGGCATTACGGCAAGGGTGGAGCATCTGGTCCGTATGCCAGTAACATCATTAACAAAATTGACCCAAGGGTGAATTCCGGTAGTAAAGATAAGGGGGCAGACAGGGGGTAATGTGTATCATCGCAAATTAACAACCCATCTAATCTCTGAAACCTTTTTGAGGTATTTGAAAGCCACCGTTTTCAAGGATGACGCGATAGGTGGGATCTTTTGACTACCAGCTATATATATCATGACCAATCCAAAATAGCCTCCACCGTCCCAACAGAAACCTTCTTCCCGAGTCATGCTCAGTGAGCCTGCCCTGAGCACCATGATCTGATCACTGACCCTGACCTGATTAGTTACCCTAGAGTAATTACCAATTCAGACTGTCATCATCGAAGTGGCCGACCGCCTGGTTCTCCTACTAGGCACTATTACGCGTACTGACCGCCCTGTCAGACACAATTGTAATCCTTCGACGCCAATCTCGATGGTTTCTCTGGAACTTAGCTCAATTATGTAGCTGGCCACTTAGTCGTATCGAAATTTCCAAATCCTTCCCAGGAGATATTGAAGTGCCAAAAGCATTCTAGACTTCTCTGCATGCTAAGGTGACCGAGGAAAGCTGACCCGACGCTTCCCCATTCTCCCCGTTGCTCGGGGCCCGTGCGCATGGACCTGTACAAGATTGGAAACACTCGAAACTCGGCGGTCACAAACTTACGAAAAAGGTCTAAATCGCGAAGAGGGGAAATGAGGGGTCTCCTACCGATAGACCCCACAAGTTCATATGTCTAGATAATGCGATGTCATTTGATACCTTCTGGGAATATCATACGGAGTACATATTATCAGCATATTGGCGGTCCGAAATCGGGACGATCCGCGTGTATTCGCATATGCCGCCCGGGGCATCCCAGGCTCGTGTTTCTTGAACTTCCCCGACTGACCCATACAGCCTTTTGATCCACGCACGCTTTGAAAATATACGCAACGCGACACGCGACTTCAATGGCGGAGCAGGGTTCAAACAAATTGTTATCAGAGCATGGCCGTGAGTCGGCACTGGATCCCCCCCCCCCGGGCAAGCAAGCGACGACGTATCGGTCTGGCATACAATACCTGCCGGGTGCGCAAGTCCAGGTATGCCATGCTGACGAGTGCGAAGGACCTCTGGTGCACTCATTGACCTGATCTTCGTAATAGATGCGATTGACAGCGGCCTTTGTGCAAGGTGTGATGGGTTGCCTAGGTACGAAATCTACGAACAGCAGTGGTGCTGCGGTATATATGTTGCCATTGAGTAATGCAATTATTGCAAGACCTTCAAGTTGGAGAAAAAAAGAATTCACTAGCAGGTACCTATCTAGATAGATAAGAAGCTTCAAGTTGGAATCCTATGACAACTTTGACCTAGACTCGTCACTCGGAAGTCTTATCTTCCTGCCCACGTGTGTTATGGAACAAATGAAGCATTTCTTTGACAGCATAGTCACCGAGCGCATCGAGAGTTCCCATTCCCAGCATCTCCAACACACTGATATCAAACTCGAAAATGGTCTTCCACCATTGTCTCACTTCTATTGCCACAAGGGAATCCATACCCAACTCAGTCAGAGAGCACCAAGTTACTAAATCCTCTTCCGGCTTCAGCAAGAGACTGAAGACTTTCTTTCCGATCTCAAGAGCGAGGAAATGAGCACACTGGCTGTCAGAAAGAAGAGCGGCGTCTGATTTAGCGGCAAGAATAAATGATTTTAGGCCGCTATTGATCGCGCCCGCCGATGATACCTCATAGCCACCGGTATTGTGGAATATAGCCATGCGAACATCCTTTCGCCAAATCAAACGATTGTTGGGATCGTGGAGGGGTATGCTGGTGCGAAGACCAAGACAGATGTTGTTGGCAGTACTTGAGGAGTTTATCTTTTTGGATTTCATCGCCAGTTCTAAGCCAAGAAGAAGTTCTGATTCCGAAATTGGCGCAGGCAAAGCACCTGCGACCTGAAGCTTTTGCTTGATATCCCCATGCTCCGCGAGAAATCCGACCTCTTCAACTGCACCAATTTCTATCGCACAAGCTGGCAGTCCCAGGCTTAGCCGATATTGTGCGAATGCATCCATGAATGTATTTGCGCCGGCGTAGTTGGTTTGGCCAGGCTGCCCACATATACCGGAGATCGAGCTGAATAGAACGAAGAAGTCAAGATTTGCCTGAGCGGAAACGGACGCGTGATGCAAGTTCCAGGTGCCTCGGACTTTCGGGTCAACAGCCGTATTCCACTCGTGTAGTGTCATCCGAGGAAAGGTTTGATTGCCAAGTGCCATGGACATTTGCAAGATACCTTTCAGCCGGCCTTCAGATCGTGCAACGGCTTTTATAACGTCCTTGAGATTTGAAACACTGCCTTGGACGAATGAAACCCGACATCCCATGCTCATCAGCTCTTCACCAAAGTCCTGGTGGTCCTTTTTTGTCCCAGCGGTTGGAGAAAGGTAGATGAAGTGCCGTGCGCCTCGCTCCACCATCCACGTTGATACGGAGCGACCCAGACCTCCAAGGCCCCCGACAAGCAAAAATGCGCCAGAGTCATCAAACTGTGTATGTGATCTCCGACGTTGCGCACTATTATCAAGGTCTTGCACGCCCTTATTGTCTCGGATTGAAACAACGATCTTGCCTAGATGGACACCTTGTTGCATATAGCGGAACGCATCGAGTATCTCATTGGCAGGAAATATTCTGACTGGTCTTATTGGATGAATGTAACGTTCTTTGACTAGATGGACGATTTCTCGGAGTAGTCTTTGTAATTTTGTCAGCCACCGTGCGCGGTTTGATTGCCAGACATGCACACTCACCTCTTTGTGATTTTCGATCGCTTGCGGCAAATTTGGTCGAGGTCAACACAGCAATAGCTTCTATTAGCAAGAAACGGTCTCATATCAAGCTTTCCTGTACCGATCAAGTCGCGTTTGCTTATCTCGACCATCTTTCCAAATTCTGCGATGCAGGTCCAGGTTGCATGCAACAATTCTCCTGATAACGAATTCAGTGCCATATCTACACCATCGCCATTGGTCTCTCTCATGACATCATTCACAAATGATGTATCCCGAGAATTGAAAATTCTATTGCGTCGTAAACCGAAATTTTCCATTAGAAATTTGACCTTGTCATCGTTTCCAACCGTGGCGAATATTTCAGCACCAATCATCTGCGCCAGTTGAATGGCGGCAATGCCAACCCCACCACATGCACTGTGTATGAGAATAGACTGCAAAAATATCGTTAGTTTGAGCTTGACTCTTACGGTTTGATCGTTATTTGCGCATACCTGGCCTTTTTGCAAATTCCCGACGTCGAAAATGGAGTAGAGGGCTGTGGCAAACACACAAGGCATCGTGGCGGCATCCTCGAAGCTGAGACCACCAGGAATCCTTTCACAGACGTCCGCCGGGACGACAACCCTAGTTCCAAATAAACAGGAAGAAAGAATCATCACCCGGTCACCAGGTGTAAGATCTTTAACCTTTTGACCAACGCGGCGGACTATACCAGAGGCCTCGAGGCCAAATCCATTTTCTTGGGTTTCAACAATTCCCATGGCACTTAGAACGTCCTATAGTAACTAGTGTCAGCAGTGAATATTCTCCTATTGCACGTAAGATATTGATTGATCTCTTACTTTGAAGTTCAAGCCAGTCGCGTGGATGTCAATCTCCACTTCCATGGCACCCAGCGCCTGCGTTTCTTGATCGGCCCAGTTCAGGGCGGACAGACGACCAATTTTACTGGTCTGAAGCGATATACTGTCGCTAACCCTTGAAGATAGAATCTCTTCGTGTGCCGGGAAAGAATGATAACGCCCAACATGAACAGTGTTACTCACGATTGCGTACTCAAACTCGGGCTTAAGAAACTGTTCCTCATATCGGACTTGAAAGGTCTCGAAAACATCAATGATTTTACCGATCGATTGAGGGACGTTGTCGACCTCGCAGGTAGCAAAATCAATCAGCATTTCCGACCGCAATGATCTCGCAGTCCCATTGATCTGGGCAAATTTTGGGTCCCGGCATTGAATTTGGGAGAGGCCAGTTACCCAAAGAATTCCGCGATCCTCGAGGTTTTCAATCAAAGATTTGAATCCAGAAAATCTCTCCTCATCGATATCTTCGAAGAACGGGACTTCGTCGTCAATCATCGCAATCACATCCTGACCAGAGGGGAGCGGCATTTCATACAAGCCGCGAGGGTAAACCGTATAACCCCTGTGCTCGAGACCCTCTGTTACGAGATCGACATTCTTCGACCTGGATAGGGTGAGGAGGGTTACCCTCTTGATTGGAGCGACGTCAAGTGCTGGTCTGGCAACAATGACCGATCCTATTTGATACGGTTCTGGTGAGTCCAGAACTGCCGCATCAGGAGAACGGAACCCAGCAGCCTGTAGTTCGGTCTCCCATCGCTTGATATCAACATAGGGCTCATGAACTCGACCATCACCTTCCCCATACCACCAACCGGGCAATATTCCCCATATATAGTTAACCCATTTCGACGTTGGGGTGAGCTCGTGCAAAAGCAAACGACCATTTGGGGCAAGCAATGTTCGTACATTGCGCAAGGCTTCATTGAGAGACGGAGTTGCATGTATCACATTGGTCGCAACGATGAGGTCATATTCAGAATCTTTAAAGCCCTGAAGGTGGGGATCTTTGCTGATGTCTAGAGCTGCATACTCAATATTTGCATATGTCCCAAAACGTTCCTTTGCAGCAGAGAGAAAGCCGGAAGATATGTCCGTGAAAGTATATTTCGAGTAATGCCTCTGATTTCCAGGAGTCAAGAGCTTGAGTATAGTAGCAGTGGATCCGCCGGTTCCAGCTCCGATCTCAAGAACGCGAAGATTTGGTCTTGTGTGGATAAGATGCTCGAAGAATTCTGACTCGTCGCATTGATCCACTATAGAATAAAGATCGACTAAGGTGTTCTCGGAAACAAGCAAGTCAAGGCCATCAACAGATCCAATAAAGATCTTCTCGATGTGGTCGAAGATCTTTTGAATGGCTATAGCAGGGCCCTTCACACTGGTCCCTGATAGATTGGCAACAGTTTGTTGGACTCGGAGTCTGATTGCATCGTTATCAAGACACTCGAGATGTTGAAGATCAGAGAGTTCAAGCTGGCGAACGATCCATGATCGATACTTTTTCAAGTGAGAAAGGGGGCTTTCAAGATTCAGGAGTACGCGTTTTGTGTAAATCATGCAGACGTGCGATAGCTCTGTGAGCATGCGTATTTGCGTGCTGTTATCAGCTAATGGCCTGATTAGTGACTGCACATCGAGAAAGTCGATATGTGGTGCCCATCTTGCTCGAGAGAAACCGCTTGGGGTTTCCTCGGTGCCACCATCGTCAACACAAGATAGTTTTATACCAGAGGCTCGTAAAACAACCTTGCCTTCGCTTGTCACACACTCTCCAGATCCCAATATGCAGCCGCTTGGTGAGTAGCTTGCAGACGCTCGGACCTCAATGTCTTGATGACAACGAAATATGCAAATGTCCTCGATGCTTGTTGGAACCATCATTTTTCCCGTGGTGTTCACATAGCCTTTCGTAGCCGCGACGCTGAGTAACTGTAGGGAGGCATCAATGATCGAAGGGTGAAGTCGATAAGACCTGCTGTCTGTTTTCCTGCTCGCAACCTTCGACGTGGCCATCTGACTAGCTGTGCCAGCGCGCACATGATCTAGCCGTTGGAACGAGGGCCCGTAGTTGAGGCCAGCCCTCGCCATAGCATCATAGCAGCGGCGGGTTGTAACCTTCCGTACCAGGCAGTCTGGCTTTTCGTCACAAAAGATCTCTTCAACCTGCATCCGAGCTTCCCCAAAGCAATGTTTTGTCCATGTGGATCGATTATAAGAGGAAATGGTAAACTCCCACCATTCACTGTCAAGGTTCTGGGTCAAACGGTGACGCCGAATGGTTGTCATTATCTCCATTGGCTGATGTTCTTTTAGAACAAGCGCGGCACTAATGACAACACGACGCAAGCGAAATGCGTCGGTGGCACCGGATACTTGAGACATTGCCTCTCCTATCATCTCTGCATAGCCCGCAAATGGGAACACAATGTCGCCGCCCACCTTATGGTCACGCATCCATGATGCGCTTTCAAGATGGAAAACGTTGCGGAAAAGCACATCAAACTCGGTACTTTCTGCAACCCGAACCCCTAGAAGGTCATGGTGCTTGTGTTGCCGATGCCTCCATTCCTTGGTCAGCCTTGACTCATACCAAAAGCTTTGAGTATGGTCCCAGGGATATCTCGGGAGATCAGGAAGAGTGAGGCCTTTAGACACTGTCTCTTCTAGATCGACGGAATATCCAAGAGCATGAACCTTTCCTATCATCGCCAAAAGGCTTTCCACATCATTCTGGCCTCGAAGGAGGGTCGATGCGTAGGGCGAAGTGTTTGAAATCTCCGCCTGGATCTGTCGCAAGGGACCTTCGAGGGCTGCATGTGGGCCGACCTCAATAAGGATCATATTCTCGGAGACTTCATGCTTTAGGAGTGATGACACAGCCGAGTGAAAGAGGACTGGCGACTCAAGATTTTTCTGCCAGTATTCGGGTCCGAGGCTCGCGTCCTGGATAAGCTTGCCCTTCTCAACGCTGCTGAAAAACAGTTTCTTTGGCTGTCCGCTAGATAATCTCTTGATGAGTTTGAGGTATAAAGGACCTATCTCGACCATGTGTGGAGAGTGGTATGCTTTGTCAACCTTCAGCTTCCTTGCCAAAATCTCAGGATGTGCATTTTTGATGTTGGAGATTGTTGCATCGACTGCATCGGTATCCCCGGAGATGGTAATGCTTCTGGGGGGAATTTTGACAGGCAACAGTTACACCTGGCCGTAGATGATCTTTTATACCAGTATATCCCATGCCTATTGCCGCCATTGATCCAGGCTTGGTCTGCATTAGAGTAACCTGCCCGCGGTAGAATGCTATTTCAATCGCATCATTTGCCTCGATGGCACCAGCGGCATATGCCGCGGCAATTTCGCCACTTGAATGCCCAACAACAGCCGAGGCATGTATGTCGAGAGATTTCAAGGTGTCAACCAGAGCAACTTGAATTGCAGTGCAAATAGGTTGAGATAATTCAGCCGAGTGAAGCTTACTATGCTTCGCAGACTTCCGCAATTCTTCCTCGACGGACCATGATATGTTCGGGGAGATGGCTTGAAGATGGCGGTCGAGTGATTGTATAGTTCTCTTGAATATTGGAAATGTTTCATCCAGGATCAAACAACGACCCATTTCAGGCCATTGGGCACCTTGACCAGTAAATATCATCGCGATTTGGGGAGATTTGGAGGATTTGAATGGCACCGACGCTGTCATGCCGCCGAATAGATTGACCACGGCATATGCGCGATGAGATAAATGCTCTCTTCTTGTAGCCAATGTAAATGCCAGGTCATGTATTTTGCAAGGATTTTTCAATACGTAGTCTTTATAGACTGAAATACTCCTCTTTACGGCATCAGCATTGGTGCCAGAGAGAACAAGTAGCTGTGGTGACGTCAGAGGTCTGTCTGGAATGGCTGGAATACCAAAGCTTTTCGCGGAGTCAAGAATGAGATGTGCATTAGTGCCTCCTATTCCAAAGGAATTTATGCTGATACGCTCGCACCGAGACTTTGGCCACGGCATTGGCTCCGTGGGGACTGAAAGCTTGCACTCATCCCACGGAATATCAGGATTTGGTTGGCTGAACTTGATGTTTGGCGGAATAATACTGTTTTCAAGCGCCATGACAGACTTGATAACAGATGTCAGACCGGAAGCACCTTCGGAATGTCCAAGATTAGGCTTGACAGATCCAATCTGGATGCCTCCATGTGGGCCGAAGACACGGCCGACTGCTCTCGCTTCTGTCGGATCGCCAATAGAGGTCCCTGTTCCATGGCATTCCACAAATGCTGTCTGAGAGTAATCTGTGATACCTGCCAGCTTATATGCTTTCCTGATCATTGCCTCTTGTGAGACATGATTTGGAGCCTGCATGCCACCAGTTCCCTTCCCGTCGCTGTTGGAGGCAGTGGCTCGAATGACGGCTCGAATCGGGTTTCCGTCCTGGATAGCGGCAGAAAGCGGCTTAATAAATACTGCTGAAACGGCCTCTCCTCTAGCATAGCCATTCGCATTTGCGGAAAATGTATTACATGATCCATCAGGCGACAGAACACCTTGTTCGGACATGGCAGCGGTCATGCCCGGCCCAAGTATCAAGTTGGCGCCTCCCACTACTGCGGATTCGCAATCGCCTCTCTCGATTGCCACACATGCCTCGTGTAGTGCCACAAGCGATGATGAACAAGCTGTACGGATAACCATGCTTATTGAAGCGTTGTTAGTGATTTATCTATAAGAGCATGAGACGAGAATTAACTAACCTTGGCCCAGTGAAGTCCAATTCATACGAGACTCGATTGGCTAAAACAAAATCACCATAGCCGCTGACTCGGTGCAGGCCATACTGCTGGTTTTCTTTTGCAAACATCTCTGTCCAGTCCTCTCCGAAACTGCCCATGTAGCAGCCGATTGGCCGGCCTTTCCACTCGGTTTCACCGGCATCTTCAATACACTCCCTGGCGACTTCTAACATTTGACGCTGATGCGGATCAGTTCTCTCAACTTCGGCCTTTCCCATATGGAAGAACGAAGTGTCCACCGTTGAAAGATCAATGCTCTCGTCAAGAAAGTAACCATGCTGGGCTTTGACACTGCCTGGTTTGGTCGTTTCAGAAAAGTAGGCAGATGCATTGTATCTTGACTTTGGAACAGGGCCACGTGCATCACTCTTGGAAACAAGAAACTCCCACAAATCCTGTGGTGTATGTATTCCTCCTGGTAGGCGAACCGACATTCCGCATATTGCGATGGGCACAGGACTTACTACCCCTGGTGATATTATACCATTGACGTTGGATTCGGCATTTGTGGCGGGGCCTGGGTGCCTTGTCGAGGTAGTTTCAGAAGTCTTGGATTCAATTACACGAATAGCAGGCTTTGTTGAGCCATTACCCTCGACAGTTTGATAAGACATGGTTTCTTTGTCGCAATAATCGAGATCGTTTCAATGCGGAAATTTTGATGAAAGGAGTTTATTTGACAATAAGGCAAGGGGAATTTCTCTAAAAATTTCCAGGGTAGTGAATCATGCTTATATACCTTGATGCTACGAACTGAGGACAGTGGTTTGTCGAGCATTGATAAGATTCCTCGAGATCGATACAGCCCCTAGCTGGGATGGCCCTGTATAGTACTCCACAAAGAGGCACTAGCTTAAAACCCCATACATAGCTCGCTTATAGTAGTGGGAACCCTCAAATCGACCTGTAAAACTTTACTTGATGCTAGGGATATTCCCTTTCAAGACGCCGACTTCTTGGATCGTCCTATATCTTTATTAACATAATCCGCTTCTTCAGAGTATCTATCTCTGTAGATGCATCTGACCGAACGGAAAATCGAAACAAAAGTTTTCCATCTTTTGCATTTGGAACTACATGTGTTATTAATGATGGAAGAGGTTCAACGTAGATAGTAAGTTCTGTATTAAAACCGGCCACCAATAATTTTAATTCAGTTCGGAGCACCTCGGGGCACTAGGTGTACATACCGGTTGGGCAATCGAGGAGCATAAATTAACACATACGCCAGATCATAGATCCTTTGGGCTTTTTGTGGTAATCACAAATGCAAGTCGCCGAGCAGAGACATGTGTGGATAACTATGCATACTAGTACCTGTATGCATCCATAGACTCTACTAGAAACTAGGGAGAGAAGCAGTGGAATCACCAGGCGTCATAGGCCTCGGACCTAATATACTAGGAATTTGTTATTATCTGATTTAGCTAACATGTTGCGGCACGATATATCTGTGAATAATCTTGGAATTACTAGTACTTCAGCCTTTTTGCGGATAGCTTCAGCTTCAACTTGAAGCCCTGATTTTATTATCTTAGGAGCCATCTCTCGCGCTTTTGGGAGTACAAAGTTAGGCAGGATTACTAGTAGCTGAACGCAAAGTGAACTCATATTTAAGAATCCACCTGCGATGCAGCCCCGAGGCGTCTTTGGGCGGGCTTTGAGCGATTTCGTATGCCATTCATTGTAGCAAAAGCACTAGCCAGAAAGGTACGGAGTACTCCGTACCAAGGGAGATTCTGGTTAACCCCTCGCAGAACTCAGTTTCGTGGTCTTTGTTCTCTCTATGCCGCTAAGAAAGCCACGTCAATGACCCGCTCCATGTTGCCACTGCATATTGCGCTAATATCATGATTTTTGCACACAAGGAAGCAGGGGTGGCCGGGCACATGGCCAAGCACCTGGCAGACACCCACGAACTTCAAGAGTGCGTAGCCACTCTTTAAAGCCTGCTGCATATTTTGATAGAAAATTCTGGCCATACCTGCCGGCCGCACGACGCTGCCCTCATACACACACACATGCGTGTTACATGTTTCCAATAAAGTTTTCTAATCGGCATCGGCGGCTACGCGTCCCGCCGATCGTGCGATCGACGAAAAACGCTAGCGCGAGATGCTAGCGTGCGATGATCAAGCTAATTTAGTCTAGCGTAATCGAGGACGAAGGATGATCCACGTACCCGCCCGTGTGAGAGCGAACCAGGCGATCTATCATATTGACTAGGGAGTCATCTGCCTGCAAGGACTATATGCAAGCCTCAATAATTTGATGAGCCCGTATTATCACCGATTAATGCGATACCGTAACTTACACCAAACGCATTAGTCGGCATGTCGGGCGTAGCTACATAAACCGTCATCTTCGTCTTAACTGATGACCCGGCTGACAACCCACGTTTCTTTATTGACAACTGCACTCTGCGCGACACACTGCCTCCTCTCACCCCTACCACGCCGCTGTATAGATCTTGTCCTATCCTCTGATATGAAGGTAGAAGAAGAAGAAGCTAAATCTGCTGTTCAATGGAGTAGCACATTGCATGGCGCTCGCTTATACCTTGCCGGGGTAGGGTAAGTAAACCACATCAAAATGGTTCCTCCCCATTCAAATTAATTGACCGGCTCCTTTAGCCTCGGATTGGCTCTTTTCCTTACGTGTCTTGAAGCAACCATCGTTAGCACGTCACTTGTCACGATTACCAATGATCTTGAGGAATCGAATCAAGGAAGCTGGATCATCACTGCCTATCTGCTCACGTATACAGGTTTGTCGCACAACTATGACTTAATTTAGGGATTGATTTTTAGTACTGATACATTTCCGACCAGGATTTCTGATCGTTTGGTCCAATTGCAGTACAATTCTAGGCGTCAAGGCTGCCGTACTCGCATCTCTCTTTCTTTTTGTTGTTTTCTCTGCCGGCTGTGCAGTAGCTCACACACTCAATCAACTGTAAGTGAGTCCCGAGTCCGAAATCTCTCCCGAGCTAAGTCTTTCGATATCAAGGATCATTTTCCGATCTTTACAGGGACTCGGGGGAGCAGGCGTCTATTCCCTGACGCTCTTCTCATTTGTTCGGATCGTGCCTTATCAGCACTTTGACAAAGTTAGCTCACTGGCTGGTGGCATCTCGTCACTGGGCCTTGTCCTCGGTCCACTCCTGGGCGGTGCCATTGCCAGTAACGGTAGTTGGCGCTGGGTGTTTCTCTATAAGTATGTCTATCCTGATGGATTTTGAAGCTGTCTAATCGTAATAGTGTTCCCGCGGGTATCATATCTTGGGTTTTCATTTTCATTGCTCTTCCCATCCACTTTCCGCACGATAGCCCAGATCATGATTCTCATCGTGAGTCGCAACTTTGGGTGGCTACAAAATCCTTCTTCCGCCGTGTCGATATCCTGGGATCGTTTTTGACTTTGACCTCTTGTTCATTTATTATCGCCGCCCTCCAGGAAGGGAATTCGGAGTATGCATGGGGATCTGGGCTAGTTGTCGCATTCTTCGTCGTATCAGGAGTTTCTTGCATGTCCTTTATTTACTGGGAGTGGTTTATATGCCGCCAAAATCTCGGGGTCGTCCCAATGTTTCCATGGTGGCTAGCGCGCAATCGTGTGTTCATGGGAGTTGTGCTGTAAGTTTTACTCCTGGCTATTGATTTGTTCGGTCCTGATATGAGCTAAAACGGGCAATTTAGGGGGTTTTTTACCACAGGCTTGCCTTTATTTGTTTGCATAATTAATATTCCACAGCGATTTCAGATCGTCAACGGAGCCTCCCCGATCGGAGCAGGTGTTAAATTGCTTTCATTTTCGGTCAGCTGCCCGATCGGCATTATAGCCTGCTCCATCATTGCGGGAAGATTATCGATCCCCTTTTGCTATATCATTCTTGCCGGAATAGCCTGTCAAGTCTCGGGTCTTTTTCTCTATTCTGAACTCGAACCTGTGACACATCTTTGGCCTGGACAGTTCGGATACCTCGTTCTCGCCGGATTAGGGGTTGGCTTAAGTGTAGCCGCCTTTTACATGGCGGCACCGCTAGTGGTTGACCAGGATGACCAGTCAGCGGCAGTTGGCATCGGTATACAATTTAGAACACTGGGAGGTGTTCTTGGTGTCGCCGCCTCGGCTACTATTCTTAACCACTATATCCAAAGCCGACTTTCTTCTGCCTTGCTTCCTTCAGAACTAGCTGCCTTGTCCGAAACAACCGAGTCAATCATGTCGCTGTCACCGAATGTTCAAACTCACGTTCGTGAGGTTTATGCAATGGCTTACAACACTCAAATGAAACTTGCTGGTTCATTTTCAATTGCTCAGTTATTTGCCGTGGCAATGATGTGGAAAAGAGATAACATTCGATTCTACAAGGCGAAGTAATTTCCTAGTTCAGCTCAATATACCAGTATTATCATTGTTGTTACGGAGCATATATAAGAATCGTGGACTTGAAAAACGATGCCGAGCAATCACAAACAAGTTGAACACCAACATCACCACTAGTTTCAAGGTTCCAGCACTACCCCCGGTTGAAAGAGTAATCATTGGGGTTCTCAACTTTAAACTGTTCATGTTCCAAAGTTTGGCCTTGCATCTGGTTCGGCGGTCAGGCTACAGTCTAACACGACACAGCTGCGGATGTTGACTTCGTATATCCCAAATTAATGAACGTCTCGTAATTCCAATAATCCATCTGGGTTCCCTCCCCGTCAACTGTGGTATTTCCCGTGAATTTGGTGGTCCAGTAAGCACTACCTCGAGTATACTTTTTCCACGCAGCAAGGCCGGTCTCCAGTATCTTCGCACGAGAAGCAAAGGTGTTGGCAATCTGCGTCTGGATAGACCACTCGCCCACAAATGTCGGGAATTTTCCATCGCCAGCCGAGTTAACAGCATCTGCACAGATAAGCTGCGTCACGTTGCTTGGGCTCGCGGATCGACCTTCGAAATAATAATTGTGGATGTCGAACACGAGATTTGTGTCGTCCGTAAAGTTGGCAGACCAGTATGCTTCGCCTTTGAAGCTTCCCTGGAACATAATGGGGATCTTACTATTGATAGCCTCCACCTTAGCAATGACTTGATGCATGTAGTTTGCTAAGTACGTGGCACCACTATCGGTAAGGCAATACGGTGTTCCAAAGAGAGAGAGATCCTCGACATCGACAGGCTCATTGATTGGCGCCAGAGTGTATGATTGTGGAGAGTTTGAGTTTTGGATAAAAGAAATGGCCGCATCAACAGCTTCCAAGGAATATTTGAGAGCAGTCTGGTTGTTAAACCAGCCGTAGTGTCCATCAGCTTCACCAAAAGGGAAGCCATTCACTCCACCCGGAAGAGAGTGGATGTCAATGATGATATGCATGCCGAATTTATTGATGGCATATGAGGACATGCTAGCTAGAAAAGCCTGTTGGTTGCCATGGTACAATTGCGATCCAGGAACTTCAACCCAAGCCGCATATGTAGTTGGGATGCGAAGGACGTTGACACCAGCCGCGCCCAGAATGTCAATGTCCGCAGTTGTGATCCAAGTGGCATATCGACGTTCAAGGACTGGTCCACATTGAGAGCCCTGGTGGGCACAAAGACCCCATTCGTCAACAGCACCTCCAGAGTACTGAGCCCACCATGCAGTGTCGATGGTTGATTCCTGTACGAGCCAGCCGCCTAGGTTGGCACCGACAGCATTGAAGGACTTCCAATCCAGATAGGCGTTGGATGCTGCAGCGAGGCAAAGAGACGGGCCTACCAGTAAAGATAGCAGTATGACGGACTTCATGGCTTGTTTTATTTTATTTTCTTCACGAAATTTGACTGATAAAATAGCTGAAGGCTCCTTGTTGTTTGCGGATGTTGAAGATTAACGTTCCTCAATTCCCGGACTTTGTAGCTTCTTATGTAGTTCTTCGCGAAATTGAGCAACGTTGCAAAAGGCGAGGATCGTCGACGGTAGCAATAAGTCCACTCCCACCAGAACTTCACTGTTTCGGTATTTTTGATATTCACCAGACAAACGGCTTTTGGCATTGGGTCAAGATGTTTCTGCACCCCGCAATCTTCATAGTACCGGTGTTTCTAGATACCCCTGCGTTGGAAATTACGATGATCGGCGCCAAAAAAAAACATAAATCTCTCCACATTCCGAGAGAAGTGTCGGTGGATTGAGTGCCCGACTTACGATTATTCCACCTTCTCGGTATACTTTGTCACGAATTGACGACCGTAAACGGTCGTATTCAGCGCGCAGGACCCTGACTGAAGCGGTGCTTGAGCAGTCGGGGGTAGGATCGACCAATAGGCGTGCCTGTGATTGAGGGGGTGGGGGTGGGGGTGGAGTGGAGCGCAGACTAATTTCGGGTTCTTTGGGGGCGAAGTAATAGAAGCCTAACGAATGAAAGCGAGAATGGCGTTTCTGTAATGGGGTTTCAAGGCTTGGCAAATTAGCGGCTGGCGAGGATGGAAATGATGAGCTGGAGACCCTTCACTTACTTTGGCAATGCTCCAGCCACCAGTCTCACAACCATCATGGCCTGCGAGGGTGATGGGTTTAGAGGGAAACATCGACTGATCTCGGGAATGGTGGTCGAATTATACATCCACTAGCCCAAACCGTTCACAAGAGGGTTGAGTACCCCTTCTAACTACGTAGGGGTTTTATAGGCGAGCAGAACCGCCTACCACTCACAAAGTCTGGAATAATATCGCTCGAGGGAATTCTTAGGCATATTGGAAGCATTGAAAGACCACATTAAACTAGATTAGAGAAGAAAGGCACGAACTTAAATCAATTGATAAAATTGATAAAGGTGAAAAGTTCCATTCGCATTGAATTTTCAATATCAAGTACTTCTTCACCATTCCAAGATTGGTATATCATCAATGTATTTGTGCGCACAGTTGGTTCTGTCAACACATAGGACCCACAGCGACAGAAGTCAAATATTTACATGAGACTTAGGAGAAATTGGCTCCAAAAATGCTCCTCATTCATACGAATGCTCAACTTCCGTCTTCAGACATGGTGATCGTCAAGATCAGTCCATTGCATCCTTTGCCAATTTCCCGATTGCTGTATAAGCCTCCTCTGCCCGCTGCTCTGCCATTGTTACATATCCACGGAACTGCCTTGTTGGTACCCGATTCATGAACAGCTCGTCGAGCTCTTCATATGTGCGCCGTCGAGTCTCTGGGACAAAGAAAAATGCCAACACGGCAAAGATAAGCATGAATGCGCCGTAAACAAACCCAATCTTGGCCTTGAGGTTACCGTAACCGGGGTTGAACATGTAAGGAGCAACAAAAGACCACATGGTGTTAACCGCCGCAGAAATGGAAAGTGCTATCGCAAGGGTCTTGGTGCGGAGAATTGAGGTAGGTACCTCGGAGGCGATGGTGTAGACGTTAGATCCAACTCCTGCGTTGTAGAAAAAATTATACATGGTGTAGAATCCGACTGCCGCCCTGGTTGCGGTAGATGTACTAACAGAGCCAGCAATTCCCATACACAGGAGCAGCCCTGTTAGCCCGATGCAACCCGCAAGGAACATAGGCCGTCGTCCTATTCCATCACTAACAGAGAAAGAAACGATTGCGCCCGACATTGAAAGGATTTGAGCGCCGATTTGGATCAGAAACGATTGCCGATCACCTATACCCAGATACTGGTACATCAGGGCCCCATAGTTAGAGACAAAGCCTAATCCGGACATAGGTTCGGAAAGAAAGACGAAAATAGCGATAAGAGTTCGTCGTAGGTTTGTGCCTCGGAAGCATTCAATATAGGCAGTGGTTTTCTGTGTCTCTGCCTCCTCCAAAGTCATTTTAATTCGTTCAAGATGACCTTCGGCATCGTGTGGATCAGAGTAGAGTCGAGTCAGAACGCTCCGAGCCTGATTAATCTTTCCTTTTCGGACAAGGTATACCGGGGATTCGGGAATGAAGATTTGCCCTATCAAAGCCACGGCGGAGAACCCCCCATTGGGCACAAATGAGAGACTTCCAGGACCAAGCACTATCCCACTGAGATGTATAGTAGGACATGATGGCTGAGATAAACGGCCCAATACATTGAGAGAGGTTGCAGAATCCAATGACGGATGCTCGGATGGCGAGGGGGGAGAGATCGGCCACATATGCAGTACAAATATTGAGAAAGGCTCCAATAGCAACAAAATTCAGCATTTTGCCGGCAAAAAACATCCCGATCGACGTGGCGGAAAACTCGATAGCGACGGATGCAATATTAAGGACAGCTGCAGCCAGAGTAACAGGCTTCATGCCAACTTTGTCGGCAAAATAGGAGGCAATACAGGAGCCAACAATTGCAGCCGCATTAGAGCCACCGCTCAGAGCTGACTGCCACTTGGTCTCGATAAAAAACTCGCCGTCTTGAATAGAGCCGAATCGTTTTTTGAAGTCTGGAATGCTGATAACAGAGCCTGATGATTGATTCTCAAAACCTCTCACAATGAGAGTCCAGAGCATTACCCCGATCCAGAACAGCAGCCAAGGATCTTTTCGAAGCGCTTGAAAGTATCCTCGATTATGTTCTTGTTTCTGGATGGCGCGTCCTTGCAGTTCCTTACACTCCAACCCAAAGCTAGATGGATTGGTTCCATCCTGATTTGCGTTCTCGGCATGGACCTGCTCATTGGCTTTCTCCATGGCGGATAGAGTGGATAGGGCTGAATAGAAGATATACAACAATGTAGAGTGTAATCAGCGCTGCATGTAAATGGCAAGGAAAGAGGAGAGACTTGCGGTTATCTCGGCCTTTTTGTATGGAAGCTCGGATGCCTCTTAAGCTGTGATAGGATAAAGGGGCAATGCGTTTGGACATGTATAGCCCGCCCGCGTCAATTGTGACCGAGCTAAGGATAGAGAGAATCTGAGAAGTGAGCCAAAACTGGTTTAGGTCATTGGGGGCTGGATGAATCCAGGTGGTTGATGACACTCAGACGTGGTTGCAATCGTATTCCGCCATCAGCCATAATCCCCCTAAAGTGTCGGATCAGCAGCCCACTTCCCGACAGGTTTCCTTGTGTGCCATGGCGCAGTATTTACAAACTTGATACATACCTAGGTATTTATGTACTACATTTTTCACTGGCATGGGTGTGACATTTGAATGATAAAAGGAAAGCAAGAACGTCCACTTCCGCCGTTTCACTTTCAACCTTTCTTTCCCTCGGTAACCCTTAACGACGACGCATTGCCCGAAGTTTATCATGTCCAATCTTAAACAGGCTCTTTCAATGCCTTCTGAAGAGGTTCAATCGGCCACTCCTCCTGGCACTGTTATTCTATCAGGCAGGTCATCTCAGTTAAGCCTTTGAAATGAATATGTTGGAAAGCCTAACTCTTACCCTCAGTTCAGTCAGAGCGGGCAGCAGATGGGAGTAGTTTCCAGAGCGATGGAGTAGTTCTCATTCCTCAACCTAGTTCGGACCCGGAAGATCCATTAAATTGGCAACCTTGGCTCAAAGCCAGTGTTCTGGCGTGTATGTCATTCTATGCTGCGATTGGAAACTTTAGTTCGGCCTCCATCGCAAGCGCCTTTCCTCTCTACGCCACACCACTGGCCTTTCAGCCGCCAGTCTCTATTGGAACTCTGACTCATTTGATCGCTGTAAGCCTTATTTGGTCTATAGAATGGGTGGTGCGAGATCATTCTGCGGCTGCTAACCAATATTAGGTCAACGTGCTGATGATGGGCGCAGCAAATATTTGGTGGGTACCGCTGGCGAATATTTTTGGTCGACGGCCTGTGATCCTGGCAAATATTTTACTTCTAGTACTATGCTCCATGTGGGCTGGATTTGCTAAAAGTTTTGGAAGTCTCTTGGCTGCCCGGACCTTTATGGGAATTGCGGTTGCACCTGCAGATACAAGTAAACATATCCTTTTGAAAAACTACTGGTACCATCTCATGGGACTAATATTTTTAGTTGCACCGAATGTAATTGGAGAGATATATTTCACTCATCAGCGGGGTCGAGCGATGGTACGTCAAGATTCTGACTCATAGAATGAAGCAACTCTCACTAATGAACTTGCTCAGGGAGTTTACACTGTCTGTATCTGCCTTGGACCCATCATCGGAGGCCTTTCAGGCGGCTATATTGCTGGCAACAAAGGACTCCCTTGGATTCATTGGGTCAACGTTATCCTGTCTGCCATATTATTTGTTTTCTGTCTCGTTTTCGTCCCCGAGACTCTATACAGCAGGGAAAAGCCACTTATATCGAGCCAAGTAACCGACCTGAAGGGAAACACGGAAACAGTCGAGGATGTGGCCGCTGGGTGCCAAAACGGTCCACGAAAAAGTCATCCACTTCTTACATCGATGTTGAAGTTTCATAAACATGATGGAGAAATCTGGAGCAAATTCTTAGCACCTTGGAAGACGCTTCGTCTACCAGGTGTGTGGCTTGTTATGTTCTGGTATGCTGGACTTGTTGGGGGTGTTGTTACGATCACAACTGTGGCCCCAACCTTGGTCTCCAAGCCGCCATACTTATGGGGAAATAATGCTGGCTTGATTATGATAGGTGGAATAATTGGCGCATTTCTGGGGTTTCTTACAACCAGTCTAAGCGCAGATTGGATTATTACCAGCAAGCGCGTGTTACAGGGTGATGCTTTCGTTGAACCTGAAGCACGACTACCTGTCGCAATTCCGGGCTTGGTTTTAGCTACGACCGGACTTTGGACATTTGGTTTCTGTGCACAGAGCCTCAATCAGCACATGTGGATTGGGATGCAATTTGGGACCGGTATGCTTTGCTTTGGCCTGATGCAAGCACCCTCAGTTGGATTCAATTATGTGAGTCAAGTCAACCGGTGATGTTCAAACCTTGAAAGGTTACCGATTATGCTGACTTACCTTGCTTCACTCGATGATAGCTCCTCGACGCTTATGGACAACACGCCGCGGACTGCTTTGTTTCGGTCACATGTATGAGAGCCATTATTAGTTTCTCTTGGACCTTTTTCGCTGGTGAATGGGTGACAAGTGCGGGACCCGCCATTCCATTTGGAGTATTTGGAGGGCTGATGGGGGTATTTTCGTTGCTCACGATCCCGGTCTGGCTTTGGGGCAAAAGGATGAGAATTGCTACTGCAGGTTGGGTATAAATACTTAGTACTCTAGTGCTTCAAGCGATATCTATTACCTAGATGATTTTCCATCCAATTGGCTCCACTTTACTCATCGCTCGGCACGAACTTCAACTGGCCCCCGCGGAAAGAAGCCTGGGACGACTGGGTTTATATTCTCATTTGACCAGACCATTTGAAAAGAGGTTTTAGTTTCTGCATTCTTGAAATGGTTAGGGGTCAATCAACCAATCAATATTTCAATTACCCGGTATCTAGCTTGCTCACGTTGATATGGCGGCTATGCTGGGGTCTTGGTACTCAACAAAAAAACAAAGGTATTCATGGTAAGCCCATCAGCCAAGCATGAGACCTAATCTCAGGTGACATCCTTCGAAGGATATTTAATCGAATTTGCCTCAAGCTTGTTCTCCTCCAAATTTCAAGTTTCTCATTTCTAGAACTCACGCCCTACCAGCGTAAGCACCCGCGGACGGCCCCCCAGAAGCGCTCGGTGTAACGATCGAACAACGAAAGTATTAAGCTGAGAACAGAGATAAAGAAAGAGAAGCTCCCATCAAAATATCTATATATGAGTGGCTGCCTGGGTCATGTGCCCAGACACCGACAAAGCTTCAATAATTACAGTATGTGCCCCCCCCTGAAATGTCTTACTCATATCTAATTATATGCATTGCAGCAATTTCTGCCGCTTGTTGAAAAATATTCTGTTTCATATAAGAGGGCCACACAAAGCATGGGAACGGAGCATCAAGTCCAAGGAAATATGTGCATGGAAGGGGATTATTCAACATTGTATGCATTTCCTGCTTAACTATAACCACCACACCGCCAGTATGACGAATCAAAATAACGTATAGTATACTATTGTGTGTTTTATTTTGCATTGGCTATTAACGCTAGTCTTTGCCGAATTAAAAGCAAAATTGGTGTGAGATAATCCGCGTGCAGTTCATCATGGCCTAACCTGAGTTAGTCCCCCCCGCCGCCCTGAGCTGCTCCCTGAGCGACCCTGAGTACTCCCGGAGCACTCCCGGAGCCCTTCACCCTGGATACTCCGATCGGCCCACAAAATGCTTCTTTTTGATTTCACGTCCTCCGATGATAAGCGCTTTGCTGTCTGCGATTCCTCCTAGGAGCCCAAGTAATTATATAATCTAATTGAGCGCGGTGGATGTTCTACGGCGCTTGCTCACTCGGCTTTATTGCTTATTGATTATAATTCTCCATATCGTGGCAGAAACGAATGCCTACAATACACTCTTTGAAGATCTCAACATGGACATATATAAGTTTCTTGACGGAGGGTTAAAAAAGTGAATTTGGTTGCCGTCTTTGGTTCTATCCTATGGATTGGTTCAGCCCCAGGAACAGTATCTATTCTTTAGTCTAGCAAAAGTTCCTTGACCGTAGGCCAAACAAATTTGTATGTGAAGGAACGTAACCAATGGAGAAAACAAGGTATCTTTTATTCGTTTATATGATTAGGTTGAAAGCTACAATGACAATGAGACCACTAGCTGCCAAAATAAGTATAGCTTGGCACTATCCCAAAGGCGGTTTGGCTGTCGCCGAAAATCATATATCCTCGAAAGTCCTCAACTTCTCTACCCTCCCCTGGCTCAACCAGAGCCGGTCCTGATCCAAGTCATGAAATACCTGTTGGAAAAGATTTTGATGCGGCCAGTTGGGCAAGAGTTGGCAAACGGTAGACGTCAGCTACCGTAAGCGTCAGACCACCCTTGCGGATGAGACTGATGAGCTTCATCGCCGCGATCGAGTCACCACCAAGGTGGAAGAAATTATCATCCGCGCCAATCGTATGGGGCGCGGTATTTAATACCTGTGCCCATAGCTGCTGCAGTGTCTGCTCCGTCAGGGTGGCAGGGGAGCGCTTGGCTACTGTAAGGCCGTGGTATGCCTCGATCTCTGCTCGAGACAGGCGGGCAGCCCGATCTCGCAGTCGGTGACGATCTATTTTGCCAGTAGCTGCCAGCGGCACAGCTTTCAATGGAAGGAAAAGCTCTGGCACCATATAAGCTGGCATGGCATTATAGAGGTGATCCTTGGCAGTAGGAATTTTCACACGGAAGGCATTAGTAGGCGCAGCCAGGATATCTTGTGTATTGTTGTTAGAGGTAGCATTTCCTGACGATTCCTTGCCTGGGGTTTCTTGTTGTAGCCTATCTGTCTGGATAAACACCACCAGCAGCGGCGGCCGCCCGGTGTCCGTCGGGGTGACTACCTCGGCCACCACATTGCGCGCCTGCGGGAAGTACTGCTGCACATAGTGCTCCACTTCACCCAGCTCGATGCGTTGGCCGCGAAGCTTGACCTGCGTGTCTTTACGCCCGACAAAGCGTAGCGACCCGTCCTCCGCGTACTGCACCAGGTCGCCTGACTTATACAATTTTCCGGTAATGTTCCTCCCGCGGAACTGGCGTAGCCAAGCCGGCGGGTCGATAAACATCAGCTTCGTCCGCTCTGGATCGTTGAGGTAGCCACGCCCGACAATTGGTCCCTCGATCAGCAGCTCACCCACGGCTCCGATCGGGACTAATCTCGCATGGCTCTCGCAATCTACCACCCAACATGTACATCCTATCGCATAGCCAATATTCCCCCGATCTGAGTGTTCAGACAAGGATGTCTGAACGGTGGCCGACACAGAACATTCAGCAGGTCCATAGGCATTTATTAGGTGAACATGTGGACTGCAGTTTTTCATCGCAGCAGCGGAGACAGTTTCACCCCCAACAGCCACTGTTTGTAATATCTGAAGGCTCTCATGTGTCAATGTGCTCAACAAGGATGGAGTAATGTTAGCACAACTGATCTGGTATGCCTCTATGGCGGCGTTGATATCAGTCTGCTGGGAGGATTCAAAGGGCATGCAGACACATGCGCCAGCCACCAGTGACATGAAAACATCCATAATGCTGATATCAAAGGCGTATGACGAGAACTGGAGAACACGCGATTGATTTGTAAGGCGGAGAGCGTCCATATATGGTAGCATGCTAGAACAAAAGCTAGCATGTGGGATAACCAGTCCTTTAGGAGTCCCAGTGGAGCCAGACGTAAACACGGCATAGAGCGCGTTCTCTGGGCTGACAGAAGATGGGATAGATAGGCTGCTCCTGTCTCGCCATGTAGTGTCACTAACCCCAACAGACACCACAGTTCCTAGACGGTCCGCCACCAGATGCGCCGCCATTTCTTTGTTGTGCGTCGATGCTATGATTAGCTCGGCCGACACATCTCGGCAGATCGCCCGCAGCCGCGCCTGCGGGTGCGATGGGTCCAACAACACAAACGCGCCGCCCGCCTTTACTACCCCAAGCATTGCCACTATCGTCCACCGCGACTTTTCAAAGCATAGTGGCACGAACACTTCGGGTCCGACCCCACGCTCGACTAGATGCGCTGCAAGTGCCGAAGACAGTGCATCCAGCTCGCCATATGTTAGGTCACCATCCCACGCGCACACTGCCGGCGCCGCTGGCTGGGCTTGGCACCGTTCCTCAACCAGCTGGTGCACGCACCGCTCCATCCGCTCTGGCACATCTCGATTCCACTCCTTCAGTTGCCTCCAATCCTCGCGGCTTATCTTGCTCAGATCTCTGATTACCTTGTTCGGCTGCTGATAAATCTGTCTCATCACATGCGCCAGTTGGTAAAGCATTCGCTGCACTTCTGTGGTCGTAATTGTCTGCGGATCATATGTCGCTTGTATGCTCACCGAGCCGCTCTCGGATTTACACAGTAGGGTTAGTGCGTAGGTAGTGAATGCGTCTTGCTCGGCGAGGACATCCGCTTCCGTAAACAGGTCTGGTATGTCATCTCGTCGGCTCGCCTGGATGACCAGGAGGTTTTGGAACTGGCAGGCGGCGGCCGCCTCGTCGCTCAAACGGCGGATATTCTGCAGGCCAGCCTGCTCAAATGCCAGCATCTCGATTGATTGATCTTGTACCCGTTGAAGTGCTTGGGTGACCGTGGTATCCTGGTCCAGCTGGACGCGGAGAGGGACAGTGGCGATGGTCGGTCCAGTCATCTGCCCAATGCCCTCCACCGGCACCCCACGGCCCGTGACAGTCAGGCCAAAAACGACGTCGCTTGTATTGGAATACTGTGAAACGGTCAAAGCCCAGGCTAACCGGAGCTTGGTGGACACTGTGAAACCGTCCACCGGGCCGTGAGGTAAGCTTATCGTATGTGTGGCGGACATGGTTGGATTCGGAGTGTACATCGGCGACGGGAGCGGTGGGAAACATGAAGCTTGCAGCTGAGTGAATTGTGACCGCCAGAAGCCCTCTGAATCAGTTTTGGAGTTGCAGAGGTACGCTATAAACGGGCTGAAAGGTCGGGGTTTCAACAGGTCGCCCCGGATGGCCGCTGCGGCTTGTACCAGAAGCAGTGGCAGAGACCAGGCATCATATAAAGCGTGATGCATCGTGAGGATGAACCGTGGTCCCTTCTTCGAGCTTCGGCTCGAGACGACAGTCGCCCGGACCAGGGGTTCACCCAGCCCGAATAATGATGCGGCTTCGGCTTTATACGCTTCCTCGTCGTCGTAGAGCATCCACGGAAGCTCGCCCGGCACAACTGCCTGGAAGCTTCCCAGCGGGTCGCGTGAGATGATCCTCGTATGGAGAATAGGATTGGCGATTGCCACCGCATTCCAGGCAGCTCGGAAGTGAACTAGGTCGATGTCATTCGGGATACGATAGGAGAAATGAGCAATATAGGCCCTCGATGTCTTGGCTGTAAGGGCAATAAGACCCTCTTGCAAGGCGGTGCAAGGGTAAATGTCAGTAATCTGGTCGCGAGATACCTGGCATTGGTCGATGGCCAGTTGAACGACAGCATCGTGCACGCCACCGTGTTCTAATAGAGAAAACGGGGACGGAAGATCGGAGATGTGCGAGGGTGTCCTCAACGCCGACTGGGCAACATGTGCCAAATCTGACAGCCTCGGGTGGTAAAACACATCGGCCACGGTAAGTGCAAGACTTCCCTCGCGGAGAGCGCCAACAAGCTTCATCGCCGAGATGGAGTCCCCGCCGAGGCGGAAGAAGTTATCGTCCGCACCGATAGTATGGGGCGCGACATCTAACACCTGCGCCCAGAGCTGCTGCAGCGTCCGCTCTGTTGGGGTGGCGGGGGCGCGCTTAGCCGCTGCGTCGTCATGGTACAGCTCGAAATCCGCTCGAGATAGGCTGGCTGCCTGGTCTCGCAGTCGGCGACGATCAGTTTTACCGGTAGCTGTCAGCGGCACAGCTATCAAGGGAATGAAAAGCTCTGGCACCATATAGGCTGGCACGGCATCAAACAGGTTAGCCTTGGCAGTAGTGATATCCGCGCGAAAGGCATCAGTAGGTGCAGCCAGAACATCTTCTAAATTACTATTAGTGATTGTCTGATCTGGCAGTCCTTGGCGCAGTTTATCTGTCTGGACAAATGCCACTAGTAGTGGTGGCCGCCCTGCTTCTGTTGGCTTGACTACCTCAGCCACCACATTGCGTGCCTGCGGGAAGCACCGCTGCACGTGGTGCTCCACTTCACCGAGCTCGATGCGCTGGCCGCGAAGCTTGACCTGCGTGTCCTTACGCCCAATGAAGCGCAGCGAGCCATCCTCCGCATATCGTACCAGGTCGCCTGTCTTATATAACTGTCCGCTGACGTCCCTTTTACGGAACTGGTGCAGCCAGGCCGGCGGGTCGATAAATACCGCCTTTGTCCGCTCTGGGTCATTGAGGTACCCACGACCAACAATCGGGCCCTCAATGAGCAGCTCACCAACGGCTCCAATCGGGACTAACCTCTCATGGCTTTGCATGTCTACTACCCAGGGCACACAGCCTGTTGCGTACCCAATGTTCTGAGGGTCCGTACCCGATTTCATGTTTGATAGTGCAGTACCGACGACACTGCATTCTGCTGGCCCGTAGGAATTTATCAGTTGTACCTGGGAAGCCCATACCTCAACGTCTGCCTTCGACATCTGCTCCCCTATCAGAGCCAGGGTTTGTAAGCTCGGCACATTTTCTGGTTCTAGAATTTTGATCAGCGACGGGGTAAGATGAGCCCAGTTCACCTGGTAGTTCGTGATCGCCATGGCCAGGTCATTTCTTCGTTCTGTCTCAGAGGGAACACAAATTGCCGCGCCAAAAATTAAAGTGGTTAACGAGTCAGCAATACTGACGTCAAATCCGTACGAAACAAACTGAAGCACTCTGGATTGGCTGGACAGGGACAGACGTTGACCGTGGGACAGTGCACTCGTGGTGTAAGCACTATGGGGGATGACGGCTCCTTTAGGGGAGCCAGTGGAGCCGGAGGTGAAGACGGCGTAAAGTGCATTGTCGGGCGCCACTGCAGACACCGCACAGCTGGTGATATCCTTCTGCCATGCCGTCTCGTGGTCGCCTACCACTACCACCTGTGCTGCCTGCTTGACTGCCAGGTCTGCCGCCATAGCCTTGTTGTGCAATGATGCCACAATCAATTTAGCCGACACGTCTCGGCAGATCGTCCGAAGCCGCGCCTGCGGATGCGATAGGTCCAACAACACAAATGCGCCACCCGCCTTTATCACACCAAGCATTGCCACTGTTGTCCACCGTGACTTTTCAAAGCATAGTGGCACGAACACTTCGGGTCCGACCCCACGCTCTACTAGATGCGCTGCAAGTGCCGAAGACAGTGCATCCAGCTCGCCATATGTTAGGTCACCATCCCACGCGCACACTGCCGGCGCCGCCGGCTGGGACCGGCACCGTTCCTCAATCAGCTCGTGCACACACCGCTCTGTCCGCTCTGGCACCTCTCCATTCCACACTCTTAGCTGCTTTTTGTCTAATTCACTTAACAGTGATACTCGGCCGATGTCTTCGCCCTCCAGAATACCGCACACTGCTTGGTACAAAGTGTGTGCTACTTCCGTGGCTTGTCTCTCCGATAGGGTCGCCGTCTTGTAACGCAGCGCCGCTGTAAATTGTCGGCCTTTTGTTCTACACTCGATCATGATATCGTACTATTACATTATCAGCTTGTGTGATTATGGGGTAATGATCCTCGCGACGCTTCTTGCCCTCGGGATCACTGGTGGAAATATTCTCACCTCGCTCGGCAGGTAAGATTCCATCTCTCGAAGCACCAGACTTCTTTCTCCCAAATCTTTGTCTTCAGCTCTCTCCGAGGAGAAAGTCATACATGTGTTGAACATCGACTTTTCTGCGAGGTTCATTGAGTGAAAAAGGTCGGATAACGAGAAGTGCTGGTAAGTCAACCCCGCTGCAAAGTCCACTTGGAGCTTACTCAGTATCTCCAAGGGTGTCCTGAATTCATTGAAATCCAAACCACAGATTAACATGTTGATATATGGGCCCACGGCGTCTCCTATTCCAGATACCGGAGCTCCTCGCCCCGACACGAGGTAACCAAAGCACACCGAGTTTAGCCCTGTGTAAGCTCGCAGTACCAGTCCCCAAGCAAGCTGAAAGACATTCGATACTGTGAACCCTGTATCAGCGCAGAAATCGTAGATCCTAGATACGTTTTTCAGTGGCACATGGGTTCGTTGCAGTTCCGTGGCGTCGCCAGAAGATAATGAGGCGTTGCGCAGCCGCGGGAATAGGCAGGGGCCACAGCCACCTAGATACTTCCTCCAATACTCGATGGCAGGAGCTTCACATGCATTTTGCAAAAATGCGATGTAGTCTCCGTAGCTTGCTCCCCCGCAGATGGGGAGCTGGTCGTCGTATGCTAGAGTCAGGTCACGTTGCAAAATGGCTATTGAGGTGGCATCAGTAAGCACGTGGCTAATTTCCAGAGCACAGAAGACTCTGTCGCTGTTCGTCTCACAGACTGTGAATCGTGGTAGCGACTCTCGCCCCTGTTCTCGGATCTGCCGGTTTGCGTAGAGGGAACCATATACATCAGCATCAGCGGATCGTATTAGTGCTGTCTGCACTGCGCCAGCCTTCAAAACCACCTGTATGAATGAGTGTTTTGAAACCCTTTCCACAAAGATTGACCTCAGGACGGAATGGCGATGGGTCAGTTGCACCCAGGCAGCCCTGAGCCTATCACTATTGAATTTAGGAGTGTTACCTACAGCAGTGACCTCCCAAATAAAGAATAACTGATAGGATTGAGGCTGGCGTGCCTGGCTCAGCAGCATTCCTTGCTGAATGGGCGAACATGGATACGCCGTTTCCAGATCTTTCTGATCAAGACCGATTACTGGCAGGCGGTGATTCAGGAGGTAGTCAAGGTCAGCGACGCTTATCTCGAGAAGCGGAAAATCTCTGGGGGTGAGAATAGGCTTCCCCTGCCGTAGTATTTCCACAAACTCGTCTACAGATTGCTCGCATTCATGGGCCCATCCCTGAAGTTCTGTATCAGACAGTATGTCGCTGCGACTAAAAGAGACTTGCAGGACATCATTGATAACGGAAACATTAACCGCCATGGATGCGGGAGGCAGGGTATCATGGATGTACCGCGGCCACTCTAGAGCCTGGAAAGACACCTGTTGCCACAGTGTACTGCCACGCGCTTCCTGCCACTGCGTAGGTGTGGCGAAGGTGAAAAGTATTATTGGCTTTTTTCTCGACAATACCGCGTCCCCGTTGACTGCAGGCGGTGTGTCCCCTCTGCTGTGGTCCTGTCGGCAGCTCTCCTTCGTCTGGCGTAGAAAGTCTAGAAGATCGGGTTGCCCATGAGAGGGCACTTGTACTTGCAAAAGCGTATTAAAATGACCAACAGTCCATGAGTAATCACCACCAGAGCAGCGGTACAACTCGCGTCCATCTATTTGAGCTATTGTCATAGGCAGCTCTCGACTTTCAAAATTCCGTGCAAAGGAATGGAGTACCAAAGCTTGAAAGATTTCAAAGGGCTCCACCTGGAGAATTCCGCTCGCTTTGGTGAGAATCCAGTGCGAAATCATTGGAGGTATCGTGAAGTCGCTCCCAGTCGTACGGCACTTGTGAGCGGCCAGAGAATCGTCCACTGCTGAATCTGCTACTTTTGAAGCCATAGCCTGGCGGGAAACAACGTGATGAGCACGATTGTTTTGCACCTCCGTACAGCACCATTCCCCAAAAGGCTGGGGTATTGGCCTGTTTGACAGGATGCCTCCGCTCAGAAGGTGTTCAATATCTGCCAGAATGATTTTCCACGAAGTCTGGTCCACCACTAATTCATGGGCGAAAAGCACCAGAAACTGACTACCTCCGTCAGCGCAGATATATAAAGCAGCAAAGACAGGGCCCTTTTCAATATCCAGAACTTGCTGAGCGGAGGCCGTGATGTCGGACACGGTTTCTTTGCTTGTTGCAGTGCGGTTGCTGTAACCATATGCTTCTCGAAGTTCGTGAACAACTTTCTGAGTCCAGTAACCCTTATGGTCCTGGGCAAAACGGGCGCGCAGCATTGGGTGGCGTTGGACAACCTCGTAGATTGTGGTCTCCATTAATTCAAAAGAAGTATACCTCTCCAGTTGAAGACAAATTGCCTGGGTAGATTGACATTGGCCTCTGGATATTGCATGAATCATGTTCTGCTGGGCTGGGGATAGAGGAAACGCTGCCTCAGTATCATCGTTGAACTGTGTTGGCAGGTTTGTTTCCTCCATATCTGCGCACAGGGATAGACGGGCGATTGTTTTCTCACGGAAGATATCCTGCACAGTGATTGATATATTTTTAGCCCGGCATCGAGCCGCCAAATCCATCGCCCTGATGGAGTCGCCTCCAAGTCGGAAGAAGCTCTCATTCACGCCAAAAACATCAGATCGCAGACTGAGAGTCTGTGAGACCAGCTCATGGAGAAGCTTTTCAATGCCCGAGTCAGGTTTCACTTTCTGGATTCTGGTGTCGGTAAATGAGATCAAGTCTTCATAAGACAGTCTACCTGCAGTTTCCCTCAGCGTGCGGCGGTTAATTTTCCCGGTTACGGTCAATGGTACATATTTCAAAGGGATATAAGCCTGTGGAACCATATAATCGGGTAAGAGACTACGGATGGTGGAATCCGTCGTCGCAGCATTGAGTCGGAATATCTGATCGGAATCATCGAGGATTAGACCAGAGCCGGAATCTCCGAGAATCTGCTGGCACTCGCGGGCTTTCCCTTTCCTGAGATATAATGAACGCCACCAAGATCGGAGACCCAGACCCTCCCGCTGGGACCACAACTTCGGCAATGGCCTTGGTGGCATCGCGGAAGTGGCGGCAAACGTGGTATTCCACCTCTCCGAGCTCAACCCGCTGGCCTCGAATCTTGGTCTGCAGGCCCTTGCGTCCGACATAGTTGATGGTCCCGTCAGGGCCATACCGGACGATGTCGCCTGTGCAATAGAGCGTAGACGGCAATTTATGTCGGAAGAAATGCAGCCAAGGCGGATCCGTTATGAACGCTGTAGCTGTTCGCTCAGAATCACCGAGGTAACCTCGTGCCAGACAAGGGCCTTCGATGAGCAGCTCAGCAATAGCTCCGATTGGAGCGAGCCGTTCATAATTCTCCGGATTGACCAGCCAGAGGTTTGCACTGGGCGACGAGCCGATGTTTTTGACGTTCATGGTCGGTGTCATCTGCGGCTGGACTGTACATATTCCTGCCCATTCCGTCAGCCCGTACACCGGCGTTAGACGGACCAACCCCGCCCAACTCTCGACAATGCGCTTGTTTAAGGGTTCGCCGGCCACCGCCAACGTTCTCAGCGTGGGCACACTCCGAGGATCGAGCAAATTGACCACCGAAGGAGTCAGTAGAGCCCAATCGACCGACATGCGACGCACTGCTCCCGAGGGGTCATTGATGCGCTCAGTTTCAGAAGGAATACAAACCACCCCTCCCGCGACTAGTGTGCAGAATATCTCGACCAACGAAATGCCAAAGCTGTACGACGCAAATTGTAGCACCCGACACCCAGAGCTGATCTGTAATGCTGCTGCGTGATTTGCGATGGCAGCTAAAGCCTGATGCTCGACTACACATCCTTTCGGGCTCCCAGTACTGCCCGACGTAAAGAGCACATATGCTATATGGTGTGGTTGGGCGTGGGTATGTGCAAGTGAGTCGGTATCCTGCAGGTTCCCCATGAAGGAACCAGAGACGGTGAGTATGTGGTCTGCGGTCCCGGTAAGCAACGTCGCATATTGTTCCGATACCAAGATAGATGTCGCATGCGTTTGCGAAATGACTTGCTGCAGACGCGCCACCGGGTTGGAAGCATCCATTGGAACAAATGCTGCTCCCGCCTTGAGCACAGCCAGTGTTGCCACAATTGCCCAAATAGATTTCTCGAAGCAAAGAGGCACCATCACATTAGCTCCAATCCCCGCTTTTTGCAAATGCACTGCCAATTTGGTGGAAAGCTTCTCCAGCTGGGCATATGTCATCTGACCGTCCCAGGAGCAAATCGCTGGTGCGTCTGGCTGAGCACGCGATCTTCCATCGATTATTTCCGTTATTGAGCGATGATAAGAAGTGGCCAAATTTTGGCTATTCCATTTCGATATATCATGCCGACTCTGCTGATCGACCAGGTCGACATTCCGTACTATCTGACTTGGATTCCGGAAAAAGCACTGAATTGCCTGTGCTACAGAGCCCGCTATGCTTCTTCCTTGCCAGTGGGAAAGGGCTGAAGTGCTGTATTCTAGCTGCATGTGCACCTGATCGCCACGTATCTCCATGATAAGCAACAAGTCATATCGCCGGGCCTTGGAATCTGTCAGTCTATTGCTGCCACCCTGAGTCTAGGCTAAAACCGACCTGACCATCTAAAACGCTGAATCTGTCATTCAGCTTCAGCTGCAGTGGCCCTCCTGTACTGTTCTTCCGGATTTCAACGCCAGTGTTGAAGTGAATGCGGCTTGCATCAAGGTCCAGAGCATATACACTGCTGTTGCATTTAAGTAACTCTCTGATGGGGGCGTGGGGGTTTACTGTCACCGCAAGCAATTGTACGTTGTCAGGAACACAAGTCGTCATGCCAATTCTCGCACCTGGCAAACTAAGACCGAAGTAAAGCGTTTCCATTTCAGAAAACCGGTGGAGAACAATAGACCACGCGGCGATGAGTAGAGAAGTCAGGTCGGTCCCATTACTATCGCAGAAGGCTCTGACCTTTTGCAGGCTGTAGATAGTAATATCTTGCGACACAGCGTGGGGTACGTTTGACGTGTCACCGTCGAGGACTGGGAAGATACATGATTTGAATTCCGCCTCTGCATTCCAGGAGTGCTCCCCAATTTGCTGAGGGGACAGGTAAGTATCCTGATCTGATACGCTCTCCATTTCTTGCTTTTGACTCGATATTCAATTCACCACGTTAAGCCTTTTTGTCCTTTCTTGTTTTCTTGTTTTCTTGTTTTCTGCTGTTTTTTTCCGATCCTTTTTTCTCTTTTCTCTTGCGCCTTTCAAAGCCCCACGTATGAAGCAGATAGAATGAATTATCAAGTATGTGATTACTAGTCCGCGAGTAATTTACACCTCGAGCTTCGAGGGAGAGCATCCGGGGAAGGTTGCCGTTTATATAACCCAGTTGTATTGATATCACAAATAGACGAATCAAGATGAAATACTAAACCTAATATGGACCTATGTAACGAGGAATTTATACCAAGGATCAAGTCCTCATTATCAAGTTTAGTATGACGCTTAGAAAATAAGATTACTCGATAATACCTCCGCACGAGTGATCAAGATTGAAATGGCTGAAGGCTCCAACCACTAGTCGCAAAGATTATGTCTTTTTTTACTCTTATGTGACATTACGTTTTCCCCAAGTCCGGTACTATGAGCTGTGGGATTCTGATGCACCTAGTTGTTGATATGAGGAGGAAACAAAGGTTACACTTTCACTTTGTCTTTAGTAGTACTGCGTTGTCGTGCACTCCAGACTGGGGACTTTGTTCATCTTTTTCGGGGTTACACTTGATGATGATGATGATGATGATTTCATGTGCCCTGACCCCTTACCTCAAAGTTGGTTTACCCAACTAGACTAAAAACGAATCCGTTCTCAGCCTAGTCGATGAGTTTTATAATTAATTCTCAACGGTGATATGCATGATACTTCAATTATACATGTCCCTATCCGTACATGTAAAATGTCCAACTTCATCATGGCCTGCCGTAACCCAATTGACGCTCCAATCTTTAGACTATCCTCGTGGCGCGCGACTGCGAAATCGTTGTGACGTCTCGGCGAAGTTCAATACGGCCTGGGATGTCTTCGTCCTCGAGGCGGTGCCTGGTTTACCTTTCTCACCTTTGAGCCTCCCAGCAGACTCGACACGCTGCCGAACGCGTCCTCCACTTTCTGCCTCAATTCCCTTCTTAGATCCGTTTTATTCGCAATTTCACCATATCCGCGCCATGAAGGCAGCCTAATACCACAAATGGCAATAAGGCCACGACTAGCTTTACCAGGTGAGGCTCAATGTTTACCGTTCAGGCAGTTTGGATCAATCTCAAGGATCAATCAAGATGTATCTAGAAAGTAGTGGTAGCCTGTGTATCGCTTTCAATTGCGAAGGGTCATGGTAAATGAAACCATTCATCCATCCATCCATCCATCCATCCGAGTGTAAGGTATCAAAGACAAAAAAGACCCTCTCAGCTTGCTGGGATTAGCTGTACCGTGCATGGAAATCTACCACTGGTCTGCCAAGCAACGGTTGCAGTGACTAAAGATCTAGATTTGACAATAGTACGCGCTTACTTCCTGTACCACGCGATATACCATCAGAGTAGGGTGATCTGTTTCGTCTGCATTATTGTAGTTAACCAGATTCGTAGGTATACGCCGACAACCAGTTACGATTCGAAATCCATGAGCTCGGGTCACTCAGACACTCCTCATGTGGCGATTATGAAGTAACCATTGTCAGCAACGTTGCCTAAAGTCTATGAATATTAATGTTTTAGGTAATTAGTACCTCAGCAAACACTCCAAAGTCTATTCTCCTTTTGGGCTAATGGAATGATGTTATAAACACGTCACGCAATTAGTAGTTACTTTGATAGAGCTCTACATTGTAACCCTTGCTCAAGCGATCAGTAGATCAGATGTGGGTTACGCCCAATATGTGCCTATGCTCGAATATTATATTCATTCCCACAACGTAAATCAAATAGTATGATCTACTTAATAGTTTTGCGATGGCCGAAAGGAGAATCACAGTATAAGACGATTCGATTTAATTATTTTGTACGACCATACACTAGAACGTGTCGACTAGGATGTATGCTGGCTGGACTATCGCTTGTGTTTTGGTAAGACAGTAAACTAATGTACTGTATTAATCAGGAGCCTGGTGTTTTATCCTCACTTCGCTTTCCCTCTAGGTCAAGCGATGCAGATATGCTAACTTGGCCTGGATTTTTGCAAGAGATGGCGAATTTTTAATTGCATGTACAAGAATGATTATGTTTCTCGGAATTATCCAGGCTTATTCCACTGCCAAATCTTTGTTTGGGCCAGGTGGATCAAGTGATTGTACAACAGTGACTTGTGAATGTACACAAAGCAATCAGCGAACTTATATGGATAAGATCTGGAGCCTCGGCGGAATGACTTGGAAATATGTCTCTGCGCAACTATCAATTTTAACCACGCAGTAGAGAGCATTGGAAAACATCGTACGGTTATTCAAAGGATATAGGAATGGATCACAGCTAGTTCTAAGGATTTAACATCACCCCCGGTTTATGTAGAACAACGGGCTCTTTAGTTGAGAGAGAGAGACGGTAACCAGAAACACCCACCATTAATCGTAAGTACCTTCATCTGCATCTCCCTGCATGCGAGAAAATGTTCATATGATGTAATATTTGCATCGCATCATGGCTCTCCCATATATAAATGTAATAGTTTACAATGTTTTCAGAGGCTTACCGGATCTTACCGGATCTTGGCATGATTATTGAGTAACATAAAATATAATAATATCTTCATGTTCTAGGGTTTAGAAGCCAAGGTATTTAGACTTCGTTAGAAACATGGTCAGCTGGTTCCGGAATTTCTTGGCGGCAAGTTACATATGCAGTTCACGTAAGATAGTGTTGCTACACCCCTGCACCGGAAACATAAGAGAAACCTATTGCATCGTGCCAAATGTTTATATTCAGGTGTCGAACACTTTCCTTCTAGACCACCTGCTTGATGTTAAATGCTTCAAAGTCATTACATCACGCAGTTTGATATAAATCTAGCCTTCGCCCTATTAACGCACAATTACTCATCAAACTAGGATGAAGACTGCAATTGATACCACTCAGGGAGTATCATCCGAAGTAATTACCCGTGATGTCTGCATCATTGGAGGTGGGGCTGCAGGAACTTACGCTGCTATCCGTTTGCGCCAGATGAATAAGGATGTCGTCGTTGTTGAGAAAGAGCCTTGCCTTGGTGGACACACCATGACTTACTCTGACTCTGAACCTGGTGGCAAAGCAGTTAACTATGGCGTCAGATATTTCCAGAACCTATCAACGGTACGAAGTTTCTTTGCATATTTTGGGATCCCGCTAGAACGATTGCCGTTCGGTAACGATCGGGAAATGTTCGACTTTCGCGCCGGCAAGAAAATTAGTCCAGTTTCCCAATCAGATGCAGATGCCGCAACAGGAAGATACGTTGCTCAGTTAAACAGATATCCTTACCTGAAGGGAGGGTTTGAACTACCCGAACCTGTCCCAGAGGATTTATTGTTACCATTTGGGCAATTCATGGCGAAGCACAATTTATGGGCCTATATAGACGAGCTAGGCGCGTTCATTAACCCGCTAGGCGACGACTGGCCACAGCTACCCACTCTCTACGTTATGAAATACGCAAACTTAACCGTTTTGGAGGGCATGAGATCCGGATTCGTTCGATCAGGTGATCACAACAATAGCGCTATCTATAGTGCAGCGGAGAGGGAATTAGGGGAGGATGCGCTTTTGAGTAGTAGCGTGGTTGCGGTAGACCGGGACCGCAATGATGGTTGGAACCTTGTCACCGTGCGAAAAGCTGAAAATCGGAAACCTTGGCTGATCCGTGCGAGGAGGATAATTGTGGCTATTCCTCCTAAGCTGGAGAACATGCGTTGTTTCGACCTGGGAAGCGATGAGTGTCGACTCTTCGGCCAATTTCAGAATACATACCTGTACACTATGGTTGTTGGTATTAAGGGTCTTCCGGTCAAAGATTACGCAAACCGAGTGGCGGATGATCCCTTCAAACGACCTCGACTCCCTGGCATTTTGTTTTTGGCCTCCACCGACGCGCCGCATCTGAAGACGGTCCAGGTTGGAAGCACAACGTCCCTTTCGGAGGAGGAGCTCAAACGTGTGGTCTTTGAGGACATTCTGCGGCTCAGGCAGTGCCTTGGGATTAACTTCTCTAATCCCGAGTTTCTGGCAATCGCGGATCATAGCCCTTATCAGTTGACCGTTTCAGCTGACGCTATAAAGAAGGGCTTTTATCGCGAGATAAATACTCTTCAAGGCATTCGACACACCTTTTATACAGGGGCAGCGTTTGAATCTCATAATACACCGCAGGTTTGGGACTTTACGGAGGATTTATTGCAGAAATTTGTTCTCCCGTCCTTCGAGCAGACTGTTTTGACATAATAAATTAGGCTACGGCAGTATCCATAAATTCCATGGATATTGAACCTATATTAATTTATGACAATCAGGGCAAACTGGCCAACACTTTGATCTAAAATCGGAATCCGAAAATTGTGCATCCTTTCCAGTATTTTTGATGTTTTCTTGCTATACAGGGCCGCTCGAAATCAGCTTCACCTTTGTTTTCTTTACTTTTCTTTTCTTTTCTGAACTTTATTCTGAAACACGCCAGTCCCCCTTTGGCTTAGTCTGTTGTGGAGTCTTGAAATGTTTTGTAAGGATAAATTACACGAATGAGGGGTTGTAACTTTCCTACAAAACACAGATACAATCGTTACGCTGCGGTCAACCAAGGTTCGTCACTTCGATTAGAGCTTTGGTCTTCCGCGGCAACTTCGAGGAAGATGGCGCTACGTTCACGTATTGACCTCCTGAATAATGTAAATCGAAAGACACATTATCTATCGAGGTGATTAAAAGGGAATATGATCAAGACGGTCGATTTCTTCTGTCTCGAATCAGATCACCTGATAGCGGGGTAGACTGGGGATTGGGAGATCCAAGCTTGGATTTGAGCCTCCTCAAAACTCTTACGCAACGGCCATGGCAACTACTATTTCCTACGGCGAAAACAACTCTGGATTCCAGGCAGGAGTAATACACGGGAATGTCGGGAATGTCACTATTGGTAAGTGAAAAATAGATGTGACTGTAATCTACGGCTGGTAATAGTGATCGGCTTCAGTACAATCCGAAACGCTGAATCAAGAATGCCTTCGTGATTTGCATGCCACCAACCCTGTCGACGATAAAGAACGTATCGAGAAGACCAAGGGCGGACTACTCAAAGACTCATATCGCTGGATTCTAGACAACAAAGAATTCAAACAATGGCAAGACAGCGAGAGAAATCGCCTTCTCTGGATCAGGGGTGATCCTGGTAAGGGCAAGACGATGCTCGTATGTGGTATCATTGACGAGTTGACAAGATCGTATGGGGATAATACGAACATCTCGTTCTTTCTCTGTCAGGCTACCGACATGCGAATCAACAGTGCTACATCTGTCCTAAGGGGGTTGATATATTTACTTGTCAATAATCATCCATTTCTTCTCCACCATGTGCGAGCTCGGTACGACTATGTAGGAAAGACCCTCTTTGAGGATGTCAATGCATGGAACGCACTGTCAGCAATCTTCAGGGACATTCTAAACGACCCGACACTGCAGATGACTTATTTGGTAATCGATGCTTTAGATGAGTGCACCAATGGGCTCCGTTTTCTTCTAGACTTAATTGTCCAGGAATCATCAGTCAGTCCACAGATAAAGTGGGTTGTTTCTAGCCGCAACTGGCCTGAAATCACTGAGCGGCTTGACATTGCTACCCAGCTAGCTCCGATCTCATTAGAGCTGAATGAGGTTTCTGTGTCTGGAGCAGTGAATCATTTTATCCACCACAAAGTTCAGGAACTGGTAAAGGCTAAAAAGTACAGCCAAAAAACTCGCGATGGTGTTCAATCCTACCTATTGTCAAACTCGCAAGGTACCTTCCTCTGGGTGGCCTTGGTGTGTCAGAACCTTGAAAAGATACGAATAAATGTACTCAAGAAGCTAAAATCATTTCCTCCTGGGTTGGAGGCTCTATATGGTCGAATGATTGACCGAGTTCGCGAATCTGAAGATGCCAAGCTCTGCAAGGAGATACTGGCAATCATGTCAACAGTTTTTCGGCCTATTACGCTACACGAACTGACTTCATTTATTGGACTACCGGACGACAACGACGACGACGATGATCTTGTTTCTCTTGAAGAGATAATCGCAATCTGTGGATCTTTTTTAACGTTACGGGAACATACTATTGTGTTTGTTCATCAGTCTGCAAAGGAATTTTTACTCAAGGAAGCACTCAGTGAGATACTTCCTAGAGGTATAGAGGCTGAACACAACGTGATATTTATACGATCTCTCGACGTTATTTTCAAGACACTTCAACGTGATATCTGGAATATCAAATTACCTGGACTACACCCGAAGGATATTTGCAAACCTAGCCCAAATCCACTTGCAGCGGTAGAGTACTCATGTGTCTACTGGATGGACCATCTTGAAGCTAGCCTGCTTAATGGAGCTTGTGAGCTGGGAGTCTATGACAGAGGTCGCGTGGATACGTTTCTGCAGCAGAAATTCCTCCACTGGCTCGAAGCTCTTAGTATTTTGGGAAGTATTTCGGATGGTATCCAAGTGATGCAAAAGCTCGAGATTTTGATTGAGGTGAGTGGTTAAAATTGAATAGAGATGATCTTCTCTTCTGACACGGGGCGCACTTAAACAGAAGGGAAAAGAGTCAGGAATGCTAGTGAATCGATCTCGAGACGCCTCTAGGTTTATTCGATATCACAGGACAGCAATTGAAAGCAGCCCTCTGCAAGTATATTGCTCACCTCTCATCTTTAGCCCACTAAAGAGTCCCACAAGGATATCTTTTCAGGATGAGAGACCAGACTGGGTCTTGAAATATCCTGTGATAGAGGAAAACTGGAGTCCCTGTCTTCAAACTCTTGAGGGGCACAGTGATTCGGTCACGTCGATTGCCTGGTCGCCAGATGGAAGCCGACTCGCATCAGCGTCTCGTGATAAGATAGTCAGGATCTGGGATCCGGCTACCGGCCAGAGTACATCAACCCTTGAGGGGCATGGTGCTTCAGTCAGGTCGATTGCCTGGTCGCCAGATGGAAGCCGACTCGCATCAGCGTCTTATGATAACACGGTCAGGATCTGGGATCCGGCTACCGGCCAGAGTATATTAACCCTTGAGGGGCATAGTGATCCGGTCGCATCAATTGCCTGGTCGCCAGATGGAAGCCGATTCGCATCAGCGTCTGATGATGAGACAGTCAGGATCTGGGATCCGGCTACCGGCCAGAGCATATTAACCCTTGAGGGGCATAGTGATTCGGTCACATCGATTGCCTGGTCGCCAGATGGAAGCCGACTCGCATCAGCGTCTCGTGATAAGACAGTCAGGATCTGGGATCCGGCTACCGGCCAGAGTACATCAACCCTTGAGGGGCATGGTGCTTCAGTCAGGTCGATTGCCTGGTCGCCAGATGGAAGTCGATTCGCATCAGGGTCTGATGATAAGACAGTCAGGATCTGGGATCCGGCTACCGGCCAGAGTATATCAACCCTTGAGGGGCATAGTGGTTGGGTCGACTCGATTGTCTGGTCGCCAGATGGAAGCCGACTCGCATCAGGGTCTGATGATGAGACAGTCAGGATCTGGGATCCGGCTACCGGCCAGAGTATATTAACCCTTGAGGGGCATGGTGCTTCAGTCAGGTCGATTGCCTGGTCGCCAGATGGAAGCCGACTCGCATCAGCGTCTCGTGATAAGACAGTCAGGATCTGGGATCCGGCTACCGGCCAGAGTATATCAACCCTTGAGGGCCATGGTGCTTCGGTCAGGTCGATTGCCTGGTCGCCAGATGGAAGCCGACTCGCATCAGCGTCTTATGATAACACGGTCAGGATCTGGGATTCGGCTACTGGCCAGAGCGTGTCAAATCTTCCTATCGGCTTCATCGACTCTCTTCAATTCGACAACGATGATATCAACCTTCTGCACACAACTAACGGCACATATGACATAGGCTCAAAAGCTCCGATGACGCCTGTGTCTGACGACTTCATCTCGCCGCCTAAGCAGTATGTATACGGATTAAGCCAGGAACTTTCCTGGATAACCTATAATGGACTCAAGCTGTTGTGGCTGCCTTCAGAATATCGCCCAAATTATCACGATAATTTCGCTACATATGCAACCAGATTGGCGATCGGCTGCTCATCAGGTCGTGTCATATTGCTCATGCTCTCAAAACAAAATCCCGTTTCTAGCCTTTGATCTGTGTTTGGACATCCACAAATATATGTCTACATTTGTAAAGTGGGATCATATTATGCTTCTTCCAGGCTCACCCAAACCTCCTTAATGATTACCACCGACGTTGCGCGATCAAGCTTTGTGTTTAAAGCTCACTTCTTTTCATACCAATTAAATCAGTTTCCCTTGAATATCCAGTTCCTCGGCATTGGAATGATGCTTCAAGTGCAATGTCTATTTGTGAGGTGAACGTACCGGTCTGCTTTCTGTTAGCACTGATCAACACCCGCAGCTTTCGGAACGCCAAGACACAACGTTCCTTTCTTTTTCAATCTGAGTATTTCCGTTCGCTTATCCGCTTGGATCTGCCGTGGAGGGGGGTGGGTGAATGTTGGAATGCAAGCTGGAGAGGTAGCCGGACAACAATGGCATTGTTTGACATGTTTGCAATAAGTTGGTTCTAGAAAACAAAATCGTCCGTACAGCACGTTACGGAATCTACTTTTATTCATTTAATTACGCTTGTATGATCATACCGCCGCATAGTGGGTCAGGGTTAGTCTAGCCTAAACGGGTATAGTGCAATGCAAGATAAGGTTTCAAAAAGTTTTGAAAAGAATAAACAGGTGAAGCTGATTTCGAGCGGCCCTGTACAGTACCTTGCAAAATCGCCCTGCGTTTTTTGCATTCACTCTTTGTTTCGCCCACGTCATTGCCAAGCTATGTCTAACCTAATACGGTTAGGTATTGAACTATTCTTAGCTTTGTATTACATAGTATAGTTACAAACCGTAATATATTTCATTCCAAGCTTACCTCTGTTTCGCCAACCTGTATTTTGTTTCTATGGGTTGCCACCGTGAGCCATATGTCGCCGTAAAAGTTGGTGCTTAGTGAAACTACGAAGAAGGTTCATTCCAGAAATATCAGCTAGGCTAAGCCCCACTATCAGTGATGATAAAAATTGTTTACAGTGATCCTTCTTTGATCGACTGCTTCATGTCTTGGAGAGCGTGCTGAGACGCCAGTCGAGAGGGATGTTCTTCATCAAGCGTTCTCTCTTGCACTGCGACGACATGCTCGAGTAGCTCCACGGCTTGCTTGATCTGCCCGTTGGATTCATATGCCCCTGCGAGTTCATGCTGAGACGTCAGCCGAGAGGGATGTTCTTCATTATAGTGCCTTTCACCCCATGCACACACATCTTCGAAAAAAGTAACAGCTTCTTTTGCTCGGCCATCCGCTAGAACACATTTCCCAACCTTCAAAAGTAAGCTATACCGCTCACTTATATCTTTATTTTCCTCTCTTCTAAGAATTCTAAGGGCATGTGGAAGACATATCCTCCATGTCTCACGGTTTGTGTATTCAGCAGACGGAAAGCACTTGTCCATGTATCGTGTCACGGTCGCGATGATCTGCTGCATCTTCTGTGCCTCTCTTATCCACAGTTGTGTTGATAGCTGCACAAGGCTATGTATATCGAAAATATCCAAATCATTTCTCCTGGTCAGAAACCCATAGTTACACAGTGTACCAATCGCAGACTCCATCTCCTCCTCCGAATCAAGGGTAGGCAGGACCAGTCGGGGTATTCCCTTTGGCTCAAGATAAGATATAAATTCCAACAAATATGCGGCAGAGGGATCAGAGGCTTTGATTTTATTGAAGGAGATCTGCCATGTGGTAGCCACCGCGTTCGACATTTTTGGATAGCGAGTTATATCATGGAACTCTCTGGTCGCTAGGCGCATCCGGTCGTTTGTGGTCTTCTTCATAAGCTGGAGGTACCGTATGGTTGTTCCATTATTTCGGATCATATAGTAAGCTGCTTGTGAAATAGCGAGTGGTAAGAAGTTCAGCTCCTCAAGTAACAGTATAGTCGACTTTTGATCACGAAGCGAGTCGGGTCCGATGATCTTGGTAAGAAACGCAACCCCTTCCTCTGTTGTCATCTTTTCGACCTTAATTGTATCCCTTCCTGCGAACGAAAACGCTACCTCGTGGTCACGAGTAGTGAGCAACGTCATACCAGTCTTGCTAGCAGGGAAATACTGATAAAGATCATCGAAGAGCAAGCTCCCGTTATCGGCATTATCGACAATAAAGAGCCACTTTCCGGCTTTGTCAGAACTTAGATGCTGATGCACTAACTCTATCACGTTTTCACCGTCTGAATATCGATCAATTTGAAGCGTTTTAGCAATTTGCGAACAAGCCTGCTCAAAACTCTCGAGACTAAGGGCAGGCGCCCAGAAGATTGAGCAGTCCGATATATGCGCTTTTACCCAGCGCGCAAGCTGAAGAGCAACCTGGGTTTTACCGATGCCATATAATCCGAATAGGGCTACCTTCTCAGTATTTCCTTGGAAAAATAGCTTTTGCTTTAGCTCTTCTAGCGTCGATTCACGGCCCGTAAAGTGACGGTTCTCCAAGGATGGAATGACATGGTGAACTGCAGACTGGTCGCCTTAGAGAGAATTAGTGCGTCTATAATTGTACTTGGGGCTTCTGTTGACGTACAAGGCCTGGTGTTTGCCTCGTTCTTTTCTCTTTCTGGCGCATGGAAGTGGTAAGAGACTGGGCCGTGGCTCACACCTATCTGACCCCCCGAATTTGAACCCCCAAACGATATTGTGGACGTCATGCTCGTCACGGAAATAAGTCTAACTTCTTCAATGGAGACTTGGGGACACAACTATCTGGCGTAACGTGCCGCTGCCGTGGCCGAGAAGGCAAGGGTAATGGGGCAGAAATATCAATATATCGCCAGCTTTGAAATGACTCGTAGGCTATGAACTCGGCCTTTCATCAGAATCAAGAGGGGTGATACTGAGTGATTGCAACCGCCTTCTGGTCAGCCTAAGGCACCAAGGTGAAGAGGGGTAACTGTCTAAGTTACAATAGTTAGTCCCTAAGCGCCCGCCCCAGTCAGCGTACAAGCCGTTTTGACCAGTCATTGCATACAACGATGTCGGAGTGCATGAGGGATCCCGTACTATTGGTGACTGACTTATGATCACGCAGTTGCAGAACCAACCAGTAGCCTGGGATGTGGGGCTCAGGTCGTCGGATTATCAAACTTCCCATCCCCAAGAACACAATCAGGCGGCATCCTATGTGAATCTGAATGGTCTCACAATGCCAGCAGATGTAAATTCCACCCAAATGAAAATAAAGGCTTCTTGTCATTTTAGGGGAAAGGAGAGTCAAATAAGGCTAAGAAGAGAGGGAAAAAATGACTAGTGCTGTCAGAGCAAACTATGAAATGCGAGTACACATGTAGATATACGTAAGTTCTATAAGTCTATATAAGTCAATCAACAATGTTCAATTGTTAGGCCTATATGACGAAAATGGCCTTCAGCACTTCCTTCTCTTGCACCAACCACATCTACACACGACTCCAGAAATTCCTAGAAATTTTGATCCGGGTCATCCCCAAACAACTGCCAGTTCCGTTCGATGAAAGCTTTTAGCTCTGCGAAAAACTCTTCGATCGTATTGGGATCAGGAGAATACGGTGGAAGATATACCAGCTTAACTCCTGCTTCAGAGCAGATTCGATGTATTCGCTCAGAATGGTGGAAGGATACATTATCCATCATTAATACCGATTCAGGCTCCGGCTATCTACCACAATAATGAAGAAGCTGTTTAATAAAGTCTTCGAATAGCAGAGCATTAGTCGAGCCACGGAAGAAGCAGGAAAGAAGAACACCATATTAGCAATATGCCGGCAAGATCTGGTATCACTGACCACGATGGAACTTGGCTACTTGAACCAGGGTGACCCCAAGCGGGGCCCAACCTGTTCGCCGATACCCTATCCGCTTGTCACATCCAGATTCGTCTATGTAGACCAGGTGATACGACTCAAATTCCGATAGATTATGAGGTAGTAGTCTCGTAAATCCGCGTTTCGTTCCTTCGCCTGATGCCGGGCTGTCTTCTTGGACTAGCCTTTCGCTGCCAGAGCTCAACCAATAGTGGAGTTGGCCACGCAGACATGAAATTTCTCCCGAAGGAAATCCCTTCCAGTTTCTGCTATGATTCACAGTATTGACGAATTCCAAGGTCGGGAAACTGACATTGTCATTTTTGTTACGGTTCACTGCAATCCGCATGGCGATATTGGGTTTCTGGGAGATTTGAGGCGATTCAATGTGGTCATGACAAGAGCGCGAGCGGGATTCATCTGTATCGGATGTCCCTGGACATTGAAACATAAGACATTTTCTTATCTGGGTAGTGGAGGCCCTGATGAAACGGCGTGTGAAGTGAGAGGGGATAACGGAGTGACTGAAGGTGTTGATAAAGACAGTGAGCCCATTTGGAGGCGTCGCTGGTAAACGTCAAGTTGTCCTGAGTATCAAACTAAGTTTCAAGAAGTTTCCTGCTCGATCCTACTGTAAAGCGATAACATGAAGCCCACTTCATCCAGGCCGTAGCGTTTCCTCACCAGGCCGCTGCTGAACTGAGCCAATGATCCATATATTTCTATCTGGACAAAACTCCTTTAGATACTCCTCCATTACAGGCGTCTGGCTGCGCCGCAGGGCTGCAAGAAATATGTTTCTGTAGATTACGACCTCTATCTCTAAGGTTATCTGCGCTGCAGGGCGAGAGTCGCAAGATTTTCGGATTTAACTACCCGGCCCGACGTTAAATTTCCACAATATTAATTGGACCCTGGGCTATTGGGTTCTCGTCGCGGAATATTCCTCTTTGACTTGGAAAAGCGCCTCGGGCGATAGAAAATCTAGTGAAAGTGACTGAACGCAACCTGGGCCCCAGGCTACCAGCCTATGCAAGTGAAGCAGCCCGCCGCTTAAAGCTTGACGTGGTCCAAGATAAAGAAGCTCTAGAAGGCGCTTCGGATGATCGTGTCCGGGCGGAGTTCAAATCAATACTTCGTGGGCTCAATTTCATGAACGAAGAGGATACTGTGGAGGACTACTCTGCCTTTAAAGGGAAGAACTCAATTCGTAAATGTTTTTTTTGGGTTCGTGAGCCAACAGAATGGTCGGTTTCAGACCCTAATGCTCGCCCATACCGGGGCGCAGACGAGTATCCTTCAGTATTCTTACGATCTTTGTACCTTAATCTCACCAGCAGTACTTGGGGAGGAGCTTTGGAGGAGCTTTTTCCCTTGCAAAATAGGTGTTACTAGCGAAGAGTTCATTTCCATCGGCATTGAATCTGATTTTCAATTCTTCTTGATTGTATGTTTGACAGATAAACTATGACTGTACGCCGACGAGTTTTGGCGCCAAGAAAATATTAATACAGGGGAAGGGACCAAGGTCCTTTATGAAACCTCGCCCTCGACCTCGCCCTCGACTTCACGATTGGCGGGTTTTACCTTGAATGCCATGTCGCATGCCGCAGTATAGAATTCGTGGTATAAATGCTCTACAGAACGCTGGAACTCTTCAGCGTCTGCATGTAGATTGGCGTCAGCCTGCGGAATGTCAACCGCCAATGTGACTTCTGTCGTGAGTCTAGCGTAGAAAGGATCACTTTCATAGAAACGGTAGCTTAATTCTCGGCCATCGAGGTCATAATATTGAACGACAGAACCGCGAACGTCCTGCAGAGGGGGATACATGTATTCCACCTCGATGTTGTTTTCGAGCGAGATGTCCCAGATAGAATCACCAAGAGCCTCTTTCTCAGGAGATAAGAGAAGCCCACGGGGAAGCGAGACCTTGAAGAAGGGGGGGTAGAGCGGAAGAAGGCGAGGAATCGGCGGAGGTGGAAGCCGAAGCTACATCACGGACTAGGGATTGCTCGATGTTGCGGACCAGCTGCCTGTAATGAGGTGACTCGCTTAGGACCTCCTTAGTGATCTCTCGATGGGCAGTGCGGGTGAAACGGAGATCAGTCGAATTCTCGGGGAGAAGGTAGTCCACACTGCTCTTTTCAAGGATAGTTTTCAAGCTAGTTATTTGGACACTAGAGCCAGAATCTTCACCTTCTGATTCATAGAGACGATATTCAACCTCAATTTCGGGGGCCACTCCAGAGTATTCCGAAGATGGTTTGAGACAAAGTCTCCCGGTCCCTGATTCCGGCTTAGGTTCCGGAAGAGACTCCAGGAAGGACGCCAGATTGGGTACTTCGGTTGTAAAAGTCCGAGTCATGGAAGATCTCCCAAGTTCCGAGGCACTTAGAGTAGCTTCTGCATCTTCAGGCATTTGCTTCGAAGAAAAAAGACACCTACCAACAGACGCTGTCACGGTCTCCTGTATGGTAGCTCCATTTGAGACATTTCTATTTGTCACAGCCGAGTCCTTTCGAAGGAGCTTGAGCAGCTCATCGGAAAGCCGTGTCTGGTGACCGTCGAAGAATGGCGTTCGCTGTATCTCGGTTGATGTCGTTTGAGTGGATAAAATAGCCCATCGGAACCATGCTTTGGATCGATCCAACCAGGAAGGGTGCTGGATAATTTGACTGTAGAGATTGGCCGGCTCCGAGGCAGGCATATATGTGGAGAAGGGAACGGAGGTTTGGCTCGCATCAGATAGTGCATAGTTAAGGGTTCGGCGAGCACTCTCTGCATCTTGAATACTTTCCGAGAGGCAGAGGATCTTGGTAGGAATAGACGAAGAATCTTGCTCTATAGCCACGCCATAGGTTTGGCAAACCCAATCGATGAATGGCCGTGTGAATACCTGAGCCGGGTTGACAGAGGTTTTGACACTGATGCCGGTCTTTTCCGTACGAATACGGGTCACGGCGTCTTCGATGACATCGCGGATCGATTCGCAAGCTTCCTGTGTACCGGTAACTCGGACCAAACCGAGAGAACTAGTCACATCGATACTGGAAGAATGGAGGTCGGCAACTTCATCGAACGAGAAATTTGTGGAACTGAGCAGCACGGTAATTGAGAGCGGAGGGAGGCGAAGATCCAGCTGGCCAACCTCGCTGATCACCGAGAAATGCCAGCAATCTCGAAGGATATGTTCTGCGAGGAGGGGCTTTCCCGTTAATCCCTGAGCCGCGGCTAATCGTTCGGTGTTGCTATGCGCGGTTGGACTGGCATGCCAGAACGAGGAAGTTCCTGGTCTCCAAACATCTTCTTCTTGATGTTCTTCTGACGCAGATTGGTTGCGGGCGGCGATATAGTCGGATAGTTGTTTATAGGTGAATGAAGTTGCGATGTCTGATCGGAGGGTCTCCCACTCGTGCAATGCCAGCTTGGCACTTTGTTCGGAGAACTGGCCAAGTGTTTCAATGGTCTTACGGATATCCTCTTCATCCAGATCAACAGTCTCCTGGTCCAAATCATCCAGTATTGAGTCGACTGTCGTGGCAGTTTGGTTGCGAGGATGCGCCGGGCGGGGTTTGCGTGGTCGAAAAGGCAATTTGGGGCGATTAGAAGATATGACAGTGACACAGCCAGGTTCTCCTAAGGAATCGACCGTCAGCTGGACCTGGCGGGCCTCAGATTGTTGCACGGATTCGAATCGCCTGGAGTGCGGTCGGCGCGGAGGTCTCGGTGAACGGTGGGAGGCTGAGGTTGAGGTTGAGCTCTGGCAACGAATGGAGTGAATTGAGAGTCTTGTAAATGAAGTAGGTCGAGCCCAAAGTTGAAGGCGTTGGGCACACCTAGGATGAGGACGCATGGTGGTGCATCACAATAGAAAAGATGGAAGTTCTGGAAGTTCTGGAAGATCGAAAAGGCGGAGGACGGAGAAATTAATTGGCGGCCTGAGGAACCAGGTGTCATATGGTGCCTAATCTGTCAGGTGACAATCAGGCATCATTTCACTTTCCCTTCCTCTTTCCTTCCTTCTCTCCATGCGTTGATTCACACCTTGATTACACCATATCGGATGTGGTACTTGTCATACTTGTGCTACTTCGTTTCCTCTTCCTCCGCTTCATTTTCGTGACCAAGACAATTATCTGCAGCCAAGATTATGGCGGCCCGGTTTGAATCGATCTTTCACCGTGTGCCTATCATGCCTCAACTACGGGGCACAGAGTACAGAACACAGCAGAGGTCCAGAGTGGATTAAATGACGGAGTCTGCAGACCTTGAATTCGCCAAATTCGAGCGGGCCTCGATGTACACGCAGTCCACTTCAGTTCACTTTCAGCCCTACGCCCTTCTCCACTGCCGATCGGAGCAACTCCCACGGTTAAAAGTCAAAAGAAACCCGCGGGCTTTTCGGCCGCGTCCGACTTTTCCTCAACTTAAACTCCGGCCTTGCCTCTTTGCTTCTTCTTCCCTTCCTTATTATTCCCCTCTCCCCCTCTCGGCCTTGTGCTGCTTCTCTCCCTCGGCCCCTTCCCACCCACCATCGCCAATGGAGAAAGATTCACAACCCCCAATTATGCCCGACCTTGAGGCGAGCCCCTCGCCCGAGGCTAAGTCTCCTCGGCAATCATCATTCATGCGCCGATGGAAGGAAACCGTGGACCCGGCCAATGCAGACTTGGTCTGTCTGCTGCTATGCTTTCTGACCGGTCTCTGTGATAGCAGTGCCTACAATGCCTGGTCGTGTTTCTTGGGCATGCAGACTGGTAGGATTCCACTCTCTTCCCTAAAGTTTAACTAGGTTTTTTTTTTGTGTCGCATACTGATCGTCGGTCCTTTTTTCTTGCTCGATAGGCAACACCATCTTCCTCGGTCTGGGTGCCTCCAATCAACCTACCAGCAAGCCCTGGGGCTGGTTGAAGTCGCTTATCTCCATTGTCACTTTTTTCGCCGGCGCCATGGTCTTCTCCATCATCATGCGTAGTGTCGGTGCCCTCCGCCGCGGTACCCTTGTGGTCTCCTTCCTCATCCAGGCGATTCTCATTATTATTGCGGTTGCCCTTATCGAAGCCGATCTGATCCCCCACAGCTCGGCCGATATGAGTCTCGATGGAGGGCCATTGTTCCTGGAATTGATTCCGATCGGTCTCCTGGCCTTCCAGTCGGCGGGTGCCATGACCTGCAGTCGGTCTCTGGGCTACAACGAGATTCCGACTGTGGTTCTGACCAGTGTCTACTTTGATATTGCGTCGGACCCCAAAATCACTGAGAAGCCGACGGGTAATGTGAAGCGGAACCGCCGTATTGGTGGAGTGGTGTGCCTCTTGGTGGGCGCCATTGCGGGTGGATGGCTCAGTCGAAGCAGCGGTGGCATGGAGTCGGCGCTGTGGCTTGCGGCCGGCCTCAAGATTATTGCTGCGTTTGGATGGGTATTCTGGAAGGCGGCACCTCCTAAATAGAAGGGATGAGATGGGCTGTGAGCTGGTGGGCTCAGTGGATCTCTCCTAGCTACTACACATACACATATAGATACCAACGTTGAGTCTGAAGGGTTGACTCTGTAGATAAACTAGACATTTGCTAGACAGACGGCATAGAAATTTTACTACTTATTATTTGCTATTTACTATTTACTCTTTACCATCTGTCATGGACTATTTATTTATTATTTACCTGTCGCACCACCACCAGGTTCACCGAAATCCAGCCAGCTCGACTCCACAGTGGATCATGATGGATCCCCAATGTTGACCAATGACTCTCAAATTACCCTCCCTCTGATTTGTTAGTCTCATTGGCAGTTGCTGGCAACATTCGGAGCAGCGATGATGCCATCCGCATGCGGTGGAGTTGGCTGAGTTACCCCTTATGGACTGTGGAGGAGTGATGAATGCAGTTGACCTTTTCTCTCGGACTCCTACTTCACCTCCACATTTCATCTACATTGACATCTCGACCATGTCATTCATATTCCATCCATCTTCATCCCAACCCCATGTGGAGATGACGGCTGCAGCCGAAATATCCGGGGAAGAACCCGACTGAACCGAAAACCTGCTCTGCTCTGCTGGCCACCCCCGCAACTCCAACTCCAACTCCATCAGCTTGAACTGAGCCCTGCGTGATGTCCTGGGACACTATTCACCATGACCGACTCGATCCAAGTTCCCCATGAGGCACACTCCAGTACTGTCGTGCATGACAGCCCACCGCCTTCTCCGCGCACACGCACACGCACCCACGCACACGCAGAAGCAGATGACCGCGAGGCGTTAGAGCTACATCAGATTCAGACCCACGAAGATGCCGACTTCAACGACTCCTCCCCCTCAGTCTCGTCGGGTGAGGAGATCCGAATCACCACTCGCCGTACACGCTCGCGCGCCAGTATACAGTCTACCCACCGGGGTAAGGACCCGTGGAGTCGGCTGTGTCGATTCTGGACACATCATGTCACCCTCACTGTCCCGCAGAAGAGCAATCGCGATCACTTTGGTGAGTCCCGCACAGCCCCACAGAATAGTGGAAGAGAGAAGGAGAAGAAAGAAAGAAGCAGGAGCTTTGGACTGAGCCTCGAACGATGCAAGCGGACCCGCTAACGGCTTTCTAGCTCTGGAACGAACATTCCTCGCCTACATCCGTACCTCGGTGGTCATTGCCATGCAAGGGGTCCTGATTGCCCAGCTCTTTCGCCTGCAGCGATCCAACCAGGATCAGGACCGACTGCGATTCTACCAGGTCGGGATCCCGCTCTCGGTGACCTGTCACTGCGTTGCCGTCATCGTTGCCCTGATCGGAGCCTATCGTTTCTGGCGACAACAGAGTGCGATTGCCCGCGGCAAGGTGCATGCGGGTGGATGGGAGTTGAATTCGGTCGGCATCCTGCTATTTCTGGTGAGTAGAGGAGCCATCGCATCCATGTCGTCGTCTCCAGCTTGGTCCATGCTAACCACTGAAAAATAGATCATCTTGGTGACATTGGTGATCAGTGTCGCGATCATCGTACAAATTGAAATGAGCCCGACGACTCTCATGAAGCGTCTCCTTCTATTCTCAGATCGAGACTGCCTGCAATAGCCACTATAATGCCTAATGACAGCGACAAAATGCGATTCCTTGCGGTAGTGTACAGTTAAAATAATTTGCAGAGCACCAGAAATTCGATAATGAATGTTTTCCCCCTTCGTTTGACCCAATGACGGAGGAGATCAGTAGCAACAACTCCTGTTCAGCCACAGCATGGACAGGCCAGTTGGAAACACACCAAAAAGACAAACTAAATTCATTTATTCTGCCGATTGACGCCTATTCACCTTCAATTCTCAATCTTGAGTCTGTTTTGTACATTCATAAGGATCCCGTGAAAAATTTGCCCCTGAATATCCTTCAATCTCTCTCCCCTTCACAACAAAGCATTTCTAAATATTCGCACCTCCATTGCACGGGAGAATTTGACCTATTCCTCGTTAGTATCTGGATACCCTGACGTCTCTCCCTGCATTCCACATACCGTTGATCCATTCTCCAGCTGGACTGGATAAGAATGCCACAATGCGCCCAATATCCGCCGGCACGCCGCATCGCTTCAAGGGGCTACCGCCAGCGAGCGCTGCCTCGATCTCCTCGATCGAAGAGTCCTTGTTGCAGCCAGGGGCATACCGCCACGAGTTGCTCAGCCACATGTCGCTCTTCACACCGGCAGGCGCAATCGCATTGACAGTGCATCGCTTCTTGCCGAAGTCCGCCGCGAAGCACCGTGTAAAGCCCTCGACAGCGCTCTTACTACCGGCATAAAGTGAGTGGCCGGGGACTCCCACGCCGGCGGCGATTGAGGACATCAGGACCACGCGGCCGCCAGGCTGGATGTAGTCGTAGGCGTACTTGGCGACGAAGAATTGGGCGCGGGTGTTGAGGTCAAACACGGCGTTGAAGTCGTCAATAGTCGTGTCGGCCAGGGAGACAAACTTCTCAGTTCCCGAGTTGGACACGACAATGTCCAATTGGCCGAAGTGAGAGACGACTTCACGGAAGAGGTTCTCGATGGCGTCGACTTTCGTCAGGTTGGCTTGGAAGGCTGCAGCGTGCACACCCAACGCCTTGACTTCGTTGACCATCTTGTCTGCTGCGGCCGTGTTACCGGCATAGTTGATGGCCACTGAGGCGCCCTTCTTGGCCAGCTCGAGGGCAATGCCAGATCCAATGCCTCGGCTCCCACCGGTGACGAGGGCGACCTTGCCAGCGAGTTCGCCCTGAGTGGCGTTGGGATTGGTGACGACCATGATTAACGAGAGATGAATGTCACAGGGAACGTAACTAGTAGATCAATGGGCTCAGAAATTGAGGAATTGCAAAAACCACGGTCTACTGGATAATCTGGAACATGTATATACTTACTGGCAGATAATAGGAATTGTCGGATTCATCCAACTGGAATCAGATAATCCGCCCCATGTCGCATTTGACTCCTCGACTACCCATTGGAGATTCAGTCCCGCATTGAGATTCACTGGGTGGAAAAGGCTACACTACTGTTCAGTCGCTGGAGACGACCAAGGCTGCTTTCGAGTGCTGTTCGACTCCGCTGACAGGTTCCTTGCCGCATCCGGGAGGCCGTACGATCTACATCGCGTGTGCATGTCACATCGTGAGCCCGGTTGCATTCCGCCAAGCATTGGCGTACAGATCTGTATCCCCAATGGATGGATTGCATTTGACTCAGACCGCATTCGGGCTAATAATTACGAAGATGGATTGCAGGTTACACATCACAGTGTAGACTCCATCGCGGGGCTATACATTCGCACCCACCTCACTTCACGAATTTACACCTTTTTTTTTATCAGACTCTTGATAGTTAATTTTATCATGTCGCCAGCCATCAAAAACCCCGAGCCTAACTTGGACATTAGCTTCCAAGGTAATATGATTTTCCTTTCGAGGCTGATTTGTTTACTGACCACCCTTAGACTACCTAGTTTTATCCAAGCTTGTATTTGACTGGGCAGATAGCTATGACGCTAAGGTACGATCGACTTAATTTATTTCCTGTCAACCATGAATGAGTCTCTTCTAACCGCAGTTATGAATAGGACTGGGAACGCCTACGTGGCATCATTGCCCCGACTCTGACCGTGGACTATACCGAGGTCGGCCTGAGAAGATGGGATGACATGTCAGCCGAGGAGTATATGGGAATGGTTACGCATCCAGGTTTTCTCGGGGATCCAACCATCAAGACACAGCACCTTTTAGGTCAGACATGGTGGGAGAAGATCTCCGACACCGAGGTCATTGGCCACCATCAGCTGCGCGCTGCCCACCAGGTGTATACAGATGAAACCCTGAAGGAGGTCAAACTGCGTGGGCACGGACATGCTACCAATGAGCACTACTATCGCAAAGTGGATGGGGTTTGGAAATTTGCCGGATTGAAGCCACATGTGCGATGGAATGAGCTTCGTTTCGATGAGGTTTTCAAAGGATTGGATTGAAATATGGAATTCAAGTTAGATGTCTGCAAATTTCCGAAATGTACCTAATCAGGAATCTATTTATTTCGGACAAGAGTTGCATGGATATTCAAACATCATACTACATACTAGTACTAGTAGGTAGGTATTACCAAAGTATAAGATCGAGTCGACCCAGCTATGCTATTGTCCCTGTAGATGCTTCTCGTGGTCACTGTAGCGATTCCAGAAGAAATATCATATTGAAAAGTAAATTTGACAGCAGCGTATGCGAGCAAGGGTTTGTGGAGGATTTGTGCACCATAGGTGATAATCATCTATTGTGTAATTTCATAAGTTACGTTATGACGGGGCATGATAGGAATACGCATGCCCAATTTCCGCTAAAAGCGAGATCTTTGTAACATAATGTGCTTGTCGGATGGACCCATGGCCATGAAATCCAACTTGAATACAGATCATTCTTGGACAAGAGAGGAGTTCGGGAGATCCTGCTCATTGGCTGTCCTTTTCGCGAATTTCGATATTGCGAGGGAAATGCGAGACCCGGCCTTATGTGAGTAGAGCGAGAAAGGCATTGTCTAATTAAGGTTCTATGCTAGTGAAACTTCAGAGTCGGAGTCCAGTCATTTGCTGCCGAAGTACAAGTACAAGTTTCCACTTATTTGGATGTGATTTGTTCTGGCGGGGCTCGCGAAGTATTGGCTATTCTCGCAAACCACAGGAATCCTGGACGCAAAGGAGAGATACGGAACTGGGATTCTCAAAGTTTGCTAAGAACTAGGTGAGCCTACAAAATGATAGCCGAGACCACGAGAAGAAGGGAGGTTGTAGCAGGAATGCGCTCCGTGTTTACGGAGTTGCCCGGGCGTATTGTCGCTCCTGTGGGTACGAAACAGTGGTGGTCGATCTAGAATCCAACACTGTCACTAAATTTGGCAACCTGATTATGAGTTTCTGCTGCCTTTCTTTGTTATCTTCATTGATTCAATCATCATGGTTGTTATGTTAGATCCACCTTGGCATCATTGAGGATAGATCTCTGGATATGAGGTGAACGATGGTCATCTCTAATACTGGTACTGTCAAGAAGATAAAAAGAGCAACTCAGAATAGACAGCTTAATTCATCAATAGATTCTAAAGTTGTTTCTAGAGTTGTTATGAATTTCAGAAATCTTTATTCAAAAGAAGAATTCTAGTATAATCTAAGATCTATGCAATTATATCTATTTTCGTAATGGTTCATCGCTCAACTCCAGAAAGCCTTCTGGAGGGCATCACACATCAGGGTAATGCATCGTTTACCCTCCGACAAAGCACCATCCATGGCCAGGAAAGGATGAGGCATACCCTTCATGACCTGCAAATCAACCTCCACGCCGGCTTGCTGCAGCTTCTCGGCGTATTGCTCTCCCTCAGTCCGAAGCACATCCAGCTCGCCCACCATGACCAAGGCTGGCGGGCATTGCGCGTATCCATCGGCGTAGAAGAGCGGACTAGCCTCTGGGTTTGTGCGATCTGCGTGGTTGGGTATATAGTGATCGCGATACCAGATCATCTTGGGAGCAGGTAAGGCCGGGGTGTGTTCGTAGCGACGGTAGGACTCGTTGTTCTCGACGGTGGCCGTGTTATCAGTCACTGGGACGGAGAGCAGCTGCGCCTTGAAAAGGACGGGCGGCGAAAGCGTCAAGGCCTTGTGGGTCATGATGGCCGCAAGATTTCCCCCAGCCGAGGAACCACCAGTCGCAAGTTTGGACTTATCAATGCCAATGGCCGTAGGGCCTTCCTGGACCAGCCACAGCAGGGCTTCCCAGCAGTCGTGAACGGCGGCCGGCCAACGGTTTTCCGGAGCGAGACTATCGGAGAACAACTGGTATTAGATCCTCAATTTCCCATTGGGACCCCTTGGGAGATGGAGACAATATTCAATGCTACGCTAGGAATAATAGAACTCACCGGTAGTCAACGGTCACAACGACACAGTTGCCACGAACGCAGAGGTTGGAGCAGACAACATTCTCAGTGTCGATATTTCCCAGCACCCAGCCACCACCATGGAAGTACAGCATCACCGGCCACCCGCCAGCGGGGGCATCACCTTTGGGGGTGAAGACGCGGATGGGCACCGAGGGACCCTCAGTTGTTCGGCGTGTAACAGAGATATCCTTGGTAGAACCGACTTCCAGCATGGGACCAGCACCAGGGATCAGGACACCGCCCGTGCGAGATGCGGCTACAGGCTGCAGATGAACCTGCTGATTATTGATGACATGCTCATTGTAGAAGGCGACGTACTCCGGATCCAATAGGTCCTTGACGGACTCGTGAAGCGGATATGGAGGTTGTGGGCCGGCCATGTTGGATGTAATTCAGAAAGGATGGAAATTGAGGAAATTCTTCGGAGGAAGATGCAAATGAAATTAATAGATAAATGGATGAATTCAAAGACGAAGACGAAATCCGGGGGAAGGCGATGGAGTCATAAAGACCCTGTTAGATTCCACCCCCACGCGACCGCGGGATGCGGGGAGTGCCAACCGAAGAGGGGCAGTCATTTGGAGGGGTCCACTGTACCAGAAGCCCATGCCCACCAAGAATCGTCCAGGAATGAAGAGGAAGAAGAGTCCGAGAGCCTCCGAGTGGGAAGCGATCGGCGGATGCAACACGCCCCTGCGACTCTGTGCTATCGGGGCTCCATAAAACACTCGGCGATGCTCCGAGTGGAACTGCTACTTGGTAGAATAGGGGGTAGGGATAGTAGAGAGGAAGAGACCATAGGTAATTACGCAATTAAGTGATTACTGCCGAAGGGATACGTACAGATAAACATGATTTGAAGACTTGTAGCCTCAACTGATCTTAGCAGCCTGGCATTACTGAATCTTACTTACTACCGAAAAGAATACACTACTACTAGTAACTGACTAATAGGATAGCAACTATGAATAGTAAAACTTGAACTATAAAGATGAACATATACTACAATCAGCCCTGGTGTGGATTTACGATGAGCTGCAATGAACGCATGGTAAATTGCATCTTCAGTGCGCCCTGTTTATCATGTATATAGGCAGGCTGCTGTCTTGGATTATTACCCCCTTGCCTCGCGTCTTGCTCAGGCGGTGAGATCAGAGGATCGGTCGATTTGCACAGCCATTGAAGCTTACATGCTTGTCCTTGCAGATTGTTGCGGTCAGGAAAACTTACTATTCTGTGAATGTAGAGCAACTTCGGGTGAAAATCAACACTTCCAATATCGAGATGTCTATCACGAGTGACTAATACTGGCGATATACTGTTTGAACTAGCACTAGTAATAGACTATGCAGCTGCCCGACCTCTCATCTCGTATGGCAATGCCAGGAACACAATCCCTGTGACGACAAACAGCACTGCTGAGATCCAGATCGGCATGCTGGTCTCCACGCCAACGTATGCCGCGATTATTGGGGCCATCAACCCGACCATTTCCAGTACCGCGGATTGGAGCTGGGAATAGTCCAGGTGTGTTTGAATAGAGTAACCCATATACCAAGTTTTGGAGAAAGGCAATGACACAGGAAAACCCGAGAACGCTGGCGGGGGTATTGGCCTTAGTGAACAGGAACAAGAAGACGCGGGTACATATATAAGCGATGGCTCCAGTTCCTTTTCGTCCAACGCGTTTCATCTCAAGAGTGAAACCACCGGTGATGGAAGCCTGAATTCCACAGACTGCTTGAATGGCATAGTTGCGATATGTCTGACTCAATGACCCCCACTGGAGCTTGCACCTTTGGTCTGCAAGTAGATGAGGATGAAAGAGTTGTAAAGTGGGTACGCCATTCCCATTGCACATCACAGAAAAAGCATCATGGAAGTTGAAAGGGCCATCATCCGGTGGGGAGCCCAAGCTTTTACTGCACGACGGATGATGTTGTCTGGCTCGGGCGAGGAATCAGCAGACACGAGTTCATCTGCTTCCGAATTTTGCAGTCTCGCGGAAGCAGAATGGAAGTGATCAACTGTAAGCCAGGTGGTAGTAACGTCCCTCATTGCTATGCTTTGAATAACTTCTGTTGCCTCTCTATCTTTGGCCTTACCCAAGAGATACTTGGGGGGTTTCATGGATGTGGAAAAGCAACCGAGCAAAGTACATGGCTAGAGTCAGATCACCAAAAGTCCATTAATTATAGCGCTAACCGAGATTGTTTTGAAATGTGCATTCGGTTTCTGATGAGCATGTGAAGTTGACAATCAATGACCTAGATAAGGATGAGTTTTTGAAAATACGAATTCTCCGCTAGATCGATGATATCCTTACCAAGCCACGAGTGCTGCCACTGCTTGTCCTGGGGACAAAAGCCCCAACTGCATAGTGAGCAAGTACTGGTGCGGGGTATTCCACGCTGGATGGAAGATATACGATCCAGATATAACAATTCAGCGTCCATGCTGAGCCGATCATAGCCTTCTCATTGCACATGGAGCTCAAGTGTCGACTAACAGGCTGGTAAAATGCGCGTGGCATTAAATATTGCCAACGATCGAGTCTTCGGCAATTACCAACTAGGTAGCCTGAGCTGTGAAGCAGCATTGTTACTGAGAATGAGGTTCCTGGGCCAGAATTTGGTGCACACGTGTGCGGAGGAGTCGCTATCCCCCAAATTCAATGCTGGGAATTCGGAGATCTGAATTGACCGATTATGTTTCACTGGATGGCGGTAGGATGGGAAGATAAATTAATTGGTAGAGAGAGAACTGCCGCCTTTCCAAACAGCTGATTACCAATCCAACAGACTATGAACAATGATATCAAAGAAAGTGCGTAGGAATCATAATTGTCGTATATAGTTGAAGCGCTTACACATATTCTATGGTAAGCGTTGGGAAGAAAGCCATCAGCTCATTCTGAATCGAGGTGAGACCGTATGATATTCTCAGCCCATCGGACTAAGACACAGTGTAGTCGAAAATGTGCAACGCAGCGGCGGAGGTCTGGGTCTTCAGCAGTAGCTTCACGCTCCAACTTCTCTTTCGAGATGACTGATAGCCTGCGGAGAAGGATTTGATCGATCTTCATTTGGGTTTTTAATCTCTCAAGGTTCTTTTGCAAAGGGTAAAAAGCGTTGGACGGGGGTAGAATATCCTTGAGACAAGGCTTTATGCAACAGATTCTATTATTCGTGTATTGCACGCCAGGGTATTCGTTTCGATCTGATTTAAGATTCAGATCCTTTGGTTCTAAAGGTGCGATTTTTAGGTCCTGCAGAGGGAAAACAGCCTGGACCTTGTTTGTAACGACCAGAAAAAAGAAGAAAGAGATGTATGTGACACCAGTGCTGGCCTTTGTCAAATCAATCAGCACCATACCACCCAGATACCGGCGTTGGATATTAGCTGACCAGAATTCCCCTTATACGAATGAAGTTCAGTCAATAAATAACCATCGTCGCCCAAATGTTGAAATTACCTACGCAATAGTGGCCTTGCCTCGGTTTCTCCTTTTTATTTGGTGAAGGGGCAGGGCCACTCTAGTTGCCAAGATTGTAACCCTGCTACCTACAAACTTGGTCTTCAAAAATCTTATCGTCCTCGTAATGACAACATCCATAGTCATAAGATCGTAACAAGGACAAGAATGATCACCATTACCACTGTCACCACATCGATGAAGACGCTGTACCTGTAGCTAGGACATTAGAGTTGATCTACCTGTTTCGTAAGGGAAGATTGAGGGATTGAGCGATGACTTAGGCCAATAGGGCGGTGATTTCAGTGCCAGCGCGCTGTTTGAGCCCCGGTCGCCAAGTTAATCTTTTGTACGCAGCGCTTTAATCAAGAAAGGCATACTTCATTCTCATTGAATTTTACGACAAGTATACATATCTAAGTAAGCCAACTAAATTGTATTCATGCTAGCATCCTGCCCGGCATACGTGTCCTGGAATCATGATGACGACATTCAATACATCTGCTTGAATTCACACGAGGGTCAAGCTTGTTTGCAATTTGAGAAGAATGCGAGCAGGTCAGACCATCTCTCGGAGGACTTTTGGCTGCAAAGACAAGGTTGGGACCTCCGTTGCAGTCTCTAAAGTGACGGGGCTTCCAACCTCTATCTTCAGGATGCGGCCGTCCAGTGTCACCCACGTCCTCTACACACTCAGATGTGGTATTTGGCTGCTCTGTCATAGCTCCAGTTAGGCACTATGCTTCGAAATAGTTTCCAAAGAGAACACTTACTATTATCTCCATCAAATTGTATCCCAAGTTACCTTGCTTTCTCGGAATTTTGACGTTCCTTGATAGAGTTACTGTCGGGCTGTGAATGTTTTTCTATTTTGCTGTAAATACCCTTGTCTAATATGATAGTGACTAAACTTCGTTATTCTTCTTTATCCGCTTATATAGAACGTATCTAGCAACTGAAAAAGAAAAAAATTTATTTGTTACATCAATTTGCAGTCATGCATTGGAGCTTGCTTGTTTTCAAATTGAGAAAGTTTCAAATGCCTCTAACAGATGTCTGGATTATGCGAAAAGACTCCACTTCCATCTACGCTATCATACATCAAAATTTGGCGACCGCTGACCGATTAAATGGTTGGGTCTACGCAGATCCTTAGTCAGACGACCTTCCTGTGCACTAGTTATCCAATTTAGAAATTTTACTTATTGACTAATAATTACATCATTGATTGAGTAGCGACAATCCAAAAGGCGAACCCAAGTTTGTGAACCAAAATTGATTTGTTCAAGGTTCTCTGCTTCAAAGTGAAGATGTTCCCGTAGGCTTTCCTGCCTGGGGCATGAAGCGATGGCTTGCAGCGACCTCTTCACCCCGCCGTTCATCATGGGGTGTCTCTTCTCGCTCTACGCTCTCAGTCTGAGTGTTATAAATTCCCGCAGGTTTCCCCGACTGAGGCATAAATCGAGAACTTGCGGCAATGTCTTCGCGGGGGCATTCATCATTCGTTGATTCTGTTGTTTGATCTTTGTCGTAAGGCCCGTCGGTGTTCATGGAAGCATCTTCTGTGCTAGAATGCTGTTGACGTTCTGGGCGTGATTCTTGTGCGTTTCCAACGACTATATTTCTCCGGTCAATTCAGTCATTCCTTGTATTTGACAGTAATAAAGAGACACTGGCATAGGCAAGTCACACCTTTGTCGTTACTACTTTGAGCATTGACTGGATCCGCGACCTTAAAGCCGTGAGCACCTCTGTGAAGGGAATACTGGGACATTATGAGCCGTTGAAGTGTGAATTATTAGGAATTTTGAGACGCTTTTGCTATTTTATAGATAAATAAGATAACTGATAGAAAAAAGGTCTCCACGCCTATGACACATGAATGACGTTAGGTCACATGTGTATCACTCCAACCAACTATTTCAAATGCAGAACCAGTCTCGTAAAAAGATTGGCAAGTTTTCAAATTCCTGAAAATAGTATTTCTTGCCACTAAATAATGAGTCCTTATTTGGTGAGGGCTTGGACCAATTACTGCTGTATTTTGCCAACCAGAAGCAGCCTTCTTCTGCCGCTGGTCTAGCTCAGACCCTGCAATCGCGTTCAGCAGATTCGAGGGCCTGAAAATGATTGCTTGTTCTGCTGAAATGGTCTGGTACTGTATGCTTTATCAATACCTCATTAGGAATGGGACAAGGTTCTACAAAAGATCCCATTAGGTGCTCAGATATTAATCCCACTCGACTGCTGGTCCTCTCCGTTCCAACAAACCTTGTGGTCATCACTGGGTACTTTCCAAGGTTGTATATTGATGTGAACTGGAAGCCCCGTGGAGTGCTACTTTTCTTCCATCTTCTAGAAGTGGCGCATATTGAGGTAAACCTGGGTGCTCCTCTGATGAAACTGCTTAAGGTGCACCCAGGTCGACCAGATCTTGGCTATTACTACCGACAATACTTCTAACAACAATGCAATGGCTGAGAGTCTACAAGAGTCTTTTCAGGTTTCACATATCAACGAAAAGGCTAAAGCAATAAGCAAATATTAACTTCCTATGTTTTGTTTTATAAAACCGACAAAAAGAATCAATCAAGGGAAGTATCGCCTCAACGGAAGAGAAAGTCTCAATTATATGATTACTCCAATATTTTATCCGTTCAAGAGCATGAAAGGATGGATACACAGGTCTATTGATCATGCGCCCAAGACGCAGCCACGAATTATGAGTTTCACCTCTAAGTGAACTTATCGCTCATATCATGTTCTTCGAATCTATTAGCGCATGGGGTGGTAACTTACCACTAGCAAGCGATCTATAGCCCAGGGGGGGCCACCTTTGGGACATTATGGCAAGTGAGTTGAACTGGAAATACTGGTCTATGTATTAGCCACCGAGTATACGCATATACAGGGGTTATTTCAAGTACTCTCATCCGCGTGCTTCTTCTTATTCAATCAATATATTGTTTTATTCTGGGTTGCTTTCCACTTGGTCTCATTTGTCTTGAATGCGGTCTAGTTCATACGCTTTGAGCAAGTGCTGATCCACGCCTCGCATCATAACTTCTCCGTGCGTTTACGTCAGCAGCCAACCCATAAATTTATCGTCTGCCTGATAGTCGCACTTTTGGATTCCAGGAACCAGGTGTAGTGTTTTTAATTTGGCCATTAATGTCAGAGTCGTAGGTCGCTATGCTTCGCAGGGTGCAAGGTAACGCAACTACGACTGTTGGTGTCCAAAGACACATTATGTCTTCCTGAAGTCAGCAGGACAAGTCATAACTAGTGATTACCATGGTAACGGGCCAGATAACCCTCAACATTCTACATACATGCTCTCCTGTATGTGGAATTCCCAGACCTAATCAAGATTCTGAACCCTGAGCTTACATCATAGAATCTTCGACTTGTTCTACTGCACTTGAAATAATTTTAAGTTGCCGACAAGATAATCCCCCGTTTGAAATGACCTGGCGTCATATTAACATCACATTTCCAGTTTGTACTTGCTTTGTCATACTTCAAATATTAGTATAATATCAAGCTGGGCTTTATTTTTGGGAACATCAAGTTTTGTTCTTTCGTTCTGTATCATCTATTCACCGAGAAAACGTCCCAAAGTCAAAAAACCTTCCAGCTTAATACTGGTGCCCACATTCCGGCTATTGGAATTGGAACATGGCAGGATGAGGATGCCCAGGAGGCCGCAGTTCTTCAAGCACTTCAAACTGGCTATCGTCATATAGATACTGCGAGATGGTAATTTCTGTTCTTCGATCTATAAAACAAAAGCTGATTAACTCTGTACCAGCTATGGTACTGAGCCAGCAGTTGGACGCGCTATCAAACAGAGTGGTGTGCCGCGGAACGAGATTTTCGTTACCAGCAAGCTATGGAACAACAAACATCACCCCGAGGATGTTGGTGCAGCATTGCAACAAACACTAGAAAGCTTAAGCCTTGAATATCTCGACCTATTTCTAATGCACTGGCCTGTCGCATTCAAGAGAGGAGACGATATGTTTCCTTCTGATGGAAATGGTAACTTGATAACTGACGACATTGACTATCTTGACGTGAGTTAAATCTCATCTCCTCTTGACCTGAGGCAACGCCATACTAAACAAACGCAGACGTATAGAGCGATGGAAGCTCTAGTAACATCTGGAAAGGCAAAAGCTATTGGTATCAGCAACTTCTCGAAGAAAGAGGTTCAGCGTGTCATTGATAATGCAGAAATTATTCCAGCGGTCCACCAAATGGAACTACACCCGTGGCTACAACAAACCGACTTTGTGGAGTTCCACAAAAATAATGGTATTCATGTGACCCAGTATTCTCCATTTGGAAACCAAAACGAGATTTATGGCAGCCGTGAGGATCATGGTCAGTTAGTGAATGATAAAAGCCTTGTTGAGATCGGGAAGAAATACGGCAAAACCTCCAACCAAGTCGCTCTAGGTAAGCAGAATATTTCTTCTTAAATCTGACCATATAGGAACTAATATGATTATAGCATGGGGCATATATCATGGTCGATCTGTCATTCCAAAGTCCAAGTCACCGGAGCGAATTAGTCAGAATTTTGACATTGCTTTCAAACTTGAGGATGAGGATGTCAGCAAGATTGATAAGCTTGACAAGAAACTTCGTTTCAATGATTCGAGCCAGGACTTCGGATATGAGCTCTTCACTGACCTTGATGGTAAAGTCAAATGAGTCCGCCCCTGGGCAGGCTTTTGTCATGATGCTGTAGAGCCTGAAGATGTTACTCTTTGTTCGTGGCTGCCTATTATTGCTAAGAGGTTGACAAAGTTGAAAAATATTTTACTTCTTTTTGGACAATATCTCTAAATCGAAGTGATTTTACAAGTATCCTTACAGATTCCTGTTTCCCAATGCATCTTTTTCCTCTAGACCATGTTGGGCAAGGAATGATGGCTTTCAATGCACTGAAAATCGAGCACTGTCGTCATAACTTAACTCCAAAAGTCCGAGCTCAAGAACTTCTGACGGTCAACTTGTCGGTAAGGAACGGGCAAGCGGGATAGTTTCCTATTATACTTATATACACAGAGACAGTCTTTCTGAATATACGATATTCCAAATAGAAACCATGGAAATTAATCGAGATATAAAGACCACGAAATCTTGCCACGGTGGAGTCTTTGGGTATATACCATCAACTGCTTAGCAGGAATTTCCCCACTCCGGATCTGGATAGTGTACTCTCTTTTAATACTAGGTACCATGCTTTATAATTGAAATGTCCAGCAGCTCTTAGAGTCGCTCTTCTCTGGGCATATGGTTAATTAGAAACACAATTATTGAAGGTCTAAAAGAAATGCGGCGCAAAATCTGCTTGTTAAAGATTATCCTCTGAATGGAGAGCTGCGGTGAGCGCTGAGATCGACACCACCACTTTATTTTTAACGTCATGGCATTTTCGTAGCTTGGTTCATTGAAACGGTTAAACCAGTCCTCTTCCAGTTCTCACTACGCACTGAGTTGAAAGCTATCAAGTTTTTATAAGAATGCAATACAATGATGTAAGTCTTATATAATACCCAATGGAACTAAATACGGTGGTTAATTGCTCCGCCATTGACAATTTGACGACCGCAGTAATTAGCGAGCCACTTCTCTGACTCAAACTCGTCAAAAACGGCAAGCAAGTACCACCATGTTATCATCCGGCAAGGAAAGCATAATTGAATAATGGCCACGAATCGGAGTCGTCAGTGTCGGCAACATAGGAAGCCAGATAAAGATCGCATTCTCCAAGCTAGGTCTCCAAACTTCCATCTAGGATATCAATAAAAGCAATGTTGACGACGTCATCAAATAGTCGCAAAATATTAATACCAAAGGCAAAATAACGGGCTTCCACGATATCAATAAGTTCTTCGGAAGCTTAGAAGAGAAAGGAAAGAAAAAACTAGTTCTTTTCTCTATCACCCATAGTGATCCAGCAGAGTCTATCCTAGGCATGATAAAAGAAAAAGTCAACAAGGGAGACATCGTTCTATCCGGGGGCAACAAGAATCACCCGCGCACGCAGAGAAGACAGAATAAATACGCAGAGATCGGTGCTCATTGGATTGGCATGGGTGTATCGGGAGGCTATCAGGCTGCCGGAATGGTTCAAGTCTTTCACCGGCCGGCGATGCTAAAGCTTTGGAGATGGTGATGCCGCTATTAGAGCTCTATACAGCTAAATACCTCCATGGGAAGCCATGCGCGGCACGTATCGGACCTCATATATCCGGGCACTATGTGAAGATAGTATATAATGCTTTTGAAGGAGGAATGCTCTTAGCCCTTAAAAAAGTACGGTCTTTCATGCATGATGGCCTAGGATTTGACTATGAAGTTATCGCGGGTATATTTGCCGGTTGGAATAGCCATGGTGAGCTTTGGGGCAACTACCTGCTCAAGATAGCGGTCGATATGCTTCGCACAAAAAATACAGTCAGCGGTACCGAGCAACATACCTAGGTATGCTTGATAAGGTCCTCGATAAAGTGGTCCAGGATGACGATGATACCGAAGAAACTCCCCATTGGGCTATTAAGGAGTCAGCATCAAGCCATATCTCGACACCTACGCTCACTTCAGCCTATTACCTGCGCGTCGCTAGTGGTGATCGAGAGGAAATGCTAGCGGCAGCCAAAACACTCCGACTGCCGAAACCTAACCTCATACAAGGGATCAACCGCAAAGAGAAAGAAAGTCTCGTCGACGATTTACACGACGTCTTATATTGCACTTTTCTATCCTCATCCTGCCAAGGGTTAGAACTGATCAATTGAGCCTTAGATGACGAAAATTGGGAAATTAACCGAGTTGAAGATCTCCAGATTTGGCTTGGTGGGTGTATTATTCGGTCTGATGGTATATCTGATCTCTTAGAGCCAGTGCCTCAACTGAAATGTTCTGGAGGAACTTGAAGCATTCTGATGAATTTGCCCAGGATCTACGCCGGACATACAACTCTATAAAGACAACAGTTATCCAGGGGTGTTTGCACGATCAATACTTGCCTGTAATTTCTGCAACCATATATTTGAAGTATGTGGGTGCAACGAAGCTGCCCACCATGTTCATGGGAGGCCAAATGGACTTTTTCGGATCACACGGCTACAATAAGCCCGGAGTACCTGGTGAGGACCCAGGGCCAGTTTGCAAAGCTCATTATCACTACGAGTGGCGGCCGGCAGAAAAAACGAGCTACAACTTGATTGTATTTCCACAGCCAGCTATAGCCACGAATTTATGCTTATAGATGCTACTGAAATGTAAATATGTATTCGCACAATTGCGATTCTGTTATAATCTTAAACAGAATACTAAGGAACTATGACTACTATGACTCGACTCTGCCGACCAAAATAATAAATTACTATCTACAACTTTTTTTTTTCATTTTGCATGCTGGCTGATAGCATGATAAAGCTTGTGGGGATAAATTAGTTCTAAAAATTTGCGACTAATGGGACTAGCTTCACTGTGAGAGCGAAAATTGTGTTGCACTACGGCCAAGCTTGAAAGCCTGCTTGAGGAAAAGATAAATACTCTCAATAAACCATAATGATATCTGCCTTCATCACCAGTACCTCCCATATTCTACAATATAGCTCTTACATTATTCATTTCACTTTGTCTAAGGAGTGCTACGAAGAAGACGTGCACTTTACATCAGTATCATAAAAAGATCGATATAATTTTGATACTACGACGTCATAGAGTCGCAGTAAACTAAGCTCAGTACTTTGATACCCCGCCACCTGGCTGCAACATTATTGAAAAACAGGTTGATGGGAGCTACAAAACATAAGGCGTACTGGAAATAAATGTCAGCCTGACATATTAGAGGTAACTAAGATACCGTATTTAAAAGCGGTAACTAGATCGGAGCTCCTTTTTTAAATTAGGAATTCAGCGTAGAAGAATAGACTTATTAAACTATTAAACAATATATACCAGAGTGATATTTACGAGAAACATGTTAACCCAATATATCAAGGGGACTATGTGTTTACCAGAATCTGTGGAGAACCTCATAAGGGCAAGATGTGTCAGAATTCCCATATGTTCACCGGATCCCTAAGGGAAGACATTCTTAGAAGAGTACCTGAGGCTTACCATGAAGAAGGCGGACAGATCGACTTTAAAAGTCAAGGTCCCACAAATGGTTCATGTTGTTGTTCCTGTCAAAACGCTTTCCCAATTTATAAACAGATGTAGGGTTGTATTGTCATCCTCCAGGGCCGATATATTACACATACTGCCGCTCCAGCCGCGGATATGCCTGAGCGCATCACAATCGTGACATCCTTCCGCCCAAAGAATCCTACATCCTTGGACGAGACCACCAATGCCAATGTTAGGAATAAGTCCCACTTGACGGAGCTCTACTTCCAGTGGACGACCTGCAGACTGGATGTGCTGGCTCAGAGAGCACATATCGCGGCCCAAGAATTGCGAGAAGTGTATGAGAGGAATGTGCATGAATCCGATCTAGAAGGTAAAAAGGGCCTATGTCGAGTTGAGACCGTGGAAATTAAGGCCATCGAGGCTTGGGTGGAAGATCAAATGAAGTATACGAAGCAGATACTGCATGAAATGCGCCCCTTGGATCAATAGGTGCCTACTGGCAGGTGTTGTCGCATCAGTTTTGTTGTAACATTGCAAGCCTAGTTATATTTATCCGAAGAGGAACGCATCGTCACCATAACTATCATTGGCATGAAAGTCTTCATCAAATGAACCTAGCTGAGCAGTCCGATTCCATCCCTTGAGCAAGACCTCTCGTAAGCGTTCGAAGTGTTTCATTTGGAAACGCTGTTCCAAAGCCCTTAGTCGATCGATGATGTACTCCCTCTCGTAGATTTTTACAGGAGTGAGTTCGGGACCAATGATGCCGATTGGCCAAAGTAGAGCATTCTCAAAACTTGACCCATCTGGTAATTGAGAAATCAGGGATATAGCATGACAGGCTAGATCTACCAACTTCAAGCCACATTGAGACAAATACTGAGGCGCTTGCTGACGACACAGGCATTGTCTTGGATATACCTTTACTTTATCCCGGCAAAGAGATTTTATGAGGAAATAGCTGTCCATATCTACCGCGTAGGACCTTTGATCAATATTCGGACTCCGAATTTTCCTGACAGGGGGTCCTAGGTCTGATGGAAGGCGAACTGCTAGCAAACAAAAGTTAGGAAGCAAATCGAGTCGGCCATCCCAAGAATCAATGAACCCATCGGATACTGTCCCTGGCGCTGATTTGAGCTAACAGATAGGGGTAATAGCCACGACCGTACTTGGTTGTTTCATCATTCTATTATATAGGGGGGGGGCTTGGAGCATGCCTTCGACAAAAGGAATATTAGACCTGACTTCAGCGCGCCCCGCTGGCCGAAGATAAAAATTCGACAAAGTGGATTTCCTTCGAGCCGTGGAGTGCAATAGGTCATTGTATAAGAGTAGGTGGTGAATGAACGCAAAGGCTTGTCTTTGCTGATCCCAGCGCTGCATCGAATCGAGTATTCTATAATTTCCGGGTATCTCTAGTCGGTCAAAGATTGCGGCCAAGAAGGCCCAATGTGGCATCCAATTAGCTTTGCCATCTCCTATAAGCTTTTCATAGAGCATGAGGCAGATACAGCATGCTAATATTAGGAGGATATTCTTGCTATTTGACTCCTCTGCTGATGAGTTATCTGGACTCGTGTGCTTCGGATCCATCAGTGACACCGAAATGGTTAAAATGTTTCTACAGCCTTCTAAAGCACGGTGGCGTGCCTGAAGTGTAGCTTTCGCGATGTTTGTGTCATGGTGGACTTCAAATTGGGCTCCACTCAAAGCCAGAACCGAATTCATTACAGTATGATGCTGCGTTGTGCGGGGAAGAGAATGGAGAGAAAAAGATTGTTCGGGCCGGAGTATGTCGGATAGATACGAGAAAATCGCTGAACATGATGTTCCATCCAATAGAAAATATTCGTGGGTGGTCAACCTTTCCACTGTGGGAAGGCGAATCTGAGTAATCAGCGCCGCGCACGCATGGGCGTCTGGTAGTGGACAGAGATTGCTGTCAGTTTTACCTAGATCGGGAATTGCATCGTACGATTTGGCGTTTTAACAGGGGCTGTGCATTCTGATCTCGATCGTGGGGTTGCGCCTGGAGATGTTTTCCGCGAGCCTCGTCGCTGCATTCCTTTCCTCCTTGCATCGTTCTCCCAAACGAGTCTCATGCCTCGGTCACAAACCAGTCCTCATCTGACACAGCTTTTGCAGGCAAAGCTGTCAGCGTCACACTTCTTTTTACTAGAAGGTGAGTAAATCAGTGCCGGGCAGGAAGAGCCGTACGGAGTTGGACGTGAGCCTACATACCGATAGCGACAAGTCCAGCATCCCGACCTACTGCGTTTCCTCTGTTGTCGATCTTCCATCAGTAGTCAGGCTAGTTTGAAACACACGAAGTGAGAGGAGAAAATAAACTTCCGGAGCAGCAGAATTAACCATCATACTAGTGCCCAAACCCCCGCGGCATCTTTCCAAAGTTAGCACCGGCACGGCAAAGTGGAGGGGCGATCTGTGCAGCGATAAGCCGGCGGCCAAAGTAACAAAAAGGGGTTGTAAGTCCGGGGCTGCCGTAAAGTCCTGCAGACTGCCGATGTCTACCTAGGTAGGCTACTAAAATACGAGGATACCTACTAGGTCACTGGGGTGGTCGGCCATGAACGATGCTTCAAGTTGAGAGTAGCCCTGTCTCCTACCGAGATCATCCATGATTGATCGGGAGAGCTCCCTAACCCTGAAATTACAAGTAGCCCTGTCTCCTACCGAGATCATCCATGATTGATCGGGAGAGCTCCCTAGCCCTGAAATTACATATTAATAGTAGTGCCCGATGGTAGTGCCCGTGGACATGTTCAAGAAACAACTTTGAATATTCCAAGGTTTTTATGTCCAAATATATAACTTGAACTAGCAACCCCCTCCACCTCCGCCCCCCACCCCTACAACACCCATCGTGTAGACATTATCTCGACCGGCACGCACCGATCGGGTAGTTTGGCGTCGTTGTTGCTCCCGGACGGCCAGCCCTGTCAGCAGAGACGCTTGTTCGAAATATTCGCCATAATTGCCGTATATATCTAAGGAGCCCGGGACGAAGGCGAAGCCATCGCGGGAAAAGACGGCCATGACTTCTTGACTCCTCTCGTCGATAAGTTTCATATCTCCATAAGGTGTGCGGTGATTCCCCAGCGACCGTGTCTTTTTCCAAGCCAGGCTCCTCCTGTCGCCGTGAATATACATCTGAAAAGTATAGGACGGTGATACCAAACCCTTCTTCGCGAGGTGGATCTCATTGTCATTCTTCTCCAGTCTCACACTGCAGTTGGATGAAAAGCGCCGGAATTGAGCCAGACCGAGAACGGGCCCATCAACATCGGCATGATGAAGTGTCAGATCTGGCTTCTTAGGGGCGTGCGGGGAGTTTTCGATGAACAATCGATGCTGGGAGCCCTCGGCATCAAGGGTCGCTGCAGTGTAATGAGGGCCCCAGGCTTCCGCCACAACGAATTGGCGAGTCGACATATGACGTCTAAGCCGTCCAGTGTGTATATTTTTCTTATGATTGAATAATCGGAATGTGTAGGACGATCCCCTCATTTTATCTGCCGATCGAGAATGTGACGTAGGCTGGTTAGCCCCCACCGCCGATTGCGGGTCGTTGAACACCATCGCCAATAATCGTCGCCCATAGATGGCCCCCAATTTATGACCAGAAAATCAATCAATGGGCCGGAAGTTTTGTGGTGATATCTTCCACGGTTCGTGCTTGTTACTAGTAGCAATGTGTCCAATGTTTGAACTTGGTACCACTATGGCCCGAATGAATTCGAGATGGATCGTCTGGGAACACCTTGAAAGAGGTGGAGACCGTGTCCATCCGAGATCCTTCCAAGGTTGGAACTTCAAGTTGAAGTCGAAGAGCCATTACTAGGTCCCAGCACTTAACTACTTGTACTACTAGTAGATAGGCACAGTCTTATAACCCCGGGGCATGGAGCGCTACTAGTTACTAGAAGCAGTACTATTAGTATTATATTGGTTATCTTGCTAGGCATGTGATATGGCCTTATATATTTACCATTCAGAGGAGTCTCATGATTTACCAGAGCATTATTCGATATACGAGACTATCCAGTGGGGACCTGTGAAATATAAGAAATACCAACGTAATGAAAGACGTTGATGGATTTAGCTGAAGATGACCGACAAAGTGACATCCAATGGATATTATGAAAAACTGAGAAATGGTTACGAGACGATCGCGTGGGTGGCATCCCCCAAATTACGATACTTGGCCCTGGACGTGTTCTAAAAGTTCGTCCAGCGCCCAGGTGGTAGTTATTATATGCTCAGAAGACGTTCGAAAAGAACAGCCCTCATACTACTAACGCCTGGGGAATCAAAAGTGTTCCTCGCATGACATCAATCTTGCCTTTTAAACCTTCTCAATCAACTCGACTGCCTCAAAGCCCCCGACGATAGATAAAATAGAGCTAACTAAGGCAAACCTTGGAGGATGGATGTTTCCTCAGTGCGCTAGAGCACAGTGCCCAAGTGGCATATATATTACCGCAGAGGGCGGAATTTCTGTTCAGATAAAGAGGCTATTAGGCAACTAGGACCAGCAGCTGCGCATCATGATGATATGTTATAGTTGTAGTATATCATGTTAGGAGTGAAAGTCATAGGGTTTAATTTGTAATTGTGGCAAGCTTTGACGATAGAGATGTGTCATGTTGTGAGGTGATTTTCATGAAAAAGGCAGATTGATTCATCCTAGCAAAAGTTCAAGGGAGGGATAGATACCGAATTCTTGAACTAAAGAGGCTTCTGTACAAAATTCCTCCTAAAGTCTAAAGCCAAAAGTCCGAAACTTAAATCGTAAAATGCACCTCGATCAGGATTGTATTAAGGCTAGCTCGACCATCTGCCTTTGCCCTAATCTACTCCGGGATGTTCCGTATCTGCGGCCTGGAAGACCTGAAATATAATTGAAGGTCAATAAGCCGCAAATTAGAGATTCAAGCTATACTAATTTAGTATATGGACATGATTTCATCATGACGATTGTTTAGCCAAATTAATAGGAACATGATCTCTAGAAACTGTTCCCACTTTACTTTTTCATGCCAAGGAGATAAAGCCGCGTTGTGCAAGTCCAATACAAGGACTTGCACTAGATCAACGCAAATGAACCCACAGCCACGAGGAATTAAATGGTAATGACATTTTTCTGTTGGAATTGTTTGAGGGTCCAAAGTCTAAAAACCTCCATTCGCTCCACGAGAAACTCAATTACAAGTCTACTCCGAAGCTTGTTTTTCCAAAACTTAAAAACATAATGAGAATGGACCTTAGATAATACAAAGTACGCATGATGAGGTGGAAAGATGTCAAATTCGCTTTGGCCACAACTTCAATGATAGAAGGGATCCTTCGGCGAGAGAAAAGAGATATGGGGGTGTTATGCCGGGCTGTCTTTGGCATGACTGCTTAATGGGTACAAGTGCTAGTATTTGAGTTATAAAAAAAAAAGTACAAAATGCTAGGTTCAAGGGGTTGAATATTGATCAGATAAATCTCACTGACGGGGATGTGCATGCACGTCGGCAAGGGTAGAGGATCAACAATGCGACACCAAACAAGTTAGGCTTTCTACATCGAGCACACTTGCATATCTCAATTCTCTGGGATATTCCAGCTGCCAGGATATGCACAATCGAGGTGAAGTAGGTGTGTGGGTCAGGAATGCTGCGTGGAGGTTACTATCGGCTTAGATTCACATTCCCGATCCTGGATCTGAATCCTCTCAGTGGGTCTAGGTCTACTAGTCTGTCTGTTTTCCCACCCTAATTGTCTGATCTGGAACCACGAGGTTTGTCCATTTCGGGACTGGCTAAGCCTAAGGTAATCAAAATGGGCAGAAAGTCTTTTTTTTTTTCTCTGATCTTCAATGTTTGATTTTGATTTTGAGTTTCAATTTTTCGATTTTCTTTCAAATTTAATCTACCAAGTGGAATCATTCAATATCATGCTAGCTACGGTGTTCTAAGCGCTAAACACCTCAAACCAATTGTCGACAGCGGCCATTTAGGATGCGCCTCTCTCTAATATTGGCATTCAGCAGGCTTGCCGTAGCACTGGAGCTCGCTGAAAGCTCATGCTCGACAACAGTTTTGGTAACTGAAACAACAACATCGACTGAAATAGCTACAGCTACACCTCCGCCTGCTGGTAAACCTATCCCGTCTCAGTCTGAGTCCATGAGCAGAGTAGATACTTACGTCATATTTGCATAGGTGCTGCAGCGATCACTGTTGCAACCGATGACACTGGGAAGTTTACGGATATTGGAAACGCCATCTCCTACGCCCAAAAACATGCGATCCCGACAGTCACCGTCTTGGCTGGTACCTACCCAGCGGTTACCGTCTCTGCTACACCGTCAGTAGCTGTGATAGGTCAATCCAATAGTCAAAATGATTACTCCCAGAATAAGGTGACCATCACAGATGAGAATTCCGCACTGGTAATGGACGGAAGCATCGGTGGTATTGAATTCAAGAATATCAATTTCGTCAACACCGGCTTGGGAACAGCACTGAGTATCGGGGGTACCAGAATTGGTCTCTACAATTGCCAGTTCATCTCACCTAGTGGGATTGGAATTGCCACCAATCCGGGCGTTGCTGTGATAGCGAATAGCCTGATAAAAGCATCAGATACAGCCATTGATGGAACTGCAACTCTATACATCTTTAACACAGCAATCATTCTACTCAAAAACGGAGGCCGAGTTGCAGAAACCAAAGGCAGTATATCAAGCGGAACTCTTTTCAACTCCACGACAGTTCTAGACCGATGTACTGTATCTGGAAAGTCTGGTGGTTCCGATAGTCAAATATACCTTGCCGCTGCAAAGGGCCCTGGTTCGGTCGTTGTGTTTCGTGGCTCTGGCCTCGACAGCTCAATCGCGGAGTCTGGGGTACACATTGACGACATAACTCAGGACGATAAAAATCTATATGCGGAGTATGACGATACTGGTACTGGTAGCTATGAGAATAATATAGACAAACGTTCCGGTTACGTGAGTCTACTATCATCCGCTGACCTTGCTCCCTTCACAATTTCTGCGGTACTCGCCAATGCGGATCCAGAGGTGGCAATCTCGGACACTTCTTGGGTTGACTCTGCCGTTATATCTGCCATAGAAAGCGCGGACGTGATAGCTCCTTCGACTTCATCTTCCACCAATCCAGCTGGCGGGAGCTCATCAGATGCAAATGGCGACGGTGCTAGCGGAAATGGAAGCTCAACCGGTGGAAATGACAGTGGAACAGATAATGATTCTGGATCCTCTGGGGATAGTTCTGGAGACGGTTCTGGTTCAGAAGACGGCACTGGCTCAGGAGACGGTTCTGGTGACGGTACTGGATCTGGTGATGGCGCTGGTGATGGTACTGGCACTGGCTCCGGCACTGGCTCTGGTTCAGGAGACGGCGCTGGCTCTGGTGATGGCGCCGGCTCTGGTGATGGCGCTGGTGATGGTACTGGCACTGGCACTGGAGACGGTACGGGCTCTGGTGATGGCGCTGGTGACGGCACTGGCTCTGGAGACGGTTCTGGCACTGGCACTAGCACTGGCTCTGGCACTGACTCCGGAGATGGTACTGGCACTGGAGGCGGCACTGGCACTGGAGACGGTACCGGCTCTGGCTCTGGCTCTGGCTCTGGCTCTGGCTCAGGAGACGGCACTGGCTCTGGAGATGGCACTGGCAATGGCTCCGGCTCTGGCTCAGGAGACGGCGCTGGTTCAGGAGATGGTACTGGCTCTGGCACTGGCTCTGGAGATGACTCTGGCACTGGCTCTGGTTCAGGAGACGCCGCCGGCTCTGGTGGTGGCTCCGGAGATGGCTCTGGTGACGGCTCTGGCTCAGGAGACGGCTCTGGCACTGGAGATGGATCTGGCACTGGCACTGGCACTAGCACTGGCTCTGGCTCCAGCGATGGCTCCGGTGATGGCGCTGGCTCCGGCACTGGCTCCGGCACTGGTGATGGCGCTGGTGATGGTACTGGCACTGGCTCCGGAGATGGCGCTGGTTCAGGAGACGGCACTGGCGCTGGTGATGGTACTGGCTCTGGTTCAGGAGACGGCACTGGCACTGGCTCTGGTGACGGTACTGGCGCTGGTGATGGTACTGGCTCTGGTGATGGCTCCGGCTCCGGAGATGGCACTGGCTCCGACGCTGGCTCTGGTGATGGCGCCGGTGATGGTACTGGCTCTGGTGATGGTGATGGCACTGGCGCTGGTACTGGCACTGGCGCTGGTTCAGGAGACGGCACTGGCGCTGGTGATGGCGCCGGCTCTGGTGATGGCGCTGGCACTGGAGACGGTACCGGCTCTGGTTCAGGAGACGGCACTGGCACTGGCACTGGCACTGGTGACGGTGATGGTACTGGCTCCGGGTCCGGAGTTAGCTCTGGTTCAGGAGATGGCACTGGCACTGGCACTGGCACTGGTGACGGTACTGGCTCTGGAGATGGTACTGGCACTGGCACTGGCGCTGGTGATGGTACTGGCTCTGGTGATGGTGATGGCACTGGCACTGGTACTGGCGCTGGCTCTGGTGACGGTACTGGCTCTGGTTCAGGAGACGGCACTGGCACTGGCTCTGGTGACGGTACTGGCGCTGGTGATGGTACTGGCTCTGGTGATGGCTCTGGCTCCGGAGATGGCGCTGGTTCAGGAGACGGCACTGGCGCTGGTGATGGTACTGGCTCTGGTTCAGGAGACGGCACTGGCACTGGCTCTGGTGACGGTACTGGCGCTGGTGATGGTGACGGTACTGGCTCTGGTACTGGCGCTGGTGATGGCACTGGCGCTGGTGACGGCTCTGGCTCAGGAGACGGCTCTGGCACTGGAGATGGATCTGGCACTGGCACTGGCACTGGCGCTGGTGATGGTACTGGCTCTGGTGACGGTGACGGTACTGGCTCTGGTACTGGCGCTGGTGATGGCACTGGCGCTGGTGACGGCTCTGGCTCAGGAGACGGCTCTGGCACTGGAGATGGATCTGGCACTGGCACTGGCACTAGCACTGGCTCTGGTGATAGCGCTGGCACTGGAGGCGGCACTGGCTCTGGCTCCAGCGATGGCTCCGGTGATGGCGCTGGCTCCGGCACTGGCTCTGGTTCAGGAGACGGCGCTGGCTCTGGTGATGGCGCCGGCTCTGGTGATGGCGCTGGCACTGGAGACGGTACCGGCTCTGGTTCAGGAGACGGCACTGGCACTGGCACTGGTGACGGTACTGGCTCTGGTGATAGCGCTGGCTCTGGAGATGGCACTGGCTCTGGTGATAGCGCTGGCTCTGGAGATGGCACTGGCTCTGGAGATGGCACTGGCTCCGGGTCCGGAGTTAGCTCTGGTTCAGGAGATGGCACTGGCACTGGCACTGGCGCTGGTGACGGTACTGGTGACGGCTCTGGTACTGGCACTGGCTCTGGCTCTGGTACTGGTGACGGCTCTGGTTCAGGAGACGGCACTGGCACTGGCTCTGGTGATAGCGCTGGCTCTGGAGATGGCACTGGCTCTGGCTCTGGTACTGGTGACGGCTCTGGTTCAGGAGATGGTACTGGCACTGGCACTGGCACTAGCACTGGCACTGGAGGCGGCACTGGCTCTGGCTCCAGCGATGGCTCCGGTGATGGCGCTGGCTCCGGCACTGGCTCTGGTTCAGGAGACGGCGCTGGCTCTGGTGATGGCACTGGCACTGGCACTGGCTCTGGTGATAGCGCTGGCTCTGGAGATGGCACTGGCTCTGGTGATAGCGCTGGCTCTGGAGATGGCACTGGCTCCGGAGATGGCACTGGCTCTGGCTCTGGCTCCGGAGATGGCACTGGCTCCGACGCTGGCTCTGGTGATGGCGCCGGTGATGGTACTGGCTCTGGCACTGGTTCAGGAGACGGCACTGGCGCTGGCACTGGCACTGGCACTGGCTCTGGTGATAGCGCTGGCTCTGGAGATGGCACTGGCTCTGGAGATGGCACTGGCTCCGGAGATGGCACTGGCTCCGACGCTGGCTCTGGTGATGGCGCCGGTGATGGTACTGGCTCTGGTGATGGTGATGGCACTGGCACTGGTACTGGCACTGGCTCTGGCTCTGGCTCCGGAGATGGCACTGGCTCCGACGCTGGCTCTGGTGATGGCGCCGGTGATGGTACTGGCTCTGGCACTGGTTCAGGAGACGGCACTGGCGCTGGCACTGGCACTGGCATTGGCTCTGGTGATAGCGCTGGCTCTGGAGATGGCACTGGCTCTGGTGATAGCGCTGGCTCTGGAGATGGCACTGGCTCTGGAGATGGCACTGGCTCCGGAGATGGCACTGGCTCCGACGCTGGCTCTGGTGATGGCTCCGGAGATGGCGCTGGCTCTGGCACTGGCACTGGTACTGGCACTGGCTCTGGCTCTGGCTCCGGAGATGGCACTGGCTCCGACGCTGGCTCTGGTGATGGCGCCGGTGATGGTACTGGCTCTGGCACTGGCTCTGGTACTGGTGACGGCACTGGCTCTGATACTGGTGATGGCACTGGCACTGGCTCTGGCTCTGGCTCCGGAGTTAGCTCTGGCTCAGGAGACGGCACTGGCGCTGGAGACGGCACTGGCTCTGGAGATGGCACTGGCGCTGGCTCTGGCTCTGGCTCTGGTACTGGCACTGGCACTGGCTCTGGAGATGGCACTGGCGCTGGCTCTGGCTCTGGTACTGGCACTGGCACTGGTGATGGAGATGGCACTGGCGCTGGCTCTGGCTCTGGTACTGGCACTGGCACTGGTGATGGTGACGGCACTGGCGCTGGCTCTGGTGATGGCACTGGCACTGGCACTGGCGCTGGAGACGGCACTGGCGCTGGCTCTGGCTCTGGTACTGGCACTGGCACTGGTGATGGTGACGGCACTGACGCTGGCTCTGGTGATGGCACTGGCACTGGCGCTGGCTCCGGAGATGGTGACGGTACTGGCTCTGGCTCCGGAGTTAGCTCTGGCTCAGGAGACGGCACTGGCTCTGGATCTGGCACTGGCGCTGGTGACGGTACTGGCTCAGGAGATGGCACTGGCTCTGGAGATGGCACTGGCTCTGGAGATGGCACTGGCTCCGGCGCTGGCTCCGGAGATGGTGACGGCACTGGCGCTGGCTCTGGTGATGGTTCTGGTGACGGCACCGGCTCTGGTTCAGGAGACGGCACTGGCACTGGTGGCGGTACTGGCTCTGGAGATGGTACTGGTGCTGATGATGGTACTGGCGCTGGTGATGGTACTGGCACTGGTTCAGGAGACGGCACTGGCGCTGGCTCTGGCACTGGCTCTGGAGACGGTACTGCCGCTGGCTCTGGTGATGGCTCTGGAGACGGCACTGGCACTGGCACTGGTGACGGTAATGGCTCTGGAGATGGTGACGGTAATGGCTCTGGAGATGGTACTGGTGCTGGTGATGGTGACGGTACTGGCTCTGGCTCCGGAGTTAGCTCTGGCTCAGGAGACGGCACTGGCGCTGGTGACGGTACTGGCACTGGAGATGGCACTGGCTCCTCTGGTTCTGGAGATGGAAGCTCTTCCGGATCTGGAGACGGTGATGGAAGCACCTCTGGTGATGGAGACGGAAATGGATCCTTTGGTGATGGAAGTTCATCTGGCGCAGGAGATGGAAGTTCATCTGGCACAGGAGATGGATCGGACAGTAGCTCAGGCAATGGCTCTGGAGACGGCAATGGATCCTCTGGTGACGGAAGTCCATCTGGCTCTGGAACCGGTTCATCCGAAGATGGCAGTGGGAGTGCAGATTCCTCATCTGGTGGTGGTACTGCTGGTGGTGAGGATGGAGGAAGTGGAAAAGGAAGTGGAGATGATAGCGGCAGCGGCAGCGGTGGCTCCGTGACGGGCAACCCCCAACCGTCAACAACTCTCGTCGTCTCAATCTCCCCCTCCCCCGGTCAGTTTAACAATGTCACTGCCGCTCTTTCTGCCCTACCGGACAAAGGTGATTGTACAATCCTCATTCAAGCAGGTGATTATGAGGAGCAAATCTCTATCAACCGATCCGGGCAGACTATCCTTCGGGGAGAAACCGACTTTCCCAACGATTACACGCAGAACAAAGTCACCATTAAAGTCTCAAGCACCTCATCTAGTCCGGACATAGATGGAGATTCGGCTGTCATCAAAGTCAATACATCCGGCGCAACGGACTCTGTGGCTTTGTACAACATCGACTTTTTCAACACCGCCTCTCCCTTGGCCGTGAGAGATGCATTGGCCGCTGATTTTGATGGACGGGTGGCTGCTTACGGATGTTCATTCATCAGTAATCAACATACTCTTCTTGCCAATCAAGGCACCCAAGTATTATCGAATTGTTACATCGAAGGATCCACCGACTTCATATGGGGATTCTCAACCGCCTTTCTTCACCAATCATCCATCGCTACAAACGCACCGGGTGGATCGATTGCGGCACATGGGAGAGAATCTGACAGTTCAACGGGAGGGTTTGTCATGGATAACTGCAGGGTAATCGAGACGAACTCATCCGGCGATAATGATCGATCCTACGCCAACAAGAATAACGTTGGCACGACCTACCTCGGAAGACCCTATTCAGAGTACAGTCGTGTGGTCTACATGAATTCATTCTTGGAAAAGCACATCAATCCCGCTGGATGGACAATTTGGTCACAAAGCGGCCACCGGACCGGTCATGTCCTTTTCGGCGAGTACGGTAACTCTGGTCCGGGCAGTTCAGGCCACCGCGCACCGTACGTGACCAAATTGAACAAGAACGAGGCTGAGAGATACAGCTTGTCAAATTGGATCGGCGATACATCATGGCTTGACAGGAAAACCTATATGTACGCTCCTTCGTATGCACTGCCTGGTTTGGCAGCCTCCAGTACAAGCCCGGGTTCCTCGGAGAACGCTGTTCATGATGGAACCAAGCCACCCCCTGGTGCATATGTGGTCTCTCAATCAAAGGTGCCTGGTACAAAGAGTTTCAGCAGCATTCAAGAAGCATTGGACAGGTTGCCCGCTTCGGCTATTGGGCCATACACGATTTTCATCTTCCCGGGGACATACGAGGAGAAGATTACGGTCAGACAAGCTGGTACCGTCATACTGATGGGATATTCAGAATCACCAAGACAGTATTCCGATAATCAAGTGACAATACTCCATGTGGATGAACAAGACACGGCTCCCGGCGACATTAGTAGCCACACCGCCACTGCTTCCTTCACGGAGGGGATCGTGCGAGCGATCAATATCAACTTTTCCAGCACAAACGGAAAATTCGAGAAGAAAGCGTCCCTCGCTTTGGCAGTTGAACCTTCTAGCCATGTCAGTCTGTATGGCTGCCAGGTTATTGGCAACCAGAATACGCTCCTGGTCAATGGATTATTCTTCGCTTCGAATAGTTTGATTCAAGGCAATGTAGACATGATATGGGGTGGAGGATCAGGATATTTCCTGAACTCTCATATTACACCAAATCAAGGTGATTTGAGTCTTACTGCTGACCGGCGAGGTACTCGGACTAAACGTGGGGGTTTTGTCTTCGACCAATGCACCATTACGCCGGCGGACCATTCGGGATCTATATCGGGCATATCCCTCGGAAGACCTGAGAATTCATATGCGCGTGTAGCGTATGTATTTTCTTATCTGAGCTCGATTGTTGAGGAAACCGGGTGGGAAGAGGGCTCAAGTGCCATTCCTCGAACGACTCATGTGCTTTTTGGCGAGTACAAGAATAGTGGACCGGGGTCGGACACATCTCAGCGTGTCAACTTCGCGACTCAATTGGACGATACTACCGCTGCTCAGTTTGAAATAGCAAATTTTTTCTCAGAAACCTCTTGGGTTGACTTCGATTACTTTTCTGGCACTCCTTTCGTTGCCGGTCAGTCTGGTGAAACACCGTCGCCTTCGTCCTCGACCACTGACTCCGATCCTGAGAATCCGGCAACAAAGACCACCACTAGCACGTCTGTTACAACCGATTCAGAGACCTCTACAATTACAGTCACTGCAGCCGACGGGACCTCTACAACTACATCAATAAAAACCCCTCCCGTGACAGGCGCTTCTTCTTCCCATGTTATCACAACAATCCCCACCATCTCAACGACCATCCTCATCACTGTTCCGATTTACATCTCGACCAAGACGTTGACGATAACAATCGACGTTGAACCCACGATAACCGCTGCCTCCGCCATCCCTGCAACGTCAGCTGATAAGCCCGCTGTGGAGACTGTGCGTGCGAAGGATATCAACAAGACAGTTGAATCAACACTCTTAGTAACTCACACCAAGACCGAGTCGCCCTCCACCATGACAGAAATAACCACTGTGACCGATGCTCACACAATTCGACCTTCCCCCTTAACAACAACTCGGACTATCACAATGAATGTCAATCCTGGGCGAACAAGCACGCTAGAAGGGAAACCTTTGGTTGTTACCTCGACCAACACACTATCGGCAACTTCCACGATTAGATTTACCACAGAATTGAGTTGTATTGGATCGAAAAAGGCAAAACGCGCTGGTCCTACGCCCCTCGCAGCTCCCGCAATCACTACAACGGCCATTGAGCTGTCTACAGTCACATCCTTCGTGACAACAACTACTGTTACAGTTCCAGGTTCCACTTCATATTTAACTGATGTGATGACCAAAGCACAACCAGGCCATGGATCAGCTGCATCAGCCGCGATTGCAATGGCAACCACAACTGTCACAAAGACCTTCACTAAGACTATATCTTCCGGAGTTTCATTCATTACGATCACCAGGACGATGTCCACCTCAAAGACCAAAATTGGCACCGTGAAAACAGAAACCTCCACGACTACAATGGCTGGATCCACTAAAACCATAACCAATGTTGAGACTGTTACTTTGAATACCACGACGAAACCCTCTCCTTCAACGACTACGATCACGAAGACGTTGAAAGGGAAGTCAACCATTACTCTTCCAAGACTCACGTCAACAACCATTGAAACCAGTACGCACTACAAGGCAGCTCTCGTGACGGTGACCGCTCGTCCCACATCTACCAAAACTGAAACGCTTAAGACTACAACCACCACCGTCGAAACTGTGACGAAAACACTCAAGGGGGCTTCTACCTGTGACTCTTCTTGAAAAACCACACTCTATTCAACCTGTTCACAAGACCAACATACATACGACTTTGCAATTATCTTGCTCTTTTTTTCTTTTCTTTATTTTTCTTTTGCATGACCCACCCCAATCCCGAGGCGCGGTTAGACTGTTTGTGCTTTCTACTCTTTTTTCTTCTGCATTTCTTTTTTTTCTTTTCTTTCTTTTGTTTCTTTATATTCTTTTTCATTTCTCCCTTCTAATCCGAGCCCATGTAACTAAATTGTGGAACACCATACATTGAACTCAATCAACCTCCACCTACTCTGTCATATCTTTAATTCGTCAAGAAAAATCTTCACATAATCGCCTTCCAACATGAGACATTTTTCCTTCTTGCCATCCAATTCTTCACTAGCTTCTCTTAGGAGAAGAGCCCGTGTTCGGCGACCAAAGGTTCACTCCTTCACTCCCTGCAATGTTGTTTTCGTGGAGTGCGGCTCTGGACCCCGTCTGTTTGGCTGCCCCCCGATGCAAAAAATCCCCAAAAAAAAGAATCAATAAGGCGATGCATCTCCTATCGGCCTGCTATGTACAGCCAAATTCGGCTATATCGGTATAACAAAGGTCGCAAGGTCCGAGCAAAATGGCTGCGTTAGCCGGATTTGTCTCACAACCGACCCTAAACTGACTCGCGTTCGTTTATTCCACCGCCCTTCTGGAGTACAGCAGTATTCGAAATTGGCTTCCATGTTTTACACAGAGAAACTCCAAGCCGATCGTGAAACCGCCTAGGCTAAATTAAGTTAGACTACAGATCACCCCAGCGTGACAGAACGGAAGTGTAAACTATATGACAAGACAATACGTTGTGGCGGGTTCGCTCTGATTACGAGGTTTTTCCCAGTTATTCGTTGAGGTGTCGGTATCGTCACATGACGGAGTCTTAGCTTTAGTTCTACCTTCCCGTGAAGGGAATAACTTCTGGAATACATCGATCTCTACATCGACTGTGTGCCCTGGTGAATCATCATTTAAATACCATACGGTCCCACCAATAGGATCGGGAATTCTCAACGTCTGGGGTCACCACCTCGTTTCGAAGAGAAAAAAGCCGTCTATATCTTTTTCTAAATATAGAATAAAGCACCTGACATTTTTAGCGCCCGAAACATCACCGAATAGTGAGGCTGAGGATGGACTTTCCGCCCAAGTTGGGACCTTGCATCTACCCCGGAAACCTTGGAAGGCAGAGCATACATGGTATATGAGCTATGACATCTTCACATATATTGTTCGGTGACAAAAATCGGGGTAACCAGGTGGGAATCAATTACGGATCGGTCCATCTACCCCCGGGTAGGTTTCACAAGACCCTTACCAAGCTCAAATTGACTAATATTATTGACCCAGAGCGACCGGAAACCCCACCCACTCCCCTCTCAACCGTCCCGTTCCGTCGCGACCCAGACTTTGTCAGTCGTGATACACTACTCGATCAGATACATGAAAAGGTCTCCGTCCCAGGATCTAGGATAGCCCTTGTGGGCATCGGTGGTATCGGGTGAGTGCAAAGCAGTTAAGGCAGTGGGTTGTTGCTGACGGGCCGAAAGGAAATCACAACTCAGTATCGAGTACTCCTACCGAGTCCGATCTGAATCGCCGTCGACATGGGTTTTCTGGGTCCATGCAAGTAACGCGGCCCGGTTCGAGCAAAGTTTCCGGGATATCGCCGACCAGGCCAAGATTCCGGGGCGTCACGATCCCACAGTCAACATATACCAACTCGTCGAAAGTTGGCTCCGGGATGGCAAGAGAGGAAAGTGGTTACTGATTCTTGATAATATTGATGATGGCGGTTTTCTTCGCCAGCCCTCGGCAACAGGTCAGCAGAATCTGCAGGTCGGCCAAAGCAAAACCTCCACAAAGCCACTATTGGAATTTCTGCCCCGAAGCCCGAACGGATCAATAGTTCTTACAAGCCGGAGCCAAGAAGTGGCGTTGAAAATTGTCGATCACCAGGACATCATCAAAGTCAAGCCAATGGAAAAGCCCGAGGCGATAGAACTTCTCCGACGAAAAGTCGGGCTACCAGCAGAAACACCTGATATTCTAAAGCTAGTGGAAGAACTAGACTTTATGCCACTAGCGATCATACAGGCGGCCGGCTATATCGCACATCGAGCGCCCCGCTGTTCGGTATCGCAGTACCTAGAGATGTTTCAGAAGAGTGATCGCGAAGCGACAAAGCTTCTTGATTATGAGGCAGGCCACCCCTATCGAGATTGGGAGGCAAAGAATTCGATCCTGGTCACATGGAAAATATCTTTCGAGCATATTCGAAGTATAAGACCGTCGGCCACTGATTTACTTTCTCTTATGAGCTTTTTTGACCGACAGGGAGTCTCAGAGAATCTTCTCCGAGTCTATGACAAGATACAAAACAACACTTCGAGCTCGGAGGAAACCACGTTTGGGTACAACGACAATGATACAGATCATAATTTTGAGGATGATATAACAACACTAAGAGACTTTTCATTTATCTCCATCAATAGGGACAGCACAGTGTTCATGATGCATCGGCTGGTGCAACTAAGTGTGCACGTATGGTTGAAAGCTAATCGACAGCTAGAACGATGGAAGGAGCAATTTATCATGGCCTTGTGGCAACGGTTTCCCACTGGTAAATATGAAAATTGGGCACAGTGCCAGTCGCTCTTTCCACATGTGAAATCAGCCATGTCACAAAAACCAGAATCACATGACTTTCTAGAGAAATGGGCTACGCTACTTTATAATGGGGCGTGGTATGCACGGGAAATTGGGAATATTAGAGAATCACGGGATATGGCATCCGAATCGCGGAACCAAAGATTGTTAATATTTGGATTTGATAGTGAAAAGACTCTTGGTAGCTCTGCAATGTTAGGAGAAGCTTACCGACTTGAGGGACAGTGGGGAGATGCGGAGCAGCTCGAGGTGCAGGTCATGGAGACGAGCAAGACGAAGCTCGGGGCCGACCATCCTAACACGCTGACGAGCATGGCCAACCTAGCATCGACGTATAGGAACCAGGGCCGATGGGAAGAGGCGGAGCAGCTTGTGGTGCAGGTCATGGAGACTCGTAAGACAAAGTTCGGGGCTGACCATCCCGACACGCTGACGAGCATGAATAACCTAGCATCAACGTATAGGAACCAGGGCCGATGGGAAGAGGCGGAGCAGCTTGAGGTGCAGGTCATAGAGACAAGCAAGACGATGCTCGAGGCTGACCATCCCAACATGCTAACGAGCATGGCCAACCTAGCATTGACGTTCTGGAACCAGGGCCGGTGGGAAGAGGCGGAGCAGCTTGAGGTGCAGGTCATGGAGACTCGCAAGACAAAGTTCGGGGCTGACCATCCCGACACGCTGACGAGCATGAACAACCTTGCTCATACCCTTAGGTCGTCGGGTCAATACACAGCCGCTTTGCGGTTGATGGCGGATTGCGTTCAGCTTCTCGACCGAAAACTAGGCCCTGACCATCCGCATACTATATCTTCCAAGTCTGCTTTAAACGAATGGCGCGGGAAGGTTGACTCCCTGTCTTCACAGCTCACTAAACCGCCGACGGACACCAAAGAGGCCTCAATCCTACGCAATTCCACGGAAACCTCCGAGCAAGTTTCTAGACCTGGCGGTCGTCGTAAGCGGACAACAATATTTCGCCTCTTTGGCAGAAAGTAGGAAAGGCCTCTTTTCAATTTCTCTGCAGTGGAGCTTTTCTTGGTGATAGTTTATATAAATCATCAGATCAACATATTCTGTTATCACGAAGGTGAACGGCTCATATCTCACTAAATGTAAGATTGTAACATCAATAGCTAGAACCTTAGAAGGTTCTAGAAAATGTTTTGACTATATCCATAGATAACTTACGGGGCCGTATTAAGTCTCATGTTTTGCTCCATACGCAAAGACTATCCAAAACAGGGATGATCTGTAGCCTATTTTAATTTGCTTGAGGCAGTTTCATTATCGTCTTGGCGGTGGGGCTTGAGATAGTTTCTGTGTAAAACATAGAAGCCAATTTCGAACATTGCTGTAAGACCGAATGGATGCCTAATCATGGCGAGGGCCTCCCAATAAATACTACGGAGTAGTCAATACGGAATATCCACCTGGGCACCCAGTCAATAGTTAGTCATACCCACACACAATCCTGAGTAGGATCTATACTGCAATGCTCATGCATTGATGGTGCATCACAGCTGCATCGTGTTACCGAGAATGTTAGGCATTGACTAGTGTACTGCGAGGTGATTGGCAAACTGATTAAAAACCGGCACATTGGCTATGATAAAGTACAACTTGAACCAGAGAAGGGCCACCGTGGACCTTGGTTGACACCTGTGGGGATTCGCTATTCTTCACTGGACTGGGCTCTCATCGCAATGGATCGAATGCGTGAAAAGAATCCATGAGTATCAATCTGACAACTTTGGCATACCGGCCATGACATACTAGAATCAACAGCCCGTGGGAAACACTGTACGACAATTAGGATAACTGTATAGTATTAGACAATCACAAAGTATCAACGACTCGAATACTCCAAGGTTTACTGTCAGTGTACGAAAATGAATTTCTATCCAAAGAATCCGAGTCTTTTCTACAACCTACCCCAGGTGGGCACGGGCAGTCCCCAGCTTAAGGGCTTCCAACCTTGGAAGGTTGTCATCATGATATTTGGCAAACGTACCTACCTAGGCAGGTAGTACCTACGTAGGTACTACTAGTACTAGTAGTAGGTAGTAGTAAACTATATATCCATGGTTTTCATTCACTCATCTCTGTGCTATATAAGAACAATTATGCACATTGCCACACCCGTATAACAGGCCATGTCAACTGATCACCTCGTGACAGCCAATAAACTTACTAGAACGGTCATATTGACAGCAAGAAAGCGGTTTCCGACACGCATTTAGTCGATCCAGCAATGATGGTCATGGCATTCGATTCCTGTGCTAGACGATCCATCCTTGTCTATGAACAAACACCATCCAGTCTGGCCTGGATAGTCTTATCATCAAACCGCCCATCATCGCCCTTGTAATTGCGGAGCACCTCAACAGTCATCAGTCGACGAGGCGCTTTCCGACCTGTCATCAATTCGAATTGCGCAATGCCTTGTTCGATCACGTTCTCTAGTCCATCAGAAAGAACCCACGGTCGTCCAGTATCAGCCCGAATGCGACGCATTTGCAGGAGGAGAGGGGTGTCTAGGGGTTTGTAGGCCAACTTGAGGCAGTTAGGTTAGTATGAAAGTCATTCAGAGTTGGGGTTCTGGGTAGGACTTACTTCTAGAACAACACCCCCAGTCGGACTTCCCAGCCATTGAAGAGGCATCTCGAAGTTCGCCGGGGGCTCATCTCGATCCGGGTCGGCCGGTACACAAGACGCAATGAGACTAGGCGGATTGGCATCGTCTGGCCAGTCATCCTGAGTGGAACGTAAGATGCGCACCACATCCGCAGAATCAACCTGCGATGAAGCCCATGAGTTGAAGTGCCTTGCCACCTCGTTGGCTCGAGATTGCGTTCGGTTGTAGATGAAGATCTTCCGGCAGCCAAGTCGGAGCATCGCGTATATAGCCGAGCGAGCCATTCCACCTGCGCCGATGACTAGGCCTGTGGTTTTGGCACTGATTGCGTTACGCGGGGAGAGGTGGCGGGTAAAACAAGTCATGATTCCCACCCAATCAGTATTCTCTCCATACCATCCGAGCACAGGGCCAGCCTGGTTCCGTCGGCTAGCTTGCTCTCGAAGGGGGTAGATTGTACCGTCAGAGGAGCCTCGTAACGGCATGATAGTGTTAATAGCACCGATGGCCTCGGCGTGTTGACTCTTGGCAGCAAGTTTGTGGTATGTGTCGACTCGCCAGGGCTGAACAACACTCGACCCTCCAAATTGGGGGTCCTTGCGAAGGCGATCCAGTATAGCGAGCGAGGGGAGTCGGGGATGCTATATTGATGGCTCATTCCACAATGCTGGATGGCTGCATTATGCATCGCGGGCGATAAACTATATGTCACATTTGCGCCGAGAATGCAAAACTGTAACGGGTCTAGTACATAGCTCTGGAAAAGCGCTCGGACGGCGTCTCGCGATGTAATCTGTGAATCACGTTCGTTCTCCTCTGACCGAGTGATAGCTGGGTGCGTCACGCTGGTCAGAATTGAATTGAAAACTTGTGATGTCCGTCCAAGGCGACCGATATTATAAGCGATGAGGGGAGGATGTTCGCCTGGCATTGACCGAATGCGATTGGTGAATTCTAGGACTGTCGCGTTGTCCTCGCGTGAGGTTGCGACACGCAGGAATCGGACTAGCTGACAGTCCATCTTTTTTGCTTCTTGGTAGGAGTGCACGCACGTCTCGTCCTCCCACTTGATATCGGAAGACGGCTCAAAAACCCGTTGGCCGATAATCTTGGTCTTTCCTCGAGCCCGGATCACTCGGGCAAGTCGGGTCGGGTTCCGTTCGAGGTCGACAACCAGGTATTCGACAGCTAGTCGCAGTCCATGTTCCAATATATCGAAGTACTGCAAATCTGGCGCATCGGCCGCGCCAATGCCGGTGGGAGACGTGTCGACAGAAAGAATCACGGGGGCCTGCGCATTGCGTCGTAAGATCGAGACCTGTTTGCTGATCACATTCGGCATATCGGGGCCCCATCGGTCGACGCAGAGTTCAATGGCATCACCTCCCGATTCCAGCTCGGGGAGATTGACATTATCGGCGATGAGATCTGATGAGCGAATAAAAATGGCATGTGTATAGGACCGAAGTTCTGGGGGCGTCTCTAGCAACACAAATGGCGAATCGTAACTCGAGTGATTCACATCGACACCTGTCACAAAGCGAACGAAACGGGTGAAGTCTTCCTTGACTTCCTGCAGCTTAAACGAGTAAGCAGCGGATCGTGGGTCCGGAGTACCATCATCAGACCCGACGCGCGTCCGGTCCTCCACATTAAAGAACTCGAAATTGGAGCAAGTGCGGTGAAGTGGATCGCCCTCACGCAGAAGTCGGACCGACTGGTCCTCCAACCCGAGAAGCTGTTGTATGCGGTCGATATCGCGGACGAGATGCACGACAGGGTGTGTCTGAGAATAGAGGCGAAGGTGGTCCTGAACCGGGCGCGTAAGACTTCCGAGTCCGCACTCAATGACACAGCCGGTTTTATGATTGTCCAGCATCAATTTGAGCACCTCAATATCTCTGCGCTGAAACTCCTGACTGCCATATTGTTTGAGGTATTCATGTCGGGTGACGCCTGTCGCCTCGCGGAAGTAGTGATCTTCAGTGATAAACCGGCGCTTCAGGGCTGTGGCGGCGACAAATCCAAGGGACCGCTTGCCACAGCCGCGAATACCTACTAGCACCAGTGAGGCATGGGGGTCGAATGCGCGAGGGATAATCGGGGTGATCGGAGTGGTCGAGGAGGTCGAGGTAATTGTGGGAGGAGGAATCGTGGGGGAGGCGGAGGTGGAAGAATTGGGTTCCGCGTCATGGACGCGAGACTTCAAGTCAAGCATGAGGGCGGTTTCGAAGTTTCCTGGGAATATTTGTAGGTCGAGGCGAGGTAAAAGTGCAGGATGAGGCAGGTTCAACTACTTTGAGTACACGCGTGCCATGATCGGGGCAGCACCATGCATACCAACTCGCGCATTAAGGGGAAGTTGAGGGGCTACACAGCAGCAGTAGCGGCAGTAGTAGTAGCAGTCACGGTAGAGCAGAGCAATAGCAGATCTCGAGAAAGAGAAAATGTGGAGAGGAAAGTTCCCCGGCCGCAAACAGGTGAAGGACGAAAAGGTGGGGAGGTTTCTTATCGCTGAAAGTGCCGGAGGGGAAAGGAATTACCCGGTTGAATTGTAGGGAATATATGAACATCAGACTATGCATGGGATCTAAATAATATATACAACAGCTAAATATACACTTGGAGACTCACAGAGTATATCTATAGTACTAGTATTCATGGTAGTATTCTTATTTCCCAGTGTCACCAAATTTGTGCAACATTCGCCTCTATATTTACTCACTCATCCCCTCCCATCTCATCCCCGGGTTGTCCGAGCGAAACCCTGTCAGAGAAGCTTGACCTCCATCGACCATCTAGGTCTCTTTAAACTCGTACCGACCCTCGCGGTCTTGCACCTCCACCTCAATGCGTCCCTCCTCAATCTCCTTGCCATCCACTTCAATTGTGGCCCGCATCACATCACCCGCCTGGACCTGACCCACTCCCTTGGGGGTGCCGGTCAGCACAATATCGCCCTTCTCCAGGGTCATCACACGTGAGATCTGAGCCAGCTGGTGGTGGATCTGGTGTAGCATCAGGCTAGTCGAGTCCGCTTGGCGTTCAGTGTTTCCGACGCGGAGGCGCAGGAACGCGTCGTGGGGGTTCGGGATGCGCGATTTGGCAATTTCCTGCGAAATGGGCAGAAAGGTGTCGAAGCCCTTGGCGATGGACCAGGGAAGACCCTTCTTCTTGGCCTCCTCTTGAACGTTGCGGGCAGTCATGTCAATGGCGAGGATGTAGCCTTTGCGATGCACAAATGATGATTAGCAGACTATCCTATCTAGTCGGCCTGAAGCGAGCACGGGAAAATGAGAAGGCAGGGCACTAACTCTGAATAGCATCCAAAGCACCTTGCTTGTCCTCTGGGTCTAAATCCCGGACGGTCTTGCCGATGACCAGACCCAATTCGACTTCATAATGCAGGTTGACACCCTTGGGGCGGAGAACGGGGCCGGCGCCGGGGATAAGGATAGAGGAGGAGGGCTTGAGGAAGAAGAAAGGCTGCTTGGGGGTGGTGTTGTTCAACTCGGCGATGTGGTCGCTATCTCATGGAAGGTCAAGGTCAGCCAAGGCACAGAGGGCAGAGGGAGGGTGGAGTTCACGCACGCGTAGTTACGGCCGATGCACATGACCTTGCGGCAATTGGCGCGGATGGAGGCCATGATGAGTGGTTAATGGGAAAGGGAAAGGGAAAGGGGTACGAGGAGTATGAGAAGTCGGATAGCGGTGCAGTGGGAGGGGAGGAAGTTATAGCGGGAAATCCGAAGTGGAATGGAGGCGGAAGTGGAAGTCCGGGGGGGGGAAGCTCGGATGTCCTCCGGCGATGCGGAGAAGCCGCTTGTATCTTTAACCACTGGCACTTAAAAGGTGATGCAAGAGATGTGATACTAGAAATATTTGTATTTTGTATGGTTGATCAAATTGTCTGTACTATACTTAGGTAGGTACCTATGTAGATTCCTCGTAGTAGCTTGAACTCATAGCTAATGACGCCTGGTACTCAAGTTGTATATTTACAAAGTCGGCCGCACGAGCCGAGCATCTCGGGCTAACCAACCGATGGAACTGAGAGTGGTATTACTAGTAGTATCGAAGTTTAATTCTAGATTTACAATGCCAATACTATATATTTTAGGTATCCCGATAGCTTGCCGTCACGGTGTCTTCAAGCATAATAGGATTATGAGGCCCGCAGTGCCGTGGAGATGCCGCATCTTGAAGATACTAGTCACTTCAAGTTGTCTCTGGGCACTTCAGACCAATGGTAAAATTTGTCGCAGAAACAAGAATTCTGTATCCCAATCGGGATATGTGATACCCAAAGTATGAGGTTTATAAAATAGTAAGAAAAGGCAAAGTGATACATTGATGCATTGATGCCTTGATGCCTTGATGCCTCGGTATATGAGTCAGCTGTTGATTACTAATGTGGGGCTTGGACCCTGTGGGCGTCCAATTTCAATTTCCCTCTGCTTGGACCCTTTGGACTGAAGCGCCACGCTTATTATTTCCTCCAAAAAGAAGAAATGGGGGGTTGTACCCGTACTCCGTGGTGATACGTTCTCCATGAACCATTCTAGTACTCTAAGCTCTGTGCAGTTTCCACCTGGTCTTGCCAGACAGCCCACAGCACACGCACACCGATCTCCCGGTTCTCAGCGGATCAACGTGGGTCAATAAGTGGACTAGGGAACTCATTGTTGGTGCATCTCGGATCCTTAATTGACCTTAATGTCCCACAGCCTTGTCTTTCCCCTGGCGCGAGGGGGCTTTCCCCTAGACCCGATCGCGCCAAGCTGTCTTATATCTGCGGGCTGGGGCTTGTCGTATTCTTGGAGAGGCGCCAAGGAATACTAGTTTTCCTGGGAGAAGGTCATTCCATCGCCCCTTTACGGAGTAACTGTGGTATGCTAGATGTAGTATACTAGATATCGTATAGTAGATATACTATATCATATCATTCACTATCGTACTCCGAGTATACTGAAGGAACTGCCACCGCCACTGGGCCCACCGAACCCAGTGACACCCAGTGACACTCCCGCTTGGGTAAACCCAGTGACACCCTGACAACCCCATCTGGACCTTTTTCCCTTTTCCCCACTGTCAGCTCTTCTCTATTCTCCATTCTCTCTTCTTACTCCCCTTCCTTCCCCCCCTCATTTCTGATGCCCTACATCTTCCACTCGTTTTGACATGATCCTCTCCAACTGGATGGCCTCCCTCCTGGCCGGCTTCATCGCCGTCCAGGCGGCTTTCGCCATCGACATCACCGTTAACGATCAGGGTTCGTTCTCTCCTACTTCCAAGCATTTTCGCCCCGCTGACCCCAAGGCTTGTCTTTGATTAGCTTCCCTGTCCAAGGCCGCCAAGCAGGTCGCAACTGACATGATGAGCTACTACAACGATCGCGATTCAAAGAATATCCCCGGAAAGTTCGACGGTACTTGGTGGGAGGGTGGTTCCATGTTCATGATCCTCATTCAGTATTGGTTCTTGACCGGTGATGATCAATTCAACGCCGCCGTTCAAGAAGGTATGTACTGGCAAAAGGGCGACGACGATTTCTTCCCTTCCAACTACAGCTCCTATCTCGGAAACGATGATCAGGTCTTTTGGGGCCTCGCCGCCATGACTGCCGCCGAATTGAACTTCCCCGAACAGGACGGTCAACCGTCATGGGTCTCTCTCGCGCAGGGTGTGTTCAACACCCAGGTTCCCCGCTGGGACACCACCACCTGTAAGGGTGGTCTACGCTGGCAGATCTGGCCCTACCAGGATGGCTACCAGACCAAAAACGCCATCTCGAACGGTGGTCTCTTCCAACTGTCTGCTCGGCTCGCACTTTACACCCACAATCAGACCTACGCCCAGTGGGCCGAACACATCTGGGACTGGAGTGCCACCACGCCACTCCTCAAGGAGAAGAACTGGAATATTGCCGATTCCACCACCCCCGCAACACAATGTACAGATCACGGTGACTGGCAATGGACCTATAACTATGCGACTTACATCAGCGGTGCCGCCTACATGCACAACTACGTATGATCTTCCCCCGCATTCCACTCTCCATTCTTGATCCCACGCGCCGATCGCTAACCACTCCACATGCACACAGACCAACGGAACAGAATCGAAATGGAAGGAAGGTGTTGAGGGCTTGCTGGGCACCTCAGAGCAGTTCTACCCGACCAAGGGTTTTGGCAAGGACGATGGCTCGATATTGGTGGAGATCACCTGTGAAGCGATCGAGAAGTGCGATCGTAACCAGCGAACCTTTAAAGCCTACTTCGCTTCTTGGCTCGCCTGGCTGACTCTGATCGTTCCGGGTACATCTGATCAGATCATGCCGAAGCTCCAGACCTCCGCAGTGGCTGCCACTAAGACTTGTGTCAAGAATGGCCACCTCTGTGGCATCCAGTGGTACATGCAGGCCTCGGATGGAACGGATGGCTTGGAGCAACAGTTGGCGGTGCTGGGTGTTCTCAACGCTAATCTGGTCCCATTGAAGAACGCAGCACCTTTCTCATCAGACAACGGCGGTACTTCGAAGAGTAACCCGAATGCTGGTACCAACTCATCCAGCACCAACACCGTCATCCAGAAACCCATCACGACTGGCGACCGAGCAGGTGCCGGAATTCTCACCGTCATATTTGTGACGGGTTGGGTGGTAGCGGTTACCTGGATAATTCGTGGTGGTTAAGAAGAGGTTCTCCAAAGACTTCTACTATTACCCTTTTTTCTCGCTTCTTCTTCTCGCGTTCCTTTGGCGACCCCGTGGGTGCTGTCTTGTCTTATAAATTCCCTTTTTCTTTTCTACCTGTATTTATGTTGGACTTCCCTGCCAGAAGTTCTTTCCTCTTTCTCCTTCCTTTTCAACTCTTGATACTGGCGTGGCGTGATGTGGCGTGTACCTGGGATGTTCGGCGTCTGGAACTCTGCCTTTTATGACTTTTCTCCGAACAATGGACTGCACCTCGATTGACGAGACTGCTTTCAATTAAATCTGGATTACTTACTTGCAGCATTGCAGTATTGCAAGTAGTGACTGTGACTATTTTGTAGGGTTCAAGTAGAGCCATGAGTCATGTCGATCACGAAGTACGGGGTATCTACAATGTTGGGTGGGAGAAGTTACCGAGTTGCCGTTACAGTTGCAGTTGCAATTTACATATGACAGACGGCGGGGATTACTGTAACGCTAGGGGCTGGGCACATTTCATATGAAATTGAATTGTACTCTCATACGGAGTAACTGCACTCCCAATGCGGTGAACCCAATTTATTGACAGGAGATCGCCCGGTCCAGACGCAATTGGCCAAATGTTAGGACGTTAAATGGTTCATGATGTACGGAGTAAAAAGTCCTACCAGTACGTGCTACGGAGTATTTAAATCCGAATCACTTTCCAATAGATACATTAGTGTTGTACGGAGTACATTCAAAGGCCAGCCAACCACCGTCAATATTGGCTGAAACGCACACGCAATTGCAAATCGAGGGGCGCAGGTAGTGTACAGTACCATACTGTAATATACTCTTGTTTACTCAGTAATTACACAACCCCCGGGTAGAGATTGTAGATTACAGCATCAGTACACTGCCGTTACATATCTGGTAATATGCAGTACACAATCATTACACACAATCCGTCAGCCTTCAGCCTTCCTCTCTCTTCCGGCCCCTTCGACCTCCACCTCCTTTTTATCCTTCATCACTTCGTCTATCTCTAGAGACCTTCATTATCTCTTGTTATCCCACGAATTCTCTTTGTCACTTTATCCTTCCGAGTGGGGGATGATCCGCTACCCAACCTTCGACCTCGCTCCACTTCCGTCTTTTCCACTGTCATACACCCCAATCGCCGCAATCAACTCATGAACCCTTCGGTCCTCACCTCTTCGACCCCGCGACTCTCCCTGATCATCTGCACACAGTTCTGAAGTTCCCATCATGCGTTGGCGGCTGCCGGGCGCCCGTTCGACCCTCCCCGCCAGCGTCGCCCTCCTCCTGCTCCCAACTCTGGTCGCTCCGCAGCAGCAACCAGAGCTCCATGATTCGGCTTCACCCTCTCGAGTCTCCGTGCCCTTGGCGGCCGGGACAGACACAACACACCATGCGGCCACTATAGCCGCTCCTCCCATCGTCAAATCCAACGATGCGAGCGCCCTGGCAACTCTGGCTCTGGCGGGCTCTGGCCGCGCCGTTCGAGCCCCTCCTAGCCAGGCCAGCACCTCTGCCGGCCTGGTTTCGCAGCTTAACGCGCGGTCCTTGCAGGACTGGGAGGTTGAGGACTTTGTCTTGATGGCGACCGTCGACGGAACCCTTCACGCCCGAGACCGGAAGACCGGTTCTCCCCGCTGGGCCCTGGAGGTTCCCAGCAGCCCCTTGGTTGAAAGTATCTACCACCGGGCTAATCGATCCAGTTCTAGCTTCGACGAGACACACCCGGAGGAAGATTTTCTGTGGATCGTTGAGCCAAGCCAGGACGGTAGCTTGTATATCTACAGCCCCGGAGAAAATGCCGGGCTACAAAAACTCGGCCTCACAGTTAAGCAACTAGTCGACGAAACGCCCTACTCCGGTTACGAACCTGCTGTGACGTACACCGCCCGCAAAGAAACAACCCTCTACACGATTGATGCTCGGACCGGTAGCATTATTCGAGTGTTTAGCTCGCGGGGACCCTTCGCCACTAGACACGAGTGCCAGAAAGTCAATGGGCAGGACTTGGACTCGGACGACGAGGAGTGCGAGACAACCTCTGGTACGCTGGTACTGGGTCGTGTCGAATATGCAGTGGCCATTCAAAATACCGAAACCGGTGACCCAATTTGCACATTGAAGTATTCTGAATGGGCACCAAATAATCGCGATATCGATCTCCAGGGCCAGTATCTCCAAACCATGGACCAAAGCCATATTTACAGCATGTACGATGGTGTTGTATTGGGATTTGATCACTCTAGGATGGATCGGCCCCGTTATACGCAACGATTCTCCTCCCCTGTGGCTCGCGTGTTTGACGTGGTACGCCAGCGCCCTACCAGTAAAGAAAAACGAGATGCATCGACACCATTGGTTCTGCTTTCGCAGCCACTTCAGCCTCCCGACCCAGACTACGCCTCGGATGATCGGGACCAGCGGGTTTTCATCGACTCCACCGCGGCTGGGGGGGTGGTTTGCCTTGTCTGAAGAGACCTATCCTCTCGTCACGGGTCGTGCCCCGATGGCCCAGTGCTATAACAAGGATTTCTTTCGCCGAGGCCAGCCCCTGATGAGTCTCACCCAACCTCAACAGCGCGATGCACTCGCTGGTGTTCACTCGCTGAGCGGCCCGACCGTTGTCCCACCTGTTCCCCGGATCGCAAGCACTCCCGAAGTATCCAACGATACCCCAAGAGATGTCCTGCGATCGGAATTGGCGCTTCCTCCTGCCCTGCGACACAGTACAATCATTCGCAAGAGTTGGGACAATGCTCTAGACATTGTTGTGACAATGATCCTGCTGTTTATCGGCACTTTCATCTACTTGAATTCCCACCATATTCGTGACCTTGCCAAGCAGAAGCTTGATTTGAAGAATATTATCAACTCCAATGACAAGTCGTTTTCCACTCCTGCCACACCGATTGTTGGCGCGACGCCTGACATAAAGCGGACATCGACTCCTGTTCGAGATGCCACGGCTGGATTAGTGCCAGAGGTCACTGTCGACCATGTTGATGTCGACATGAGAAACAACTTCTCTGACAATGATGCCACCCCACGGCCATCCCGGGATCAGAGCAAGCCGCCAGACTCGGGGCCCCGTGTGCAAATTCGCGAACCATCTCGTGGCCCTGATGAAGGAGATGACAAGCAAGAAAATGACAAGCCCAAGAAGAAGCGTTCTCGAGGCTCACGAGGTGGCAAGGCACATCGTCGCAAGGGTGCCAAACCCGCAAGTGAGAACGGAGCGAATGAGCAGAATAACCAATTGACGCCCAACGCCTCGATCCATTCAGACCACGGCGTTCCCCTCACTCGCACTGTGTCAAGCGATGTTGTCGACATGACTGCTGATGGCGTAGTCCGCATTGGTCGCTTGGAGGTGTTCACTGATGTTGTGCTGGGCCATGGTAGCCACGGCACTGTTGTCTACCGGGGTGTCTTTGATGGCCGAAATGTCGCAATCAAGAGAATGCTGATGGAATTTTATGATATCGCCTCTCATGAAGTTGGATTGCTGCAGGAGAGTGATGATCACCACAATGTCATTCGCTACTTTTGCCGTGAACAAGCCGCAGGTTTCCTATACATTGGCTTGGAACTCTGCCCCGCTTCTCTCCAGGATATCATTGAAAGACCTTCCCAGTTCCCTGAGTTGATTCAAAGCGGTCTCGATATGCCGGATGTTCTCCGCCAAATCACACAGGGTGTGCGTTATCTTCACTCTCTCAAGATTGTGCATCGTGATCTCAAACCCCAGAATATCCTAGTGGCCATGCCCCGTGGCCGAAAGGCAGCCTCGAAAACTGCCGCAAGGGCCCTTCGCCTTCTCATCTCGGACTTCGGTCTATGCAAGAAGCTAGAAGACAATCAAAGCTCTTTCCGAGCGACCACCGCCCACGCCGCTGGTACCTCTGGTTGGCGTGCTCCGGAGCTCCTTGTGGACGATGACACTGGCCCTCTGATCCAAAACATCGAGTCGCAGCATACCGAAACATCCGAGCCAGCTGTGGTAGACCCGCAGACCAACCGCCGTGCTACTCGGGCCATCGATATCTTCTCCCTTGGCTGTGTTTTTTACTACGTCCTTACTCGTGGTGGCCATCCGTTCGACAAGAATGGCAAGTTCATGCGGGAGGCAAACATTGTCAAGGGTTACTTCGATCTCGAAGAACTAGATCGTCTTGGCGACTATGCCTTCGAAGCCAAGGATCTGGTTAGCTCCATGTTGTCACTTGATCCACGCCAACGGTATGCATCTCCTTCAAGGACCCCCACATGCTGTTTCTACTTTACTAACTCCAACCAGACCGGACGCAAGTGGTGTCCTCACACACCCATTCTTCTGGCCAGCATCCGACAGGCTAAGCTTCCTCTGTGATGTCTCAGACCACTTCGAATTCGAGTCCCGCGAGCCCCCATCCGAAGCACTGCTCTGCCTCGAATCCGTCGCGCAAGAAGTCATCGGACCGGAAATGGATTTCCTCAAACTCCTCCCACGAGACTTTAAAGATAACCTTGGCAAACAGCGCAAATATACGGGTTCCCGGATACTCGATCTGCTCCGCGCGCTGCGGAATAAACGCAACCACTACAACGATATGCCGGACCAATTGAAGATGCATATCGGTGGGCTGCCGGAGGGGTATTTGAATTTCTGGACCGTCAGGTTTCCCAGTTTGTTGATGTGTTGCCATTGGGTTGTTGTTGAACTCGGGTTGACGGATATTGATCGTTTCCACCGGTATTTTTCATCGCCGGATGAGTAGTTGGAAGTGTAGCTGGTTGAAATAGTTATGCTATCTATTTGAATTCCTTGGTTATACCTAAGCAGTTGATCACGTATTTTTCAGCTCCCTTCTAGTTACTGGTAGCATATGGCAGGTATGACGGTACTACCTTCTCTATGTTAGTTAGCAGTAGGTGTGTTCTGTGAGGGAAGGTGCCACCGGGAACCATCCAGCGGACCTGCCAGTACTAGTGGAATAGCATGACCTACTGCCTGCAGTTCTACTATGTTCATCCCCCATTTATCTTTCACCTTCCTTCGTCATATCTATTATCACTTACTCATTCACCATTCCTATTGTTTGCCCGACCGTCATTCCTCAGTGCCCGTTGGTGTTTGCCTAACTTGACCAGTCGGAAAAGTGGTGCCTGAGGCTGAAGGAACCACCGCGGCTCCGCGCAACAACTGCTTGTCACTGTTTTCTTCCCTTCACCTCACCTCCAGAACCTGAACCTGCCCGTCCACCGTTCAGCCTTTCGCAAGCATGGTTCTCTTGCGCCTGGAGGTCAGGGTTTATCCTAAGGAACCTCCACCAACCCTCTCTTCTGAAGCCAGTGGCTCAAATACGAGCGTTTTCTCGCGATTGATCGGAACCGGAGTGGGAAACCGCAATAAAGAGCCCGAGCAGAATGTTGACCGGCGCGACAGCGACGAGTTGGGAGAAGCGAACCCGGCTAAGCCATACGCCTCGTTCCTTTTGCTGCTCAGAAATTCGGAGGATCTCACTTTAGCGGATCTTGCTCGCAGAATTTGTATGGAGTGGGCTCACTTCCGATCCGACCAAGAGTGAGTGAGCTCTGCCCCAGCGCCATATTGAATACCACGTCATTTTGCTGACCCAATGGACAGACCTCTAGAAATTAAGAAACTACTCGACGAGGCAAACCCTACCGTTGACCTTAATTTATTCATGACGGTTGCCGATGTCTTTGTCGACAACGGCAAAGCATTCTCCGACGGCCACGACCAGCGAGCAATTGTTCGCGTGATACAAAAGCCCGCCAGATACGCGCCCCAGCGATTTTCCTCAGTTGTGCAGGACTGGGATGGTGCGACGAATAATGGATATCAACGCAACTCGCGTGTGAGGAACCAATTCAACCCAATTGCGGAAGAAGAATATGCCCCCGCTTCGGCGCAGGAGTCCCCTGTTGAACAGACATATCACGATGCGCCCACCCCCTCCATAGAATTGCAGCCTCAATACAGTCAAGATGAAGCGATTCCTGGCACTCCAACAATTCGGAGCTCGGGAAGTGAGGAGCTTGGCGACTCGCCAAGTCCGGAGCAAGGCCACAAGTCCAAGAAGCGCAAGCCCAGTCCAGGGGCTAGTGGGCCCGTCAAACAACGCCGACTGGGTGGAGAAAATCTGAAGAATACGGAGGCCAGCGTCGCCAGTCCCAACAGGAAGCGAGTTAATGTGCCCACTTTCGCGAGTCCGCGTCGGAGAGCTAGCCTGTCTGAGCGGTCAGCTACGGGCAACAGTCTTGGACTAGGCGTCACCTCGAGTCCGTTATTCAAGAAGTTAGCGAAATCCGATACACCCTCAAGTCAGAACACTGGGCCCATTTCCACTCCAAACAATGTCGCGACTCCTTCAGGGAGCATGCCCCCACCATCAGCAATCCGCAAGTCATCTCCAGCAAGCATCCATTCATACAAGAGACGGTCTGTTTCATTCAATGAACCGATCCTCAACTCCCAGTCTACCACGCAAGCCAGCTCTTCCAAGACCAAAAGGCCGCAATCGAAGCATTCAAAGCCCGCCAACAAAACTCCTGTCTCTGGTTCAAAGGGGTCCCCACATGTCCCGTCCAGTAGTAACAAGGCAGCTCCTGTGAACCAGCAGGACCTAGATGAGCAATTTGCTCGTATCCAAAAGGAGGTGAATGAGAAAAGAAGCCTAGAGAAGAAACTAAAGGATCCAACCACCGAACCTGCGGCCAGGTCGATTGTGGAAGCAATACTCCATATATACAGACAAATCGACGCAGCCAGAAAGGAGAGACGTGAAAATAGCCAAAGTGACAAGGGCCATCGTATCACGAGATTAGAAAGAAAGATTCCTCCTCTCAGGAAAAGACTCGTTAGGATCGAGACTGGACCCACTACAGAGCCACAACAAACAGTGACTGAAACATCAGAGCCTCGAGGAGAGCCTGAGACTGAGCCGCAGCCGGAGGCCCAGCGCTTATTGCCTGCAGTTGAAGCAAGGGTTACCCGCTCTATGCGCTCCTCCGCTGCAGCTCCACCAATTCCAAGCCAAGCACCAACCTGGTCCTTCATCAACGCCGTATCTGCTCCTGCGCAAAAGCCCGTGACCCCTCGAGAATCTCAAAGCCCGGGACGCAGAGGCTCACGGTCTTCGACAACTAGTTCTCAGGCACGCCTGCCTAACCCGTCATCTATCAGTCGCCCGGGCCGCTCTCCTTCGGTTGTGATTTACAAATCGCCCAGACGAGAATCTCAGTCTGGATCTGTCAACAAGAAGACCCCCATCAAACCACAAGTTCCTGCTGAAAATACAGATATCGATACGGAGATGAAGGATACAGACGAGAACGATGAGGTAGCGACTGAAGTGGCTACTCAGGAGACTACTCAGGAACAAACCGAGGAAGCGACGGGAGAACCCAGCGCAGTGCTCAACAACGAAGCTGACCACCCAGTCATCGACGATGCTAACCCTGTTGAAGAACACGATGACCCCGAAAATGATCCGACTAGGGACGCCGAAATGACCGATGACTGGGAAGGATCTGCGGAGGTTGTTTCAAATGGGCTTGTTGATGATGCGGCCATGGTAGATGAGAATGACGAGGAGGGAGATGATGATAAGGATGACTTTGTTGATGATGTGCCCGAGGAGTCAGAAGATGAAGAATACCAAGATGCCAAAGATTACGAAGAATCTAGCGAAGGTGTTGCCATTGAAAACGTTCATCTTCAGGCGGAGGAATCGGATGAATGCAACGACCAAGTTGGAGCTCAAATGAACGAAAGCAACGAATCTGAATATGAAAGTACGGAAGTGCCAAATGGCAATGGCAATCTAGAGGTTGCCTCGAACGGAAAACCCGATTCTGAGTATCAATTATCGAAGAGTGACGAATCTGAGTCTGGCTCTGAGTCTGATCCTGAGTCTGATTCCGAGCCTGGTCTAGAACAGTAAGTCTACCATCGATAATCTTGAAGCCTGGTCATCCCTAACTGAATATTTTCTAGGTTGCCTTTCGTGCGCAGGTCTCCCAGAAAACAGCCGAATACCCCCAAACCTATCCCAAGACTTCAATCCAGTCAACAGCTAGTCTCCTCCCAGCCGAAGCCAGCCCCTTTGGTTACGCTTAAGAGTCTCCTGCAAGCTGCTAAGGAAGAAGCTGCCCAGGAAGAGTTGATGCGCCAGCAAATGCTAGCTTCAGCTTCAGATACTCCAGCCAAACCTAGTGTCCTCGACTTAACAGACGATGAGAGCAGTGATAGCGACGGCAATGATAGCTGTGGTGATATCACCTACAATGGTGATTCCCACAAGTCGCGAAAGCCAGTCCTGAGTTAGGTGGATTCTGTCACTTTATGTGAAGTGATTGAAATAAAGCAAAGCAAAGCACCTGGGCAGGTAAATTGGTCGAATGGTCTTTGCTGTGACGCGGTCTCGTTCGATTCTCGGCGATACCATTTCTGTTTGATATCCCCCTTGTATTGTATTGTAGAGAGGTGAACTAGCACAGATCTAGGAATAAACAACTGCAACGGATTCGTGTCTCAATGTCTAAACTACTACTTGATCCTTTTCAAGGCACATTCGCACCGCTATCCACCTTCTCGACATTGCCTTCCTCCAGCCACTCCTTCGGGGGAGCCTGGACTTCGTAATTCCAGTTCATATCATCGGCAATACCACCCGACTGGATCCCCCGAAGCGTCTGCAAGAGTTTCACACACACCTCGCCACCCTCACCCTTCTCGCCAGATTGATATTCAAACTTCTCCCCGCGAGAGCGCATCGTGATACTCCGAACCGGCACCAGTGCCGCCGCCGTACCTGAAGCAAAGACCTCATCAAACTGGCCCAACTCCTCATACCCGACCCGACGCTTTTCCACCTTATATCCCAGCTTCCGCGCAATATCCGCGACCGACGAAGCGGTCACCGAATCAATCGCATTCCGGCTATCGGGCTGTACAATAGTCACAACATCCCCATCCCGCCGCACGCCCGCGAAAGCCGAAGTCGAAAACTCATCAATCTCACTGCGCGTCGCACTATCCAAATGCAGCGTAATCCCGAACCCCTCATTCCGAGCCTTATCACTATGTCGCAGCACGGGCGCGTAGTTCCCGCCAACCTTCGCATCACCCGTACCATGCGGCGCAGACCGGTCGAAATCCTCCAAGATCAACGCATCAACCGCATGGGCTCCGTGATAAACACCCGTCGGCATCACGAAGACCGCCAACGTATACCCGTCCGGCGGACTAAGTCCCAATTGCGCAGAGGAACCGAAAAGAAGCGGACGCACATACATGGCCGCGCCAGACTCATGCGGCGGGACAAATTCGGCATTGGCACCGACGGCCAGCGCGACGCATTCCTGGAAGAGATCTTCCGGGACGGGCGGGATGGAGACCACGGTAGCGGAGTGCTGCATGCGCTTTGCGTTGCGGTCGGGTCGGAAGATGGTGATCTTGCTGTTGCCGGCGTGGCGGAATGCTTTTAGGCCTTCGTAGACTTGTTGGCCGTAGTTTAGGCCTGGGGCCATGCCGTGGATGTTTAGGAAGGGGGAGGCCACGAAGCGTGGACGTGACCATTGGCCGTTACCGGAGGTGGAGAAGTGGCATTCTACATGGCCGTTGACTGGGAGGATGAGGTTAGCTGGAAGTGAAGTGGTATGGAAGTGGATTTGACTTACCCTCTCGCACTTTGAAACCGATGTCGTTCCAGTCGAGAGCGGCGGGAGGTGGGGGAAACATTGCGGGGGTGGATCAAGCGGGGGCGGGGGAAAGGAAGAAGAGAGAAGAGCAATTGGTATTGGTATTTCTATCTGTAGGGGGGAAATGCAAATCAAATAGTAAATTGTGAGGGCAAAGAGGGGAGAAAGAGAAGAGAGGTGGAAAAAGGAGGGGCAGAGCAAAGTCAAGCTGACGAAATGCACTGGCTGTTTTGGGCCAGTATTACGCAGCAGGAAATTACTATTGATGGTTAGTCCAGGATTATCTAAGATCTGATTTACTATTATTAGGAGTACTCTTAGTATTGGTGTTAGCCCTCAAGCCCAATACCATTGCTTAATGCTACCACTGCAGGTATCACGCATATACTAACTAGTACTTATGATCATGATATCATACAATCGAATGCTCTGAAGCTACTAGTAGTTAGGAAATATAGACACAACCGCCTCGGTGATTCCATTTCTGTAATACAAATCAATTTCAATGATTCTTCCATAAATACAGCCTTTCCTTCGGCGTTCCTCATTCCTCATCCCCCACTAGAATATCCGCTGGATTCCGCACGATCCACCGGCATGTGGCTGAAGGACTGTAGACGCTCGCTGCGCCCAAATACCGTCATCAGACACACTTTCAATCCTTCGGGCACTTCGTGCTGTGCAAACTTCTGATCACAACCTAGAGTTTGCTACTCATTCCAGGCGCGAAGTTACTTCCATGCCCTTGCCCAAGTGTTTCCACTATCCGGTCCACACTTTCTAGAAGCCACACACTCCCATCATCACTAGCCAACCAACGCTCCCCTCCAAGATCATCTTTCATTTCCTGGTGAAAATTATCATCATCAAATGCCTTTCGAAGTCCATATACGTGAGACAATAGCTGTGGCCCAACCCCAGTTTGCGCTCGTAGACAAGCGATGCCCAGTATGGAAGTTAAGACTCTGCCAACGGTGACCGGCATCGCTCCCGGCTGTGTGGGCGGGTCTGAAAAGAGGTTTCCATATTCGCTTTCTACGATATGCACTGGAAGGTCTGGATGAGCCTTACCAAGCTTATCAAACAGCTTCGACTCAAAAGGATAGTAGACAGATTTCCAGAGGGTTTGGCCACGCAAAGACACCATGTCGACATTCTGAGACGCTAGGGATCTGTTTCAACTGGCTCAGTATCTTGATACTAGAGGCTCTTGGCCAAACATACCGGCGTGATTTCGTAGATAGGTTTTCAGCTATGATCTGAGGCAGCGCGGCATGAAACTCATTGAGACAATTGATGGTCCGAGGAATCTATTTCCAGTCAGTTCCAGGCCGCCGAAAAATGTCCATGGCAAGTAATGTTTACACCATTGAATCCGAGACATTTTAAACCAATTTCCCTGACTAACTCTGCCAATAGGACCCTTTCATTGTGCGACTTCGATGCTGAAACCTGCTCAAAGAGCCGATTTAAGGATTCAGGAGAATTCATCGTCATCGTTGCCGCGGCCTTTTTGATTACGCAGCGTCAGTATGATTCTTTTTTTTTTCGTTCTTCATTTGAGTATCTATTTACTGCGGCAGTGAGCCATGGCTTAAGTCCCACGCCACGGTATTGGGCATCTTTCGCGATTGCTTGGTACACAGACAGGACGTTGGAGGGGGCTGGAACGGTTCCTGGTCGGGCGTATGGCGCGTTGATCACAGACTTCAGCTTCGATGATAACTTGGACATACTGAGGACTAGAAATAAAGAGATGAGGTTTAATGCGGTGTTTGAATATAACTGGAATATGCTCTCTTTGGAGTTTATATGTAGCTATTGCATTCAGTCATTGACCATCTCAAAAATGCGGGGTTATGCCCCTGCAATTTGGATTCGCTGGCTTAAGGGGGGCTCTCCGCATTTTAGCTGGCACGGCATGTCACACTATTCTCTCGGACGAAAGACATGCTCGGCACTCAAATATTTTACCGAAGGGTGTTGTCGCCGACTGGCGTGCCTGAGAAATTCAGGCCACGCCGACGTTGACGGAACTACTCTGGCATCCCTTGTCGAAGTTTGTGGCTTGCTTACATTACGCGAAATCAAAAGGGCATTTTCCGAATTCAATTGGGGGCTTGCAGTGTGATAAGGTAATACCTGCGCCGACCTTTCTGTCTGAGTGATGGTAGTGGGACCACTGGGGCACCTTGAATAATTTCAAAAATATGAGTAAATGGAACTAGCCTCGATACGGACAAACCCTGGGCCTTCGATAGTTTTTTCCTAAAACTACTAGTAAGAGTTAATAGATTTTCCAACAATCTTTATGTCAATAAGATCAGCCTCCTATGTGTTTGCAATTAGCCTATGACGAAGCGTTCGTCCTTGATGTCTCTGAGTCCGTGAAACGAATTTGAAAGTTTTAATGATACAATTTAATTTTACTACTAAATTTGAATTTCGCTTCTTGATAATCCGGTCGGTCAGTTGATAGCTTCCAAGCCCTGATTGAATACTAGGACAAGAATTTGAAGTGGTTGCTGTATCTTGCCTTCCTGACAAGTCGCCAGGAATAGAATTTCCCTTCACCTAGGTTATGTCTTTCGGAATTTAAGATTCTGAAAAACTAAATATTTAGTGAACTACCACTGGCATTGATTGGATCTTTCCAAGGGACATAATATGGAAAAGAATGATCAAAGGTGTCGACGACCTCATGCAAGATTTCCCCAAATTCTCGAGATGGGAATGGAACGAGTGGATCATGGATCCAGATCAAGAAAAAAATTGAAAATGTTTGTCATTTTTCTCGGCACCCAGCATCTTAGCAATTTCCAAATTCGACTCTGGAAGGTAAGAGCTAAGAAGTGGAGACAGCTGTCGCTGTAGGATATCGAAACTGTTTCCCTTTTCGGCATAGTGGGTCCAGCCACCCTGGATGTCGGCAAAACCAGGGCTCTTATCCAATCAATCACCGAGAATAGGGAGTATGATGGAAAGAATAGGCTAAGCCTCTCTGCCGGATGGACGCTGACCCGCGCTCTTCTTGGTATACCTTTCGATCTCAAAACAAGCTCCAAAAGTCCCGCTATTCTAGGCAGTGGGGGCTGCGGCTTGCAGGTTAATGCTTATTTTCAGCCTTTTTCATTCGTTCTGATCTCCTCTTTGGGGGGAGATAGTGGATACCGTGGCTGGAGGCGCTTCGCAGCTTATTACGAAAAGTAGAAGTGAATAAAGTAGTACTTCTAGATGAAGAAAATTAGTTGAAGTCAAGCACATATAAAACACTGGTCAATAACATCCTGATCACTCAACAACTACATCTATTCTTCTCAACAACCCAAAGACATTTATTTGGCTTCCAAGCTCTTAAATCAGCAATGACTGCTAGTGCCGAGCACCTTGCTATCGCGGAGCTGGTGGTATACATACCGATCTTACTCCTTGCGATATTCGTGGTCTTCCGCCATGGATTTTACAAACAGTTGGGATGGATTTATCTTTGCATCTTCGGCGGAATTCGTGTTGTGGGCTCTATCATGGAGATCCTAAGTGTCAAGAACCCCGACAACTCTAGCGATAAAGAGTGGGCCACGATTCTTCAGTCTGTTGGCCTTTCTCCGCTACTATTATCCACTTTGGGTCTTTTAAAGAGAATGTGAGTTTATCCTCAACTTCATAATCATAGATGTGAAAGATTTGAGTCCTAATTTGGCCAATAGATTCGACGAGACATCCGACCGGGTTCCATCGGACCCCTTATCGACGAAGAATATACTCCTACAGACCGTGAGCTTATTTTCTGGTATTTTCGGCATCTTTGGCAAACTGTAAGTTCAACTCTGTCCTGATTCCTCCCCATGAGACACCCCTTTAATTTTCTGTTTCCACCACTAGATTTTCCATCTACAACAAAAAAGCAACCGCCATTTCCTATCGCAGCAAGGTCGTCCAGCTCCTCCATATCCCAGCCTTCATTGCCCTCATCTTAGCCATTAGCGGTGGCTCTGACGAAGCATCAGCCGACGAGTCGGACCACGCCAGCGGCAAGAATGAAGTCCGCGCCGCTATCATAATGTTTCTGCTCATCTATCTCGCTACCTGCATTTTGTGGGTAATCACTGTTCGCGATTTGGGCAAGATGCAAAGTAGCCAGAAACGCATTTTCCTCTGTGTCTTTCTCGCACTACCACTCATCGCCGTCCGTTTGCTTTACAGCCTGATCAGCGATTTTGGAAATAACCCGAAGTTCTCACTCATTGATGGGGATATCACTATTCAGATCGTCATGGCAACTATTGAAGAGTTTGCAGTGGTCTTTCTGTATACAGTTCTCGGTCTCATGACTCCTCGATCGAGTATTCATCCGACCGTTGGGGGTGGCATTGTCCCGCCTGTGCTGTATCCAATGGTCAATGAGGTGGCCGATGAGCGCCAACAACGAAATTACGACCCGACATATAAAAACATGTCGGATGCTGAAGCTGGGGCTCAGTATGCGTATAACGATAGCCAACGGCAGCAACGGCAGCAGCGACAGCAGCAGCGACAGCAACACCACTCGCGCTAAATCGGACATTCAGTCGTGGGTTGCTACAAATGACAGTTGCTGGACTTTGAAACTAGAATCATGCATCGGTTGAAGATGTTTAGGGGCGTTCTGTTTCTTAGATTTGATTGTATTTTTTTTTCTTGATCTATTTTTGCTTTCTCAATATTTATGACTTGGAATTAACGACTTGAAGGGCATTGGAAGATAGGCTTGTTCAGGAATGGAGTTTTGTTGCAGATTTCGTCTTAGAGCAAAATTTGATTGTCTTTAATTTTTGTCTTTTTCTAAAAATAAAATTTCTAAAACTACCTTGCTAACTTTGAATGAGAATACGTATATTAGACTGAGATGGGAGATCCAAGCTCGGGTGTCAACCAGGCTCGAGAACCACTGCCATTTCGTAAGAGCTTCCCCATGGCCAAGGCTTGGTTAATTCCCATTGAATACCCAATTTTGTCAAAGCAGCCTGTAATCCAATTGCGGAGCTCAAGCGAGGCAAGCCCGGAGTTTGCAGCAATGAGAAGTGGCCAGACCAACGTCAGGCCGCCCGCTCCACTGATTTTGAAGAGATCCGGAGATAAACCTCCCATTGAACTGACTGTTGAAGAGTTTGAGATTTTCGAAAATGGGGAATCCCTGCCTGGAGATGAATTCCAGCTAGTAGAAGGCTGTTCTCGGCCGGGCGAATATTGTTTCGACGCAGCTGAAGTGGCTTCAGGTATGTGGCTCCAGTCCGAGCAGTTCAATGGGCTTGTAGATCCCGAGCGAGGGGCCACTCTCTCATCCATACTGTCTTCTGATCCTGCTCCGAGATGGAAGGGGGCACTGGCACAGATATCCTCCATCAGTTGACGTGCAATTTGACGGCTTTGGCTGGCTAGATGCTGCCGTTGTTGATAGCTTGTTTGATCGGTCTCCGACGAGTCAAGGCCTGTTACAGTGTCGATGATGAGTTCATGAATGAGTATTCGGGACGAACGATAATTGTTCCACATGCTGCTTGCGGCGATGCTGTGATATATATGATAGCTTGTCCCCCAGGCCATGGGGAGTATTGACTCCCCATCAACCATCGGGATGTCGATTGATTTATAATTCCATGGAGAGGGAACGTTGATGAAATTCGCCATAAGCTCAGCATCTAGCGTCAGAGCGGTGCGAATTATTTCACTGGGGTCCGTTATGGTTGCGTCCTTCAGGGCCGCACAGAAATTAGTTAGTCGTATGACTATCAGGCCGAGGTTGTCGAGAACATGATCATTTGTATTTCGATATTGCTTTGCAAGTTCACTCAGCTCTGTAAGGCTCGATGAGCTATACTCCTCTCGATATATGTTGCTAGTACTCTAAATGTGAATCTGGTAAGCATCAAGCTCCTTAAAGTTTGCTACATAAGAGCAAATGGAACCTTGGAATGGGACGTACAATTTGGGCACGTAGTTGACTGAAGAGATCTAGGCCCTCTTGTCGAGCGAGCTGATCTGGGCCTCGGAACTCAATCAGTCTTGCAGCCCCTTCCATGTGTTTCATCCAGCGGTCGATGAATGAGTTGTCAGTGCATGTCACGAGCTGAGTTTCGTTAGAATTGAGGGTAATGCAAAAGCCGGGAGTCGTCTTCCGAGTCACTCACTTCAAACATTCCGAGTAAAACCACCGCAGCTAGGGTGTCATCTTGCTTAGACAGAAATGGGTCTCTCAGTGCATGATTGGTTTGCGACAAAGCAGTGGTATACTCTCGACGTGCCTTCAACATCATCCGAGGAGACATTCGAATATTTGACAGAGCTGCCAAGCCAACGGCATTGAGAGCCGCATTGAGAGCCGCATTTTGTGGGTTCTGGATCAATGGTAGCAAATACGACATATGGCCCGCATGAGGGCCTCCGGCCATATAATTGCAAAATAAATAGCCCCTTGCAAGTTCCTGTGCTGGATATTCTGGAATGGCCTGTGGTGAAGTTATAACAGCGCCACTGTTGGAATCTGATTCAACGACTTCGGGGAGGGCATTTACTGCACGTTTTTTACGTGTCGGATTTTGTGATTTGCGAATGACTTCTTCATTCTGGTCCCGAAACTTGAGCTCGAGTGGGTCACGATACCCTGGACATTCCACCTTAGCGCGCATGCATTGGGTACAAGATGGATATCCTTGATCGCACTAGGAGAAATATGAGCCTCATTGGGTCGAATTCGAATTCCTCGATCTCGTAGCTAGCTAACCTTCATGCGGCGAGATCGACAGCGCTCACAAGAAGCACTGGGTTTGCCGCGATACACCATCTGAAGGTGAACCTGGAGTATTTCCCGCTGCCAAGTAGACCCCGGAAGGCCGGAAGGGGTGGTCGATGCGTGAAGAGCCCACGGGCGCGACAATGCTCGAATTGGGATCTCAGAGATCAGATGGAGCACAAGAGAAGGGTGAAACGGGCAGCGATGAAGCAAAGCTTTTGCGCAACGGTTTCGGTAGGGCGTTCGACGCGGCGCAGGGCGGGCCAACTTTATCTAGATGGCTCTCATGATTTGGTGGCTTGTAGTGGTTCGGCGTCATTGGTTTCCATGGATGTGGAACCTGAATGTAAGCTCAGTACTAAAAGTCTTAGCTTGGCCAGGTTAGCGAGATTTCCTAGTCTTCCCAAGACCATTTTCCCTTTTCTACCCAAGGGTCCGAGCTCGTGACTCGTTTGAGTGGGGGCCGACAGTGGCTGACAGTAACAACCAATAGAAATCACACCGGGGCACTTGATAACATCCATTGGATCATTAGCAGCGCCACAAGGGGAAGAGATAGAGCTTGGGAAATGGGATGATTCAGATCGGGATGATTAAAGAGATAACTTGAAGATGGGCTAACTATAATTAGAAGGGGAGAGGTCAAGGCGCGCCAAGACAATATTATTGCCTGAGGCATAAATATCTACAATTTAACTAACTAAAAGGCAGTTGAGGTAGCGTATTTCAAACGGGGCTTAGAGGTGCTATTTGAAGAGAGTCGTGAAACCAACCTCGGTCTTTTTGTCAAATATCGCCTCAGTACGAAGTATTCTTATGACATTCTAATATAGCAAGTTGGTTTTCTGGAATATCCCGGCAAGTGCTTGTTCAACCAAGGGACCCGCGTCAGGTAGTTAAGAATCACCCTAGGCAGCTCATGGCCGTTCCCATAAGAGCAAATGATTCAGCTTCCAATTATGGGTGCCTTTTTCACATGTCTTTTTTGCATTTCTCTGTTACAAAAGTCACTCTAGGGTAGCCATGACATGAGAACATTCAAGTTGATTGAAAAATCATGTCGCTCATTCAGTAGCATCACCTCTCATCACTCGGCTTTCCATACCCTCGATTTGCACATATAAATTTAGGGGAGTAAATCTTCCTTTGTTCCCTAATAGTGGCATAGCAAGAACTTCGGGGGTTGTTCCTGCTTTGAAAATCATCGTTTTTAAGTTGTATGATGTCTACTAATTCTTTCCGGGCGTGATTAATTTTAATTGCAAGATATGAGCCTGACTTGAAGTTGTTACTAGTACAATTACCATTTTCATATGCTCCCTGATAACATGAATCTGAGCCATGCCCACTCCGAGGACTCCAAACCCTGGAAACCCATGCTACAACTTGAACTTAAGAAGATGACCAGACCCCAAGTTCAAAAGTTTGGGTCATGGCTTCCGAACCAATCGGATGGCTGTATATATGTCAGTATACTAGTGACTAGTACATTTGTTCCTCATTTAAAGCACTACTAGGACTAGTACTACTATTCTAGTACTTTACATCATAGAATTCGATGATCTATTGTGGCTTTGGGGGGGGGGGGTGAGAACTACTCTTCCTGGATTGACTGATAGTACAATGTATGTATGCCAGTGGGTCTGCATATTTCAGGTTCCTTTCCAGAATCCGCCAATACTGCCATAAGCAGATCGATGGTTCAAGTCAGATTTTGAGGAAGGTTTCGGGCCGGATTCTCGGGCTTAGGATATGACCCCTTTGTGACAAGGGCGTCAGCCCTATGCGACTCATCAGCTCAGTGACAAATATTCAAGTTCTAGTTTCCTATAGCCTTGAGCCTCTTCCCCCCCAGATCGCTAGTCAAGATCCACGACTGATTATGGGCTAACATTGGAAGATGGTTTCTAATACCATGAAAGCAGCCCCCAAGAGATCAGTCAATATCTGTACAGAAGCATGATGAGTCAACAATGAAACATAATGGATCCGGTCACTGGGATTTAATCACCGAAAAAGTCCAGCCTTTACTCCTGAACGGGGGCAGGAATTCCGGTGTTTGGGGGATTCACGTTTGTACTAGGCTGAACTATATGCCGAACAGAGCAGGTGGGGTGACGGTTATTTCAGTCAGCCAATAATATTTGTCACACTAGCCCTTTTCAAGGATAACGTCGGTATGTCGGCGCTCCGCTCCCCGACCGCGTAGCCCAAAGTGGAGACTCGGCAGTCTCCCCACCCGAGTTACTCGCATAATTTGCATAGGATGTCGGCGTTAAGCCTGCTCGGTTTACTCCGTCCCCGAGATCTTTGTCGAGATTTCAGGCGTGGCCTGAAAATTTGCGAGGGGACCGGTGGCATTTAATACGATGGGTACCCCCGCTGCTTCTAATTGAACTCTAGCTACGAGTCAGCCACCTGTACTCACTTTCTCCATATTGGTTGACATTCAGCCAGCATGGATTCAGACAAAGACTCCGAAGTGGAGTTCGCTCCTATTACGGAGCGATCCCAAACCAACATGACTGCTGTGGATGAGCGTGAAATCGAGACCCTCGGCCGCATCGCCTCGAGTCGACTCGGCCAAGCTTTATCTGCAACAGCAACAAATGATAAGAAAGATCCCCGCTTAGACCCCGAAAATCCCCAGTTCGACCATAATCGATGGGCTCAGAACCTACTCATCAAGGTCCACGAGGCGGGAATCGATATCCCAGATCAGGGCATCGTCTTTTCAGATCTCTCCATCAGTGGTTCTGGTGCCGCTCTCCAGTTCCAAGAGACCCTCCTCTCAAGCCTCACAGTTCCCTTCCGAAACGCCGCGAGGGCCTTTTCCGGCCAGAAATCACAACCACGCCGCATCCTTCACAGCTTTGATGGCCTGCTCAAAGGTGGTGAGCTTTTGCTCGTGTTAGGACGCCCTGGAAGTGGCTGCACAACCTTTCTCAAATCACTTTGTGGCCATCTCGGCGGCCTGACCATGGACCCAAATAGCAAAATTCATTTCGAGGGCATCGATTACAACGACATGCTCAAATACCACCGCGGCGAGGTTGCATACAACAAAGAAGTCGATCTTCACTTCCCTCATCTGACCGCCGGCCAAACTCTCACCTTTGCTGCGCATGCTCGGGCCCCTCACCGTCGCCTCGAAGGTGTGAGCAGAAATGAATATGTCGATACTCTCGTGAAAGTTGTGATGTCTGTCTTTGGCCTCACCCATACTTACGACACTAAAGTCGGTAGCGATTTTGTGCGAGGTGTAAGTGGTGGAGAGCGGAAGCGCATCAGTATCGCCGAAATGTTTCTGTCTCGTTGCAGAATCGGAGCATGGGATAACAGCACTCGCGGGTTGGATGCAGCCTCGGCTCTCAAATTTGTCAAGGCTTTGCGTCTTGCTGCTGACATGGGTATGTCCTGCCATGCCATAGCTGCATACCAAGCATCGCAATCCATGTATGATCAGTTTGACAAGGTTGTCGTCCTCTACGAGGGTCAAGAGATCTATTACGGCCCCAGAGAACGCGCCGTCTCCTACTTCCAGGATATGGGTTGGACAAGACCTGAGCGACAGGTCAGCGGTGACTTCCTCACTGCTATCACCAATCCCAGTGAGCGCAAGGCTCTTCCTGATATGGAAGATAAAGTACCGCGTACTCCCAAGGAATTTTCTGAATATTGGAAGAAGAGCCCCGAGTATCATTCCCTCCGCAAGCAAATAGTGGAATTTGAGCAACAACACCCCCCAAATGGAAGCGATGCTCAAAGACTTCGTTCCACGCATGAAGCACACCAAGCGCGTCACACTCGAGCCAAAAGTCCTTACTTCCTTTCTATTCCTATGCAGATTCGACTCTGCACGATCAGAGCCTTCCAGCGCATGAAAGGTGACCGTGCGACCGCCATTGCCCCTGTGATTGTCTCAATTATTCTATCCTTGATCATTGGATCCGTTTTCTATAACACCCCCGACAGCGCCGACTACTTCTTCCAAAAGGGCGCTGTTTGCTACTTTGCCGTGCTCATGAATGCATTGCTTACGATGAATGAAATTCTCCAACTTTATAGCCAGCGACCGATCGTGGAAAAACAGGCTGGCTATGCTTTTGTCCACCCGTTTACAGAAGCCCTGGCTAGTCTCATTGTGGACCTACCCATCAAGCTCGTACGAATCTCAGCGTTCAGTATAGTTCTATACTTTATGGCGAATCTTCGCCGAGAAGCCGCCAACTTCTTCATATTCTACCTCTTCCTGATCGTCGCTGTCCTGACCATGTCCGGTTTGTTCCGTAGTCTGGGAGCCCTCACGAAGTCGGTAGGCCAGGCTATGGCACTTGCCGGTATCATGGTTCTTTGCATCGTTGTCTACACTGGTTTCACTCTGCCTCAGCCCTATATGCATCCGTGGCTATCCTGGATTCGTTGGATCAACCCGATCTACTATACGTTCGAGTCTTTGATTGCAAACGAGTTCCATGGCAAAGATTATAACTGTGGATCCATCATTCCAAACTATGGCACTGGGACAAATTTCATTTGTTCCACTGTTGGAGCCGTGGCAGGGCAGGACTTTGTCTCTGGTGATGCCTTTATCGAACAGAATTACCTCTATCACTACTCTCACCTGTGGAGGAATTTTGGCATCCTCATCGCATTCTTCATATTTTTCAACGCACTCTATCTCACGGCCACCGAATTTATTTCCAGTGACAAGTCCAAGGCGGAGGCTCTTGTATTCCGACCCGGACATGCTCCAAAGTATTTGCAAGATCATGATACCGAGGGTGGCGCACAAGACACAACCAAACTTGAATTACAGCAGACAAACGACACCATTCGTCTCCCAGAGCAGTCCGATGTTTTCACGTGGAGCTCTTTGAACTACGACATCCCTGTCAAGGATGGAACCCGACGCTTGCTAGATGATGTGAATGGCTGGGTTAAGCCTGGCACTTTGACGGCCTTGATGGGTGTTTCTGGAGCTGGTAAAACAACCCTTCTTGATGTCCTTGCTCAGCGTGTGTCCATTGGTGTCGTTACTGGTGATATCTTCGTTAATGGCCTACCTCTTGCTGCCAACTTCCCTCGCCGTACTGGCTACGTGCAACAGCAGGACCTTCATCTTGACACTACCACTGTGCGAGAGGCTCTGCGTTTTAGCGCAATGCTCCGTCAGCCCTCGACTGTTTCCAAGCAAGAAAAGTACGAATACGTCGAGCAGGTCATCAAGGTGCTCGGCGTTGAGGACTTTGCGGAGGCTGTTATCGGATCCCTCGGCGAAGGGTTGAATGTCGAGCAGCGCAAGCTTCTGAGCATTGGTGTCGAGCTTGCTGCCAAGCCCACTCTGCTCATCTTCCTCGATGAACCGACGAGTGGCCTTGACTCCCAGAGTTCATGGACAATTTGCCAATTTCTTCGAAGATTGGCGGATCACGGGCAGGCCGTCCTCGCAACAATTCACCAGCCTAGTGCAACCTTGTTCCAAACCTTCGACCGTCTGCTCTTCCTGGCAAAAGGAGGTAAGACCGTCTATTTTGGCGACATTGGCAACAACTCCTCCACTTTGCTTGAATACTTTGGGAAAAATGGAGCTCCCCCCTGCGAAGAGCTGGAGAACCCGGCCGAGTACATTCTTGATATGGTTGCAGGAGATGGTTGCCTGGAGGTTGACTGGCCTACGGCTTGGAACAAAAGCTCTGAGAAGGAGGCTGTCCTGGATGAGATTGAGCGCATACACTCAGCTCGTCGACCCTCGGTTCACGACACAGTTGGAGACAACGATACAGCCGAGTTCGCCATGCCCCTTTCTACCCAGCTTTCCATCGTTCTGCAACGCTGCTTCCAGAGTTACTACCGCCAGCCTGACTACATCTACGCCAAATTTATTCTAGGTATTGCGAGCGGTTTGTTCATCGGATTTTCTTTCTGGAAAGCGGATAACACCCAGCAAGGCTTCCAGAACGTTCTGTTCAGCATCTTCCTATTGTGTACCATCTTCAATACCCTCGTCAACCAGATTATGCCTCGCTTTGTCGCTCAACGCTCGCTTTACGAAGTTCGCGAGCGCCCATCTCGCACCTATTCCTGGAAGGTCTTCATTGTTTCACAGATTCTCGTTGAAGTCCCCTGGCAAGTTTGCCTGGGAGTCTGCTCATGGGCCTCTTTCTACTGGTCTGTTTTTGGCACTGACCAAGACTCTGAGCGCCGCGCACTCATCATGCTCTTCATTGTGCAATTCTTCATCTATGCTGCTAGCATGGCTCAGTTTGTCATTTGTGCCATCCCAGAGCCGACTCTAGGTGCTATCATTGCGACTATGACATTTGGTCTGTCGTTCATTTTCAACGGTGTCATGCAACCGCCTAGTGACCTCCCACGATTCTGGATTTTCATGTACCGCGTTTCCCCATTCACATACTACATCAGCGGGATTAGCAGCACAGCCCTGCATGGCAGACAAGTCCAATGCAACTCGGCCGAGCTGAGAGTCTTCGATCCTCCTGCAAACCAAACTTGTGGAGAGTATCTCGGCAAATATGCCGAAGCGGCCCTGGGCTCTATCTACAACCCCGATGCCACCTCGGACTGCCAGTACTGTACCATGCGTGAAGCTGACCAGTATCTCGCAGCACGTGAGATTTATTGGGAAGACCGCTGGCGCAACTATGGAATCTTCTGGTGTTACTTCGTTTTCAACATTATTGGTGCCATCACGCTCTACTACATCTTCCGTGTGCGGACTTCGCGGGCAAAGGTTGGAAAGGGCAAGAAGACTGCATAGGTGTCTTTCAAGTTACTCGTATACTAGCATTTGTGGCTTTCAAGCGTTTTCCTCCCCATCTTGCTCTATATTTTGAAGCATAAATGTATCATGTATTCTTACTAATTTCATGAATTCTCCATTCTCCCCCTTCCCGTGCATAAAAACCTCAGAAAATTGCAATTATTTAGCATGGGACTACTCCAAAAACTTGGTCCTGGAATATTCTTTACTCCTTTGAATACTAGTAACATCTGATCTTAATTGAATCCCTAAAGTGATCGCTTATTGACCACTTATTGACCACCTTATTGGTGAATAGATGCCACGTGACTGACACCCGAGATGCATGGCCAAATCCCCGGGATCAACGACGTCCAACCAATGACTACCCCTCATCGGCATACTGTTGGAATGTCGACCCACTTTGCCCGTTTAGATGCGTGCAGATGGGGCCAAGGATCGGAGCCAAGAACGGGCTCATTTCCACATTTTGGATTGGAGCACCCACGCGTCTTTGACCGCTCGTGGCTTAGATGCCTACACGCGGTCAGCTTCTCCATCCAAGTGAGCCTTTTTTGAGAATTTCTCTTTATTCCCCAACTTCTGCTGAGTTCCCTGCTGCTGTTGCTTCTTTGCTTCAGCATCATGGCGAACAGCACCACCGTCGCCGCCGCCGCTGCCACCGCAGCCGGCAACAGAGCTACCCCACAAGGAGGTATCCTCGAGGGGGGTAATCCCACTCACTATGACACAAAAAACCCCATTGTTGTGTTTATCATTCAGGCTGTCATCATTATCGTCCTTTGTCGCCTCATCCACTGGCCACTTTCCAAGATCCGCCAACCGCGAGTCATCGCCGAGGTCATCGGTGGGATTATTCTAGGTCCCTCTGTTATGGGCCACATCCCCGGATTCACCGAAGCTATCTTCCCCACTGCCAGTATCCCCAACCTCAATGTCGTCGCCAACTTGGGCCTGATCTTGTTCCTCTTCCTCGTGGGCTTGGAGACCGATATCCACTTCCTCGTCAGTAACTGGCGCACCGCCGTCAGTGTCTCGGCAGCTGGCATGATCCTACCGTTCGGTCTGGGCTGTGCTATCTCCTACGGCCTATATCACGAGTTTCAGGAAGACCCTGGCACCGTCCCGATCAAGTTCGGCACCTATCTCCTCTTTATCGGTATCGCCATGGCCATCACGGCCTTCCCTGTTCTCTGCCGTATCCTGACCGAACTGAAGCTTCTCGGTACCCGAGTTGGTGTCATCACTCTATCTGCTGGTGTTGGAAATGATATTGTCGGGTGGGTCCTTCTGGCCCTGTGCGTGGCTTTGGTGAATGCAGGTTCTGGGCTCACAGCACTGTACGTTCTTCTCGTTTGTGTGGGATACATGCTTTTCTTGATCTATGGCTTCCGCCCAGTCTTCCTGCGCTTCCTCCGACGTACTGGCAGCCTGCAGAAAGGGCCCAGTCAATCCGTTGTCACTCTGACTCTGCTCATTGCCCTGGCATCTGCGTTTTTCACTCAGGTCATCGGTGTGCATGCCATTTTTGGCGGCTTCGTTATCGGCTTGATGTGCCCTCACGAGGGCGGTTTCGCCATCAAGCTGACAGAAAAGATCGAGGATTTGGTAACAGCGCTGTTCCTGCCACTCTATTTCACACTTTCCGGTCTCAGCACGGATCTCGGGTTGCTGAATAGTGGGATCGTATGGGGTTATGTCGTTGGTGTCATCGTCATTGCATTCACGGCCAAGGTGGCTGGAGGCACACTGGCATCCCGCTGGACTGGCCTTTTGTGGAGAGAGAGCTTCTCCATCGGTGTGCTCATGAGTTGCAAAGGCTTGGTCGAATTGATCGTGCTGGTGAGTTGCGGCGTTATCTAGAAGGGGAAGAGCAAAAGGATCAAAAAACTAACATGCATCACAGAATATTGGTCTTCAGGCAAAGATTCTAAGTACTCGTACTTTCACTATTTTTGTCGTCATGGCTTTAGTCACAACCTTCTTGACTACGCCTCTGACCACCGCCCTATACCCCGATTGGTATCAGACTAAGGTCGAGCGCTGGCGCCGAGGAGAGATCGATTGGGATGGTAACCCTTTGCAGCAAGATCGCCGCTCTGACAGTGTCACTGCTGTCAAGGACCAGCTCAAAACTGTTCCAGTCCGCAAGCTTCTCGCCTATCTTCGTCTTGACGGTCTATCGGGCATTTGCACTTTGGCCGCTCTGCTCAGTCCCAATCGTGGATCCGCGCTGGCAACCCCCCCGCATCCACCCTTCCAAGGAACCAAAGCAAACCGACGAGGGCATTGAGGACGCCATCTCGACGGATCAAGATGAAACCGCACTTCGGGTTCATGGCGTCCGGCTCATGGAGCTGACTGACCGTGACTCCAGTGTCATGAGGGTGTCCGCTGGTGAGCAGGCTCTCTGGGACCCGGTTGTCAACACATTCCGTGCCTTTGGAGAATGGCATGACATTGCTCTCATGGCGGGCGTTTCGGTCGTACCAGAGCACAGCTATGCTGATACCGTTGTCAACATGGCTAGTCAGGAAACGACGGACCTACTTCTGCTCCCTTGGAGCGAAACGGGCACTCTGACTGATCGTCACAATGGGTTGGAAGTTGATACCGCCAGTCGCTTTGACAATGGATCATACACCGATTTCGTCACTAGTGTTCTCCAGCGAGTCCCCGGCCATGTTGGTATTTTCATCGAACATAACCCCGAGTCACGCTCCCCCAAGCGACCCACTCCACCCCACCCTTCAGCCAGCGGAATGAGCATCCAATCTGTATGGTCGCGCAGGGTCTCTGGCGACCGCTCTCACCACATTGTTCTTCCATTCCTTGGAGGCGAAGACGACCGCTTTGCCCTCCGCTTCGTACTACAGTTAGCGCAGAACGACCAGGTCACGGCTACTATAATTCAAGTCCCTGGCTTACAGTCCCCCGCACCCAGTTCCAAGAATGCATCCATGACCAGGGATAGCCAGTCTGACCTTGTCTTCTTCGAATCCCTTCGTGATTCTATCCCCGAGGAACTGAAGGAACGTGTCGTCTTCCAACAATCCACCGCGCGGGAAACTATTACCGATCCCACCCAACTAGCTCTCTCTGCCGTGCGGAGTGAGTTGGATGATAACATCTCCGGAAAGTCGGGCAGCATCGTCGTCGTCGGTCGCAACCGCACTCTGGCCGAGAACGGTGCGTCAATTGATGACAGCATTGGGACCGATACGTACTATGCCCTTGGTGCGGTTGCTTCCACCATGGTTGATCCGCAGAATAAGGTCTTTGGCAGTGTTCTTGTGCTACAGGCTAGCACCAGCATGGTTGTTGATTACCAATGATGTTCCTATTCACGATGCATTGAAGTTCTTTTGAGATTAGCTAGCTTTTTTGATTAAATACCAATGAAATTTTATGTGACACATGCACGGGAATGAGCCCGGTGGATAAGGAGATGGGTGGGTATGTAACGCCCGAATAGATGATGATGTAAGTTTTGGGTATCACAGCCTCGTTTATATCAGGGTAGACTGAGTGGAACGGGAGGGTTCCCAGTCGCGGCGAGCTTTTTAATGTCTAGAAGACGCATTGCTAGATGGGTGTGTATCCTCCCAAAACCAAGGTGGGCTGTACTGCCGCGGGACATTGCGGCGAGATTCCGAATTGAGCTGCGATGGTTCTTGGGAAGATGGATATGAAGGGTAGGAAGGACAGGATGGATAGGAGTTGATTTCGCGGGCGCTGGAGGGTAATTCCTCGCTGTTGTAGGTACCGCGGGCGACAGCGACGAGTTTCCCCAGGATGGCGTATTCCAATTTCAGTTTGATTCCGTAGGCGACGGGTTTGAACATCACCTGGATTGAGTAATAGCCGGTGTACTCGATGGCCACGATGGCCACGTCTAGGACGAGGATGACGACGTTGATGACGAGGAGTTGGTGGAGGATTCCGTTTGGTCGGCCCTCTGGACGCAGCTTGAGGAGTTTCACGGTCTCCCAGACGTAGATGCCCGAAATGATGAGTTCCTGGAGACAGAAGCCGACCAGTTGAATTCTTTCCATGACATTGTAGCCGCTCCCCCAGGGGCCAACAGGGGAGGCCACATTTCCGTAGAGCAAAACCGTTGTGGGGACGTGGAAGATGATGGCATCGATGATGATCATCCATAGGACCCCCCCAGAGTACTTTCGGATTTTGCAGCACCAGGTGTAGACGTGACCATAAAACGACGGATTGGCCAGTCACCATGGTAATCCAGCCCACGATGATGAGAGTGACACAGATATAGGGAGAGACCCCGGTTCGAAATAAAAGAAGGACATAGCCGAGGACATTAGGAATGATGGCGATAGAGGAGATGAGGAGGCTCCAGAAATAGCAACCACGGCGGCGCTTGAAGGAGACGAAACAAAGGACAATCAGCTCAAAGGCATTGTACCAGGCGATAGCAGCGAAAGCGGCAAAGACATGAGTTCGCACAGGATCTCCGGTGTCGGATCTGTGTATCAGCGACTCCGCGATCTCCGAAGCGGTATTCTTTGACATGAGCGGAAGGGGCACATCGCTCACGGTGAGTCGAAGGCACACATCTAGAAAGAGCAGGGGGGGAAGGGAGGGAGACAGGGTTTTGTTAAAGAGCGAGAAGAAACAAAAAGGGAAGAAAGGGATGATGTGAGTGGCCAGCGCTCGAGCGTTGTCGATCAAGGGTCCTCCTGCAGGGAAGGTTCCTGACTGTTGGGATTTTGTAGGGAGAAAGTGACCGGGGAAGAGGAGAGGAAAACTATTCGTGCGTATCCCCGGTCCAAGCGTCAGGGATAGACATTTTCCCACCCATTCATTGACGTGGAAGAGCGGAGGTGCCGGAGGTGAAGGTCTTCGGATCCCCGCCTTCAGATTGGGTGGGCCAGGAGGGTGCCCCAGATGCTCCCCCCCAGAAGCTCACCAGTTTGGGAAGAGGACCCAAGGATCTGGAACCAGTCTGGGCATCTTCGAACTATTGAAGGCTCCGATGCATCCAATTGTGGTGCAGGAGGAGGCAATGGAGCCGATGGAGCCGATCTTAGTCGCCGATCATTCCTGGCCTCGTTGGTTCGGGACTGGCGGTGGATGGGGCCGATTGGGGGGGGGGGGGGAGACGAGGGGGAACCCGTTGTAAGCGGGAGATTGGGAATGTCCTATTTTTGAGGGGAAGAGAGGGGGGGAACCTGATCATCATGATGCTGATGCTGATGCTGATGGCGTGTGGTAAGGTAAGTTGAAGTTGATGAAAGGAAGTGCAGGACAATCTCAATCACACACATACTAGAAACTTACAGTAGTAAATAGGGTAACCCCTGGCGCTAATCTCAATATTTTAGTCATGGCATCGGCAGAAATTTGCAATTCTTATTCCGTACATCAAAGTTCAAGCTATTTCCAATTGAAGTTACGGATTGTAAAGGGGAACAAAGTATACCCCTATCCATGGACCATCAATTCTCTATATCTGCCACCACCACACTGGGGTGTCAGACTTGATCCAAAGCTGAATCCCGATTAATCATCCAAACGAAGAGCCGATAGGGAAGAAATGTGTTGCACATCCAACTCAGGGTCGAGGCCTGTCCGCGTCGAATAAAAGGGCCGCGGCCATTCAGCACATCCTCAACCACATTGGTCGCGGCAATGCTGATATTCTGCTTATTCGGGTGGATTTCAGTCTTCTTGTGGCGATCGATGACACTGGTGATCTTCTGGTAATGCGAGTTTGGGGGCAATTCAAGATCGGGGATATTCAAAGGATTGTTTCCGCTTGTTTCCACACCACCAAGAACGACCGTGACGACTCGCACGCCGAGGGGGGCCATCTCGAGACGCAGTGTCTCAGAAAGCCTGGTTTGGGCACTGCGAGAGCTGCTATAAATACCTACGTTCTAGAGAATTAGCTTCTTATTCCTCTATCAGGATAGTATAGGATCGTCATGGACGAAAACCCACCCGCCCATGCAAAGACCATTTCGCCAGATACAGAACTGATATTGCACATGATGCCCTTGGCCGCAATGAGCAGAGGCGAAAAGGCTTGCGCCATTGCAACAATACTCCAAACATTTGCATCGTAGACTTTCTTAGCATCATCGATAGACGCATCAAGAAGGGGCACAATAGCGTTGACGCCGGCATTATTCACCAAGATATCCAGTGTTCCGCCAGTGGATTTCGCAACGGCATCGGCACATTTACGAATAGACTCCACCGATGTGATTTCGAGCTCGATAGTTTCTATACCGTCCATGCCGACCAAGGATCCTGCCTTGGCCATATTGCGTAGCGTTGCAAAGACGTGGAAACCTTTTGCACGGTAGACCTTGGCCATTGCGGCTCCGAGGCCTCCATCGCTGCAACCTGTAATCAAGACGGTTTTTGCCATTGATTGAGAATTCTACAAATTCAACGACTTCTGAGGATCCGGTTCAACCTGGAGTAGTAGTAGAAAGTTTGGGTTTCAAGTTGTTCATTAGCAGTGTCATGTTGTGCAATTCAGTTGCGAACCTTGAAGTTATATATTACTGATATCGGGAATCAACTTGAATTCCGTTTAGTGCTGGACGGGAATGAAATGGCCAACCCCGGCGGTAGCGTGTTTAAAAGGATACCTACCTAGATATCTATTTCGAGGCGTGAGCAACTGGTAATGTAATACTACTAGTACTAGTAGCAACAGGTTCTGGAGGAATCAATGGCGAGTCGAATTAACCAGTAACATGTGGAGGACCCCAAATTGCAGCGGAATTCCGTCGTGAAACCCGCGTGAACCGGAGATAACGGAAAAAGAATTATGACCGAGATTCAAGATATACTATGGTAGGTCTAAGATTATATAGTAAGATATACTCGTGATGAGTGTTCAATTAATTTCAATTTGAAGATGTTGACACTCATCACGTGGATCCCCAGACTAGTGCCATCAATTCAACTTTCCAACCTTCAACCCTGGAACTCGAAGTTGGTGCGACTTGAATTCGACCAGATCACCATCCATGAATGTACTACTACTATCTAGGTGTATATTGCCAACAACTTGATCCTCCAATTCTTGAGCCATGGAATTCCACCTATCCCAGCCTCGGATCGGGTGACGTCAAGAATCCCGATCGCTCGATCGATGACATCCTACGCGTCCAGGACCGACCGATGCTGGCCTCTTAATCGGGGCCGCGCGCCTGTTTGCGCGCTATTCCATCGATGCATCTCACAAGTTTTATCCCTGTTCACCTCCAAGTTCTCCCTCGACTCCTCCTCCTCCAACCTCCATCTTCCCGTATCCTCCGACCCCGTACCTCTTTAATCAACCTCATCTCTACATCCACATTCACAACTACTGGCAGATCCACAATGCCGCCGAAACGCAAAACCTCCGATGCGGACGTCGATAATAAACCAAACGGCCACGCGTCCAAGAGAGGTCGTACCGGCCTGCGTGAGCCACACCCCAATGCGAAACAGACCGAAGACTTTGGCATTGTTCTGCGCGACTTCTACCCTCCCGAGATGAGCAATGAGCGATGTAATGCGTACACCAACGGCACCATCCAACGTCCCATTGAAACACTGCAAGAGGCATGTCGCGACACCGCGGACAAACGTCGTTCGATTGAGGCAGGCAAAGCCGTGGTTCATTGGTTTAAAAGTGACCTGCGGTTATCCGACAATCGTGGCTTACATACTGCATTCCAACTCGCCCGCGACAACCAGGTGCCTCTCATCGGTCTCTACATTGTATCCCCTGAGGACTTTGAGGCTCATTTAACAAGTCCCGCTCGGGTGGACTTTACGTTGCGGACCTTGGACCGATTGCAGCGAGACCTGGCCGAACTCGATATCCCGCTCTACATGGAAACACAGGAGAAGAGGAATAAAATCCCCGATCGCGTGGTTGAGCTGTGCCAAAAGTGGGAAGCGAAGCACCTCTGCGGCAATATCGAATACGAGGTTGACGAGCTCCGACGTGATGCCAAGCTCGTTCGACTGTGTGCCTCGAATGATATCGATTTCAGCCCTACTCCCGACACCTGTGTGGTCTCGCCTGGTGCACTGAGCAGTCAGCAGGGAAACCAGTATGCGGTTTATACGCCCTGGTTCCGCTCCTGGCTGGCTTTTCTCAAGGAGAATCCGGATTACCTGGAACTGTCTGAGGAGCCGGGGTCTAATCCCGGGGATGCACGGAAGCAGTTCTCCGACCTTTTTGACTGCCAGATCCCCGCGTCGCCAAAGAGCAAACAGCTCTCGAACGAGGAGAAGAAGCGGTTCGAGGAGTTATACCCGGCCGGGGAACATGAAGCGATGCGCCGTTTGGAAAAGTTCCTCGAAGACAAAGGCCACAAGTATGCGGATATGCGCAGTATGCTTCCTGGAGAGAATACATCGCTGCTCAGTCCGTACTTTGCTTGTGGAGCCCTCAGTGCGCGAACGGCGGTGGTGACGGCGAAGCAATCGAACAAGAACTGGCTGGATCGTGGTGACCAGGGGTACATGACGTGGATTAGCGAAGTGGCCTGGCGTGACTTTTACAAGCATGTCCTCGCGCACTGGCCATTTATCTGCATGAACAAGTGCTTCAAGCCGGAACACACCAACATCGAGTGGGAGTATGATGCAGATCAATTCCAGGCGTGGTGTGATGGCAAGACCGGCTTCCCGATTGTTGATGCGGCGATGCGACAAATGAAGCATTGTGCGTGGATGCACAATCGGACGCGGATGGTGGTATCGTCGTTCCTATCGAAGGACCTCATGATTGACTGGCGACGCGGCGAGCGTTACTTTATGGAGACTCTGATCGACGGGGATTTTGCGTCCAACCATGGCGGGTGGGGGTTTGGATCGAGCACTGGAGTTGATCCGCAGCCTTACTTCCGGATTTTCAACCCTCTGAGACAGAGCGAGCGGTTTGATCCGAACGGTGAGTATATTCGGAAGTGGGTTCCGGAGCTACGCGATATTTCAGGCAAGGCGATTCATGATCCTTACGGGAACAAAGAGGCGGCGGGGGTGGCGGCGAAGAATGGGTATCCCAAGCCGATCGTGGATCACGCGGAGAGTCGAACACGGGCGTTGGAGCGATTTAAGAGTGCTCTCCAGAAGGAAAAGGAGAAGTAGGATGAAATAATGGGGACAGAGAAGAAGTGAGAAGATGTGAGACATTTGATGTGCTATGAACACTCCATACCAAGGAACTCTCAATACAGAAGAAGAGAAAAGAGGAGAATGAGAATAGAAACTGGGACCGAAAATGACTACTTGGGGTAAATCAGCGTTCAGTTCCCTAATTTAATTTAATGATCTTACTCGTCCTAGTCCTAGTTCTCCTAAGTAATTAAGTAACTAAGTTTAGAGGCAGTGCTGAGTGGTCCATTTGTACTTCCCCGCGCTTTTCCCCATTTTCTCCATTCCCCCCCATTTTCACATCTTCACATTTTCACATCTTCACATCTTATCTTCTCCTTCTCCTCATGCAATTCTCATGACCTGACATGGAATCCCACGGGGATCCTCAAAGCCCTGGCCCCGTTGACCTCCCCAATGGAAAGCGACGTTGGCGCCGCAATCGAGTCGCTTGCGATTCCTGCCACACGCGGAGGGTCCGATGCGACCGAGCCTTTCCCTGTTCGCGATGTCTACGAAGTGACATCCACTGCGAATTCACCCGTGAGCGTCGCAAACGAGGGCGCATTGCGCGCTCCAAGTTGACCTTGAACTATGATGATCAAGATCAAGATCAAGATCATGACCAGGATGAGGATCCTGATCGCCATCCTCATCCCTCGGCTCGCAAAGCCTCCACCTCCAACGGTGACCAGAAAGTCTCTCAGTCCGCCCTCTCTCCATTGCAGCAGAGCTCCTTGTCGCCAGAATCCGCCTTCCCACACAGGTCACCAGGAATTGGTTCCAATCACCTCAGTTTGTCTGCGCCGAGTGTCGAGGAAGACTCGCGCTCGCATCCGCGCTTGCGCCCACATCCGCGACCAGAGACCGAGGCCAATGCGACAGAGGAGTGGTTGTCTAGCGCACACCTGTCACCCGAGTCTTATGATATTTTAGGAGGCGTACATGGCAATGAAGGCCCACTGCCGAGATTATACGATATTTGGAACCCTGTCGACCTCGGCCATCACTCTCACCCTCAATCTCATCCTCATCAACGCAACCACCAGCATCACTACCAGCACCATGCACCCCAGCGCCCTCAGCGATTACCGTCCATCTCCGCACAAACCCACTCTCAATCTGGTCAAGGAGCGTCCTCGACCTCGCGATCAAGTTTAAAATACCCCGTCCTCGAACCCATCATGCCGTTCCTTGAATCCAGTCTCCCTCGTCGACTCGTCTGCGATTTGTTAGAACTATACTTCACCTCTGCTTTCTCGACACACATGCATCCCGTGTGCCACCACATCCACTGCTATGTCCTACGCAAAGCATCTTTCCTGAGCACCGACCGACCGCGACCGAGCAGTCCAGCATTGCTGGCGAGTATGCTGTGGGTAGCCGCCGTGGATGATCGCGCATTCTCCCTCTCCATTTCACCACTACAACGTCGCAAGATCTGCCAATTCCTCTGCGCGTTGACCATTCGTCTCCTTCGCCCATTGATTCATGTCTCGTTTAAAGACCAGGAACCACCGGAGAATCCTAATGTCCCGCAGGAATTACCAACAGCCGCAGTTCACCACCCGTTTGAAGGAGTGGGGGATGACAAAGGGTTGGTTGGACCGGCAGGGTCTCTTGACGATGTGATTACATATATCCATGTCGCATCGATTATTTCATCGAGTGAGCAGAAAGCGGCGAGTATGCGGTGGTATGTACTCCTACTTCTCACACCACCAGCTCTATGCTAACATAACTCTCATTCCAGGTGGCATGCGGCCTTCACTATGGCTCGTGAACTCAAGCTCAATCAGGAGATGGAAGTGATGTCGAACATAGATAATCAAAGTGATGGGTCGAGCCCGTCCTTTGGCTACTCCCTCGGAGCGTGGGCAAACTCCCCCGGCGGTGCCGCGTTCGACTATTCGAATCCATCTCGACCGAGCTTAAACTGCGTCTGTGAGGAAAAGCACGACCCTCACAGTACCGGTTTGATCACCGAAGAACATCGCGAAGAGCGGCGTCGTACGTGGTGGCTATTGTATATCATGGATCGACATCTGGCCTTATGCTACAACCGGCCACTTGCCCTCCTCGACGCCGAGTCGGAGGATCTACTCCTCCCACTGGATGAGGGGTCCTGGCAGGCTGGAAATATCCACAGCAACAGCCCACGCACTGATGGACCGCAGTGTATTCGATCTGGAGATCGAAACAAGAGACGTGTTTTCCCCAACTTTCTCTGCCACGACCACTCGATTCTCGGCTTCTTCCTTCCACTCATGACCATCACGGGGGAACTCATCGATTTGAACCAAGCGCGCAACCACCCAACACTGGGACTCCGTCTTCAAGGGAAGGAGGCATGGGAGGTCCATGTAGCGGAGGTCCTGGGCCAATTGGAGATCTACAAAGCCAGTCTGACGACGTTTGCTGCGACCACGGCAGCACCTGATCCCGAAGGCGACCAACAATCGGGCGACGGGGGATCCTTGTCGCAGGCTTATTCCTGGCACACTCAGACAGTGATCGCGTACTCATCTTACCTGGTGCACGTCCTGCATATCCTACTAGTTGGCAAATGGGATCCAGTCAGCCTGATCGAAGACAAAGACTTCTGGACCTCATCGCCAGCCTTTGCATCGACGATTTCGCACGCGTTGGAAGCGGCAGACTCGGTGCAGCAGATCCTGCGGTTCGACCCGGATATCAGCTTCATGCCGTACTTTTTCGGCATCCAGCTGTTGCAGGGGAGCTTCCTGCTACTGCTCATCGTGGAGCGGCTGCAGAAGGAGGCCGGGGAGGGAATTCTGAATGCGTGTGAGACGATGATTCGGGCGACCGAGTCGTGTGTGGTCACGTTGAACACGGAGTACCAACGCAGTTTTCGGCAGGTCATGCGGAGTGCGGTGGCGCAGGCTCGGGGCCGACCGGTGAATCCCAGTGAGATTCGACATCGGCGAAAGGCGGTTTTGGCGTTGTATCGGTGGACGCGCAAGGGGACTGGACTTGCTCTGTAGGGAGTATAGAGGATATTGTTAACTTTAGTGTATAGTGTATAGTGTATACCCGGCACGATGAATAGAAGCGAGATATGGCGTAATCCATGGACGCCAGTGGATACTCATAATATTAATATTAAAACTAATATTAATCCCTAAGTATTACCACTGATTCCAGCTACCTAAAGGTATTGTGAAGTCATTGCGGCGACGAAGCACGCAATTGTGGGGCAATACTCACAGTGGGCTATCTTATAACATGTATGAACTTGTTTACTATCAGAGACCATATACATCCCGAGTATATTAATGCTAGTCTACTTGTACAGTATACTAAATAATAAGAAACTCGACTGGCTGTGGTATCACCCGATATCATCTGTGTAACCTGCATGGCAATGCCTGGGGACGGAGTATAGCAGATCTAGATCAGATCGTGCATTGCTTTATCAATGCAGGTGTACTAACTAGTGACTAGTGTACTAGTTACTTAGTACTAGTACTATATCGTAACTAGCATCGATTGCTCAAAGTGAGCTGCAATGGCATCATCACCTTCCCCACAATCATTGCCGACGGCTCCACTCTTCTTACTACACTTGGAGAGTATTAATACTTTCAATTAATACTTTGGATTGTCACATTGGATTCAAGTCTCTGCATCTCATGCCACTGTCACTGTCATCATGAAGCTCTCTCTCTCGCTGGCCACGGCTTTCCTCCAGGGTGCAGCTAGCTCCAACCTCAACTTCAACCTCCAAAATGCCCTGCAGTCCGTCCTCGCGTCTCCGCACTCTTCCTCCTCCTCCGCCTCTCCACCAAATATTCTCCTCGTCATCACCGACGATCAAGACTTGCAGCTGGACTCAATCGATTACACTCCCCATATCACCCGCCATATTCGCGACCAGGGCACCTTTTACCGCAATCACTTCGTCACCACCGCTCTTTGTTGCCCATCGCGCGTGAGTCTATGGACTGGTCGCCAGGCCCATAACACCAATGTAACGGATGTTCACCCCCCCATATGGTAAGTGGAATTCAATCAAGGGCAGCATGGACAGTTCTTTGGCATATATCTAACATGATATATTGACAATTTGTAGGCGGATATCCCAAGTTTGTCGACCGGGGCTTCAACGACAACTTCCTCCCCGTCTGGCTGCAACAAGCCGGTTATGACACCTACTACACCGGCAAACTCTTCAATGCACACACAGTCGACAATTACCATAGCCCTCACGTCAATGGTTTCAATGGTTCCGACTTCCTCCTCGACCCCTACACCTACTCCTACCTCAACTCCACCTATCAGCGCAACCAAGATCCCCCCCGTAAGTTACGAGGGCTACCACACAACCGACGTGATCACAAAAAAGGCACTCGGCTTCCTCGATGATGCTCTCGAGGGTGAAAGACCCTTCTTCCTCACCGTCGCCCCCGTCGCTCCTCATTCCGACGTGAATCCCGGGAGAGCACTGGCTGGAGAAATCCCCATCATGACCGCCCCGATCCCACTCGAGCGACACGAGCATCTCTTCAAGAATGTCAAAGTCCCCCGGAACAAGAACTTCAATCCCGACGAGCCCAGTGGTGTGAGTTGGGTCAGGGATCTGCCTAAGCAGAATCAGACGGTCGTGGATTACAACGACCACTTCTACCGCTCGCGTCTCCGCGCCCTGCAAGGCGTGGACGAGTTGGTGGATGCGCTCGTATCGCGCGTCGAACAGAGTGAGAAACTGGATAATACTTATATCATCTACACCTCCGACAATGGGTTCCATATTGGTCAGCACCGGTTGCCGCCCGGAAAGACCTGTGGGTTTGAAGAGGATATCCGCGTGCCGCTTTTCATTCGGGGTCCTGGGATTGCGGAAGGCGGGGTCGAGGATTCGGTGACGACGCATATTGATCTGGCCCCGACGATCTTTGAGTTGGCGGGGATCCCGGCTCGTGAGGATTTCGATGGAACAGCCATCCCGGTCACGGAAGGGTTCTCGGGTACGCGACATGAACATGTTACGGTGGAGTATTGGGGAAGAGCAGTGGTGGAAGGGGATTACAGTGCTATTGGTGAGTCTTTCCTTTCTGTCCCCCCGGAGAAAGACATTCTGTTAGGGTCAGTTTGACACGATACTAATCATTGCATTTCATTTGTTCAGGCCCCGATGGTCTACCGCAGTTCCCTAACAACACTTACAAATCGGTACGCCTGCTCGGCGAAGGGTACAATTTCTACTACTCGGTCTGGTGCAACAACGAGCATGAACTTTACGATCTATCGGTGAGTAATTTTCCCAGCTCAAAACAGAAGAGGTCCGGAACTAACTGAACAGACCGATCCATATCAACTACACAACCTCTACCCGAAGACCACCTCGAAAGCAACAGAAGAGCCCCAAATACTGGGCCGTAGTCTTTCGCAGGTCATTAGTCGATTGGATGCACTTCTTCTGGTGCTTAAATCGTGCCAGGGAGTTACATGTATCAAGCCATGGAATGTCCTGCAGCCAGATGGCTCTGTCAGTAACCTCCGCGAGGCCCTGGACGAAGGATTTGATGCTTTCTACGGGGGGGCAGCCCGGTGTATCTTTTGACTGGTGTGCCAATGGCTATATTATTGCGGCTGAAGGTGCGCAGGTGCCATTGACAACTCGTTATGGACTGCCGTGGGATGCATGGGTGTAGCGGGTTTACTAGAAGACACATCCAAGTTCTAGCGTTAGATTGTATATATTAGTACCATCACGATCATGATTACAGAGAGCAGATTCAAAGGCATAAAATATCTATTGTTAGTAATGAGCAGGGGAAATTCAAATGTCAAATCGACTGGCACTGCACTGCACTGCACTGCCATGCACTTGGTGATCGTAAACGGCCTCGTAAGGGTAAACCACTGGCACTACCACGCCACACGGTATAACTGTACAATCGCAACAATAGCCGAGCCTGGCTTAAGAAATGCGTATTACATCCTGCGTAAGCCTCGCAATTGCTAACAGCCAATGGCAATGACATTCGCGGAAAGGAAGAGAGAAAACTGGGGCGGTTCTCGCGATGATGATTGATGATTGCGCCATATCTCCCCGCCGTGTCGACAACACTAAACATTCCAACATTCCCCGAATACGCGTGGTTTTTTTTTTATCTGCATCTCGGCAGATTAGAAAATAAAATGTATAAAATGTCTGGTACCCACTGGCTTTGTTGGATATTCTCGAAATCTTTTTCAAAGTATCTCTTCGCTCATCATCGCCTTCACGATGTCCGATCGGACGAGTTTCGATGAGAAACACATCAATGAAAAGGTCATTGACTCACCGCCGAGTGAAATAGACCATGGAATTGTTAAAGATTGGGATGAAGAGGAGTCGGCTGTGAGACGCAAGTTCGTATCAACATCAATACTTGCACACTGGACCAGCAGGATAATTTCGAATGGACATGAAAACTGACTCTGTCGCTTTGATAGAATCGACTTCATCCTCTTACCGACCCTGGCCCTCGCCTTCTTCTGTCTCCAGATGGACCGAGGCAATATCAGCGCCGTTCTGACCTCGACTATCACCAAAGACCTGAATATCACCACCAACCAGATCAACATCGGTACTCAATTGCTCTCCGCCGGCATCGTTCTCGCCGAGATCCCTTCCAATATTATCATGCAACGAATTGGGCCTCGTGTGTGGCTTTCAGGTCAACTCTTTGCCTGGGGGTTGGTCGCGACCTTCCAAGCGTTTGTTCAGTCATATCCTGCATTCCTTGTCACTCGCATCTTGCTGGGCTTCTGCGAGGGCGGTTTCATTCCTGGTAAGTCAGATTGGGTCAGGTCAAAAAGCGAGCAGAGCGGTTGAAGCTAACATGATTAGGTGCGCTATACTACCTGTCCACCTGGTATAAAAGGAGGAGGAGACCAGTATGCGTACTAGTCTGTTCTTTTATGGCCAGATGTTCGCCTCAGCGACATCCAGCCTGATTTCCGCTGGCCTGCTGCGCTTGTCCGGAACGCATGGAATGGAAGGATGGAGATGGATCTTCCTGGGTTAGTTCGGTTCAACATCCGTCGTCTTTCTGTTGAATAGACTAACACCAACACAGTGGAGGGCCTTCTCACCCTATTCATCGGCATCTTCTTCACGCTCCTCGTCCCACCAAAGGTAGGCGATGGCCGGCCACTCATCTCCTTTGGTCGTTGGAGCTACTTCACCGAGCGCGAATCACACATCATTCGCAATCGCGTCCTGCTGGATGACCCACAAAAGGCACAAGGCCATATCCAGATCACTTGGTCGGATATTAAAAACACCGTGAAACAGCCGCGAATCATGCAGCATGTCTTCCTCACTCTTGTCTCCATGTCCGGATTCCAGGGTGTCACTCAATATACCCCCAGCATGATCAAGGCGCTTGGATTCGATTCCATCAAGGCTAATGCCTTGACCTCGGTCCCGGTGTATTGCAGTATCGTCTGGTTGACCATTCTGTCGTTTGCCTCGTAAGTTGAGCCCAAAATTCTTTCGCTTATGGGCTACCATAAACCAGCCGATCAAGTGAATTCGGGGGTTTCCGACAGATTTCTAATGATTAACAGAGACTGGACTGGTCATCGAGGACCCTTTGTGTTGATTTCCATTACTTGGAATGTTATTTCATACGTCTGCCTGAAGACAGCGCCGTACACACTTGACAAGTGGCATCGATATGGAGTGATTGCGGTCGCCAATGTCTCCTATTGCAGCATGCAGTAAGTCAAGTTCCCCCCCTGTGTTGTGCCTTTTTTTTTTTTACCCCGGGTAAATACTAACGGTGAGAAACAGCATTCTCAATGTAGGCTGGCTGTCTATCTACTGTCGCACCCCACAGGAGCGAAGCGTTGCCATGGCGTAAGTTCTCTCCCTGAAACTTCCCTCAAAAGTAAAGTTACAAGGATACTAACTTTTCCTTCCAGCCTGGTGGTTATGGCGGCCAATTGTGCTGGTATCTCCGGCTCTCAGATCTTCCGCACCGCAGACGCGCCCAAGTACACGCACGGTCTGACGGCGATCTGTGCATTGGCTGGAGCATCATGGGGCCTCGCGGCCATTCTTGGTGCGCAGTATTATATTCGGCGGCGTAAGGCGAGCGGAAATCAAGTATGAGCTGAGTGGAGAGCGGCGGCTCTTCTGCCCCGGTGTGCACATTATGATTGTAAATAGCGCATACCAGTAGTATACATGCACATATTAAACTATACTTATAAGCATTGCTTATTTACCGTTGTGCAGAAGTACCCTGGCTAGTTACCAAGTATAACTACTAGTTAGTTAGTACTTCGTAGTTCTACCGAACAGGCTTTACCCCCTAACCATACCCGGCAAGGAACTACACCCATTGTTCTTCGTCGTTTCGCGTACCTGGCAGTCTGCAGACTACATCTGTACACCTGCAGAACTGCAAACTTCTCGTGGCGACTTGCGGGGAAATTCGGTTAAAAAGATGCAGTGATGGGAGACAAATGCACCGATTGGTGCATCGTTGGCCCGCGTGGCTCGATTATTCGGCCCGACGCGGGGAATCCGGGGTCGGTTAATTCTCGAGACAATTTATTTTCGTTGTTTTTGACTTTGAGGATCATGCGGTCTGTCGGGTGGAGTGCTACTGTTGGCCTTTTGTTTGGATGTATTCACTTTCATCTGGTGTGATCCCAGTACATGGAGGGAGCTGTTTAATTTACCGACCGGAGCTCGCTTGCAGCACTGCGTCTCTCCTGGTTCTCCGCAATTTATTTTAGCTCTGCTTTGGTTCCTGAAGATGAAATAAAATGGAAGATTCCCCAGGTTTGCGGGGTTCAATCATTCTCCAGGATCTTTTTGTACGTACCTACTATACTTGTCCGTGGAATATTTGAGAATCAGTTGCACCCATCTTCGACGGCAAAGATCATTTTTGTTTTGCAAGGGAATGAGCACATTGGACTTGAAGACGTCAAGTTTTATCCACACCAAGCCCTCCTACTTTCAAGATGACCACCGACTACCCCTACCCCATGGCTCAGTGGCCGGCGCATCTCGCGCAAATGGCCGAGCCCCAATTGATGACCCAAGAAGAACTCGACCAGCAAGTCTTGATGGCTGCAGGCTTTCCCATGCAAACCGACTTTGAGCAATACCTCCCGCAGTTGGATCAAATGGATCAAATGGACTGGAACAGTGAAATGGCCAGCAAACAAGTGTTTTTGCCACCGTATCCCCAGTCATGGTACGAGGCCGGCCTTGTCAATGACCAGCGAAAGCAGCTAGAAGCTTCATGGAGGAACAGGTGAGCCAAGCCGAGCTTTGCCAGAGAATCATTTTTTTCTGTCTTCGCCAAGGAAATAACTAATCGTTGAAAATCATAGCTTCATGCAGGAATATCAAAATCAAACCATGACACCCACAGCCACCCACCACGACACCGAAAATAACCTCCTCTCCCAAAGTGCCAGCGAAAGGGCCCTCTTCATGACCCCACCGGCTCAGTCTCACTATTACCCGACCTTTCCAGGCTCCCCGATTTCCGAACTCTGCAGCACCCCCGAAATGTCTCACTCGTCGCGCTGGGAATCCGACGAGGACAAAGAGAGAGAGAGGGAGAGGGAAAGAGAAACCTATACTTCAAGTTCAAGTTCAAGCTCAAGTTCCCGATCGCCCTACACAGCCCCAGATCCCCGACCGAAAAATGAAGGGGATTATTTCTCGCCCACGCGCGGGGTAGACGGGGTGCATGGACATGCGCATGTGGATGAGTCGGAGAGTGAGACTATCCTGGAAATGCCCGATGGCACCACCCGCCGCACGGCAAATTGGCTACCCGTTGACTCAAGCGCTGGCTTCACAATCGGCCCGGAACAGAGGGGCTTTTATCGAGATCCTTCGCAGATGGACGAGTTTCAGGATATGCAGGGTGCTTTCTTTATGAGCCCTGCCAGATGATGGGTGCCGGCTACCGTCATCTATACATGAAGTTCATGGTATGCGCCGGCGCTTACCATCATATCGGTCTCAGTGAAGAGGAAAGGCACTCCGTTGATCCGATTCATCGATTGATGCACCTATAGGCTGGTAGGCTGGTAGGCTGGGGGCCCAGGCTGCGTTCAGTCACTTTCACTAGGTATTCTACCGCCCAAGGCGCTTTTGCAAGAGTCAAAAAGGAATATTCTGTGACGAAAATCCAATAGCCCCGTGTGGAAGTATGACATAGGACTTCATCCAGGTGTGTGGTGAGTTCTTGGTCGCAGACTACTTCCAGTAATTTGCGCACTTTATCAAGCAATTCTGTGATAGATAGACTAATTCATTGGATAGTACAGGGATCGGTCTCCGGAAGACTATTGAGTTCGACCACTGGTTGGAATGGTAGATCTGATGCTGTGCTTTGCCTAAAACAAATGGGCCCAAAATCGCGATGGCTTGGGACTGGCTGTCTGGTGGGGCCGAGGGGCCGTTCGCGGGTACTCATGCTGGTCGGGCATAAGTTCTAGAAACTAGAAATTTGAAATTTGGAGAAGGAGCTCGAGGCAGACTTGATGAAGAATATTTCGACGGATGTCATCTGACTCAGGTCTTATGCTTGGCTGAGGGACTTACCTTGAATTCCTTTGTTTTTCAGTGGGAACCAACACCCCAGCATAGCGGCCATATCAGCCCGAACAAGCTAGATACTGGGTAGTTGAAATATTGAAATGTGGATTGATTGATTGATTGATTGATTGAAGTTTAGTGAACAAGGGGTTGGGTAGTAGAAGGCTGCTTCCTTCTTCTCCTTCTTCTTCTCCTCCTGCTTCTCCTCCTCTTCTTCCCTGTTCTCTCTGGCACTGGTCCCGCTCTCACCACTCTAGCCAGGGGTTGGTCGTTCACATTTAGACATAGTCCCTCTGTCATAAACTCCTCGTGATCACGATAACCCTCACAATATTTAATACATGCTGGCTGATGGGGACAGATGAAAATTTTCTTCTCGCAATCATGGTTACAGTCCACCCAAACACGACATCCCTTTCGGGACTGATTAGTGATGGTTGGCTCCGAAATGATATGTTCCTTAACCAAGCACCGGGGGTGGTGGCATAAGTGCGAAGCATCCTCCCCCGCCCTGACTTCCCCGGCGTTGGCCCAAATCACCAGTGTCTGTAGACAGGCAAACTTATTCGCGCCTGCCCAAGAAACCTGAACATATCCCGCCTCCTTAGACTCCCGCAATATAGTCTCGTGGCACCACCCGTTAGAAGTAGTCTTCAGAGAATACCGTTCGAGGACTTCGTTGGCAGTGACTGGATCAATTGCGCAAAGGTCAGATATTAGTTCACGTCGTATGGTTGGATGGTTATAGTCAATGACATCTGAGTCAACACTTGATGGTGGGCTGGAGGGCTCATATGTACTAGCGTCGTCCATTGTGCATCGGGGCGCTTAGGGGTCTGGTAAATTGGGTGTCAGTTACTGTATGGAGGAGATGGCGTATACTGGATGTGGTCTCGAAACTTCTTGACATAAGCTGCCGCAGTGATTTGCGATCGCGGAGGCGGTGGTGACAGAGATGGGGACGGAGATTGCTGCGGGTCTCCCAGATAGCTAAATGAGGGGGGTCCTTTTCTTTCTACCTGACGGTGTGCGGCCGATGGCAAGGTTATTGCGTGTGACCCCATCCTCCATGATTTTCAATTTACGATTGGCCAAGAAAAAAATACGAGGACGCAGTTGTTAAGCCTCCAGGGCTTTCAAATTGGAGTTGGTGAATATAGTATAGTAGGTCTCTATAGCAGGTCTTGAAATGCAGTCCCACTAACATCAGCCTGAACTTCAAGTTGAAGTTAAAGTCCCAAGAAGTTCAAGTTGAGGTTATAAACTAGGCGTGAATGCCAGCATTTTTCAGGACCGCAGATTTGACGCGGCTGGCGTCGACGACGGAGATGCCGAACTCGCCCTTTGGCCAGCTGGACAGAACAGATGAGTCCGAGGCGGACAGTTCACCAGAGGAGGTGAGGGTGTTGGCGACACAGGTGCGGCCGAGGGCAGAGTCGCAGGATGACTTGTCGCTGGCGCTGACGGCGTAGGTCTTGCCGGGCGAGCTGTCATCCAGGAAGGGTGTATCGACTTGGTTGAAGACGTTGCCTTCAATCAGGGCATTGGTTCCATCGCCGACATCGAAAGCATGGCCAGTGTTATTGTACCAGTAGTTGTTGTAGGCGTGCCAGTAGCTGTTGAACTCGAGTTTCGGCGAACGGCCGGAGGTGTGATGGATGTAGTTGCCAGTGAAGGTGACCTTGTCATTCTTTCCGTAGCCGAGGCTGGTAAAGCATTAGCTCTGCTGAAATCTAACGATGTTCATACCGAGACTCACATGGTCCAGTAGTGGTGGCCATCGCAGGTGGCGGACCAGCTTGTTTGTCCGTCAAATTCGCTGTTGGAGATAGTGACACGACCACCTGAAAATAGTTAGAGGGGGAAATTTCTATTGGATTATCGGGATACTTACTAGCCTCGTAGCCAGCAACAAAGTGCTGGCGACCAATCAAAGAAGTCTTGACATGGTCGATCCAGACCAGGTCTGAGCCATCCAGGGTAATAGCATCCCCACCCCAGATGTACTGGGGGTTCAGCTCGGTGATGTGGATATTCTGGATAATGACATTGCTAACGCCATTGCGAATACGTAGACCCTTACCACGAAGTACACCAGCGCTTCCAACACCAACGATGGACTTGTTAGAGGCGACATCGATACCCTCAAGAGCGGCCTTGTCATAGGTGCAGGTCAGAGTGGGATAGCTACCACACCAGCTGGAGGAGTCGAGATCAATGGCGTTTTGACCAGAGCTACCGCAGGTGTTGGACGAGGGCTTGCAGCATTTGCAGTCGGTGCACTTGCTGCCGAGGAAGTTGAACTCCTTATCGATGAGAATCGTACGGGGGGGTGCTGTCGGTCAACCACGAGGTCAACTCGGCAGTGTCACTGGGGGAAGCGGCGCTTGCACTTCCACCACCAGTGGTGCCAGTTGCGAAACCGAATGCCTTTCTAGAGACGCCAGCGGCCTGGGCAGTGGCTCCGAGCAGCGCAAGAGCTGCGAGGAGAGATTTTTGGATTGCCATATTGGGCAATAGAGAAGGGGAAAGTACTGAACTAGCAGTATTTCAAAGAATGAGCGTAGAAAAAGAACGAATGGGCCGAAGTGGCAATGGAAAAGAAATACAGATGGCACAGGTCAACAGCACCGTGCAATGTAGCAATGTTATATACCTGCACACATTTTATCACAGCCCAAACAGGCAATGAAGAGCATCTTGGCCTCGTTTGAGCTTGAGTAGACGTGAGGCTCGCATTGAAGATCTATGCTCCTTTGTGTCAACGGACCGAGCACCGCCCGTGATATCTTGCCCACAGTATCACAGAGATTGACCGTAAATGATATCGCAGGGCGGATCCCTGATCGACCGGCCACTTGCCCGTTCCTAAGGATCGACTCCACCGGGACGTTTCAGCGAAGCCCTAGTCGGGGCTTGGGCACTGTGATCCTTGCTTGTAACATGGGGATGTGAACTGTTGGTACAAGGCCTTGAATAGAGTTTGTGTCTTTCAGCTTCTTTTTGGAAGGCCGACGCGATTTCCACGTGCAAGTGGCAGTTGAAGGTACCGCCCCATAGCACAGAATTTCTAGTTGCGTGTTACCTAGGGTTCGCAGCGACGATTCCTCGGAAGAAAGTCGGGGATATGATCTGATATAGAAATGATCTGATGCACACGTCAAGTGGAACTTCGGCGAATGGTCTTTTTGAATTGTTTCACGACATCACTGCCTATTGCCAGGGGGACATTGCTTATGTTGCCAGTGGAGCAAGCATTTCTCAATGAGACGGGGTCAAATTCTCCACTTACCTCAATGAATCCCGTGTCTGGGATGTTAATTTGTACTGGCCAATCTCTCTAGTGCGGCTAGAACAAGTCGAGATCATTCCAAGTTTGTCCGATGCCTCTCCTGAATAGAACCGTGGCCGAAGATTGCCAGTGGGGGAAAGGTGAAAATAAAGGTGAAAATAAAGGTGAAAATCATGCACCCCCTTCCTCTTGAAAACTTAGGAGTTCAGAACGAAAGAAAATCCAGCCATCCTTGGAATGCTTATAAATGCTTTGATTCTGCTCCATAATAATGTCAGACGGAGTTCAAGTTACTCTAACATCAGCTAATATATTCTGAGGATCTTCATCCCATCAATATATAGCCCGGATCCATTCCGAGCGATGCTTAGCCATAAGCCACCCAACAATCTTATTATATTAAACCTGTTGATCGTTCACCAGATTATTCCCACTCCGGCCACACCGTAATTTCTCTGAGATCCTCTCGATGGGCCATGTAATAAGCATTTCCTAACATGTGAAGCTTGCGACGATCCGTCTTCTTCGACTTGGTTCGTGGGACTCGGTCGACGAGTAGGAAAAGACTAGGAACATAGTAGGTGGGCAGATTCTGCCGGACCCCTTCGCTGAGGGCCTGAGTGAGAGCATAGATCGCATGACGCTGCATTATCGGGCGAAATTGCATCTCTTCGATTGGTCCCGTCTCCAGGTTCATTGGGTTATTCGCAAGGTAGAGGTAGACCCCAAGGATTGGCTCGCCCGCACCATCCACAGCACCTAAGACATCCACCACCGCGGCATCCCCAGTCGACAGATGTTGGCGAAGTACGTACTCGACTTGGCCGGCTTCCACCCTCGCCCCATCGAGTTTTAGCATTGTGTCTTTTCGCCCAATGAGCTCAATCGTTCCGTCGTGATTGTACCGGCCAAGATCACCGGATCTATAGAATCGATGTTGTGGACGATCGCCATGAATCTGTGCCATCCAGAGAGGCGATGTTGTCAAGAAGTTTTCCGATTTTCCGGAGACGTGGTCTAGATAGCCTCTTGATATGTGTGGACCCTCCACGAGCAGCTCTCCGACCGCTCCCACGGGCATCAGTAGATCAGGGTGATCTTGGTTCACAATCCAGATGGCGCCACTAGCTGGTCTTCCAACAATAGCGCCGTGGCCCATTTGAAGGTTGGGATTGTGAGCACACAGAGACGCTACCTCCCCCATGCCATACTGGTTTACAACCTTCACGCGAGTCAGCCACTTGGCGAGAACCGCGTCAGAGACAGGCTCCCCGCCGATGCACATCATCTTCAGCGTCGGCACACGGTCGGGATTAATCTCGATGGCCACTGAGGGCGTGGCAAACATCATATTAGCCTCGAGGTCATCGATATCTGTCATGAGGGCATCCACTGACAGCGCAGTTGTGGGCACACAGCAGCAGCCACCGGCTAGCAGAGGTGCAAGGAAATCATTATTACTGATATCAAAGGCGTAAGCATCGAATTGAAAAAGTCGTGAATGAGGGCCCATGCCCATGACGCGGATGTAATCGGTGAGAGCGGACGCGTAGCTTCGGTGCTCTTGGACGATTCCCTTGGGTTTACCGGTACTGCCCGAAGTGAAAAGTACTACGCAAGCATCGGTAGGCTTAACATCGACACATGGTACCCCGGATATGAAAGGGAGTTCTCGGAGAGAATCCGCGCTCACTTCAAACTGGACTTCTACAAGTTGCGTGTACCTCGATGCGTATCCGGTCGATGTCAACATGATTTTAATTTGAGTTCGCTCCAGGACAGATGCCAGATATGGTGGTGGGTCACTGCCATCAACGCAGATGTATGCACCACCGGCCATTAGAATTGCAAGACGGGCTACGATTGCCCAGGTTGACTTGTAGAAAGTGCAGGCGACAAAAACACCCGGTCGAACACCCTGACCAACCAACCAATGAGCCAGGCGAGATGAAAGATCCTTGAGTTCACTATAGGTGAGGTCGCCGTCCCATGATCGTACAGCTGGTGCATTCGGGGTTGTCACGACGTGGCGTAAGCAGAGATCGTGAAGCAAGGCATCTTGAGAAGGTGCAAGAGAGCCGGTGAAGTCGGCAATCTGGGCACGATCATTTGACCCACAGAGATCCACGGCTCCAATCGACTGCATTGATGTAATTCCAATTGAAGAGAGGGCTCGATTGAAACTGTGGAGTAAGCTTGTTGCCAGTGGTAAGCCGATTTGAGAGTCGCCCACATCGAGCTGTGCATGCAGGAGGTCATCTGGCGTACATCTGACGAAAAGAAGCAGACCCTCCCCGGGGGTTTCTTGCTTCGAAGCAATAGAGCAACAAACGTGGCACCGGCCCATGCAGGCTTTCTGGCCCAAGCCCACCGCCATTGCAGGCTCTCGCTGGTAAACAATGGTCGTGTTATAGCGAGGATTCTTGCAATCATTTACATGCACGCCATTGGCATATGACTCCTTTGCGAGGGAACCAAGCCCATTCGTAATCTGCCCGAACAATTCATGCACTGATTCTTGAGTGTCGACGTGGATTTGCATCGAAGGGGCGGTGGAATCATCAGACTCCCCGACATAACAACGTCCCTTGGTATATTGCTCACCAACGTATAGGGTAGTCGAGGAGGTGAACGCTCCAATTGTAATGACCCAAGCAAGTTGGAGTAGACGTTGAAGTTGGATATCAGAAGGCTCGGCTTTGACGATTGTTGGTGCATTGAAAACCTCGACGAGTCGCAGAAGGAGCCGGGGGTGCTCAGAAAGCTGTAGATCCACGACCGACTCTTTCAGGCCATTTGCCTGGTCCCCCAAGAGAACCAAAGTTAGCGGTTGGTCCAAGGTATCGGAATCTAACAGAATGGGCGCCATGGTGGTAATGACAATGACAATGCTTTTGGGATGAATCCAGAGCTGTGGTTGAATGAAATGAGATTCCGAGACAGGAGTTCAACTGGGATATTCATGATTAAATGTCTGGGGGCAGATGTCAAGCTGCAATGGTCTGGAAGGACGTTCCACGGACATGACTGATGCGGCGCAACGAGGGGTTGGCTTTGTTGGACAAAGAAAGTACTCAATTGGAGTGGGCGTCCAAGCGCTCGTCTGGAAGGCATCTGCTGGGGAGTCTTGGATGCTGCAGGCCTCGGAGAATTGGCAGGAATCTATTCGATCGGGGTGATTGCTCCAACGGCCACATTTGCAAACGGGCTGGCTGATGGACGCGGCCGTTCGTGAAGGGTGCGGAAAGGCGCAACTGGGGGCAAGCAGTGCCGGGGGTTGAGCGAATGGGAAAGACAGAAAGTATCATGGTGGATGAAGTGCAGATCGAGTGGGAAAGAATTCAGCTGATGTGAGGGAGCTAAAGAATAGTTGGTCGATCATGGTTCATGGGCTGAGCACTGGCTGGCGGCTTGAGGAGGAGATGTTTTGAGGGGAACGTTGGAAGTTGGGGTTAAGTCGGGCAAATCGGGGAAGTCGGGGAACTCCCCACCACGCCTCAACTCTGCAACACCACGTCAATCATAAAGTCAAAAAGTCTCAAAGTACGAGATGACCGAGGCGCTAGTAGAGACTAAATAGTGCAGATAACAATAGTTCATAATAATCATAAAATTAGCAGTGCGAGTACTAACCGGCGCCACATTAAATTTCTACAATATCAATTGGACCCTCGTAAGCGAGGGTCCGCCACCCAAATGGCACTCCGCCCCCAAATGACACTTTCGCATAAAGATATTACATCTCAACTTTGTCGCGTCGCTACACCATCAATATGACAGATATCAATAGGCAAATTGAACACCGTATTCAGCAAGCATGCGAAAAAGTACGACTACAATCTCAGCCGAATATTGCACAAATTGCGCGTGAATTTCGCGTGCCATATCGACGGCTTCTTCGCCGCGTGCAAGGTCAGAATTCGTTATTTGAACGAGAACCAAATGGTCGCAGGCTTGATTCCATACAAGAACAAGCTTTATGTCATTGGATTGATTATAATGACAAGCTTGGGTTGTCAGTGAAACGTCATGAGATTGCTGCAGCTGCTCTATCAATTCTACAAGAAACTGAACCTGATACTGCTCCGATCGGTGATAAATGGCTTGAACGCTTTTTTCAACGACATTCTGAGTATCGTGTACGTAGGCGTAAAAGCCTTGATATTGAACGACTTCGTGCGCATGATAAAAAAGTCATGGAGGAATGGTTTGAAAACCTTCAACGTACGATCGAAAAATATGGGATTCAATCCGAGGATATCTACACTTTCGACCAAACAGGCTTTCAGATTGGGGTGGGCAAAGATCAGTGGATTGTTACACGTGAGCCACGTCAAAAAATTGTATCTGAAAACCATACAAATCATACAAATCGTGAATATGTGACTGTTGTTGAGGCTATATCAACAGATGGCTTCACCGTCCCACCGTTGATTATTTTGGCCGCGAAACAAGTTCAATATCGCTGGTTTGAGGATCTCAAAGATGACGAACAAATTGCTGTAAATGAAACCGGCTATATCGATGATCTGCTTGCGTATCGGTGGATTCAAATGTTTGAAAAATCTACGCGTTCACGCACCAAAGGATCCTGGCGGTTGCTCATCTGCGACGGTTTTGGTTCGCATCTGAATTACGAATTTGTCAAGTTTTGCGAAGCTTCATTTATTCAACCCTTCTTCTTGAACGCTCATACTTCACATTTGGTTCAGCCATTGGACGTTGGTGTGTTCAATGTATACAAACACCACCACAGTGAAGCAATTGAGGCCGCAACTGCTACAGGATGTACGAAGTTTCAGAAAGTTGATTTTTTTGGTGCAATTGCTTCAATTCGCGCAAAAACTTTTACATTACGTACAATCAAGCTTGGATACAGATTATCTGGTATCTGGCCATTCAATCCTACGATTGTATGTGATAAAATGGTTGAATATACACCTGAACGTACTGAATTGCCACTATCACCAAACAAATCTGAATCTTCAACCTCGTCACTCTCAACCAATTTCGGTACACCAACAACTATTCGGGAGATTCAAAAGCTTGAAAAGGAGCTTCTTCGAAGTGGTGAAGATATGCATGACTATACAATAGCTATTCAAAAGCTTGCAAAGTCAGCGCAGTTAGCTTTATACCAATTGAAGGAAGTACGACGGGAAATGGAAGCAACGAAAGCCACTACGCTACGTCGCGATGAGCGACATAACCTTTCAAGATCAGGTCTTCGTACGTGGGGTATTGTATCCGCTCAGAATCTACAAAAAATGAAGCGAGGTAAGGAAAATTTGACGGAATTGGAAGCAATTGACAAAGTGCGTCCTAAATGGCGCAAGGTTATGGAAGAATTGAAGCGTGAATCTAGGCGTTCGGGGCGGCGTCTACGGCGCTGAAATATTGATATATTGCAATTTATACGCTATATTATATAGGGTCATATGAAAGTAAGTGGTATATATGGTATTGTGTGGTATAGAATGTAGGAATGGTAAAAAGTGTCATTTGGGGGCGGGTTGCCATTTGGGTGGCGGACCCTCGCTTACGAGGGTCCAGTTGATATTGGAAAATTTAATGTGGCGCCGGTTGGTATGATATGGATATGAGTTAGGTGAATAAAGGCTATGTATGGTAGTACATGGGTTATAGATAAACATCAGAAACTTGAACAAGAATATTGGGCTTTCGAGAAGCCGCTGCCATTGCTTTGCTCCGAACCATCACAGGATTACATAGGCATACTTCTCATCGGCCAAAGGATGGTCGCACCGAATCAGAAGTGCTAAAAAGTAGACAATAACATTAGACGGCATTCTGCATGATGCCAGGACGCACACCCTCGAGAATTGCCGCAACTTCCTTCCACAGCTTCAAGCGGGCCTGTCGCCCCTCATCACTGCGCACCCAGGGTGATAATGCGGTGTTCTCAACATGACCGTCGGTCATGTAGGCACCGTGGCTCTCGAGTCCGGCCGTGATCCCCGCCACTAGGGTACGTGATCCAATCTCTGTTGTTCGTGCGAGCAAGAGCCGTATAACCTGGGCTGCACCGCCTGCCTCGCGTCCTAGAGAGGAGTGGCAGAGACCCGGGTTAATCATATTGATGATCACCTCTGATCCTCGCACCCGCCCAGCAAGCTCCTGCACAACAAGAACCTCGAGGAGCTTAGATAGTCGGTATCGCTCGTCCATTTTGGCCTTGGACTCCTCAGAGAGTGTGTCCAGGATATGGTCGGCCTTCCACTCAGGAAGCGAGACCCAGGCGTGGACTTCACTGACCACAAAGCTGAGCCGGGGCTGACTCCCTGGTACTTTCTGGCCTGTTTTCCTGAGGATCGGGAGAACCAGCAGTGATAGTAGTAAGGTATTGACAACATTCACGGTGATGGAACGCTCCAATCCTTCTGCCTTTGCGTAGTTGAGAGTTGCTACTCCGGCATTCAGTAGAGCGGCATCCAGTCGAGGCAACTGCGCAACACGATCCCCAAACGCCAGAACTGATTTATTGGATGCTAGGTCAACCTCCCAGACTTCACAGACGCCTGAACGGCCGGTGGATGTCTCGATCTCCTGCTTGGCTTCTTCACCAGCGGGGACATTGCGCACTGCGAGGATGACACGCGAAGCGCCTAAGCGCACCACATGACGAGCTGCTTCAAATCCTAGTCCAACATTGGCACCGGTGATGAGGACAGTTTGGTCGGCGAAGGAATGTTCGGGGTAGGGAGGTCGAACACAGAATTGAGAGTAGAGGAAGCCCATGTTGTCGTTATTGTGGGTGGTTGTGGATGAGATAGGTAAATGGGAAATTCAATGGTTGAATTTGTTGAGTGATGGAAGATTCCAAGGTAGATTCAAGTTGTTTTTGATGAGAATTAGAATCATTGCTGAATGGGGTGTCTTTATATAAGGGAAATTCAAGAAGAAGTTGAAGCTGAAGCTGTCATATCCCATGTCGGAGATTAGTGGACACGGCGATAAATGTGGAGCGGCCCCAAAGGCCTAATCCCGCCACGGTGCGATGGGGTTTGCTAACACCGACTCGGAGACTCCAAATGCCGGCATAATCAGATCGGGGGCGTGTATGATGGAGGAGAAGCCGGAGGGGAAGCTGGATGAAAATAGACTGGGTGATGTGGAGAAGAAGAATAAAGTTGAGGTTGAAGCTGCCAAGCCACATTGCAGTGAGAGTATGTACTAACTAGTTACAGGAGTACCTGAAGAAGAACTGCTGTAATCATTCACTACCCTCGGTTTAATTTAGTTAATTAGTTTCGGTGTAATTAACATACCAGTATAGTAGTAGTCCATCTTCTTTCCTTTCATTGTATCCGTATAACTTGGATCATATTTAGATTAGATTCAATCTGTAGCTGTTTGGGATTTATTTATGCTGCCTGGGCCCATGACGTAATATGAGACATCTGGAGATCTCCTGGAGGTTGAGAGCATCTTCAACTTCAACTTCATTTTCTCTACTCTTCTCTTCCCCTTCCTCCTCCGCAAATCACTCTCCCTACTACAAACACAATGCCTGGTCGCTTCGGTCAGAAAGTACTCAACGTCTTGGGTGTCAATCATTCCCACGATGAGCAACAACCCCCATACGGAGGGAATGGAGGATACCCCGGCGGGCCACCACCAGGAGGACAAATGCCCCCAATCCCCCCTGGACATCCAGGGCCCCAACACCCAGGTCGCGGTCTAGTGAACAATGATGAGCGTGCACTCTCCTCTCACCCCAACCAAGGAACCTACCCGCGTCTCGCTCGACTCTCCGATGGCTCCATTCTCTCATCCTTCACACGCTTCCCAGACGGCCAACGCGCTCTCTGTGTAGCGCGCAGCACAGACAATGGACACACCTTCCAAAACATCTCCGAAGTGACCCGGGCCGCAGGCGATGTCGATAACATGTTCCTCTGTGAGGTAGGACCGGGTGTTGTACTAGCAGCCTTCCGCAACCATGATAAAGGAGACAATGGCCCCACACATTTCCGGATCACCGTCTGTAGGTCGATGGATGGCGGAAATACGTGGAGCTTTGCATCGCAGGCCGCCGAAAAAAGACCTCCATTTGGAATCTGGGAGCCGTTTATGCGAATGGGTCGGAGGGGCGAGGTCCAACTGACCTACTCCGAAGAATTCGCCCATAATAACCAATGTACCATGCTCACCGTCTCGCATGATCAGGGGAGTACTTGGAGTCGCCCAACATGCCTGCATGGGGACAGTGATCCCCGTCGAGATGGTATGAATGGTATTGCGCGCACTTTTGATAATGGTCGCGAGGCTCTTGTGATGGTCTTTGAGACTACGACGTACGGTCCATTTAATGTCGAGGCTCTTATCTCTTATGATGACGGTGCCTCCTGGCATAATCGGCACCAGGTGTTTCGACCCCGACAAGGACACAATGCGGGTTCCCCACAGGTTGCCTCTTTCGCGGATGGCTCCCTGGTCTGTGTCTTCATGACGGATGATGATTCAGATCAAGTGGCCTGGGTCAAACATGCTTCCATCAAGGTTTGCTTCGCAGGTCCTCCCCAGAATGGCCAGATTAGGTGGGGGCCTCCGATTATGGTTTCACCGGCCTCTAGCTTCTGGCCGGGAGTGATGGCGCTAGATCATCACACGGCCCTTGTTACGTATGATCGTGGAGGACCATTGGCCAAGTCAGTTACCTGGCAGACGTGGTAGGTAGCCAAATCCCCACAGGGGACATAAGAAACTGATACAAAATAACTATTATGAATATTCATATGCGATGCTTAGTAGTGTTCCTTGAATCCGCACAATTGAGTGTTGATCAAGCATTCTCTAATACTGGCCGGAGTTGTGTTCCGATCAGTATGAGTATGACGCAATTTAGTTGTAGTGGAGTTCAGACCTGATAGCCTGGTCTCAACGTGATGAATATTGGCATCATCAACTTGAAGAGACTCGAAAACCATCGTCATGATGACTACTACCAGTAGTAGCGAATTTATTGAATATCGTAAATGCCCCCAGTTGAAGTCATCCCCCCCCCCGGGGCCCCAGAGTCACAGCCTCATCTCGGTGCTTCCGTAAAACGATTGGAGCCATAGAAGCAAAGATATTTATATTTTACTAGTCGTTTATCAGATTAGATATCAACTTGTCTTAATCGAGCTCCGACATCATGATCTCTGAGAAAATGTGTCGAAAGACTTCACAGGTTTCGGCAAACTTGCTTGAATCCACAGACAATTTGTTGCTGAACAAAAAGAACGCACAAAATCCTTGTACTTCAAAAGCGCCCAGTCGAAATCAGCAAAATATCAGTAGACCTTTTCCATCTATACTCTTAAACAATTCTCAAACGGTTCGTTGGTCTCGGCCCATGGGCGAACCGGACAAGTAACGCTGCACAGGGTCCGAGTCACCAGTTCCACATTGAGAGACCTTGCGTCCGGCCTTCTTCCTGTCTGCTGCAAGTACTTGTGCGAATGGTGATCTCTCCCGGATGGTTGGCCCTTTCCAGTAGAAGATATAGATTGGGATCGTGAATATAATAGCCATGAATCCCAAAAATGTCGAGGGCCACTCGAGCGTATTTGTCTTGCCCATGTTGCTGTACACTGCAGGGTGTGAGTAATTATGCACATCATTTGCTTAGGCTGGTAATACAGATATCACTTACTCGGAACAGAGTACATTGCAGCTATACCGGCGAGGAAATCTCGCGCGAAACCATTGCCTCCGGTGGCTGAGGCAGAGTACGGTCCGTACGAGGCAATCATGTAGTCGATCGTTGCCATATAGATTGCGAACTAAAAGCAAAAGGTAAGCTCGCGTCCTCCAAGCTTCTATTTTATGTAATTAGGCCTTTTAGAGTACTCACGTTGGCAATAGCAATCAAAGAGGAAAATATCATCGGCGCAATCCAGTGAACATGTGGAGGGCCGAGACTTGTCCAGGCGAAGCCAAATAGCCCGATCGATAGCAAAGGTGCGACTATCACAGTCAGAACATACTTTCAACTGATACTTAACATTCAATGGCAATAATTACCGAATAAAAGCCAGTAGAGTCGAGCCTCCGGTTGTAAGCCATCCGGGTCACGCTCCCGATCCCTATTATGCTTGGCGATCCAGGGTATGAAGGAGAAATAAGCAATGAAATACCCGACCAGAATACTGGAGATAGTCAGTAGTTATCTTAAGTAATACAGAGGATGTGATAGTAGTAGGATCTATACTCACGGGATGAAGGCCAGTCCAATCTCAATAGTATTGAACCCCCACTGCTTATACACCGGGGTATAAGACTGAAGGAAAGTGAAGATCAGCGCATCACTGAATCCACTCAGTAAAGCGAGACAAAGAACAATCGGCTCGCGGAAAAACATGATGAAAGGCCGAAGCCAGATCATGAAGATCCAGCGGAAGGTCAATCTCGTGCCTTTCAACTCGTCTCCACTCCAGACCATATCCCCGGCCGCCCTTCGTCGCCTCGCCTCCCGGGTAACCAGAAGACTGCACCGAGTCTCAGGTACAGCCCAGTGCAAGATCTGTACGAATCCGCCAAGTATCAATTGGAGCCAGAAATTCCAACGCCAGTCAAGGAACGTCGCGACAAATCCGCCAATAATCGGCGCAATCACAGATCCAGCCACGGAAGATAGAACAATAAAAGAAACGGCATATTGTTGATCTTCTGCCTCCCACATATCAGCCACCATACCGAGAGTCACTGATCCACCAGCCGATGAAAGGCCGCCCAGCAAACGACAGACGACAATTGTGCCGAAGTTTGGAGCCAGCGCACACGGTATCTGCCAGATATTGACGAGGAACAGACTCAGCTGCATAATGGGCCATCTTCCAAACTCCTCACTGAAAGGCGCCCAGAACTCGCAGCCAAAGGCGTAAGCTATGAGGAAGCCCATCTGCCCGACTCTAGCTGCTTGCTCGGAGATACTGAAGTGTTTGGAATAGAGGCTGATACTGCTGGCGTAGAAACTTGCGTTGAAGTTCATGGATGTCTGAACGGCGAATATGATGGATATAATCCCCCATTTCTTCCACCAGGGAAAGGAGTAACCCAGTTTATCGTAGCATTCCCATTCCTTGAGCTCGGAGTGATCCGAAGGTGGCTCGGTGTTGACACCATCAGCTTCGGCTGGGCCTTGTTTCTTCTTTTTCTGTGAAGTTCCGCCTGGTGAGCGGACGCGTCCATCCACGGTATCCTCATCGGCATCGCTTTGCTTCTCGATGTCCTTTTCGAGTTTCCGGTCTGTGGCTGCTGTTTCGGAAGACTCGGGGCTATCGGGCGTGTGTGGCATGTTTGTTTTTCGTCTAAATATTATTCGATTGGTAGAATATGGGAGTATGTAGAGATTGATTGTTTCTGATCACAAGAGGGATCACCATCTTCACTTTTTGCAAAATGAATGATAACTCGTTTTCCCGGGTCTGGGGATGGACCTTATATGAACGAACTATCTCTCGTAAGCGACAATGGCATTCAAGACCTACTCTATTCGGATCCTCCCCGATAATGTTCTCACAATTTCTTCTCCGATTGGTCTCGAGTATTGATTCCCACGGGATCGTGTGTATGTTTCCGCTAAATGTCGCGTGCATCCTGGTGTGGAGTGGACATCCGGGGGTAATGACCAGGAAGATCGTCACCAACGGAATCAAGATGCCCTCCGCACTTTGGAGATCTCCAGAGACCGCAATTGGGGCCCGCAAATCGCGAGAACTGAATCTGGAATTATGTTGGATTGTTCTCTATGCGTTCGGATTTGGTCTTCCGGTGGGTTGGTGTCTGTGCCTAGCATCTTGGAAGGCATCTTATAATTGAGAGGGCTTGCAATTGGACCATGCCCACGGTAGCTGCTAACTGATAGCTGCAATTACGCACGAATTGCGAAGACTGGGGTTTCTTTCGGGGCTAACCCCGTCGATCCCCAGCTATTTATCTTACCCTTTAAGTACTGGGAACAGTGTCGAGCAATGCATTGATTTAGTTATGGGGAATAGTTAGACTATGCGATCATCAATCATAAATGGATCTCTGCCAAGGGCTATGTACATCAGATAATATGTATAGCTTCGTCTTACAACAGAGGGAATGCCATTCCATCGCCACGCTGGTCACTGCCGGCACTGTAGACCGGCTTCCCCTCGTCATAGTGCAGACGAATGACCTGGCCACGGCCAAACATGGCGCGCTTCCAGCCGGCAAGTACCTCGACCTTGTGGCCAAGATTGCGCAGGCCCTCCACGGTAGCTTCGCTAATGCCCTCTTCCACATAGACGGTACGGTCCTGGTCCTCCTCTGTCGGTGCGGCGAGGCAGATGCGGGGGGGGAGTCCAGGGCTGCTTGTGGGTGGTAACCAAAGGCGAGCATGTTGAGAAGAACTTGAACGTGACCCTGAGGCTGCATGAATCCACCCATTACACCGTATACGGAGTGCAAAGAATCGTCAGAGACATTGGTAATGAGTGCAGGGATGATGGTGTGGTATGGTCGCTTGTGCGGTGCCAGTGCATTCGGGTGGCCCGGCTCGAGGGAGAAGTTGGCTCCACGGTTTTGCAGGGTGAAACCACAACCAGCAGGAATTATGGCAGTGCCAAAGCCGGCATAGTTGCTGTTGATGAAAGAAATACCATTTCCTTCGCGGTCTGTCACGTTGAAATACACGGTATCGCAGTGGTTGTGGGCAGGGCTGCCGTGGTCTAGAAGATCGGATGTACGCTCGGGGGAGAATAGTTTCGCGCGCTCAGCCAGATAATCGCGTGCTAGTAGGCCTTGCGAGGGAACCTTCTCCACGTCGGGGTCAGTGACCCACCATGCGGCATCAGCGAAAGCAATCCGCAGACTCTCAATGACGGCATGTAGATACTCGGGGGAATTGTGCTGATCCTCACGAAACTTGGGGATCTTGCCTGTTCGCTCGAGCTCTTCCATGATACCGAGGGCCATGAGTGCCACAATACCTTGTCCATTGGGTGGGTGTTCCCAAACTCGGACGCCTTTATTGGGGCTACCATCAGTTCCGGGAGTCTGCTTGGACACAATATCCTGTCCGGTGAACTCGAGTGAGATGGGATCGACTTCTTGGGTGCCAACCTCGGCGTGGTAGGCCAAATCCTCTAGAGTCATGTAACCACCAAGATCTTGTATCACCTTGACGATCTGCTCGGCAATGCGACCTTGATAGAAGCCTTTCTTGCCCTCAGCTGCGAGAGTGCGGAAGGTCTTCGCCAATGTGGGGTTCTTCATAATATCGCCCGGAAGCGGGGGACGCACACCATCCTTGGCCGAGGCATCATCCTTCAGCATTTCGCGGAAATTGGGAGACGCATTTCGAATATCATCCTCGGAGCCGTGCCACTTGGTGGGGGTTAACAAGCTTGCGGGTGAGGGGAAAGCAGGCGGGGTTACTTACTCCACGAGAGGAAAGTTCGGAGACGGGGAATCCTTGCTCGCCCATCTCGATAGCCGGCTGCAGGATTTGTTCTAGGGAAAGCTTGCCACTGCCAAACTTCTCGACTGTGTCCACCCAGCCAGCAGCGGCACCGGGGGTTGTCACGGCCAACGCGCTCAGCATAGGGATACTGCCCGAGTCACCGGGGGCGAGCTTCAACTCCTGGCGGACTTTTTCCAGACTTCCCGCGCCGGGGTAACGGCCAGAGCCGTTTAAGGCATGGACTTTCTTGGTCTTGGAGTTGTAGAAAAGGCAGAACATATCGCCACCGATTCCGGTAGAGCCAGGCTCAGACATGTTGATGGCGGCGGCTGTAGTTATCAGCTTGAGATCTTCGAGTTCTTTTCTATTCCTGTGTGTGATGATCCAGACTTACCAACGGCAACAGCGGCATCCTATAGAGAGGTCTAAATTAGTGATATTGCTCTCATCTTCAAGTTGTCCGGGCACTGGTATGACATGACATACCGCAGCATTACCACCCTGGGTCAGAATGCGATGGCCGGCAGCGGCAGCCAGAGGCTGAGTGCACGCGACGATGCCATTGGAACTGTGGACGGTACTCCGGCGACTGGCGAAAGGCACAAAATTGGCGTTCGCCTTGGCGTAGACGGCTTTGGAGTTGAGAGGCATGATGAGAGAAAGTGGATCGGCGGAGTTCAGGGCAGAATGGGGTGGGGTCAGGGTTTTTATAAAGGTAACTCGGAGTGATGTCCATGAGTAACACAGAGAAGCCGAGGGTGATTCAAGCCTGGGAGTAACCGATGAGGGGACTCAGATAACATTCCAACTGGAAAGTCTCCACTTGCACCCCCGCGCCTTCCAATGATGCTTGGAGTCGGAGTTGGAGTCATTCGGAGAGTATCCCAGTCTCCCCGTAGTAGAGTAGCAGTAGAGAGTAGGCATCTATGATACGATTAATTAATTTCAATTCACCTGGGCATGCTACGAAAATAATTCCTAAGTACTAGTAGAGGAACCATGTAACCATGAGCATGGTACTATTCATTGCCATATTAGGGCTTCATCTAATGTACGGAATTTTGGTCTGGGAAAGATACATATCCCATCACATCTCATCATTCATTTCACATCCGCTCACGACGGCGAGGCGCCGCCCGGATGATGTTATCCACCCGGAGAAGAAGCTACAGAGTAGTATTAGTATATCAATCTCTCAATCGTGGTGGGAATCTGTCCAGGGTGAGAATTTACCTCTGCAGCCTCCGAGGCCGACGAAACAACCGCCTTCTTCAACTTATACGCCTCCACGACGCCCAACTCGCGCATATCAGCAATACCTCCACCCGGTGTCAACAGGTCCAGTCCGGAGCTGGTCATACCGTTGTTGATGGCCTGGCGGAGACGGGTCACCAGATCACTGGAGTCCAGACCCGCATTATCAGCCAGAATGGTGGGCAGCTGCTTCAAGGCGTGTGCGAAAGCGTCTACCGCCAACTGCTTCTTACCAGTGGTGTTCTGCGCAGCGTGCTCGACAGCCTTGGCCATCACCATCTCGGCGCAACCTCCACCCAGGGTAGCCCGCGGGTCCTTCACGGTCTGTGACAGGACGGCGAGAGCATCGTGCAGCGAGCGCTCAGCCTCGTCCAACAGCTGCTCGGTGGCACCGCGCAGCACAATGGTGCAGGCCTGGCCGGCAGACACACCGGAGAACTTGATTAAGGTGTCCTCACCAATGATAACCTCCTCGATCAGGTCACAAGATCCCAGCTTCACCTGGTCGGGGTGCTCGAAGGTCGAGGCGATCTCACCGCCAGTCACGAGAGCCAGACGCTCAATGCCGTCAAAATCGGCGTGCTCAATGGACATGATGCCGGCCTCGGTGAACAGCTGCTCGGGCCAGTTGTAGATCAACTGACGGTTGACGAAGCAGTTGATGCCGTGGGACTTGATCTGCTCAACCTTGGCGCGCATCTTCTCACGCTCGGCCTTCTCCAGGTCGGCCAGCTTACCGGTCGAGTCAACCTTGACACGAGCACCGAAAATCTTGACCTTATCCGTGTCCATGGCGGTGTTGGCCACCAGGATCTTGGCGTTCTCCAACCGCTTGGGCTGGTTGACACCAATCTTCTTGTCCATAATGAATCCCTCATCCAGGTATGAGTCGTTCAGCTTGCCGCCGGCCTTCTTGATAATCTGAATGTGGCTGAGGTCGGTGGAGCCCTTCAGGCGAAGGACAGCCTCGCAGGCGAGACGGGCAAAGTGTTCGCGGTCCTGGGCGAGCACCTTGGAGCTCAGTGTGGTACGGGCGATGGCGTGCAGGTCCTTGCGGAAGGCCTCGGGGTCCTTGCTGCGGTCGACAGCCACAGACTCAAGAGCGGAGAGGGCGGCCTTGCTGGCTATCCGGTAACCATCGATAATGGTCTGGGGGTGGATCTTAGAGTTGACAAGTTTCTCGGCCTCGCGCAGGAGCTCGGCGGCCAACACAGTGACGGATGTTGTGCCATCACCGACCTCGTCGTCCTGAACCTTGGAAATGTTGACCAGGACCTTCGCGGCGGCGTTGTCCAGAGCGATCGATTTCAAAATGGTAGCACCGTCGTTGGTGACTAGAATTTCGCCAGTGGATCTAAATATCCCAAGACGATAGTTAGTACACCTGTGGTATAAATGCAATGCCCGCGCCCGCACTAGCTTGATAAGAAATTGGGAACCCCTCCACGTACGCAGATTGCAGAATCTTGTCCATTCCCTTGGGACCGAGGGTACTCTTCACCAAGTCGCCAACGGCGATGGCACCGACAAAGGCGGAAAGACGAGCATTCTCGCCCTTCTCCTCAATTACGTCGTCCGCAAAGATCTGTGTGGGATTGCCGAAGGAAGCCTATGACAAGCAAAGAGTTGGTTAGCTGAGAAATACCCACTTCGAAGAATCAAATCGATCCAACACATACCATTTTGATCAGCTTGAAACGAACAATCGACCGTAACGATCAAATGTGTCGACTGCTGAAAGATGATAGCAACTCGTCAACAGTGGGGGGGAACTTGAAGGGAAAGGAGAAAAGTCAGGTGGTCCGAGCTTCTTCTGCCCGCAAAGGCCACCGCCCGCGCGATGCGCTTCCCTTGACTTCTTGATTCTTCGAAGCTGCTCCTGTCTGACGAAGTGAGGAAAATGCCAGACTCTGAAGATCTCGCTGTAAATGCGGCACTGAAGCGACCGCATTCCGCCGTGGAGGACAACGACAATGGTGAGTGACCCACCTCCGAAGAGCTCTCGATAGCTTTACACAGACGATTGATCAACTTCATGATAGCCGACGACGACTCTTCCGATGATGACTTCGGTCCAGCGCTCCCTTCGGAGGTTGCACCCAAGAAGAAGCGGAGAAAGCTGCCATTTGAGAAGGTCTACGTGACTGCGCTACCCACCTCGCCGCGGTACTCCAAATCACTCATGCACAAGGAGCAATTGTCCTTCGTGACGGTCACTCCATTCACCGATTTCTTAATCACCAGCTCAATTGACGGCGTGGTCAAATTTTGGAAGAAGGTAGCGGACGGTATCGAGTTTGTGAAGGAGTTCCGTGCCCATCCAGGCGAGATTCGAAGCACGACTGTCAGCGCCGATGGCCGCAGCTTCGCAACGGCGGGCACAGACAAGACGGTCAAGATTTTTGATGTGATTACTTTTGGTGAGTATCTCTAAGCTATCTGGAGTTGTCTTTGCTCGGCGCTCATTAGAACAGATCTTCTGGCAATGTATAGTATCGAGTTCGTACCCCGGTGTATCTGCTGGGTGCATCGACGAGGCGCATCTCTCCCTCTCCTCGCAGTGACCGACGAGTCCAGCAACAAGATTCAAGTCTTCGACGGCCGTGGCGAGAACCCGCAACCCCTGCACACCGTCACCTCCGTCCACCGCAAGCCCGTGGCAGCAATTGCCTTCAACAATGCATTCGACTGTGTGGTTTCTGCGGATGAGTCGGGTATGGTTGAGTATTGGAGAGCGGGAGATGGATCATTTGAGAAACCAGACAATGTCTTCGAGCTGAAATCATCGACCAACCTTTTCGCCTTCAAGAAAGCCAAGTCCGTCCCCACCGCGATCACCATCTCCCCGTCTGGCGAGCAATTCGCAACTGTCTCGTTCCCGGATCGCCAAGTGCGAGTATTCGAATTCGCAACTGGCAAGCTCTACCGCACATACGACGAGTCAATAGCAACCATTACAGATATGCAACAAGCCGGCACAGCACCCTATCAACTAGACGAGCTAGAATTTGGACGAAGACTAGGCGTGGAGCGCGAACTGGAAGGAGAAGCGACCCGGAACAAGGTCAACGTCTCCTTTGACGAGTCAGGACACTTCCTGCTCTACGGATCACTATACGGAATCAAGTGTATCAACACCTACACCAACCGAGTGGTACGAGTCTACGGCCGAGAGGACCCATTCCGCGCCTTGAACCTCACCCTCTACCAAGGCCAGCCCCTGCGCAAGGGCGTGGTGACTGTATCAATGGCAGCCAGTAGCAACCCGCTACTACAAGAAGCTGAGGAGCGTGATCCAATCCTAATTAGCACCGGGTTCGCCAAGGTCCGATTCTACATGTTCACCAACGAAACGGAGATATCCAAGTCATCGCGCGATGTGCAGAACGAGAAGCCGACCGAAACATCCGGAGGACACGAATCAAATGCCCCCAAAGCCGGCGAGAGCGGAACAGCCGCCGTCCTACACACCACCATGGGCGACATCCACCTGCGCTTATACCCCTCCGCTGCCCCTCGTACTGTGGAGAATTTTGTCACGCACGCTCGACGGGGCTACTACAACAACACCATTTTCCATCGTATCATCCGCAAATTCATGATCCAGGGTGGTGACCCGCAAGGCGACGGTACCGGAGGCGAGTCGATCTGGGGCGGCGAGTTCAATGATGAGTTCTCCAGCTTGAAGCACGACAAGCCGTATACGCTTTCCATGGCCAATGCCGGGCCCAATACGAACGGCAGTCAATTCTTCATCACAACCGAGAAAACTCCTTGGTTGGATAATAAACATACGGTCTTTGGACGGGCGGTGCAAGGTCTGGACGTGGTGCACAAGATTGAAAATACGAAGACGTTCAAGGAGAAGCCCGAGGTCGACATCAAGATTGTTAGCATTACCATTTCGTGATGCGAGAGGAGAGGAGATGCAGATGAGGATCAAATCTACAATGTACAGTAAATATATGCGAGATGAAAGCGCTGAAATTCATTTCATTCCATTTTGGACGAGCCACGCAAAAATTGTAGTAAAAGTAGTAGAAGTATATGTACGATGCACCTCCTAACCGAGCAAGAAATCCGCGGGTTGTATACGGAGTAATCCGTAACGAGATAGACCAGTGTTAGCATTAGATAGTATCGAAAGGGGGAAAAAAAAACCGTGCAATGCCTTAACCCCATGACCACGCAAAACGCCGAGAAATGCAATAGAGTGGAACGAAGCAACACGTAAAGGAGGGTCCCGAGGCAGCACCGAAGATCAGATATATCAAACATAACGCGCAGGATGGTGTAATAAAATAAGCAAAGTATTGTTTTCCCCCTGCTTTTCCCCTGAAAAGCGGGTTCCCAGAAATGAAAGGAAAAGGAGCGGTCAAATCCATAAATAACCGATCATCGATTATCGATTACCTTTGGAGTTGTCGAATCTCCACATCTGCCGCTGCTGTGGGCGCACCCTTCTGTAACCTGGAAGGAGGAACAACTCCCTTCGGCGCGATATCAGTACGGGAGGAACTAGCCAGTGAACCCGACTGCACAGGACCAACACCAGCACCTTGGGTCTGGGAGACGGGCGGTTGGGACCCCCAACCTGGTGGCGGGGGGGCTCAGCACACCCGAATCATTAACCGAGCCAGGTTTAACAGGCAGGGCACCGCTGCTGCTGGCGGCGTTGGGAGCGTAGAGACCGGGATGTCTCGCTTCGTAGCGACGTTTAAGCCAAACGCCCAAGACGGCGAGGGCCGAGAAGCCGATGACCAGGACGATCAGCATGACAACCCATTGGTAGTGGGTGCTCCACCTGCGGATCGGGAAGGATTAGCATGATAGGTCTCTTTTTCGGGACAATAGTTTACAGCGATCGTCTGAATGATGGTTCATAGGATCCCATGACACCATGTATGCGCTGTAAATAGGAAAGGGTTGGGTTGGCGGATAGTGGGTGGGGCTTCAGGTCTTACCAAGACTTGTTTTCTTCGGTGGTGGCATTCTTAGAGCCGCTGGACGCGGCGGTCGCGGTCGAGGTAGAAGTTCCGGTGGTGGCCGTCGCGGCAGTCGCAGTACTGGTGGTGCTAGTCGTGCTGCCACCGGATTTGCAGTAGCTATTGTACCAGCTGGAGAGAGTGGTCTGGTCGGAGGAGTCGCAGTTGCTGCAGATAGCGCCGGAGGTTTTCAGCGTGGTGAGCAGAGAGGACTCGCAGAAGCAGGAATTCCAGGTGGATTCGGCGCCGGCGACACAACTATCCTGTGCGGATTTCAAGATACTGCAGTCGATACCGCATTGTGGGAAGGTGGATGAGGCGCTCGTGGGGATAGGTTTCGAGGCAGCCAAGGTGGTGGTGAATAGGGTGGAGGTGCAGGCGAAAAGCAGGCAGGCCCGGAGGAGGGTCATGGTGATGGGGTGAGATTGAAATGCAGGATTTAGTGGCGAATAGAGGGCGATCCGGCCATATCAGAGACTCGGAGTAGGGTATCAACGAGTAATGAGAGATGGATGTAAGAAGTCAAAAGCAACCAGACAAAAAGGAAAGTCGAAAGGGCCGAGTGAGCCGTGGCTATTTGGGGATTTCGGGGTCGCGCTTGCCTGTTTTCGCCCGCATTTGGGGCCTTCCGCTTGCGACTAGTCTTTCTGGTATTCTTGGTATGGTATTGTATTAATATTATATTATATACGGAGTAGTTATATCTAGATCTATATGGTATTAAGTATTTTATTATTTATACTATTTACTCTAGGATATAACTCAGTTATCACTACGGAGTACTCTGTACTAGATATGATGGCAGTCATCAACCCCAAACAGTGGCCCACTGCTGATCGCCCGTTAATCTTACCAAAGTATGGTAGTACTAGAACAGAGTACTAGAGTACTAACTAGCTAGAATACTAACTAGAGTACTAAATTCCTAGGTATTTCTACCGATTGGCCCTGATCGACTTGGAGCTTGTTTTGTTGACCTCTCCATTCCCGCCATCCCTGTGGAATGCAGCTGGACGAAAGGAATGTACAGTACTCTATACGGACTATCTAGGTATCACTGTTAACTATAACATAGTAACTAGTATACAGCATACACTCACAAACATTATGGAGTATAATGTCCCACTATCTCTTCTATATCTCCTGCGCTCGGATCGCGTCCGAGTCCTTGAATCGGTCCCGCACGAGGATTCTCGCCCACGAGTCCACCCACATGGTGTTGCAGTTAAAATGAAGTGAGGGTCAAACTCAATCCATGATGCCACTTACCTACCAACAGTGTAATACTACATTCATTATACATATCTACTACTAGTATTCCGTGCTAGGATCGTGCTGCATTATCAGATCCATCATCTGCGGAGTAATAATTTTATTTACTACCAGTACACCTGACTAATTAGGGAAGTGCATGGAATCCTGAAAATGGGGAATCACTGTCCACTGGCACTACTAGTACCTAGGTAGTTTGGTCGTCGTAGTAGTAGTACTGCTACTAGTACTAGTAGTGCTTACTTCCAGTTCCAACTTGAACTTGCTTCAAGTTGGCTCCAAGGTTCCGCCCGAGTCAAGTTCAACTTCAACTTAAGTTGTTGGGGGGTCCGAGCTCGGGAGTCGGATATATAACGCCTACTATTTACCCAGATGGTACTAAGTAGCTCTTCTTCCAAGGTTCGCAGACTCACCTGAGGACCTCAACACCGACTCGGAGCTTCAAGTTGAACTTGAAGTGCTCGAGATTATTAGTAAATGATTTATCGGCTAAGAATAGCCAATACTTTTACTTTTCTACTAATACGATGTTTCCGAATCTGTGTCAATAGCCATCATCTGAATGCCTCATCCGTAGAGTGGAGTACTCCGATAGACAGCCGCTCTCCCGCTCTTCCCTCACCTCCCCCATTCAACCCATTCAACCCATTGCACCCAGGCACCACCACCATGCCCTCACGTCAAATCCTCGCCACTCTCTTCGGGTCCCTTGGCAATACCCGCTGGTCCCTCACCCGCGTCCTGCGCAGCGATAACCCCCCTCGACTTTAATGGCGAACTGCGGGGCACTGCCACCTTCTCCGCCCTCCCCTCCGACCGCGACTGGCTCTACAGCGAAGAAGGCGAGATCCCCAGTTCAATCGGCGGTGCCGCAGCTGTAGCTGGACTGCGCTGGACGAAAAAAATATATCTGGCGCACAAATGAGTCCGGCCGGATTAGCGTGTGGTTCGTCAAGGTCGCCCCGGGCCCCGACGAGGCCGATTACCTTTTCCACAACTTCGATTTCAATGAAACAACTCTCTCTGGAGGACAACAGGCTCAAGCTACTGCCGAGTCCAACTCTGAGTTTGTCAAGCCGCCAACCCCGCCGATCACCGAGGGATCCGGCCCAACAACCGTCCTCGAGGCGCAAGGAAACCACCTCTGCATCAATGATATGTACCGTACGGCTTACTCCTTTCGCATTCGCCCCGAGACGGGCGAGGTCCTGACCTGGGCAAGCCGGCACGTCGTTAAGGGCCCAAAGAAAGACCAGGATATTGTCAATTGCTACCAACGGTTGGAATGATCGCGCAATCCACACATATAATCTAGCTACGACATGATGAAAATGCCAGCGTCCCAGCCTCAGTCACGTTCGATATTATATTTGCATTCATCGATTCAACTTGGGATCTCAACAGACCATACCCTCGATCATTGTTCTGACCTGGCCTGACCTGGATTCACTTGACTTGACCTATCTACACATATTTACATGGTGTAGAAAAAGTCCGGCCGCTTATCACCCAGCAACTCGATCTGACTCTGGTTCAGCCCCTCGATCCAGTGGTCGCGCTCGCCGCGCCGGCGCTTGGCATTCTCCCGCTTCAGCAGGATGTATTGCAGTAAAGATCCACCGAACTCGAAGAGAACCAGGTAGGCGAGGACAGTGCCGTGGCCCGGATAGTAGCGCGGTTTATCCTCGTCACGGTAGATATTGGAGGAGACGATACCGTTGAGGTTACCCCATCCAATGATGAAACCCAGAGAGACACCTCGCTTGTAAACACCTACAACCGCGTTAGTATACTGCGACAGTATAGTAGATAATGGAATCAAAGCCCAAACTGACCCTCTGTATTGTTACTCGTCCACGAAATCGTGTTCGCAATGGCGGGGTAGATACCCATAGCCCCAAGGAAACATCCAGCATACCGGGCACCGGGAGCCTCGCAGCCCAACAGCATGGAAAAGCCTACCATCCCCAACAAAGAGACGGCCATATTGCAGATACCACGCTGCTTAGTACGATCCGCAATGAAGCCGACCGTCACGGTCAGCACAGCAGCGGCTGCGTAGGGAGGTACACTGAGCAGCTGCGCCTTGATAGAACTATAACCCTGCAAAGGGGTTAGCGAAAACTCGTATAAAAGCCGAAGGGGTTGAGAAAACACTCACCAGTTCACTGATAATAGTCGGAACAAACAAGGAGAAAGCATACAGCGTCCCATCAGCCCCCATATAAATGATGGCACCAGTATAAGTCTTCCAATCCTTCACACTGGCCCAGAAATAGTCCATTTTAAACTCCTCATGTTCAGCACTAGACTGCTGATCCGCCGCAAGACGACGCAAGACGCGAGCCCGGTCATCCGCCGACAAGAACTTAGCCTGATCCGGAAAATCATGAATGAGCCAGAAAGAAGCAATCCCAATCAGAATCGTCAGTAGGCCCTCCAGAATAAAGATCCACGACCACCCCGCCAGACCACCAATCGTGTCCATCTTCGCAATGGCCGCTGCTAACAGCCCGCCAAAGGACCCGGCGAGGGCGGCGGCGGAGAAGAAAATCGCCATCCGAACGCCGAATTCAGAACGCTTGTACCAGCATGAAAGGAAGTAACTCACGCCGGGGAAGAGGCCTGCTTCGCTGAGACCGAGGAACCACCGAACAGCCATGAGGCCGGAGTAGTTCTTTACCACGCCCATGCAGGTCATACAGATACCCTAGAATACGTGAGCGAGGTTTTAATCGAAACTTGTGTATGTGTATAGACCCACCCAGGCGATCATGATAAGAGGAATGAAGACACTCGGACGCAGCCGTTTGAGTAGGATATTGGTCAATGGCTCGAAGACGGAGTATGAGACGAAAAAGATGGTAAGACAGGCATTGTATTGGGCGCCGCTTAATTTGAGATCATCCTGTAGACCGACAAGCTTTGCATTTCCGATATTTGTTCTGAGACGAAATAAGTTGTTTGGTCAAGGGATGTATGGGGGCGTAGAGATTTCATTTCGAGAAACCTACCGATCAAGGAATGAGACCAAGTACAGTAGACTCAACCATGGCACCAGACGCATGTCAAGCTGCCAGAGAAGCTTGCGATCCTGCAAAAGCAAAATAGAGGTTAGGGTACCTGCATCGATCGACATGCAGAAGCAAGACTGGGCAAGACAGGGATACGATCGGATGAGATGATATGGTTGGAATGGAAGTTCGTACGATCTTTGCCCTTTCCTCCTCACTCAAGCCCGCGTCTGGGTCCTCGAACCCAGCGAGTCTCTCATTGCTCTCAGTTTTGAGGTCTTTCTCCGCATCAGATAGGCGGGTGGCGTCAACCGGCTTTTCTGTCTCGGGAGATGTAGCCATGACTAGCAGACACAGGCACAGGCACGGGCAGGAGTCACAACAGATGAAGTCACCGCACCGATGCAGCTGCAGGGAATAAAAGAAAGCACAACCTAGCTAGCAGACTGAAAAACAAGAAGAGCGGGGGCAGGGCAAGCGAGCTTATAAATCCGCACGTTGTTACCAGGATCTCTGAGCTCGAGCCAATCAGGGTTGCATCGGATTTGGCAGGTAGGGGGCTGTTGAACGGACAGACTTCGTACCATTGAGACCCAATGGTTTGCGCTGCATTAGCTTTGACTGCGTGCATCTCGGTGGAGAAGGGATCATCCCTGCGATCGGCAGTAGGTCGAGAGATACGGGTACGATCAGCGTGGGAGGGTTGAGCGGAGGACAATGAGCAGCGGACCAGCGGAATGTGGAGATGGATAAATGGAGGGATTGTGCAGCTTATTTAGTTCGATTCTATGGGAGGTAATAGGATAAGAGAGGAGTTGGGGTGCCAAGGATGTTTTCATTGGATGTAAAGTGTGGGGGGTTGGTCGGGGTATGCGGGGAATTAGGGCAAGTCAGCCCCGACGTGGACATTCACAATGAGTGCATTGTATCCACAATATATGGAGTAGGTGAGGGAGTTACTTCTAGGTTCAAACTCTGGCTTTGTTTTGAACCAGAGAAGAAATCGAGTGCCTACTTTGATATGTATTTCTTATTACTATTAGTACTAGTTAATACCTGGTACTTCTTTACTTAGTGCATAAATTGGGAATTCTCATATTGAGAGACCTCGGGAGCCAGTTACACTCAATGCTAGAAATAGTCTCGATCCGAAAAGAACAGATTGAAATCTACCAAATTAACATGTGTATACTCTCAGTTACAAGAATAAGAACATACATATAAACATCAAGCCAAGCCTAAGTATAGATCAGATCAAATCAGACCCACCCCGCGGAGTGTGGGGAGCTCGGCATCTTGCATCCTAGCGAGTCCGGGAAACCGTCGGCAAACACACGCCGCGGGGATGCGCCTTTTCTCCTGAACACGGATGCTACTTATCATGGAATGGGAATTTCAATAAAGAAATCCTCGATTTTGTAGGCATACAGCCTAATGTCTTTGATCTGTCGCGAATAGCGGAAAACTAGCTGTATTTCTCCGTCCTTCGTCTCTGCCAGTTGCTAACCTCCTCCGGTTCCTTTGAAATGATTCGCGTTCCGCGCTCGAATGGTTCAACTCCATGCTTAATCACCTTTGCCTACTAGCCTGTCCTATTTCCATCAAATCGCCCGCTGCCGACTGTCTCCTGAAGTCTCGAGATCTCAGATAAGCAACCACAAAGGGATTTGGATCACAATGGCCTAGACCGCACAGGGGTCATGGCAGAACTCAAGATCCGCAGAGGAAAATTGCCGAGTCGAATGCAGAATGCCATACGCGACGATCGCCATCTTGATCGATGTGAAATGGAGAATACTGGTTCCAGCCAAGGCATTCTCCAGCGTGAATTCAATCCACTCGGCCCAGTCCGGTTCGTATAGAACCTGACGCAGATACCCACGCAGTTCCAGATGTTCGGAATGAACTTTTAGGCAGCGAGTACGCCCCCATTGGTTGATTTGCTTGTCCATTTCCTCGCCGAGGGTGTAGGTCGGGGTGCCGACCTGACGGACTTGAGTGGGCCAGTATCCAAGGAAGAGAGCGCCGTGAGTTCGACGCAGGAATTCCTGTGCTCCGCTCTGCAGGACAAATCGGATCATCATTGTCGGGTAACCGCCCATAATAACCGCGGTATCAGCCAAAACGGCGGATTCGATCTTGCCGCCTTCGACACGGGACAAGACTTCGTGAACGGTGACCCAAGGGGGTAAACCCTCCACCACCACAGTGCGATAGATATTGCTGTTCTTGTCGCGTTCCGATGGAATATACCGGAGGCCTGGCCCGAAAAATAAGGGGGACCGCTTGATTCCAGCGATATTGGCATTGTACTGGAAATTTTCCGCGAGCTTTGCTTCCTTGCTATCGCTGAATAAACGACGCATGCTCCACTGGGGCAAGGCTGTCCAGGTAGGCGGAGCTGTACTGAGTCCGGTGCGCTCTACCTCAAGCATAGGAACACTAACGGACTCAGCAGGAACTTGCACCACAAATTGTTCGCCAATAATAGGCTTTGGGACAGAACTCGGTGCGTGTGAGGTTGTTTCCAAACCACGGGGCTTCCCAAGCCAGCCTACCGGGGTCGAGACTCGATAGGGGACTTTAGTGTCACGATGAATGCTTGACACTGGTTGAGATGAGGTGCTGGTTTCCTGAGAGGTCGTTTGTGTTCTTTCAGAGATAGCGAAGGGTTTGAAGTTGGCCATAGTTCGCTTGTCGACCTGAGGGATTCCGAAGTGAGGATCGGGTTGGCTTAACGGGGCGAAGGGATCATCAAGGTGAGTCGGAGATGCCTATGGGACAGTCAAAGAAAAACTCCAGAACCAAAAAAAAAGATAGAGCTTTACCAGATGAACGACTGGTCCCATTGTATGTTCGACCATATTGTTTGTCGCAGTACTGAAGCAAACTTGGATCAGAACAAAGTCACGGCCAAAGAGACATGAAAAGAAGTTATATTGGTGTGACAACTCACTTGCTTGGGACCAAATAGCTATACTGGAATGCGCCGACCAACTCATCCACCAAGTAAGAGGTCCCTGTCGACTGATTGGATGGAATGAAGTCATTCATTCTGCCGAAAGATAGATCATGTGCTTGTCTCCGACAGGGTATAACCTAGGCAAGGAAGGGATTGGAAGAAGTTCTGATAATAGAAGGAAGGTCGAGGATGAAAGTTGAGGGTGAGTGAGAAGATAAGGTGAGAGTGACCTCCCGAGACAACCACCTTCGAGGCTGCCTTAACCACCCAACGCCCACCACCACCAAACACCACCAAACACAACACAACGTGTTCTCCTCTTAAGAAATTATTACACTAGAGTCGAACAAGAATAATGGAAGCACGTGGTGGAACATCGTAAGTTGATGAGTTAATTGCGCTACATCATCTATTCGGTTATTCGTGATTGAGGCGCTCATACTACTCCTAATAAATGGAGGCGGAAGTTCAGGATTGCCAGTCGCCATATCAAGCTGCTATTCAAATACCCAAATAATCAATTACCCGAGAAATTGTCCCTCGGCTAGCGCAATCCACGGAAGCTTGTCATCCCAGCAGCGTTGCATCAATTGGCGGGCGTGTTGAATCTGGAATTTGCTCGTTAGTATTGTTGAAATCAAAAACTATACAGCTGAAGGGAATGCTCACCTGCTTTAAGCCAGACTTTTCCAGCACGAAGAACCGATTGAGCAGCTTTGTTCGCTGCGCCGCGTCTCGCGACTCACAGCCAGCAGTGAAAAGTGGGAACAACGAGCAAAACTCGGGCGGCGCGTTGGCTGGCATACGCTCCAGTGCCCCAATAAGCTTGCGGAGGGCTTCTTGCACAGGGAAAGAATCGGGCGACGAACCAAGCACGCGTCGGTGCAGATGCAGCAGTCCCGCACACCGGAATGCCTCCTCAATGGCCATCATATCGTCACACTCATCTTTGTGGTGGTCGGGGTCAGCATGGGCATGTTCGCTGAGACCTTCAATGTCTCCCAAAACTGATTGAGCTTCCATGACAACATCCGCTGAGGGATGCCATGTCTGTCGGAAATTCCCGTGCTTATCGAATCGCTCACTATCACATTGTTGTACAAGACGACCTAGCCGGATGAAAAACGCTCCCGTGCGTGGGGTGAATCCCGTGAAGCAGTCCACGGTGAAGTCGTCGTGATGGTCTGAACCGTGACAGGCAGCTAACACAGTATGATATAACATTAATGGTGGTCCGGCTTGACGACATGACAGTGCTCCCATTGTGTCGAGATAACCCAGCCAGCGCGCAAAGAAAGCTCCAATTCGATTACCCGGCCGTGCGATACGCTCACTGCGCGCAAGAAACAGATCTCGTGCAAGCTTCAAATGGCTTTGCCAGGTGATCGGTACCTCAAAGGTGCTAGGAGACACGATCTTCAAGGACAATAAGAGAATCGCCGTGGCTAGGTGACTGTCTGTGATGTCTTCCGGAGAAGCCTCCAATGCAACACGCAAGGCTGGGAACACCTCACTTACCCAGTGTGCAATTCGGTTTGCGGGTTCAGGCTGGCCCAGGTACCGTGCACGATGGCTGGCAGAATATGCGAGCAGGAGATTCAACAAATTTGGATCTCCAGTGGCCATTGAGGGAAGGACAGACAAGAAAGGGTTGTTTTCACAGTCATGCGGTACCAACATACGCGACGTGTGGTTGATGAAGTGATGAAAATACATCAGATTGATGGGGTTATCCAACAGCGTTCGTGGAAGCGGAGATAGATATCTTGGAATGTTGATTGGTACTGGAGACGCATAGTACCCGCTGTAATCGGCATTTTGTGTCGCAGGCGAAGCCCAAGGTACACTGGGGGAAGCACTGTCGCCACTTCGGCTCTTTGTGGTAATCGAGTCCAGCGCTGAGTTGATGTCAATGGCGGCGTGGTCATTGTTGAAGGCAAGGTCTCGATCCGGACGCCCAGAATCCATGCCGTAGTTATCGGTTACGCTGGTCAAATAGGCTTGCCATTTGCTTTGCGCCAGGAATGACTCTCTAACAGAGTGCTCTTCGTCTGGCTGATGGAAGGCATGCAGTGACTCGCTCCGCGGGGCATTCATCAAATCGAGTCCCCTTTGACCATGCATCGGAGACGCCGTGGCCTGGGATCCGCCTGTCAGCTCGTGAGATCCGAGCAAGGCTAGAATATCGCCATGACTGGAAATATCACGGGGGTGATCATCCCGGTGTTCCATACCATTTATGGAAAATCCCAATCCGTGGGTCGTTTGGTTTCCGTTCTGATGATGATCGGATGGATGGTTTGTCTCATCAACCGAGTCACGAAGGAAAGACTCTGGTTGTGATACTGAGTTGGCATGGAATGCAAAAGCAGAGAGAGATCGAAGCCCGACCCCTTGATCTGCCGCTGCGGAAAATGACCCATGGAAAGAGGGACCAAATGGGTATCCTGACATAGGACCCGATGATCCCGCAGTCGCCATGGGAGAGTGATCAGCCCACGCCGAGGAAAACTGTATCTCTGCTTGAGATGGAGAATTAATTCCCTCGGAGCCGGACTGAGGCTTTGGGGAGTCAAATATACCCAAATGGGTGTTTGTACCGGGTGAGATTCCACCGGGAGAGCCCAAGTCTCCAGATCGGAAATTTACAAAGCCATCCGATGATGTGGGATTGCTTCCCGGCGTGGGTAGTTGGATTGGCTTAGCGGCACTTGTTGGAATAGGATCAAACCCGATCAACGTCCCTCCATATCCACTAGATTGAGAGTTGGGTGAGTCCACAGAGGCTCTTTTGGTCCGACCACCCCAATTTAGGCGGACGCTATAATCGCATGACTCTCCCTGCCGTTGACAATTGAGGCAAATCGGCTTCTCTTCTCCGCTGCGAGAACAAAAGAATCAGCCAAAGGGTGTTGTTGTTGTTGACACAGGATGCCTGCATTCTTACCATTTAACTTTCCGTGCTTTACATGGCCTGCAACAGTCATTAGTTGGGAGATTCAACAATTGAGAGGCATAGATCATTTACCAGCATCCTTTGCGACTTCTCCGCTTGGGCTCTGGCGCGCCAGGTCTTCTTGGACGAGGCATTGCCCGAAAGTGGCGAAAGGCAGAAGGCGAGGGTGAGGGCGAAGATTCAAAACAACAAGAAGAAAATGAGAAGTGGGGAAAGGGGAGAAGAAGAAGGAGAAGAAGAAGGGGAATTGTCAGAGCAGTCTCCAAATTTCTATACACGGTACACTGTTGACCCTTTCCATATACAGGTTACGTGCTTCTCAAACCTGATACAGCCACCTCACGAAGCACACAGATCGGACCGCTTTCTGTGACGGGAACTGCGATGGCCCCAGGTAGCAATGAAACGAAAATCGACCAGACACCCACACCTAGTAGACAAGCACATCGAGGTGTGGGAGGGAGATGTGCCTTGGAAAGAGATTAAACTCGGAGAAAAAGCTGCAGGTGCAGCTCGGCAGAAACAACGTTCAAAGTATGTGACCAGGGTCGATTGTGACGATCCCTCACGGGTCTGGGGGTGGGAAAAAAACGGGGGATTCTGGGGAAGGCCCACTTGGTAGGTTCAAAGACACCTACAGACCATGCACTTGTCAGATGAACAAGAGAGAAAAGACGCAATGGAAATTCGAGACGAGAGAATGGGTATCTCTCCTAAGAAAGTGTGGGGAACCTGGTGATAAGGATCAGTCATCCACCGGAATATCGGAACGATTTAATCCGGGACGGGATGCCGCGGCAGGCCGGGTCACGTGGTCGTGCACGGAGTTGTACACTGTGGAAGTGGCAGGCGTGGCAGGCGCGATCCGCGGGGGCCCGGGGGGCTCGGAAGGTGCGGGCGCTGGGAAGGTCCCGACAGTCCGCGATGACTTTGGTTGGTTCCTAGTTTCCTGTCTCGTCTTTATCTACCTTCATTTCCTCAACCATGTCTCGTGCCCTGATCGAGAAGCACCCCTTGCAGTGGCTACACAGCCCTTCTCGGGGTATCTCTACTTTGATTCATGTACGTTGCTGTTCTTTTTTGGCTTCCGTCTTCTGTTTCTCACCTCGTTATCTGGTTATTCCTCTTCTTAGTGGAGCTGAAATGCTGACTCCCTATTCAGGTGACCGGCCTTGCAAGCTTTACCTGGTCTTTCAAATAGTAAGTACATCGAAGATGTTGCTCGGTCCATCAATTTACGTAAAGATTAACGCTAACGTCATGATATAGTATGCATGAAAACCCTAACCACGCGTATGTCTTCCCGAAAGAGCGTCGGATTTACTCGGCTTGGATCTAATGCTGATGACCATCTTAGAAACGAAGCATATGGTTGGCACTTCCAGTACTTGACCGTCATTGGCCTGAGTCTGTCGACTCTCACCTTTATTTTTGCAATTCTTGCCGATGTGACACTTTCCCGACGCCTCTTCTTGATCAAAAACCTCTTGTCAGTGTGTAGTGCGCCGCTGGAGGTACTGATCAGCGTTCTCTACTGGGGCCTGAGATTGGTAAGTGTCAACCGCTTTTTTTTTCGTCCGCCCACCTGATCCGGGAACCCTTTATCTAATTGAGTTTTAGATCGATGAACGTCTCGTCGTTCCCGATTGGGCTGTGATCCCTCTCGATGCCGGTACGTGGCTAAACTCCGGGCCTCCTCAGGGGGGTCCGCTCGCAGGGACCCGCTAACCTGCTTTCATGGGGGCTGCTTGTTTGCTAATTCATTTCGGTAGATATAAGCTTTCACGCATTGCCGTCCATATTGATGCTGATTGATCTTCTGTTTCTCTCACCCCCGTGGACAATTACCGTCCTGCCCTCCATCGGACTGTCCGGTGCAATTGCCTTTGGCTATTGGTTCTGGGTGGAGCGGTGTTTCTCCTACAACGGATGGTATCCGTATCCCATCTTCGAGCAGCTGCCGACCCCGGGTCGCATTGCGCTCTTCTCGCTCAGCGCGGTTGTGATGGCATTCAGTACCGCGACGCTCAAGTGGCTGCACGGTCGCATCAATGGGTTTGGTGTTCCTATTCCGGCGCAGTCTCGTCCTGGCGAGATCAGGCGGGCAGATGGCCTGTAGAGGTAAGCTAGACCTCTTGCTCTGCACCCTTTTGGTACGAGCAAGCTGTCACCAGCAAGCAATCTTGCTTTTTGGTGATTTATATGGCTATAGAATATATGAATGGGATATATTGGAGGGCTCTGGTGCATTGGGTTTGGCTCGGGGAGATCTGGATTTATTGTATCCCCTTGTCTTTGGTTTTAATTTCGGGAGAGTGGTGTTGCTATGGTTGATACTAGTCGTAGCATATTTCGGAGTTTTCATAATCTAGACCTACTTGAATATATGCTCAATTTCCGCATTAGCGATGAACAAATCTCTTCTACGCTAGCCATTGTGTCAACCCTAATGCTGAATTCAATTTACTCCCATGTCTTTTGCTTACTGCTACTTAGGTAGTAGTAGTCTGATACTCATAGGATTGTCCTCTTCCTACACTCATGTAGTACTAATTCTACAGTTGTTGTTGCTTCAAGTCAGCAGACCTGCTGACTAACCGCCGATCCTCCGTCTTCCTGAACCTGGACAATCTCTTGATTCGACCTCGCAGCGATCACATACACCTCCCAGCTCCTTCACAATGTCAGTTCGCTCAGTATTCGCCGGTCGGATGAACCCGACCGCTATGAATGCTCTCATAAGTACACGCTCGATCCAACCCAGCTCGCAAATGGCATCCAAGCTGCTCGTCCGACCCCAATCGACGGCCGCTCGCCCATCGGCACAGCTAGCCCTCCGTCCTCAGGCTCGTCCTGCTCCGTCATCGCTAGTGAAGCCGGCTGGCCTGCGCATGCAATCGACATCTGCTGCCAAGGAGGAGGTGAAACTCGACTGGGACTCGTTCTTCAAGCTCCGCGCTTCCCGCCGCCGGTACTCCCTCGCGTCGTCGATTGCAACTTCGCTCGCCTCGACGGCTGTCGGCGTGCAAGTTCTGTCCGGGCAAGATCTGGAGTCCCTCGGTGCTCAGGTCATGGGCCTGGACCCATTTGTGGTTCTTGGTATGGCCACGGCAGCTTGTGGTGCTGTTGGCTGGCTCGCTGGGCCGATGGTTGGAAATGGCATCTGGGGATTGGTTTACCGTCGATTCAAGCCATCCGTTGCGATTGTAAGTGATGAATCCATTGCGTGATGTCGTGCCTGCCTCCTTCTGCATCAACATCTAACACATTCATCCCTTCTACAGAAAGAGAAGGAATTCTTCGATCGCATCCGCCAATACCGCGTCGATCCCTCTACCAACTCGATCTCCAACCCCGTCCCAGACTACTATGGCGAGAAGATCGGCAGTGTCAAGGGATACCGAGCATGGCTGAAGGATCAGCGGGCTTACAACCGTAAACGCCGCAACTTCATCGCCTAGACACCCACCGAGCGACATGTTCGGCAACTTGACCTTATTCTAAAATCTATTCGTGTGCATATGGTTGACCTTACCTGGTATTGCAATATTTGCAAATCCAGGATAAAGCTGGTCGTCAATTTCTTCTCATTTTCTTTCCTATTCTCTGGATCGGTGTTTTGCTTTCCTCATTAGCGGTCCGGGCGAGCTGGGGTATTACATTTGTATTTGAGAAAGTCTTGGTAGCGCTAACAAGCTGCATTATTTCTTTGAATCCATTCATTTTGTCTCTTTGAGTTGAATTAATTCTTGCTAAGATTGAGGAGATTGGGTATGTGAATCATTAATCGAAAATAGCACTATCCCCCGTCACTCCGGATACACTTCATCACAGCTTCGAAGAAACCTTGGCCTTGGGAGCCCGGCCAGTGTCGACCTCAGTCCACCAGGGCAGGTGAGATGGGGGGGTTATCATCCAGATTGGCTCGGAAGTTTGGCTTGCGCTTCTCGAAGAATGCGCCAACACCTTCCTTTTGATCACTAAGAACGATTCGTGTGAGTAATAGGAAAAATGAGGCGGAGACAATGAAGAACATACTCAGAAGCAAAGGTGTGATGAAGAATATGAGATTCAACCAGATGAGCCTCTTCAGGCGTGCCCGGATTCCGCCACATAAGAGCACGATTGAGATACGACGAAGCCGGGCTGACGTTCTCCGCAAGCTCAGTAGCCAACTCCAACGCGCGAGGCAGGACTTTGGATGGATCTGGCAAGGTTTCATTGAACAGATCGCCAAAATGCTTGGAAGTAGGAGGGAAAACAGAGCCGGTGCCGACGAGGTAATTCGCGTTGGAGAAGCCGATCAACCGTGGGAGGAAGTATGAGGAGCAGGATTCCAGAACGATACCGCGACGTCCGAAGACGAAGCCGTATTTACCCTTTTCATACGCAATGCTGGGAGTGGTCAGCTTTGGAATCGTTGTTCGTCGTTGGAGAAGAAGTTCTTACCGAATCATTGCAGGAAGCGTCATGGTCATGCCCACGCCCACGGCGGAGCCTTGCATGGCTGCAATAGTCGGTTTACGGCAGCGATGGATAGCGAGGACGACACGTCCACCACTGTAAAGTCGTTAGTATGAGAAATAATGCGGGAGAGGCGACTGAGATTGTTGCTAGTACTTACCCGTCGCGGTGGTCGGTAGCAGGCCGTTTCTCGACATGGTTGTTGAAGCCAATGTCCAGATCCGCTCCAGCACAGAATGTCTTGCCGGCCCCTGTGAGCACGATGACCTTGACACGCTCATCGACGTCGAACATGGGGAAGAACTTCTCGAAATCGTGGACCATTTGGCTGGTGAAGGCATTGTGGTTGGCTGGACGGTTCAGCGTGACAACCACAACAGGGGTCACTGTGGGCGAGCCCTGTGGGTGGTGGGAAAAAGCGACATGGCCCGTTGTAGGAACCTTTTCGTATGAGTCTGGGAGCTCCAGGGGGCTGGGATCGAAGATCATTTTGGAGATGGATGTTGGGTGAGGAGTGAGAGTAGGAGTAAGAAAGTAGAGTAAATAGTAAAGTGGAGAAGATGAGTGGAGTGGAGTAACTGGAGTACTGGTAGTGAGAATGGCAGCAGGGAGGATACTAGTATATATCAATTCAGTCAATGAGCTACGCTTTTAATCCTGAATCTTGTTTAGATTTATTCTTTCGATTCTTTCTTAGAAAAGTTCCAGTGTAATTGAAGGTGACTGGCTGTCCCGGCGCGACCTCGGCTCGGCTGTTGCGATGCGGAGAAGACCCCGCATGCTAAATATCCCATGCATGATCATATAATCAGAGTCACCATGGGATTCAAGTGGACTAGTAGTAATATGAATCTATTGCACATGAATATGGCCATCTCTTCGATCCTTCTAAAGAAGAGATTCTCATCAAATTCATCTTTGAGCGATTAAACGGGATGTATGGTACTAACTAGAGAGTATTCGCAAGGTCATATAAATGGAATGCAGGCAGTCTATTGAATACGATGCGGAATCTCCCCAGGGTGATCATGAATAGTGTTGCCGATGAGATCGGTACATCTTGAAATGGAACTTGGCGGAAATATTGGTCTCATAGGCCGGCGTATGACATGGTCGTGAATCCATGTTTCCAAGAAAGTATGAGCTGGGGTATTCGAAATAAAATAAATTTGTATGATAATGTACGAACGGCAGATGTCAGAAATCATATCTTCTATTTTGATAGATCTGGGTACTTCATTTGACGCTAAATTCCATTAATGCTGTGTCAATAGTATGAGACATTAACAGATCTCAACTGGGAGAAGGGATGAAATGTGATTGAGCTGGAGCTCAATTATGCAGTTATGCTATCAATAGCAACCATTCATATCTCTGCCCAGTGCTACTTATTATGCAAAGGAAACCCATAGATGTAGCTTATATATCGGTACCTACTTAGGCTGAAAAGAGGCTATCACTGCACCCAAATGTTGGATTTATGGTGAGGGCCACGTAGGCTGCGAGGTCTAAAGGATTCATAATAGAGGGTGAATATCACGGCTCTGCCACTGTAATTACAGCATCTGTTTTCCAACTGCTATTACGCTGCAAATCGAGAGGCCTTCAATGTACGTAATTTTGCGCTTGGGGAGGCCAAGGCTAGGCCGCCAGCCAAGCTCAGCCAGGTACGACTGAAGAAAGGGGCCGAAACGGGGAATTCTGCTTTGACTGGCAGACATGATCATTTTCCTGCTATTATTAAAAGGCCAAGATTGAATCAGCCCCCACCGCCCCCAAAAAGATTCGGAAATAGTTAGTATCGTTCACAGAGTAAGAATGTCAGTCAAAGTTGCAATGCTTTACAGGTTAAAATATTCCCGCTAAATGTCTGGGCAAAGGGCTATCAGGCGCAAAATCTCCCCAATTCAGATGTATGCCACGCCAGGAAATGATGATTTGCAAGAATTAGCTTGGAAATAAGCCATGTTTGGGGGCACTTAACGGCGGAGAGAAAGGGATTGCCTGCGATGGAAAACTTATAAATTGGAGAGGTAGATCCTACAAAATAAAAGGTTCATCAACATCATCTTCAGGTCTACCTTCTTCACTACAGAAAAACTTGAACCAAATCTTAATTATCTCTTCCCACAAATCGTCATGAAGTTCTCATCGCTCAGCTGCAGCCTGCTCGCCTTTGCCGCAGGTACCGAAGCATGCATCCGTGTACATGCATACCTGAACAATGATCCCGTCACTGGGGATTCTATGGGCGTCAAGATATATGACGGTTACGACTACAAATGTCGAGCCGGAGACTCTAAATATCTTGCCAGCGGCGAAACCACATGGAAGTTCAAATGTGGGGAAGACGACCGCTACGAAGTTCATCTCACAGCCGATGGAACTAAGGGCACAGTCTGGAACCGCAATGCCGGATACGAGGGAACTTTGACTTCCAAGGATCATGATCACAAAGTTGAGTGCAGATATCGCACAGGACTGAATGATCGCTGTGCTGGATATGTTTCGACTGACGAGACAACTCTTTGGGATGGATTTGGTGACTGCGACGACAAGCTGTTCAAGACGGAAAATTGCGGAGACAATGAATGCGATATCTCCAAGGACGACGTGCCTTGCGCAGTCAATTACAATGGTCGTTGTGAGCCGATAGAGTTCTGATATACCGCAGGTAGTATGGACTGCAGTATTCCAATCACAGATCTGGAAATAGCATGGAATGTTTTCACACCCGCCGGGTACTCATACTCCTGATGGTATCACTGGTAGGATTACAAAGTGAAATTTACTGAACAAATCATACTCGACTTGAGGATTAGTATACAACAGCCTTTTACCAACTTTAGCAATTGCAATACCTACTACTGTGATACGCACTGCATGCAGAGTCAGAGTCCAACTTGACTGTTTCTGAGTATACAAGGTTTATGTAACCCTAGGCCCTAGTATCTTCCTCCATAAAGTTAGGACTCGGAACCCGTGGAGCTCAGGCTGTAGTGACCAGGAATTATCTACTAGTAGCTTAGTAGACATGGTTGCATCAAATATTAAGAGTAGCGTTGAGTGAGATCCAAGAAGGGATAGCCCGATTGCACCGTGACACCAACCTTGGTAGTGTCCGTGCAGATCGGAGGCTCAAAGGTTGAGTACACCGCCAGTTAGGAGTGAGTTAGGGCCCGGAAACTCGAAGCGAGGGCTTGATGACGTGGAGGCTAGAACTATTCGAGAAGGAATCGAGTGATCCGCTAATACGGGGAGTATACTCCGTAAACTAGGTAGTACGGAGTACATAGTAGCACTACTCATTCACCGGTGATCCACTGCACCCCTAGACTGGATGATCCATGACTTCCAGCCTACTCAAGTGTATGATAATATTGCATTGATATCAAACATGAATAGATGTGGCGATATTGGAGGTATGCATGGAGTGCGGCAAAGCGCCAGTTAGCAGATAGTGCAGATCTTGAGATATTTGTATCATGTCATGCCAGCAGGTAGTACGGAGTACTTTGTACGGGATGTCACTCATTTTATTCAATATTCAATATTTACTATTTGATTGAAATATTCAAGGTAAATGCAGAGTCTATACTCCGTACTAGTGCTAGTATACTTCGTATTCACCGCCTTCTGCACCACGTATGCCCCGATTCGGAAAGAGCGCTTCTCGTCGTGCTGAGTCATCGGGATAGCCACCAATCAGCTTTGCATCAGCCTCGCATCTGCCTCGCATCTGCCATCATCTCATCCACCCCACTTCTATTTCCCTCCACTCGCCTTGGCTCCACTCTGGGCCTAACCGCGATCCGGCAAGACGCTGCTCGTATATTCGTGGGTCCCGTTGATCAAAGTGCTGATGGTCTTCGGCCATTGGTGCAAGGACCAGGAGGTTGCGCCCTCGCTGTTACTTGCTCGAAGCACAATGCAGCTTCGGCAGACGGAGCTCGCACATTTGCCATCGGCCTTGACCTACTGTCCGCCTGTCACTCGCCGATTGCCCTGCATTTACCACTTCCGGGAATCTACTGGGCTCGCCCCACGCCTGAGCTGCTAGGATTGCCAGGATTGCCAGGATTGCCAGGATCGACTTTGTTCCCTGCTGGCTTGTCCCTTTTTTCATTCTCCCTTTCTATACTTGACTGCATACTCCCCGTCCAGCGTATATAGTTTGGGCCATCGGGGTGTGCGCATCCTCATACTACTCATGCCCCATCTCACAGCACCACCCAGGTGAAAGCTTGCTGGACCATCAGTGAGGACTTTCGATAACCCCCACCTCGATGCTATACCCATGTCCGCTCCAAATAAGCGACTCTGCCAGAGCCTGCACGAATATCAGGTACGGCCCTAGCCATGCAGCCATGCGGCGACAGCAACAGCTCTTTCCCGACTAGTTCCGCGCCCGGACAACTGCTTGCTGCCCCTCTCAGTTTCTGTTTAGATCTGACCTTTTGTCCAGATTGTTGATGTGGGAGCTCTTTCCCTGAATCACAGCATTATCATGCCAGGGCTGCCTCGGCCCCGCCCGTCGCGACTGGAAAGTAAAAATCGCCCCGGATCTTCTATCTCCAGTATCTCTACTGCTTCCACCTCAGGGTCTTCTGCTTCAACACCGCCTTCCATGACAGACCTCGTGCCGCCATCGAAGCGGCTGATGGAGGAGGAGCGGCCGGTGGCAAAAATTGGATCCGAATCGCAGGACTCTTGCAACTTGCAGGATATGGAGTTGATGATGAACTGGTGCACGAGGACATATAAATCTATGTCGCGGGATGAGCCGGCCGAAGCACTCTGGCAGACGACTATTCCTCAAATATCACTGCGTTTCCCCTCTCTTCGACATGGGCTTTTGGCCCTATCGGCTCTGCAGCTGGCTGGAGCAAATCGAGCCCCACAACGCAAATGGCGATATCTAGTTACAGCACGAGAGCATCACGCGGAGGCGCTGAAAGGCATCCATCCAGATGGGGAGGCAGAGCTGTCCCAAGCTCAGTGCAACGCCGCCTTCGCACTGTGCTGTGTATTATTGGTTTGGTCCTTTGGATACTGCTTAATTGATGATGGCATGGAAGAGGACGGCAAGCCAGACGTATTGGATGAGTTTCTCGAAGTTTTCGAACTCACACGATGGATCGTGAGAGCCATGATGACGACGATGGAGCGAGTTGCCGGTGGCGAGCTATGGCCTCTTGTGCGACCTGCCACATTGCGTCCAACCATGCCAAATATGTCGCGATTGGTAGTGCGAGCAATGCAGCGGCAGAACGATATTGAAGCTTCACACAATCCGGCCCATGAGAGGGGCGTTTACGAAAACACCATCGAACATCTGAGCCACTGCCTGGAGCAGTTGATGAACGGCGGTGAACCCAAGGACTTTGTTTTTTGCTGGACTTTTCGCATCCCCGGTCGGTTTCAAGATTTGGTCCGAGAGCGAGAGCCGTTTGCTTTGGTTGTGCTAGCCCACTACGCCGTCACCTTACACCATCTGCGGGACACCTGGTGGATGGGGAATTGGGGAGCTCGAATCCTCAACGAGATCGTCGATATTCTGGGCACAGAGTGGCGCGAGCTGCTGAGCTGGCCTATCGATGCTACCGGCTGCTCATTTCCAGGGCAATAATTCGAGTCGACTGCTTGAGTCGGTTTCTCCTCTTTTCTTCGCAAAGAGAAAGCGATGGCGATAGTGGTTGCGAAGGGCTGAATAGGAACTACCAGGTGCTAGAGGCGAAACCATGGCCGGGCAGGCCCCGGGCAGGTCCCATCCACGACCATCTCCTGAAAACCGCATAAGCTAACTCCAGCTATGTTCCGAGTCCCTGCATTCGTGCCACTCACTGCCGTGGTGGGTGCGACCATTGTGTAATAACGAGTCATGAAAGCGTTGTCATTAGGATAGAAATCCCATCAATAGATACCTCCCTGCGCCGATAAAGAAAACTATGTAATAATAACCCAACCAGAGACACCAAGCGCCGTCTATCTTCCTGGTCCAATAGGTTGGAGATAAAAAAAAAAGGGATGAAGGAGGGAAAAAGCAAAAGCACCGAGATAAGCCCGACCCCACCTTGCAGCACTGCCCGCAGCACTGGCAGTATATTGATGTCCTTCCACCCAGATTGTTCGCGTGGGGTTTGTTCATCGATGGCCCGGGTATGAGATCTAATACACAGACGCGGGTGTTGGTGCTTGTACCGAGACACATGGTAATCAGCACCACGGCCAGTACCACGATCAACCCGTCAAGCTCGGTTAAGCTCGGTCGCTCGATCGACCCTGTCGCGGCGCCAAATGCACCGGATCAGGCTTCCGAAGCTCCTGACGCTCATGTTCGACCTCCCTGATGCGATCCTTATCCTGCGTGCGCACCCGCATCAGCTCATTAACGTGCTCCTGCTCCTTTTTCGCCCGTTCTTCCTCCTCCAGTGTGGGGATATAGGCATTTGCTGCGCCGCCTGCGATAGATCGTCAGTATCAATGCAAGTCAAGCCAATACAAGCCAAGTCAATGCAAGAATCCAATCTCTTGGTGTGTCTTCATTGGTAACTGGGAAGGCATAGCGTACCTCGTCCAGTGTGGTGGGGCATCTGTTGCGCCCGGAGGGGAGGAGACTCGACGTCCTGACTTTCGCGCGCGATCTCAGGACGGTCAGGATCATTGTGGGCCATGTTTCCCGAGCCACCGCGACCGGTTGTGTAGACTTCTTGCTTGATTGTGGGAGTCACGAGGTCTTTCGGCGTTGGGGCTGAGTGTTGGCGCGAGATGTTGCCTGGATTGAACGAAGTGAGGTCAGTTTGCGTTGCGACGGGATGCGATCAGAGACTTCGGATATTACTCACCGGCGCCTCCGCGGCCGTAGGAGATGTTTCGACCTGACATTGTGGACTGTGTGAGTGAGTGTGAGGTCGAATGGAGATTGAGGGGTGAATCCAAGTTGGGGAGATCAGCTGGTCGGATCCGGATTCGATCAGATTCTGTTTCCGCCTTGGCGGAGCGGAGAGCGGCAGCGGAGAGCGGAGAGACTACTCACAGATTATATCGATAGGAGTACCTCAATACTGGCAGAGTGACTTAGCCTCTATACGTAAGTATTCATCTCTCTGGGTGACAAGTATTTCATTTGGCTCCTAGTATTAGGGGAAGTGAAAGCGACTCCGAGCGCTCCTATCGAGGAGGTACTAACTAACTACAACTACTATTTCAACATCACAGTTTAACAGTAACATAGGGCACCAACTTCACATCTCCAATCAATCCATTGTCAGTCGGATCCGGAAGCCCATTCCCAACCGCACTCAAGAGAGAATCAACCGGGGCATCCACGGCTTCAATCTCATCAGCAATACTCCGAATATAGTTCCACATAGTGGTCGGAACCACCACAGCCAACACATTCGATCCCTTTTTCAGATAAGCTGTGAGATCTGACCGGGGAGCTGTGAGATCCAGAGCTGGCAGTTGATGTCCGTTCACATATACCCTCGCCGTGTGCGCAATGGCAGGGAGGAAGAGGTAGGCCCCATCGGCAGGACCTTTAGATGGTGGCCAGGTGACGTGGGTAGTGTAATATCCCAAACCGGAGGAATTTGTCAAACCCTCAATTTGACGCCAGGACACTAAAGACGAGAGCTGGTGAGTTGTGTTATGCTTGATTGCAATGATAGACCCATCCGAAATATTGCTGGGTGCCTCCCAGTGCTCTGCAGTGAGGGTCCAGTTGGAAAGCGCAATTGAACTTGCGACATCTGTAGAGGGCAGGATGACTTTCTTTCCATTCGAGAGGACCAAGGACTGCTTGGATTTACTGGCTGAGACAATAGCATCGCCCTGGGTGTCATACCCAATGACCGACGATGGGATGTTGGTGGTGTGCTTCGCGGAAATGTCTCCATCCTGACTGAATCCGATGACGATGGTTTGGTTCCCCGCTAGAGAAAGAGGGATGGTCACGCTGTCCTTGCTTTTGGTGTAGCCTAGCAATGGCTTTTTCGACCCAGTCCAAGGATCAAACAAGAATGGAGTCTTTTCAGTGTATATATTCAAGGTTCCAGTTGAGCCATTCACATCTGAGAAAACAAAAGCATGGTCCGTACCAGACTGAGAATTTTCGCGCCAGGTGGTGTACCATGTCCCGTTAGTCTTCGTAGCTATTTGTGCACGCAGGCCGAGAGCCTGAAGCTTAGCAGAAACCTGACCAGCAGGGACACTGTAGACATTCGCTGACTTCTTGAGAGCCTGGATTGCCTTTTGAATGGATGTCTTGTCTGTGTTGTCATGGCTCGAATAGACCCCAGGATCTCCGCCACTGAGAATAACAGGCAAGCCTTCGCGGGCGTATTTTCGAATGTAACGGACACCGGAAAGTGTAAGATTGCTGTTTCTGGTGATCACCAGAGCCTTATATGCAGGTCCATTTGGAGCCAAAACCCCGTCGCGAACGTTGGCCTCGGGAAGAGCGAAGTTGTCGGGTGACAGGTAAGAATAGGTGTACCCTAGGCAAATACCATATCAGCATCAATCATAATATGAAAAGAATTTGAACTTGAAAGCGATCTTACCCCCATCGATGAGATCATTTGCTGTGTACATAGTTGGAAAGTTGGGATCAGTCCCAGACTCCTTGTTGTAAATTGCCACATCAACCCTTGGAACACCCGACTGCTGAAGATACTGCACTCGAGCGGTATAATTGAGAAGATCACCAAAGCCGTGGTCCCAGGAAGGCTGTTTGTTGGAGTACATTTCCGAGAACAGATATAAGAAAGCCGTATATCCCGGCCAGGTAGTACCGTAGTAGTTCCCAGTATACGTCTGCCCGTGGAATACCATTTGATTCACACCACCCACAATGGCACGGTTAATAGAATAAAGAAGCTCACTGTGAGTCAATTGATACGCCTTCATGAAAACAGCGCCCATCTCGTTAGAAATGACACGTTTACCGGCGAGTTGTGCCGGGCCCGTAAACTGCCGATAGCCATCAATACTGTCGCGAAACTGAAGACTTTCGCATTCGGGAGCATTCACAAATGGAATATTTGCTTCCATATCCATCGGCATGTTGTATGAAACCTGGGCTGACATTTGGAGATTTAGCTCCGAGTTTACCCAGCGGGTCAGCTCTTCAAGATAGCTCCGGTACCCATCTACCAAGGCACCTCTGAAATCGTTGATGTAACCGAGGCCGTGTTCGGGAGTATTCAGAAGACATTCGATAGCACCTGGTTCGGTGCTTTGCGTGTTGATGTTGTTGTTGTTGAACATGATGATCGGTAGCATTGGCTTCAAATCGTATCCGTATTTAGATTGGAAAGTAGTCGGGAGTGACGGTGTCCAGGAAATATTAGAAAGTATCTCGATGCTATCCTCCCAGCCTGAAAGAAAAAGATAATGAGTTTAAGAGAACGAATCTATAGTGATGTAAAAAGGGTGTCTTACCATAGTTGCCCACTTCCATAAGCAATTCCTTGACGCCGCCTGGAAGTATGTACTCTTCCCAGAATCTTGTTGTCACTTTAGCGCCGCGAGCAGTGAAGTGATCCACCACATAAGATCCATTATCAAAGATAGTCTTAGCCGGAGTTGTACTGTACTGCAAATTCTTGTTATGACTGAGGAATTGATAGAACGCAAAGAGTCGGTATGTGTTTTGAGACGGAGGGAGATCGAGGGAGACGCTTCCACTGGATGATACTTTGCCTGCCCAGTCGGTCAAGGTTCCATTCTTGAGAGTCAACTGCAGATGAGAACTATTCGTCGAATGTAGCACTTCAGCCGAAACAAGCGCAACTAGTTCACCGGCACCCCATCCAGGAATCTTTCCATCGAAGTGACCATTTCCAGGAATGGCGATGGAAAATGGTTCCTGAAAAAGTCAGTTGACATCTCTGCTTAGAGGTCCCCTCCTGCATACCAAATCCCACTGTAAACCTTCATCACTCGGGTCTGCGGGAACACCCTGTCCCTGGTTCGGGCCCAACGGGAAATCCATCACCAGACCTGCCTCTTTATGTGCGCGCAACGCAGCCAGAAACATGCTGTGAAAAGTCTCTGTTCCAAATCCATCCCGGGACCAGTTTGACCCCGCCGGCGCAGGAGCCAATTGGCCACCATAGTTGTAAAAGGGTAAGAATTCAACACCGCCAGCGCCGAGGGCACCGGCGGCTTTGATATTCTCCCGAACTATTTCGGCATCGACGCCGGAGTCTGGAAGCCAGTATCTGAAGCGGGGGCGTAGTCGAGATGAAGGATTCTGGAACGATCCTCGATCTACTGTTGCTGAGGTTTGGTCGTTTGTGTCTGCTAGCACGGGCTGGAGAACCAGTAACAAACTGAATAATTTGACGGCTGACCACATAGTGAGACCGAATTAGCAGATCCACCTCTGAGATCATACCAGCGGAACTCATTCTCATATATGGAGAGAGTAATGCATGGCCGGATCATCCGGATGGTTGTAAGAGTGCTATAATTCTCGGGGTTTTTCACACCGAAGGCAGCAGAAAAAAATCCGCGAAGAGAGTGAGTCGTCCACCCGCTTACAAAACAAGCAAGAAACGAGGGTAAAATGAAGGGTCTGATACGAATACGAATACTACGATGATCTCAACTCGAGACGAAGCGCGGGAAACCCGAGTCAGGATGCACAAATTGTGTACCCCGTACTAATTTAATAAGCGAAACTAGTGTCGGGGTGATGCTTGACCGAAACAAAAACAAGAACCACTTACCCCGCGGGGAACCCGGTCTAGTGCGGAGTTTATTCGTGAAGGAGCAGTCGGTGGCCCACATTCCCCGATATTAGAGGGCTGGTTCGAGGGGTAAGTGTAGTAGTACGGATGCTGTCTAGTTGTTGTGGAGTTGTTTATGCAGTCGGTGAGGGGTTGGTGATCGAATAAAATTGTGATTTACAAGCTTGTCGGGGTAGAGCGGACCGAACCCATTTTATTCAGACTCTTTTATGATAAAATATAACTGCTGGAACTCCATTAGCGAGGAAGTAGAAGCGGAGTAAGTATCAATCAAGTTACCGAATCTGACGGTAGTGGTTATCTACTTCTCTGAGTAACTGATTTTTTAAGTATTACTTTACGTAGAGGAAGGGAATACCTTAGTGTTGGATAATATTGTAATGGCAAACACTAAGGGACAGGCTAGAGACCTGTGACTAGGCAAGGCTTCGGATGGTAATCAAAGAGTAGGAGAATCAACCAATAATATGTATGAATAGTAACAGAGACTAATTCTTGAAGAAAACTTCAAGAACAAAGGAAACACTGCATCAAGTCATTCATTCTGACTATTAAGTGAATCAGACACGAATCGGGCCCGAATTGGGCACGAACCCCTAGCGTGGCTGAGACAAGATCGGATTGCCAAAGGGAATACAAAGAGAGTTGGTTGCTTCTTACCGAAGCTCACCCTCTTTGACACGAGCCCCGTGACAAGATTATAGTTAATAGTTTAGTATGAAACGACCTAGTTAGATTTAGAGCAATGATCAAGAAACAGTTACCTTATTATCAAAAACTAAGGTTAAAGAACTTCTCTGTTATACTAGGTGTAAGAGTAGAGTAAAACCTATACTCTAGGGAATTAGTAGTAATAGTATATATACTAAGTATACTATAGGGACTGAAACGGTGTAGGGTTACGCTACTTATAAGTAATCAAGTAGTAACTCTTACACTAAAGAATCCTCGATAACAGTTGGGCCAGGAATATATTTGCTAAGTATATAAGCTAATTAAGAGACTACGGAAGTATAAGAACTATATTAATATCTATTAGGTCCTGACTAGTAAAGATAATTAACTACTAGATCTAGTAAAAGAGTAGGCTCGGACTATAATCTAGGAATATTCTACCCCGTAAGTATAGGTCCCCTAGATAAAGTCAATAATACTGAATATCTTATGATCCTAAGTAATCCCTAAAAATTACCTATTAGAGAATATAGGGAAATACTCTAAGTAAGTGGATATAGCACTTCTAGGAAGACACACCTAATAGTTGTATGATTGATTAACTTAGAAAGAAATAAGTATACTAGCCTAGCTCTGGACTAGTATAGCAAGACTTAATAGATACCTCTATCGAAATATCGAATTAATATTGTAGAGATAGATTAATACGTATGTGGATAAGCCAGAGAGACCGTAGAGCACTTCCTGTTTTGGTGTCAGCGGTAGACCACACACTGAACGGAAATATTGCACTGTACCTATACTCACCGAGGTAATATGTCCTTTTTCCTAGGGGGTAAATTACCTTTGGATAACTAAAACTGGAAGCTGAATATAGAAGTAGTGTGAGCTTTGATACGATTCACAATCGCCACGGGCCGACTTAACGCCGCTTGACTATGTCAACCAACACAAATTAACTCTACCCCGCCCTAACCCGAATCTAAACCTTACCAACTACCTTGTGCCAGAGACGATAGACGCGCTTTAACTGCTGAGGATAGGATGTTGAACACTTGGAGAAGTGCCTTCAAGTAAGTCTACTAGCTAAACACTAACCCACAAGGACCGCTAAGATATTGACATCTGAGATGACATACACTGGAAGGAATCTTGTATGGGCTCCAAAGAGGCACAGCATTAGCTAAGGCATGTAAATTTAGATCAGCGATAGTTGCCCTCTCGGTTCAGCCGCCGGGCGTTAATAAATTGTGTGTGTGTGTGTGTGTGTGTGTGTGTGTGTGTGTATACAAAATTTCGCCCCCAGTGAGCTCACACTGGGCGACAGTCCTCGCCAGGCTGTTGGGACAATGGATTCATAGCTTCTCGTAGTGTCCGGTGTTAATCACCGTCGGGGGAGACCAAAGTGAATCCACGTGGTTGTGCGGTGCGGCTCGGCGCGGTGGCGCGGTGGCGCGGGGCACGACCACACACAACCACATCAAAATCAGGGGAAAATGGCATATGAAAACCATCCGACTTCTTTACCCGACTCGCACTCGGGCCCAGACGCTGGTGTTGCAGTACCAGTGAAAGTGGTGTCGCCCTAGAAAGAAGACAGGACACCCCTGAGCTTGCATACGGTCTGGGATCGCATCGTACGAGATGCGGCGAGGCGGTAGTGAACCGGTGACACAGGCAGTCAAGCTGATACGATACGTATCTTCTATTTATCTCCCAGCGATATAAAGAAAATATGACTTTCTTAAATACTTGGTGACAAGAAAGGTCTGAACACTAAAGTGATACCTACCTAGTGTTGGTCCACCCGGAGAAGCACCCAATCACTCTTAATGCATATGGATTATGGAAATTTCAAGCAAACAAACGAATATCAGCACCTGCTTACCCTCTTGGTTTGTGATGTTCCAGAGAATGCATGCATCAAACATGCATCAAAGCACCTGCCCAGGTGCATGTGAGATGCACCTGGGCAAAACAAAACAATTTTTTTACGTAAGGCCACCAATTTGGCCCCCGGGGCTGATAGTCTTCTCTTCTCTTCACCCAGGTACAAAATTCAACAAATTATCTTCATTTATCTCCATTCAGTGAGTGATTCGAGTTCATGGAAGGCATACGAACCTGACATTGACCTGATTCCCAGAAATGTAAGACGGAACTGATTCTTACTGTGCCTCTCGATTGTGAGCCTAACCAAACTCCAGACCCCCAAGACCCCCGGACCCACAATTCCTCCTTCCACACGATGTCATTCTACACGGTTACCAAGATCATCCTCCTTCTCGCACTCTGGGGAGCTGGAGGGTTCGCCCACATGCAGATGAGCAAGCCGCTTCCCATTCGAAGTCCTTTGGACTTATATCCCACCGGGCCTGTGGACTACGGTTATACCAACCCATTGAATGCGTCCGGGAAAAATTATCCTTGTAAAGGGTACGAAAAGGATCCTTTTGTCTCTCAGGAATTCTATGTCCCGGAATCGTCATACGAAACCAAGATTCAAGGAAATGCGCCACATGGAGGAGGCTCTTGCCAGCTTTCGCTGAGCTATGACCAAGGTCAGAGCTTCAGAGTTATTCAATCCATGGTAGGAGGATGTGGTTTCAACCAAACATGGCTATTTAAAATCCCACAGGAGGCCCCCCCCTGGGGAAGCGTTGTTTGCTTGGACGTGGTTCAACAGAATTGGAAACCGCGAGATGTATATGAACTGCGCCATGGTCACTATCGGTGATGCTCCCGACAGTTTGAATGATAACAAAAACGGCACAAACAGTCCGAAGTTTGAGTCTCTTCCAGAGATCTTTATTGCAAATATCAATGGTGAAGGGAAGTGCGTTACTTTCGAGGACCAAGACGTTAGCTTCCCTCTTCCGGGTCCCAAGGTCATTGGGAAGTCTGATTCCAAGGGATACAATTGCACTGAAGATGCTGCATTTCTGGACAAGAGTCCAACTAAGCAAGAGCCCAATCCTAAAAACAACTCAGGCCAGACAACGCTACATGTGTCCGACCTCAAACTGCAAATAATCCCCATACTTTTCTGTTTGCTGGTGAATTAGGTCAACTCACTGCCTGGTCCTGAGACATTTTATATGGTGTTTTATTGGGTCTTGGATTCGTCAGGTAAAAGTGAACATCAGGCGAATTCTGATAGGTTCAATGTTGGCTACTTCGAAGGAACAGTAGGTTTTTCGACTATATACCAAGTATGCCCCTGCATGGAAGCCCAGTGCGTTTGGAGTTACAGATGAGATTTGAATCGCCAAGAATAAACAATTAATTGTGAGAGTGATACTGGTAATATCTAAATATCTTAAATAAGGTATTTCCCTACGAAAACTGTATTCCACCCAAAGAAACAGAACTCTGTTCATTCTTGATAGTTTAGATAAAGTAGCGATCTACCTAGAGAGCCATAGCAACTATCCGAATCTTTGATGAGGCTTCTGGACAATCTCATATTATTATCACGTCCCGCCCAAATACGAGGATCCCAGGTACAGTGAAAATAATCGATTTGGAGTCAGGTATTACATGTATATAAAAATTGCTAACGCATAATACCTATCAATACACAATCCATCTAAGCCCCACGGTCGAGGCCTCATCACCGCCGATTTCTTCCAAGTCTATCCATTTCCTACACCTGGGCCACATTGGTATCCAACTCCTATATCGGGTCTGGTCTTTGTGCTCCATGCACACCAAGCCCGTAGCTCTGACCCAACACCTATTTCTGATACGATATATCCTCGCCCCCGATACTATTCGAGTAAATTTCTGAAATAGATCGTCCGTTTTCTGAGGGTATTCCGGAGGAGAGCGAGGGCGGGCTGATACCTGCTAAGGAATTTGACATGTGTTTCAGCTCCTTTCCCCCCCCCTCCCTTATTGTCGTGCCAGCGGGGCTGGAAAATTCCGAGTCTAAAACAGCGCAATAAAATATCAGTCAATAAACTTAGATAGCTCCAATCCAGGAGGAGACTGGTACATACTAAAGGACGGTGATGCCGGACATGGATACATCCTCCTATGCTCGCCCTCGATAACAGACGACGTATGTCTATGTCCACTCATAGCAGCGGCCTTATTACCCCTTCTCCGGACGAAGAACCAGACGAGCGCTCCGATAGTAACCAGCGCCGCAACAGCCCCAACCACGATTCCTGCAATCGCGCCGCCGGATAACTCATCGTCATCGGCTGTGCCCTCATCCTGGAACAGGGCGAATTGACCCGGACGGGACTTGCTCCACGCAGCAGGAAGTAAATCATCGTCGGGACACCCCGTGTGGTCTGGGCTTTTGCAGGGATCGCTCGCGCAGCAGCCGATGAAGGATGGATTTGCCCCAGTGCAGGTAAACCATTTTCCGCCGTCGATGCACGCGTTCGCTGGGATTTCTTCATGGATAAAGGGGTCATAGGAGGCGTAATAGAGGTTGGACCCTGGGCATGGCGAGGTGCTGTTTGCGTCGACGTTTCTGCATGGGTCCTGAGAGCAGCAGCCGACGAACTGAGGCTCGTCTGGGCACACATACCCAGCGCCGCCTTTCGGGCAGCTGAAATGGTTGGAGCTCGAGTTCAAGTTCGAGTTCGACATTATGATTACAGTTATATTCTGTTTCGATAAAGACTATTCGATTTCGCGACAAAAAGAACTAAATGCCAAGAGAGCGCTAACTTAGAGGAGTTCTTTATTGTCTCAGATACCAACCTGTAATTTCTTGCGATTCGAATACCCTTTCCGAGACCGTTCACGGAGCCGACATGGAGATAGCAGGGTTAGCCTTGAGCATCGCCGGATTGGCTGGCCTATTTGATGCCTGCTCGAAGCTCTATGATAGAGTCTCCAGCGCCAAGTCGTACTTGGAGGACAGCGAATACTTGGATACACTTCTCCAGATTGAGAAAGAAAGGTTTGCAACACTCAGACGCGAGATTGAGGGGATAATAAGCCCGTCTGGTGCAGATTCCCCAATGACCAACAACAATCAACTGGTCGAAACGACCTCCAACAATGAATTAGAGATTGAAATTGAGGGTGACGGTAAGTTCCTAATTATAGGGAATATTTTGCGACTGGTGAAACGGAGACTTGGTGACGCGGAAAGACTGATCAGTAAATATGACGCGGAATCCAACTCAGCTAGCCAGAGCTCCTCAGGATCAAGAGCCAAATTCTTTGGTCGTATGTCAAAGAAATTACGCCAGGTCCGATAGGCAGTAGGGGACAAGAACTCTTTGAGTCTCTTAATAAAGGAGCTACACCGTCTGAATGACGGCTTGGAGAAACAGCTTCTGCAACTATTACTTCCGTGTCTTTGATTGGGTTTTACTACGGGTCAGATTTTGTCTATAGGCCCCGAGAAACTACAATCAATCCAAAATGCGTTATTGTGAGCGGGCTATGACATTTTGTCAAAGGGTACTGTAGTCCGGCTGGCTTGTCTGAGTTAAGAAATAGTTGTACCCCACCAAATCTTTACGGACCTGAACTTAATGATTTCTATGAATATAGGTATTGATAACAACGCAGAAGGACATAGTCTACGACTTTCATATCCAGCCCTCAGATGTTAAAATTTCTCCCATACCCGAGAGCTCTTTAAGATATTGGACAGGGTTTATGCAATCTATATCAAGGTGCTAATGTCTATGCTTGAGAATTATTCATTGGAAAATCAAGTTTTAATGAGAGATATAATCTCTAACTGTCTTAACAAGGAAATATAGGCTAGACTGATGAGGCACTTTAAGTTCAGGGTTGGATGTACATCATTCAAAGAACATTACTACCACCCATCCAAGCAACACTTATCGATCTACACTTTCCACGACCGGGAATCTCGGTGGACACGGCTGGTAGTCGAGGAAATAGGACGGGCCACACCACCACCGGAAAGATTAATGGTCTTTCCACCCAGCCAGGTGTTGACGGTCGAGTTGTAGTGTAGAGTAAAGCCCTTAGAGTGAACATTCTTCAGCGTGTGAAGGTCGTCGGTAAATTTCTGAACAGTGGTATCAGCAGTCAGAGTCCAGGTACTGGTAGCGTCGAGAGCAACGTCGAAAGTAGATTTGGCGTAGCCAGAGTAGGCAGCGCCGGTCCAGGTGCTGTGTTTGCTTAAAGACCAACTGATGTAGCTGCCATTATAAGCAACCAAATCACCGACAAGATCGGACTCTGAAACAGAAACGGTAATTTTAGCAGGCTTGAGGCCGCTGTTGTCCTCGTAACTGGCGTAGTAGTCAAAGTCCTGGGTAATCTGTGAGTAATTGGCAACGACTAGAATTCCAGAATCGGTATTCAGCTCGGCGTTGTTGAGGGTGACCTGGCCAATCAGGTTGCCGAACCAGAGACCTGGCATTGTTTTGCCGGTAGTGGTGAACTTGGTATTTGTCAGGTTCAGGGTGGCAGGGCTGTCAGCGTCGTTTCTGACCTGACTGCTGAACATGGCGACACCACCAAGCAGTCCCGCCGTGCAGTCACAGTCAACCAAGGTAGCAGTCTGCGAACCATCCGCGAAGATAACAGGGCCTTTCTCCGAAACACTGACGACATTGCTTGCATCGATTGATCCCAAGGCGTAGAAAGTGGCAGAACCAATGCCAGCTGCATGGGCCACACTATCCTTCACATAGACGTAGCCGGCGGGGGAATCGCCAGAAAAGCTGGAGGAACGATGGCCTCCGGAATAAACTTGAAGGTTGCTGCCGTAGATGGTGCCGTTTCCAGAAGCATAGAGACCATGGCTCACGGGTCCGGAGGAGTACAGCCAGGAGTTGGTAACGTTAACCACGGTCCCAGTGCCGTAGGCATACAACCCAGCAGCGCCATTGTGAATAGTGACATTAATATGATCGAAGACCGCAGTTGAGGCATTGGCCTAAGCAGGTCGGGGTTAGCGGACGAGGCCAGGAGGGAGATGTATTGAACCGAAGAAGAGAGACTACGTACCACATTGATGGCTGCATTGAAACCCCAAAAACTGGCATCGTCCAGGTTGGACGAGTAGCCACTCTTGTCAAATGTCATATACGAGCCTTTGAAGGACCCCTTTTCAGAAACCAAGAGTACGCTAGTATCATTGGCTGTCGCGTACCAGGTGGTATGGTCTGCACTCGCAGACTTCCCCTTGACAGTATGAGTTGCAACGACTATATCCGATATCAGTATCCTGTATGTACTGCTTATTTTCTGAAAATGGAGACCTACTATCCGAAGGTTGCACCTCAGGGAAGGGAATGTTGTAGTCCGGAATGATGGCATTGTCCGCGGTCCACCACGAGGGATCAATCACATCTGAGGGATCTTCAATGGTGACCGAGGCGAGCGCGATCGCTGGCCAGAGGAGAAGGGACTTGGAGAACATCGTTCGGGTGGTTGATGAGTTATTGATTCTGTGTGGACCTGGATTTCAAGCCTTGCAGTGGTGCTGGCGACCTTATATAGGAAAAACACGACCTACATGTTGAACATCAAGGCCGCGCAATCACATTTATTTTCATGAGGGGTCACTCCGTACAGTGAAGAAAAGGATAGACTGGAAGTGGTCTGTTCGGGAGCAAGTGGAGAAGAACGAGCTGTCAAGGTAGATCCGGGGTACCTGTGGAGAAGCTGGAGAGGAATTGGCGTGACTGAGCTGTTGTGGACCACAAGGCGGAGGCCCCCACATTCCGACCCTTGGGAAAGATTCTACTATTAGTACTTCAGGATACTTCTGAAGAAGTGTAAAAGGACGATACTATGCGCCAAGGGAAGGCTTACGCAAGCTTCTGAGTCTTATTTGATTTGTGGGGCTGAAGACTTCAAGTTGGGCCATATCCCGAGAAGAGGGGAAATGCACTAGTATACAATCAACCTAGTGGCACTGGGCTATATTTTGGAAGTGAATGAGAATATTGGAGCGTCTGATGTATGTGTCTGCGTGTATAGACATTGGAATATGTTTAAAGTCGAGTTTGTCACTTCATGAAGTAGATACTAGAAGCTACGCGAAACCAAAATTATATCAAGACCAACCCCTAGTTTCAATTCCCGAGCTCCAAATGTTAGCCCCTGACAAAGCGACCAAGGCGAAATGACTAACAAGCATGGGACAGGCTCCCAAGGAATAAGTGCCTTGAAGAATACCCGTGTTCACCATTGGACAAATAAGTGTGGAGGTCGCCGATGAATAGGTCGCGAGTGGCAGTAACAGTCACAGCTATGAAAAATTGCCAATTTGTCGGGCCCTAGCCTATAATACCATCCAGAGGTACTCCGACTGTTCTTTTAAGGCTGGTATGCTCCAAGTCATTCAGGATGCTTTTGGTACTACCTAGTAGTATACTTGCTTGAATAGCTTCTTCTTGCTCTTTCCCATACGTCACAATTGAGTAATTCTAGCAAATCACACCTAGGAAGTCAGGTTACAATATGCTGCAATGGGGGATCGCGCTTTCCGTGACATGGTGACTTAGAACCACCGTTGTAGATCATGAAACTAGTACATCCCATATCCATCACACTGCATTATGCAGGATGGAGACTACTATTCACGCCGTCACACTGCATTATGCAAGATGGAGGCCACTATTCACGCCGTCGCCGTGTCAGCTTGATTTGGTTACATTCTTATCATAGACATCAAAGTTCCCGGAGCATCAGCTCCTACATACACCGACCAGCTCCGTATGCGGTCCATCTAGAAAGAGCAAGAATCCAGAAGTGCTTGGAAGCCTGCAATACCACATGGCCGATAACTCAAGTGGTCATCCATGGCCCTTGAAGCAAAATGGAGTGAAACACAAGCGAAAATCCAGGAAGATATGCTGTTCGGTTCAGAGGGCAAGTAAAGATTGCGTTGATAGCCTCACTGTGCCCTCGAGGGAGAATCATGAGGGTCATGGAAAAAGGGGCCTGGATAAGAAAAATGCCCTTTTCACGGAACAGAAGTCACCATGCTCCGAACTATTTGAACACATGACTGTCAACTGACACTCCTATTCTAAGACATCTTCCTCAAGCCTAAAATGCCCGACCACCTGGGGAGATGGATTGCAATTTATCACACACTCAGCTGGAGATCGCGAACGACATCTGGACTGTTCAATATGAAAAGGTTGGACGACAGAGCTGAAAGGTATGGTAATCCTATACTGGCCACTATCATTGTTACTTCATTCTTCAAGTTATTGTATGTCCTTATTGTATTGTCATAGATACAGGTGGTGCTGGACTCGGAGTGGATGCCACCCGACCAACGCACCAACGCCATAAAAATCACAGCCATCCAGTTCGTTACAATGGTCAAAACAGATGTAAATACACTGTGCAATCAGCAGTAGAAAATGTATATAATATATACTACTAGTAGTAGTATCGTCGAGTCTACTACTGTATATGCGACTGGTACCTACGTACTAGGTAGGTAGGTACTAGTTAGTAGTATTAATACACTGAGCACTTTCTCGTTCGTGGAGTGGATGCCACTTGCGTATCCGAATCCTCGAAGGCATCCGGTTTATATCGATCCCCTGGTTCATGGACGGTACCAGTGGAGGACAGAGTGAGGGTCAAAAGTTCTGGTCCAGGAGGCCCGTTGTAAAACATGGGCCGTCGAGAGTTGGTTCTGGTTCACGGCAGTGCCCGAGTGGTAGAGGAATGGGAAACCAAGAGATGGAGGTAAATATTATCATTATAATTATGGTTATCATTGTTGAACAGAGCTGAAGGGAGAGCCTCTCACAGAGCCTCTCGCAGGCTCCAAGTGAAACTGCGGGGTTGTTCGGATATCTGATGCCATTGGACACGAGGGTGTCTCGGGCGAAAAATGCCGAGAATTAGCCGAGGACAGTCTCAAAGTCAGAATCGGCAGTCTCGGAGACTCGAATCAGAGTCGACAAGGTAGTCCCAGAGACTCGGAGTCACAGAGTCTCAAAGTCGACAGGGTATAGAGGGAGAAGACCAGTTCCGCAGACGGGACAGTGGATATTCTCGATGCAAACGGACGGGGATGGCGGTTACATCCCAGCAAATGAAACGCTGGGATTGGACCGAACCCACAAACCGAGTGGCCGGGTCCACGTTCCTGCGGCGCGGATCAAGAACAGTTGGGATGACAATGATTACTGGGTGGGTGGGAGTGGGAGGATTACTCAGGCTCCCCGAGTGTCTGAGAGGACAGTATAGTGTGGGTTCACTCGGTGGGAAGTCAGTGACGTTTTCGACACTCCCCACTTCCTTCCTTCACTTCACTTCACTTCTTCCCTCCTCTTTCACTTCCACTCTCAGCCACTTCTTCACTGTCACTCCCACTCAATTTCCTGATTCGAATCGCCTTTCAATTTCCATTCTGGTCCGAGTCAGCAGTAGTGTCCCCGATCCGTGGAAGCCCGCCAATCTCCCGCGCCCTGACAGCTTCGTCGCTTGGCTCACCCGACCCAGACAAAGTGGGCGGATCCAGACATTCCGGACTGACGGTTGCATCTCCGAGAAGATTCGAAGACCCTAGCGCGAAAAGAGAAAGAAAGAACGAAAAGAATCCCTGCAGAGACCATTGTTCCGATCCTGCATCGACCTGATCTGATCTGTCCCCTCAGCCTCTCACTGCCTCGCTCTCGCTTCTCTCGCTTGTCGTTCGCCACTGCTCATTTCCTTGGTTTTAGTGGGCACTGCTTGCATTTCATTTGATCTTATTCCCTTTCACTTCATCTCGTCTCTGTGCTTGATTTGCACTTGCCACAGAACCTTTGCCTTTGCCTGGTCCTGGTCCTGGTCCTAGTCCTCGCTTCTCACTCCTCCGCCATATCTTGCGATCGCAATTGTCCTGCCACCCTTCATCCTCCAACGTGATCCTCGATCGATATAATCACCACTCCGCACACCGCCTCCCTCCACGACCGCCGCCCGAAGTCGATGCTTCAACAGTGACGTGTGAATTTTGCGGGGTCGCATGTCACCTCTCTTCTCCTCCACCCTCTTGCATTCGCTCCAGCAACTCGCGATTCTCTGATCGAATCCAAATCACGTTTCACGGAGCCACAAGATAATATCGATCAGATCATATCTGATCTGTAAAAGGACCGTTCCGTCGTTTTTGTCGCGAGACTCGCCCCCGGTTCCTCTCCATCTCGAACCATGTACGCTATAGAACAGGAAAGGGCCCATCCGCTGCCACAGCCCCCTCCTCTCTCAATGGACCGCATCCCTGCCCCGTCCGCCGCCTATCCCACCCCCGGCTCCGCTTCTCTTCTTCCCTCCGATCACCTCGCCCCCATCGAGACCGAATATGATGGTCGCAAATGGTCCTTACAGGTCGTGCAACAGCCAATCCGCGCCCGGATGTGCGGCTTTGGTGACAAGGTGGGTGTCTTTTCTGCTGCACGCCCTCACCCCCAGCAGAGGGTTGGGTACCGAGTCTGAATCGCGTTGACTGACTTGATTTTATCTCTAGGACCGAAGACCCATCACTCCACCCCCGTGCATTCGACTCATCGTGCGCGATATCCACTCCGGCAAAGAAATTGACATCAAGTAGGTTACCTCTCACGGACTGCGCCTTTATTTCGTTCTTTTTCTAACTGTGGGCAGTGAGATCGACACATCCTTCTACGTCCTCACCGTTGACCTATGGAACGCCGATGGTACCAATGAGGTAAACCTGGTTAAACACTCCGCTACTTCGCCCTCCATCTCGACCGCCATGTCCTCCTCATACCCTCCCCCACCTCAAAACAACATCTCCCCAACCTACGCCGGATATGGTCAAAATGCCTACGGAGCCCAGCCAGTCGGATATCCCGCCATGAACTACTACGGTGGCGGGCAGATGTATCCGAATCAACACCCATATGCCCAGCAACCGGTCGGCTATCCATCCTACGGGTTTCCCCCGGGTGGCCAAATGCCCGCCGCCATGTCCCCTGCGCAACCTGTCTCGGGCGGCCCTGGAGGAATGTTCACCCGCAATCTAATCGGTAGTCTAAGCGCCAGCGCATTCCGATTGACCGATCCGGACAACAAGATCGGCGTATGGTTTATTCTGCAAGATCTGAGTGTGCGGACTGAAGGCTCATTTCGGTAAGTTCTGAACACACACACACACTCTCTCTCTCTCTCTGAGTGCAGCTGCTAACTTCCACAGGCTGAAGATGAGTTTCGTTAATGTTGGAACGCCATCTACCGATTCAAGTAATGGTGCCCCTGTGATCAACCAGGGCTCAGCCCCCGTTCTCGCTTCCGTCTTTAGTGAACCTTTCCAAGTCTTCTCCGCCAAGAAGTTCCCCGGTGTCATCGAGAGCACCCAACTGAGCAAGTGCTTCGCGCTGCAGGGTATCAAAATACCTATCCGAAAGGATGGAGTAAAGGGACCTCGTGGCCGAGGTGGGGACGGCGACGACGACGACGGTGACGACTATTAAAAATTTCCATGACACTTCTCGATGAGGGCTTCCTCATCTCACTCATCATTATGCGCCAAGGACCCATCCACAGCGCAAAAAAATACTGGTGTTTGGGGTCCCTCACAGACGAATAATAACTGAGCAGAATTAATTTCTCTTGTTGTTGGCAGACGAAGACAAAAACGGAAGGCGTGATGGCTTAAATGGTGTTTTCGGTGGGCCTTATACTTTGGCGGTTTCCTTTCATACTTGACTTGATATTCCCTTTTTTTTTACCCCTTTCAATTCTCCTTTGATATTCCTTACACGGACTGGTGCTGGAGGAGTCTGGCTTTTACTTTTACTTTTACTTTTCTTTACTCTTGCTTAGTTGGCCTGTGGCCGTGTTCATACCTCCCGAGGTCGGCAGCGTTAAAGCTGCTCGTATATATATTTTATTCGGTGATCGATCGCTCGAATACTCTCCACCTGGCAATTGTAAGAAGCAGACAATATGTAACTTGTGTTTCCTATCTCGGATGATTCTCTTCAGCATCTGCACCAGGGTTGTACGGGTGGACCCGAGAAGGTCGTGGCGCACTTAAGGTTAAAATGGGGCCACTCCCAGGAGCAGGGATCCGGGATGGCTGTGACCAATGAGTGAACACTTCATTCAAGACCCCTGACTATATGTCCGGTGACCTATTTTGATTTGGTCTTGAAGAATAGTACCTAGGTATCCATGGATTTTGTATGGGTTCAGCCCTGGAGGCTGATATAGGAGTGTCGCTGTTGGAAGATATTGCCGGGGCTGTACTATGTTGTCGGTCTATGGTCTACTGGAACAACTCCGTTTTAAATCCATCCTTTGGGAGTAAAGGCTAGCAACTGAGTTGGAACAGGTACTATACTAGTAGTACCTGTAAACAAAACACCACACAACTTGAAGTTGAAGCTTGGAACGCGGGGACATTTCACTCGGTGCTGCTCAAGGGAGGTATGGGCCGTGAGTCCGTCCCCTCATCATCCCCACCTTCTCCTCGGAGTAGCCTGAACTCGAAGCACAGTCATTAAGTCTGATTTGAATTTATTATTTCTCTCACTCAACCTTGAAATCTCAGATTCTGCATTAGCAGCAGAATAAAGAACGCCCAACAACCTTCTCCGGTTGACTACGGCCTCCTCGAGTTGTAAGTTTAAACAGGCTTATCTCCTGCGTTCGGAAACAAGTCTTGGAAAGTCGAGTAGTTCATTCCCCTGGAGATGTTCTTATCTATGGATGTTAAATCAATTCTAGGCCGTGTGCCGTACTTCATATATCTTAGACAAGAACTGACCCAAACTTATGAATCCCGAAGCTCTACTCAACTTGGTGACGATTATTTGGGCATCGTTGCTGAACCTCTTTCGCAAGCCTAGTGCTGTTGCCAATGATGCCTCCAAGTTCAGCATCGAATACGGAAGAAACTCAATCCGTGGGATTGACGTTGACTCGCTATACCTAGATTTTTCTCTCTCGGCTGCATCGAGCAATATTTTCGAACGTCACTGTCATGCCGGTCGAGGTTGGAAAGGATCCACTGGCAGTTGACGCGCTCATTGAGCTTGAGAAGGGGATGAGATACAGCCTCGCAGATCTTCCTGCCCAGCTGCCTCATTAGTAGCCTACCCTCTCTACAGCATGATGGCAATCGGGCCCCATGTTCGCTTCTACTAGTACATTCTCGGCGGTACCGTGGAGGAACTTCGCCCGTGTACAGATGGATCGGCGTGGCATATCAGGCATGATGATAAAGCGGTATACGAGATCTTGAACTGGGTCTTCGAGAGTATTATTTACTAACTTCACGATTTATATCATCTTCGAAAGATGCCGCGACTACTCCGAATCGAGATTTGAAAAATCATCCACGGGTGATTTATTTCTCACCACATATTGTGCGTTGTAGGGAAGCTAGTTTTCGGGTTCATGAACCTTGGAACAATTTACGAAGTCACCATATGATGCTACGACTCGGGAAAGGGGGATACCAACTTGAACAGGCAGCACAATACAATGGTGCAAGCTGATGACCGGAGACTGACTCGTGATAGAAGGGATTCGACTGCATGCATTAGCGATGCCATTTTTCCAGACTTACTGCAATGCGGCAAGAGAGCTGGCGACAACTTTGATACTTTGTAGACAAGGTAAAAAGACAATACAGACTCTCATCTGTATTATCCTGGCATGGTATCAGGCTGATACTACTAGTACTAACTACCAGTATAGCAATGTTTGTAGTGCGAGACGCATACTAAAATTTGTCTTCTCCGGAGTATTGGAAAATCTATTTTCTTTGTACTTTATTGTAAAAGGACGTGTACTTTGCACCGCGCATTGGCTCTGTATCACACATGTCATCTACATATCAGCCGTAATCTGGAAAGAAGTCCGAGTCACCCCCGCATCTACGCTCTTCATGCCGAGGCCTGATACAGCATACTAGGATTACATATAGATAAATCCAACTGCTCACTCGTCAAGTTAGAGATGTCTTGAGTGGTAATACAAGAATTAAACGACCCGCCAGAATGTCCGGTGTCTCACAGGATACTGAATTCCATCACATCGCCATCAAACGACTACACCCGACGTTCGGCGCGGAAATCAGTGGCGTGGACTTCTCCAAGCCGGTGACAGAGGAAGTCTTTGCAGAGATCTTGGCTGCGATCAAGAAAGTTGGTCTGACTTACCTGTACTCTCTCAAAATACTAGTTAGTTAATCACCTCAGCGACTAGTACGGGGTCTGCGTATTCCGCAACACCAGCCTCGACGATGCCGGCCACATCGCCTTCGCCACCCAGTTCGGCGAATTGGACGATGTGACACCATACATCGCGGGCGGACGCGCCCACCGACTCTCCGACGTGCGGCTATTTGACGTAGGCAACATCGACCTAGACGGTGGCGTGTTTGCCCTAGATAATGTGCGACGCGAATGGAACAAGGTAAGCGAGACATCCGGGGAGGCCAATCCCTACCCAAATATCAAACATCAACCCGGGCTAATGAATGTCTGCAAGGGCAACGGCCTTTTCCACGTGGATTCGAGCTTCAACCCCCGCCGGGCCGGGTACTCACTCCTGCGCGCCGCCGAGCTACCACCGGCAGGCCTGGGAGGCGAAACGGAATTCGCAGATTCACGATCCGCCTTCGGCGACCTGGAATCACAGTTGCAGGATCATCTGCGCGCCCAGGATTTCATCGCCGCTCACTCCCTCTGGCATTCTCGGAAGCTGGCCAGCCCGTCTACCTTTGCCGAAGTGAATCCGGACGAGTACCCGATGGGTCGACACCGACTGGTACAGACGCACGAGGGATCTGGCCGTGAGACGTTGTACCTTGCCGCGCACATTCACCATATTGAGGGATTAGAGGAGGAGGCGTCGACAGCGTTGGTGGAGCGGTTACTGGCTCATGCTACGCAGACGCGGTATGTGCTGCGGGTTGATTGGGTGAATGTGGGGGATCTCGTGCTGTGGGATAATACGAGTGTCATGCATCGGGCTGTTGGAGGGCAGTTTGAGGGCCGGTTTCGCCGAGACATGCGGCGGGCGACTGTTCATGATGGGAGCTCGGCAGCTTGGGGGTTGAATGAGCGAAGCGAGATTCGACAGGGGTTGCCATAGTATGCATAACCATGGGTATAGGACAAGTAGCGGTGTCGAGGGTATTGCTGTTGAATAGTGGTCTGCAGAGGACTCTGTACGTGATAGTGGATGAATATCTGAGTCAAAAGATAAGCGAATGCTACTGTGGAGAGGATGGTTTCATACTAGTTGCCTCGATTCTCGAAATTTCATATGATGCCGCCAAGAATAGATGAGACATTGAGGGACGATCAGTGGATTCGACCTGGATGATAACTGGATTATAAGTGGGTGGGTGGTTGGTGGTTGGTTGTGGTTGGCTTTTGTTCGTGTTGAACGAACCACGGACCCGCTGGAATTAATTGGCGAAGCAGAATATTGTTGCAGAGTCAACAGTATGCTGTTTGTTCTGTTGGATGAAGACGAAAAAGAGAGGAGAAGAGAGGAGGAGGTGGAGGTGGCTCTGTTGATGCCTACAACCACGGCTTTTCTCAAACTTATCCAATAAGAACACTTGCACTTCTCAACTCCGCCCCAACCACTTGATATAGCCGTCATCGTCATGGATTATTTGGTTCCATCATCGCAGGTGGACGGGGTTCTCCCATTTACCCCACCGCATCATCATTCATTGTTGATCAGAATATCCGTGCCTGATTGATTGATACCCCCCGCCCTATAAAGACCTCCTGTTCCCCTTTCAACTTTGCCTTATTCCCACCTCAAGTCATTCATATCATACCAATATTCCATCTCACCTTACTGCTGAGAATAATGAAGTCTTTTTTCGCCCTTGCTCTGCCTCTTCTGGCTGCGGCTGCCCCCGCGCCCATCACTGAGCCCCGGACCGATGCCGATGCCAACCCCAACTTCAGCGTCATGGCTGTCCGCTCCGCCTCGCCCATCCATTACACTCAGCTCAATGCTGCGGGTCAGAGATTCTGGTTGGGTGGCAACACCGCCTCTTATTGTCCTCACCTCAATGGTCTCGAGTGTCCCCCTGGTAACCAGACCGTCTTGACTGCCGGCGGTAACTCTCTGGTACGTCCCCATTCAAAGAAAAGGCATAACCTCCCCCCGTACTAACTAGAAGCCAGGATGTCGAGGTTCCCGGTGGCCAACAAGTCTACGTCGCTGCCTCAGGCGCATTGGGTTTCACTCAGGCTCATTCCGCTAGCATGCCCCCCGGATCTGCCGTCGGCGGCCTCTCGTACGTCCCCGGCAAGCCATGGGCCCACTACACCTTCAATGGCTGGAATGCAACTGGCCTGATGGCCTGCCCGACCGAGGACAACCGCTGGCAAGTGTTTGCCGCTATGCAGAATGCTACCGTGCCCCAGGGTAAGGTTGAAGACTGCCTCGGCTTCTCGGCCTTGGCCCTGACGTACAAGGGCGATGTACCTGCTTGGCAATACATCTAGGTGCAATAATCATGGTCGGGATGAGGACTTTGTTTTTGTCTAGCGTTACTTGGTTATATCATAGCTCATGACCTGTACAATAATGTCAATCTTACTTTATAGCTGGTGCATTGCACGAGAATTGCAATAATGATATACTTACTACTAGTAGCTACTAGTTAGTAGTATTACTAGTACTCTATCTACAAGCAATGCCTACCACATAGTAGACCAGGTCAGAAGGGAAATGCTGAACATTGTACTTTTAAAGACTGGGTATCAAGATCTATACTCTGCTCTATACTTCTAGTTTCGCCAGATCCGAATCGCCTTGTCCTTGCCTCCACTGCCAACCTTCTGTCCATCCGGACTCCAGTCCACCGCAAACACCTCATCCTTGTGGCCTGGCAAATCCATAGCTAGCTTGCCGGTGCGAACATCCCACACCTTCAGGGTGGTATCCTTCGACGACGAGACCAGCATGCGAGAGTCGGCCGAGAAACAGCACTGGTAAACAGCACCGACGTGACCGCGAAGGGTAGTGATAAACCTGGAAACAGTGTGTAAGTAGAGAAAAGATAGAGAAATGCGAAAAAAGAAGATAAACGAAGAGAAGAGAACTCACTTTCCATCCCGTCCATTCCAAATCTTGACATGGTTATCAAATCCAGCAGACGCGATATAGGCCATATCCGGCGAGAAAGTAACATAGTTAACCTCCTTCTGGTGACCTAACAGTCGAGCAACGGGCTTGTTCGAGCTAGACGGCTCCCAAAGATACATAGTGAAATCATCACTAGCCGAGACCAGTCGCTCAACGATCGTACCATTGACAGTAGCAGCCTGTTCAAACCGCTTCCGCGCAGCAGCCACCTTCTCCCCATCATCCGTAGGAACCTTACCCGTATGATCATGGTAAGCAGTGCGCAGAGCGAAATCCGTCGACAAAGCCAAATGATTCACGCGATGCGCATGCGCAGACAAAGTCTGAATAAGAGAGCCATCCTTGGGGTTCCAAATCTTAATCGTCTTATCGTGGGAAGCAGTATAGACCAAGCCCGTACCACCCCATCGCACACAAGTAACCGAGCCCTTATGACCGGTCAAGACGGTATCCATGCGCTTGGAAACAACATCCCACACGCGCACGGTCGAATCCTTCGATGCAGACGCCAGCCGCGGACGACCGGTCTCTTGAATATGATACGGCTCCCAGGCCAGACTAGTAATCCACTTTGCATGGCCCTTCAACGGACCACCGAGTGCCTGTCCTTTCTTTGCGTCCCACAGGCGTACCGAATTATCCATACTGCCCGTCGCGATTATCGCTCCGTTCGGTGAGTACGCCACCGCCAACACCCAGCTCGTGTGGCCCTTGAGTGTGTGGAGGGGTGTACCTGTATCGCAGTCCCAGACACGGGCGGTCGAGTCACCGCTTCCGGAGACCATTGTCGAGGAAGAGACGGGCGAAAAGGAGGTTGCGAGGATGGCTTCGCCATGGCCGGCGATGGAGGCGGCGCAGCGGGAGACGGCCTTGACGCGGAAGACGGCTTGCGGGGTGTAGTATAGCGAGACGGTGTCTTCGGTTGTTTTGATTCCGGGTTGGAGGAGGGAGTGGTAGAGATCGGCGAGGATGTCGATGGTTTGGCCTTCTTTGTCGGATTGGTATGTGAATCGGTACGGGACGCGGTCATCATCCTCCTGCGGCGGGGTCAGTGGACATGCAATGGGGTAGAGTTGATGGAGGGTCATTCCACATTGACTTAGTGACTTACATTGCCTTGTAATGTGTTGAGAAGTGTCTCGAGGTTCTTGGTATTGGCGTCGGCCACGGGCACCGAGACTGCGGGCCCGGTGGGATTGCCGGTCGCCTGGTCGAAGAATTGGACACGGACACTGCCCAAATCAGAGGGAATGCGATCGATCTCCTGTTGCTCACGGGCCTTGTCGGCCTGGGCAACTCTTTGGCGCTTGCTTGGTGGGGAGGAGAGTCGACATGGTTGATTTGAAGTGGTGACTGGACTAGACCAGCAGTGACTTTCGAAGAAATTTTGATGCCCGCCGCTTATCAGCTTATCGTGGACCCACATATTTCCCAAAAAGGTTACTCTAAGGTAGTAACGATAGCATAGCATAGCATAGGATGGTATAGAACACCGAAAATTATCATATTAACTTTGAGATACTTCTAAGATGAGGGCCTCGTGATTAGATTCATCCCATGCTGTATGTGACCCACTACCTGCTGTACACAACGATTGGAAGCAGATTGAGTACATCAACTGAGGTAACATGTAGTACTACTCCAAATATTTCACGTTTTCTTTTCTTTTTAAAACAACTAGTACCTAGGTACTACAGTGGCTGTTGGCATTAATAAATATCCATCTCTGTACTTGCCATTTATCTCAGTCTTCATTCAGACCCTCTCGTTCTCAGTCTCATGGGAAGTCCTCCTTTGATTCCCTATATAACCATGAGCTAGGTACGAGTATTCGATTGTGTTCATAAAAGGGGACATCGAAATGATGCAGAATAAAAGATCAGAAGAGACCACATACCATATTTAAGGTAGCAAGTGGTTCATAGGGCCTAGAAGTATCTTCCAGGGTGATATCGAAGCGTTGCAAAATCGCAGTTGTGATTGCAATCCCTTCGTAAGTGGCCAATGCACGACCAAGACAGCTGCGAGGTCCAGCATTCCACGAATGATATTCTAAAATATTACTAATAAGCATCTTCAAATTCCTCAGGCTTGGTCATCACTTACTGAAAGGACTATACGATATACTTTCCCCATTCTCTCTAAACCATCTGGATGGGTTGAAGACAGCGGCATCCTCGCCCCATACCTGGGACATTCGAGAAATCACATAATCTTGGTAGCTCACGATATCTCCCCTAGGAATGGCGGAAATTTCTGTATTAGGTGAGGCTCTACTATAGATCAAATTCGAAACTTACTTTTTGATATGCCTCGGAGGCATATTCAATTCTGGAACTGCGGGAAGGATATCATCGTCTGCTGCCTCCATTTGACCAGCAGGAGATACCGTATTGAGGCGCGCATTCTCGTCCCACAATGCGTTTGTGAATTGCAGTTTCTGTTCGGCAACAATATTAGAGATCCAGCTTGGGCCTATCTATGCGCTGAAAAATGGCTCAATTACCGGGGTATCACTATAGCCAAGAAAGCTAGTTGCAAAACCATGATCTTCAACCTCCGCTCTAACCTTTTAGAGGCAATCAAGATGCTTGTTATCGTTGTGGTGGATTTCTTTCATAAGCCACGAGATCGTGTAGGCAGTTGTGTCCCCTAGCATTGTGAGAAAAGTAACGAAATATTATTCGAGAACTCGTATCTATACTTACGGCCAGCGGAGAGGAAAGCAAATACCATACCTCCGATCGTACACCCATGTTGATGTTGATCGGAGTCAAGATGTAAATGGTTTTGTATTTGGACTTTATACCGGCCTCTCAAGACAAGATTTCATCCAAAGCTCAACGTGCGGGGTGAGGCCAGTGCGTAACCGAAATTCTCATCTACCCGGAATGAAACATCCGAGGAGTAGTGGAAATTACGAAGTCGAAGAAGAGCTAGATCCAAGGATGTGGATGAATGTGGAATATATCAAGGTTATTACTACCCGGTAATATTCTTCTTGGTCGAATTGAAAGTGCTACTGGTAGAGTAATACACCTGGGCACCCAAGGTCATACTTCATCTCAAAAATGCTAAACTCATGTTATGCTTCATGCTCCTGTACTCTACTTATCCGCTTCAAAGACAATCTTCTGACTCTTCATCTGATTGAAATCATCATATCTGCATGTGCAATGGTTAATATCATCCTCGGGTAAACCCTAGATAACACGATCACTTACGCCTGTACAGCCTGAGAAAGCGGGCGAATATCTTCGGCCATAAAACTGGGGACCTTGTGAGACTCGAAATCGAAACAAACAACGGTAGTAATCAAAGGGTCTTGAGAGAGGGGGTGGGGGTATGATCGCTTACTTCAATGTATCTTGCTTCTTCACCAACAGCTCCATCGCCTCCCCAAAGATACCTGTCAAGGTTAGCCTTCGTTGAAACGAGCAAAGCAACTCGAGTAATCAAGACTCTGATTTACTCTGATTTGAAAGACGAGGTCAAAATGAGTAACTTACTGCGAACAGGACAGCGTCCCATCTGGATCCGCAAATTCTTGCCGTATGCTTCATTACCCGTCCAGGGAATCTCGCCATTATGCACACCCACACTCGACAATACCCCCCACGGACGAAGCAGTTCGAATCCCATTCGAAGAGCACTGCTATGTCCAACAACCTCGATCACCACATCGGCACCTCGGCCCTCTGTGATGGTCTTGACACGCTCTCTTAGCCCGGCCTCGTTCTCAGCGAAATTCCACGGCTCCGCACCAAGACTCTCCGCTAGCTGCAGACGGGAGTGTATGCTGTCGATAGCAATCAAGTGCTTGGGGCGATACTCCAGTGCACTCACAAGCGCGCAGATTCCCACCGGGCCACAGCCAAACAAAAGCACCGTACTATTCTGAATCGCCTTGGGTTCTAGCGAGCGGAACCCATTACTCGCCGCAAAATACCCGGTCGGAAAGATATCGGCCATAAGCACTAACTTCTTCTCGTCGATGGCCGCGGGCGCGTGGAAGAGAGTTGACTCGGCGAGCGGGATTCGAACATACTCTGCTTGGCCTCCATCCAGAACGGGGCTGCCGTATAGTAGACCGTTGGCGCATCGGGAGGAGAACCCGCTCTCGCAATAGAAACATTTGCCACAGCTGACAGTGAAAGGCGAGACGGCAAGATCACCCTTCTTGAAGGCATGGATATCTGTACCGGTTTCGACAACTTCGCCGGTGAACTCGTGGCCCATGATGAAGCCCGTTCCCGAGGGTTGATGGCCACGGAAGACATGCAGCTCACTGAACATGATCAGCAACACACCAGAGATCTCAAAAAGGCAATCGAATGGAGTCCAACCGACTGCGAGGAAAGCGAAAATGGGATTCTCACCTGCCGCAGAGCGCCGTGTATCTCACTTTCAGAATCACATCGGTCGACGCCTGAATCTGAGGTCGAGGGCGCTGTTCCAGGGCAACCTGAAGCGGACCTTTGAAGACGACAGCCTGCATGATGATGGTAATAGATCTGGATGCGAATGAAGCTTCAAGTCGATCAATGTTGATGATTTGAAGTTGTTGAAGAGGGGTCAAGTTTCCCCACACTTATGTACTTCTCCCAGAATCACATCGGCGGACCTCGGCTGTCATCAGTCTTGCATCTCGGCTGTATAGCTCAATTCTTGGTTCTCTTGCCAACCATTCATGGTAGGTATAATATTGGATTGCATGAGTATGAATAAGAGAAAAGAAAATAAATTCTAGGTGTATTCTAGAAAAGTTTCTGATCGTCGGGGAGTGGAGCGGGTGGATTCGTGGCTAGAATATCTGACAGCAACAGGTGGAAGTTGAAGTAACTTGAAACATAGAACAACCGAGAGCGAGCTATCAATGCGATGGGGCACCTGGGCAGTCTAGTGTAGTCAGAGTTTACATCCGTTCTCGAATAGTACTCGTAGAGCCCCAGAGACCCAGGCTCGAGTCCGATTGGCAATTTTCCCGAGACGTCACTAATGGTTCATAATTCTCAGGGGCAACACTTCACCCAACATCTATAATATATATGTAAATTTTGGTCTCATTCGACCCACCTATTACTCAAAGAGACCCGGAGAAATATCGCAAGGCTCTCCGAATCAAATTTAACTGGAAGGTCGAAGGAATACCAAAAGGGGAAACGGAAAATACAGGGTTGCATGATCCCTACACTCTACTAGTCAGCCTGGAGATTGCTGACTCGATAGATAGAATGAAGAGTATCTCATTGCATTTGAAGTATTCCGCATGTCGACTAATAGTAGTTAGTACTACTAGTACTAGTAGTATATACGCAGGGCACCTTCTTTGCGAACAGTGTGGTGTTGTACAAAAAACAGCCTGGAAATCTTCTTCCACAACCCCGGCATACCTTCTCGATGATCGTCTCGGTCTGCTTAAATCCGAAACCTGAGATTCCTTAAGGAGTTACTGTCGATCGATCTCTTTCGAGTCAAAGCCCGACCGCCACCTCGCGCCAGGATTGGATGAATGGAGCATCAGCACCCCGCTAGACTAGGGGGGTTGCACCCCATCAGTGCCCCAAGGTTTGCAGGCTTTGACATCTATGGAACAGTAAGAGAAGAGGATTGGTTGTTCAAGCACTGGCCGTCTCGCGTAGTTACGTCTACACCTCGAAAGGCTTAGGGGGGGAGAAAGGAAAATCTTGGCTGGCTTGCGGATGGACACAGCAGCCGGACGCCACAAGCCAAGCTTTGCCTTGGCTTGAAGTATGAAGTGCGTCAACATCATGATATTTAAAATCTTGCGAGGAACTCTACAAATCTAGCATGCACTTTCGCTCCCCAATAACTCGGAGTGATCTGGAGACTTGAATACACCAAAAGGAGGGGGAGTATCATCTGGGGAGTGGGGTGGGTCGCATTTCCCCCATGGGGGCCGCGCGAGCACCGGCCGGACATTGGCCCATCAATGAAGGAAAATTGGGGCAGCAATCAAGTAACAGGCAAGTAACAGGCCATCCGACTTGAGGGTCGACCACTCGCATCTCGATACTACATCGCATCGAACTAAACCCAGTCTCGTTGGTGCGTATTTCCTCCGAATCAGTCCCGGGCCCAATGCGTGAGGTCTCTGCGTGACTGGTCTGATATATAACGTCAATCCACCCCACCCTCCCGCTCTGGAGAGTTGCACCTTTGACCAGGTGAATCTGAATCTGATAATTTCCCACCGTCATCATGGTGGTTATTGGAAACATCTATGTGATCGCCTCCGTCGCCGTTGTCGGCGGCGGGCTGTTTGGTTTCGATATTGCTTCCATGTCGGCCCAGCTGACGGAGAATTCTTACAAATGTTACTTCAACCAGGGTCCAAATGGCCCTCCTTTCAGTTATGATAATCCGGAAAAGGGATGCAGTGGTCCTCGCTCGCTCGTTCAGGGCGGTATCACTGCTTCGATGGCCGCGGGGTCGTGGCTTGGTGCTTTGATTTCTGGATTTGTGTCCGATATCCTCGGTCGTAAATATGCAATCATGTCTGGTTGTGTGATCTGGTAAGTTCAAGTTTGTTCATCCCCGATAAAAGAGAGAGATTGCTCAGGAACGTCAATATTCAGGATCGTCGGGTCTGTTATCATCTGTGCCTCGCAGAATATTGGTATGCTTATTGTCGGTCGCATTATTAACGGTATCGCCGTTGGTATCGAATCCGCACAGGTCCCTGTCTATATCTCGGAGTTGTCGCCACCTTCTAAGCGTGGTCGATTTGTGGGTATGCAACAGTGGGCTATCACTTGGGGCATCTTGATCATGTACTAGTAAGTGCTCCCGATACGTTCCAAGCACTTCCCCCACACGTCACATCAGCTGCTGACAGTATTAGTATCTCCTACGGTTGCGCTTTCATTGGCGGGTCGGATGTAGACAACTGGAGTGCTGCCTCCTGGCGTGTTCCCTGGGGTCTGCAGATGGTCCCTGCCGTTCTCCTCTTCTTTGCAATGATGTTCCTCCCCGAATCGCCTCGTTGGCTGGCTCGCAAGGACCGCTGGGAGGAGGCTCATGAAGTCCTGGCACTGGTTCACGGTAAAGGTGACCGAAACCACGCTTTTGTTACTCTGGAGTTGCAGGATATCCGCGAGCAGTGCGAGCTGGAGCGCACCTTTAATGACGCCGGATACCTCGATCTGTTCAAGCCTCGGATGCTGAACCGAACCATGGTGGGTCTGTTCACGCAGATCTGGTCCCAGTTAACCGGCATGAATGTGATGAGTGAGTTCCCCGAAAATCTAAACTAGCATTGCGAATGAAAGTTCCCTTCCTCGGGAGCAATTTGCTGACTGCATGGACAGTGTACTACATCGGATACGTCTTCGGCATGGCAGGCTACACGGGCAACGCCACTCTACTAGCGTCGTCCATTCAGTACATAATCAACGTCGTGATGACGCTGCCCGCCCTGATCTGGCAAGATCGCTGGGGTCGTCGACCGACAATGTTGGTCGGTGCCTTGTTGATGTGCATCTTTATGTTTGCCAATGCCGGAATTCTCGGTGCCCATGCCGAGATCTTGCCCATGGATGAACGTACCTCGCCCGAACAGTCGATGAGTGTCAAGGGTACGGCGGCCAAGGGACTGATTGCCTGCACGTATTTGTTTGTCGCGTCGTATGCGCCCACCTGGGGTCCGGTCTCCTGGACCTACCCACCAGAGTTATATCCCCTCCGGCTGCGATCCAAGGGTGTGTCCCTGTCAACATCGGGCAACTGGGCCTTCAATACAGCGCTGGGATTGTTCACCCCACCGGCATTTGAGAATATCACCTGGCGGACCTATGTGCTGTTTGGGGTGTTTAATGCGGCGATGTTCATCCATGTCTTCTTCATGTTCCCTGAGACGGCGGGCAAGACGCTGGAAGAGACGGAGGCGATGTTTGAGGATCCGAGTGGACCTAAATATCTGGGCACACCGGCCTGGAAGACGCGAGTGATTACCAACCGAACGGTGGCGCTGGAACACGGTGACCTGGAGACGGTCAAGGGTCGTGAGGAGGTAGCACGCGAGGAGGTAGCATCGACGGTGAACACGACGGAAAAGACTGAAGCTCACGTATAGGGATAAATACGAAAGAGAAACCATGGAAGTATGTAGTAGACGTGTCAACCAAGTCAGTTGAGAAGTGGAGGAAGCGGAGAGCGGAAACGGAAGTGGAAGTGGAGGTGGAGTGGAGTGCCAAGAGATATCGACTGGGAGTAACTACTAGTAGTAAACGGTATACAGAATGAAATATCTACTCTGGAGGAAGATGATATCAATCAATACTACTAGATATACAGTACCTGGTCTTTCCATATGGTATTCTCTATCTATACTAATATTGTTCGGAGTCTGCGTAAATCGTATAAGTCGTATTGTATACATGTCACGGGACCTCCCGCAATACTCAGGTACGGACTCGGAGTATTCCAGGTCAGCAGGGCATAACTGGAAGTGTAACGGATTATGATATCAAAACAATAGTGGAATATTCAAAGAATCTATACATTACTATATGAACCATATTTATACTATAATCTACCATAATATACTCTATACTCTCGACAAAATCGACTCGACTCCATTTCTGCCATGCCAAGCCCGCCGCGCGTCCAACTTTCACCCTCAAGCAACTTCTCTCCCGACGTCATGTTGGCTGTCCACTCTCATTTCTTGGCTACCACTGTCCACTATCTCCTTGTTTTACACTTGGCCCGCCTCTGATCGGCTCTGCTTCGCTTTCAAATGCTTTTCCTCTGACCGGCGTTCCCTCTCAGCCGTCATGATATGGCAATGCCCCTGATCGGCCCCTTTGCTCACCTCCCGTCAGCATGGCCGTTGATGCAGACAGGCGGGGATGGCGTCTCCGGGCGCAATGGGATGGTGAGTCTTATTTGATTTTACGGAGGACTCCGTATCCTTCTGCTTTCCGATATCTCTGATCACCTTCAACTGACATGGGTCCCTTACAGCCTTCATAGCTCCCTTCCGCGCCCCCGTCACCGACCGACATCGACAGGGCTGGCGTCCGCTTGCCCTGCGTGTCCCCTACCTTGCGTCGCTGGTCTGCTTGATGACGACCATGTTCCTGCTCCTCGAGGGTCTGCGCCAATACAGTAATCGTCAGGGTGGATTGGTCTTCTTTGACGATACCGACGACGTCTCCGCCCTCCAGTCCTTCGCTTACAACTATATCCCCATCATTATCGCCCTCATCCTCCTCGTTTTTTGGACCGTCACCGATTTTGATGTCCTCCGACTCGAGCCCTATTTCCAGCTGTCCAAACCAGGTGGCGCCCCGGCCACTGTGCTCTTCATCAACTACAATTTCGGCCAGACCATCCTCACTCCCATCAATGCCGCTCGCCGCCGCCACTGGTTGGTTTTGTGGGTCTCGTTGCTAACACTCTCCATTCGCATGATCCTACCGGCCCTGCAGAGTACCATATTTGAACTGCGAGAAGTGCAGGTAATTCAACATGAGAATATGCAGAGTTGGCCGACTCTGGTTGATGTGGAAACGCAAGCCACGTGGATGTCCACCCAGGCCAACAACACCATCGACTCAATCCTTTCCTCTGACGAAAGACTCCGCCGGTCACGCTCCTCTCAATACGCCATTGCCCCCGTCGAGGTCCCAGATGATGAAAAGCAAGCCGATGTAATATGGCAACTGGATCAAACTTTGTACTGGGCCGACCTATCCTGTCAGAATGTCCCCGTGAACAGGAAACTAAACGTTTCTATTGAGACACCCGAGCATGGAATGCAACGAGTCTCCTGGGACGCTGCGGGTATCGACTTGTCCGACACCTATGGCGCGGCGAAGGAATGCGTATTGGATTTTCACTACGATAGCGTCTTCTTTCCCGAAACCGATTACCTTCAGGTCCGCTACTGGGAGCCCTCCATCAATGCGACGACCGAAGCCGAGTATCCACATACAACTAAGGCTTTTACCGCCACCGGTTGCGATCCGTACGATTTGTATGGCATGTTGATATCTGTCAACGCGACGAAAGATGGGTCCACTGAGACGGAGTATTCGGCTAGCGGCCTCGCCTTTGCCTGTGATATTATGTATTACAAGGCACAGGCCCGAGTCGCAATGCATCCCAACAGCTCGATCGAGTCTATTCATCTGCATCATGCTACGACCCGCAATTTATCGGCCAAGGAATTCAACATCGATCACTTCCAAGCGTTGCTTTCTCAGCGTGCTCCTTATACCAGTGACATGATATTTATCAGCAACAACTCCACGGATGGTGGCCGGACCGTGACCGAGTTACCCGTAATCAGCGAGGAGCTTGGCGATCTTCAGCCGCTACTCACTTTGGACACTTCATCCATCATGACCCAGGCTGAATTCACTTCGAAGATCACGCGCGATGTCAAGCAGACTTTCATACTCACACTGGGGCGTCTTTTCGACCCCGATCGCGATCCTACCATCATCGCCGCCATTCGCTCTACCACCCAAGTCGCCATCGCCGTCGTCACTTTTGCAGCTCTTTGGTCCGAGCTGATTCTAGGGCTGGCCGCTCTCACCGCCGTATATCTTCTCTTTCTCTATCGCTCTCGCGAAACCTTCCTACAATGCGACCCGGGATCGATCGGCGCCATGTGCAGTATCGCTGCCGACATCTTCCACCCCGACAACATCCTCTCTGAACCGCTCGTCGAGTTTCACCAATTCTCGACCCGTCAGATGCGCCGTATCTTCAAAAACGCCCGTTGTCATTGGCGATCTAGTTCTTCCGGGCATAATCGATTGGAGATTCTCGCCGAAGATGGCTCTCCGGTGCAGTTGGGCGAAAATCTCAGAACTCGCAACGACCCAATGCCTCACTTCTTGGTCATCCCTTTCTTCATTGTCGAATTCCTAGCCCTGGCAGCCGTGATCATTCTAATGGCGCTGGTTGTTCAGTCGCTCGCTCGAGATGGTCGCTTCCGGCACTTGACCCAGTCAGACTCCAGCTCGCTGCAAGTGGTTCTGTCCTTTTTGCCTTCGGTCGTGGCCTCCTCAGTCAGCTCTCTCTGTACATCGATCCACCGCAATCTCACTGTTTTGGAACCTTGGGTTCATCTTCAACGAGGCATGGCCACGGCAAGATCGTCATTGTCTCTGAACTACGCCTCTCAAAGCCCTGTTGCCATCTTTTGCAAGTCCGTTCGTGATCGACATCTTCTCCTGGGACTTGTGTCTATTGCATGTGTTGTAAATATGGCCCTGACAGTAGTGGCGGGCGGTCTTTTCACCCAGGAAATGACGACCTCCACACTGCCGACGAAGGATTTGACCTTGAACTATAGTTCATCCGTCTTCTGGAAAAATGATTTTGCCGCTCAATTTACCGAATACGATCTGATCCAGACAAGCATCACGAGCGGTGTCTCGATCCTGCCCTGGACAAGCCCCAACGAATCGTTTGTACCTCTCCAGGTGCACAACCGCGATCCCGATGCTATGTATGGAGCAACTACCTTGGGCGTGGGGGCTTCCTTGGAGTGCCAGCCTCTCCTTCCAGAGAAGGGGCTTTTCTACAACAAGACCGCCGGCCACAGTTATTGGAAATACCAGCTGTTTGAAGACAAATCCGTGGAGTGTATAGCCCCCCATGCCGGTCCGGAAAAAGAACGAGGGCATCTCACTCTCCATTCATTTCCTGTCTGCAAACGAGATGAACAATTCCGATGTCTGTCAGACATCGTCTGTCCTTGTTGTTGGCCGTTGGGACTATCTGCCCAATAGCACGGTTTCTCACGACAATACTATCGCTTTGCACTGCGAGCCTCGTGTCCGACTGCACGATTATTCTGTCGTGTTCGACTCAAGAGGTCAGATCAACTACCATAAACGTGTCCAAAACACCTCCATCACAGAAGGCACCATGTTCGATAACGCTACGATCAGCCTGGGGCAATTCAACAAAGTGTTTGCATCCATTCCAGAGAGCTTCGTGGGCAACACCACATCTCACAACGGCACATACAACATCTCCTCGTACGACTGGGCAGGATTCTTGGTTGCCCGTCTGTACCAGCGCGAAGACCCTGATTTCGACTCCCTCGACCCTGTCCGTATGACTGCTCTTACCCAAACTGTGTATCAATGGGTGTACAGTACATATTTTTCTATTTGGCGGGATCTATACCTTGAACAGCTGAACGAACCAATTTACGCGACCAACAGCACGATCATCCGAAGCACCTGGGCGATGAAGCCATCCGTTCCATCGCTCGCAATCGCTCTTATCATCATCGCATTCGATACCTTGGTTGTTATGGTTGTCTTTGGAACGCGACGAGGCCGATTTAGAGGTCCGCGAATGCCGCGCTCTATCGGAGCAATCATTCCATGGGTTGCACACAGTCGCATGCTCAGTGACTTTGGTGATACCCACAGCTGGGACAACACCAAACGACGTGACCATCTCACCGCCCTAGACAAACGTTACGGCTTCCGTATGTTCATGGGCCCCGATGGTCGTTGGCGATTCGCCGTGGATGAAGAGCCCAAATCATCCGATTCTGGATCACCACCACCTCCACCCATCCCCTCCGGCCCCGATGCCAATAAAACTACCTCTATACAACTGCGGGAATTGATCGGCACTCACTTTCGGAGGTAAAATTAATGCACGGTCTCATCTGGTTTTTATTTCTGTGACTCCGTGGAACGCGAAACGATTTTTCTAGTTATCACCTCTTTATTGGGCTTTGGCGATTCTTTGTTTAACGTCGTTTGGACTATACTTTGTATACTTGGAACTTGGCAACTGGGCGTTTATTCTGTTTAGATAGCATTTGGTGTTTTTGGATATAGAACATGAACATGTCACTTGGACGAGGAAGCTGGTCTTCACTTTGTCTCACCGCATGAGGCATCGGCATAATGGTCTGGATGGCCAAACGAGCCTTGAATGAATGAATACCCTTTGACTTCTCACCTTGTCTTTCTAATTAGCCCAAGAAACTTCGACGTGCATGAGGTCCGCCATTCTACCATTACAGCGCAGCTCGAATGCGGCCGTCCACCGCACGCAAAATCACATAGAGGCTCTCAAGATATGGCGCCGGGATCCCCAGTTCTCGTGATTTCCGTACTGGAAACCCGAGAATCACATCAATTTCCATTGGTCGATCGTTCTTGCAATCGGTCTGCATGCTGCTTCCAATACCGGGCATGGCATTGATTCGATCCATCAATTGATCAATCAGGCCATCCTCAAGCTGCACCCCACAACCACGAGCAACTTGGATAACCTCATGCATGAGTCGTCGCGTATAGGGCTCCGCATCGGGTGAGGAATGCAGCCAAGTTTGTGTGTCGACCATGGTCAGTGTCGTAAGCGAATTCCAGGCCACATTCCAAACCACCTTCTCCCATCGCTGGCGCTGCATATCCTCGAGAACAGTAAACTTGGTTTCGCCATTTTGGAGCAAGGTGGAAAATGTATCCAAGCGCTGCTTCTCGGTTGCTTTTTCCACCTGTTGATTGGGGAATAACCCGATTTGCATATCTTCCGACTTTGTGTGCTTGATGATACCGGGGCTACTTTGAATGGCGCCGACCCAAGTCTGGAAATATAGAAATGTTAGTTGAGTGACCAGGTGAAGCTGTCTTGAGGCAGCCTACTACTACTTACCACACAGGTTAGAATGGAACTCTGAGGAAACTGATTGCGGAATGCCTCCTCGTTCCCAACGCCATTTTGGATAATCACAATCGTCGTGCGTTCCTGGTCTACCACTGGAGCTAATCTCTTTGCAACGTCTTCCTGGTCGATGGCCTTGTGCGCACAAACGACATAATCAACAGGACCGGCCTCAGCGGGTGATCTCACCACTGTGTCTGTCAGCGAATTCGACGATAGGGAGTAATTAGATGACATAGCCCACCTTGATGGGGGCGAAAGATGTGGTCCCCGTGGTTCTCGCTATTAATGGTGATTCCCTTTTTCGCATTAGCAATCCGTGGTTAACGATGTATTGATGCGAACGCACATTGGCCTTGACAGCATCGTAGTTGGAGCGCGCGACCACCGTTAGTCGTACGCGGTCGGAACGACTCAGAATGAACGCATAGAAAGAGCCAATGCTGCAGGATGTTAGAGATATCAATGGTTGGGCGGTTCGGTTCAAGACTCACGCTCCCAGGCCGTATAGAAGGACGTCGATTTTGTCGGACATGATGCTGATGAGGATGGAAAGCGACAACACATTGCAGAGTCTAGTTTTATTGGCCCCCTCACGATCAATCATCCCACCAGCACCCCCGCAAAGCCTGGCGGGGTTCGGTGGTTGTCCGCGTGGGGGGGATTCCAGGGTTGTGGATGTGCCACTTTGAACTTGGGGGCAACACGAATGTGGGTAATTGGCTTCTTGCAACACCCGTAGTACTCCGTAGCTAGCAAAAAAGTAGTGCGGCATTTATAGTAGACTCGAAAATGATATTTCTATGATCTCCAAGTAGATTACATGATTGATGATTGACTATAGTTTCACGCTTCCCACCAAATCCCGTTCTAGCCGGCTGGTATTAAGCATCTCTGGCTTGAGATCCTTCAGACTGGTCACACCCAAGAAGGTCATGTTGGCTTCAATCTCCTGTCGTAAGATTTGTAACATGCGACGCACTCCCCTTTCTCCGTATCCCGCCGATAGACTAAATAGAAATGGTCGACCCAAGCCGACAGCTGTGGCGCCCAGCGCAATGGCCTTGAGGACATCCGTACCTCGACGAATGCCCCCATCGATGAAGATTTGCATTTTGCTATCGAGAATATGCGGCGCAAATTTACGAATCTCTAGTAAAGTAAGGAGTGGCGATTGGGCCCTGTGATATAGATTAGTATTAGTATATGCAATAACCCCATTGTCAAAACATCCATGGAAACCTGGTGGACTTCACATACGTATCCTGGGAGCGACCTCCATGGTTAGACAGCACGATTCCCTGAACTCCGTGTTGATAAGCAAGCACTGCATCTTCAACACACTGAATGCCTTTAATGACCACTGGTAAATCAGTCAATTCCCGTAGCCAGGTCAAAATATCCCAGTCGATGAACGGGGAGATTGAGCTAGCCATGATCTTGGCCACCCCCTCGCCCTGGGCATCGCTATCGGTCGCAGAAACATCTAAATTCAAGCGTTCGTCCATCTCTCGTTTCCCAACGACTGGCGAATCAACAGTGATCCAAATTGCGCGGGCTCCGGCTTTGACCGCGCGTTTGACCATCTCCACTGACTTGGAGATATCCCGGTTGACGTATAACTGGAAGAAGAGTGGTTGATTTTCCGTGATGCGACTCTCCCGTACCTTTTCAACAGACATGCTAGATCCATTGGCAAGAACCTGCACAAGTCCCTCTTTGCCCGCTGCGGCCGCGAGGGCACACTCTCCATCTGGGTGGGCATATTTGGCGATGCCGACGGGCGACATGTAGATTGGGAGCGCCACCGAATGGCCAAGGATGGATGTGGTGGTATCCACGCCTAGGATCTTCTTAAGTATGCGAGGCCGGAGTGCGACCTTCTGGTATGCTTTCGCATTATTCCGCTTGCTGATCTCGTCATCGGCAGCAGAGGCATAGTAGGCCCAGGCATTGGGGGTAAGATATTGTTGCGCGACTTGCTCGAAGTCGTGGAGGTTTATAAGAGTATTGAGTGGTGGGGGTGGAGGTGGATCATCTGAGTCTGAATTTGTTGGCTTTGGCGATGACTTCGAGTTTTTGGTACATCTCTTTGGCATATTTGCTTCAAGTTCTGTGATCTCGGCCAAATCCGCTGCTTCGATATGACCACGCAGGGCGCTCTTTGGTAGCGTTTCAGCTAGCAGCTCCGGCGAGTGCACCGAGTCAAAGTCGCTGGTTGCATCTCGGCCAGCACATCGCAGAATGACTTTCGACCCTCCAGGGTGTTCATCCAAGAAATCTGATCTCAGTTAGCTGATGGGGAATCCAACCGAGGCAATTGGACAGACCTGTCACGTCGTAAACAGCCCCGTGGATGGCAACCCAGCAGGACTGCCGACTGCTATGTTCTTGAATCTGGGCGCGTGTCACCGTCATAATTCGATGTCTCCAAGTGGATTATTTGTGCTTGAGTGAATCTGCGGGCGCAGGTGTAAAAGTACATATCGTCAGACGATTCCGAATCCCCGCATGGAGTGGATGCGTGGGGGTCGCAACGCCATCAGCCGTCGACTGACTGCAAGCTTTCGACTCCACTCTATCCAGCTCCAGGATGCATTGATCGTCTCAGTATGGAGCAAGCGGGGAATCTGAATCTGGGGTGCCAAACAGGATGAGTAGATTATTCTAGGACGGAATGATGGTGAAGGGACATAGGTTAATGAGGGCCGCGATTGACTTTCTATCAACCCATCATAATCTGTCTCCAGGAACACTTATTTCAATACGATTGTATGATGATTTTGACAATCAACGAAACTGCAATGTCCTACAAGCCGGGGCGTATTGCATGTTAAAGGTAAGGATAACACAAAATTTCACAATAGCGATGCCCATGTCGGGATGGGGACCTCGGAATGATTCAACTTGAAGTTTACGGTCCTCCCACTTAGAGTTATCATACGGTACCTACCTATTAGTAGATATTCAGTGACCTGACGCACAAGGAGAACTTGAAAATCTGCTATATCTATTGATAGACAAGTGTCCTTAGACGTGTGTATGTCTATAGAGTGAAACCAGCCTGGAATTATAGATCTGAAGCTTAAGTTGAGCCACATTCAATTTAGTCAAATAAGGCAAGTTTTAGTCTAGATCTTCTATAGGAGATAACCAGATACGAATCTACTCTATATCTACTCTAGTAACTCCCCACGTCTCAATTTGATGATGCTGCCCAGCTTCCTGTGGCTAAATTCATCCACCAATAGTCTCCGCTCTGGCTTAGCGTGGGGAAACCCTCGGCTCAACTCCGGAGCTTCTCCGCATTTGCGCATCTCCTTCGCCATTCTCCGCGATTTGTACCCCCGCGTGGGATGTCGTGGGATGCCGTGGGATTTCAATGGAGGGGAAACGCGTGAGAAGCAAGAGAATATTCATATACTGGATCGTTTCCCCGCGATCGCACTTTTCTGCAATCCAACTAGACTGCTGAACCATGGCGAAGATCAAATCTATCGAATACTTCCGGGTAAAGCCTCGCTGGCTTTTCGTTAAAGTCACTGATGATGAGGGCAAGTTTGGCTGGGGTGAAGGAACCCTCGAAGGCCATTCTCTGGCTGTAGAGGGCGCGTTGGACGAGATCATCGTTCGTCTCATTGGGCTTGAGGCAGAGTCAGTCATCTTCTCCGCCAGCTCTTGTCTTCCGAATCCCCTTAACTGACGCATACTAGTGATATCGAGCATATTTGGCAATTGATTTGGCGACTGGGCTTCTACCGCGGCGGCCCTGTCTTCATGTCTGCAATGGCTGGCATTGATATCGCGCTATGGGATCTCAAGGGCCGTCGATTGGGAGTCCCCGTTTACCAGCTGCTGGGCGGCAAGGTGCGATCCAAAGTGCAGGTCTACGCCTGGATTGGAGGCGATCGACCCAGTGACGTTGAGGCTGCTGCGTAAGTATTCAAAAAGTCCCCTCCCCTCGCAAGAATAAGGCATTTGTCGTTCTAACATTTCCCAGTAAGGCTCGCATTGCCCAAGGCCTCAAGTGTATAAAGATGAACGCCACCGAAGACATCAACTGGCTCGACTCCCCCCGCTGCCCTCCAATCCTGTGTCGACCGCCTGAAGCAAGTCAAGGCCCTCGGCCTGGATGCTGGACTCGATTTCCACGGCCGTCTACACCGACCGATGGCCAAGCAGCTCGCCAAAGCTCTAGAACCCTACCAGCCTCTCTTCATTGAGGAGCCACTCCTTTGCGAGCACCCAGAGGCCATTAAGCAGCTCTCAAACTACACAACTATCCCAATCGCTTTCGGAGAACGTCTCTATACCCGCTGGGATGTAAAACGCTTCCTCGAAGACTCCTCTGTCGACGTTCTTCAGCCTGATATTGCGCACGCCGGTGGAATCTCCGAGACAAAGCGGATCGCGACACTGGCCGAAACTTACGACGTTGCCATCGCTCCGCACTGCCCTCTTGGTCCTATCGCCCTTGCGGCATCAATGCAGGTGGCCATTTCAACGCCCAACTTTGTCATTCAGGAGATGTCTCTGGGTATGCACTACAATGTTGAGGCCGGAGATATCGATCTCAATAGCTATCTCATCGATAAGACGGTATTTGATATCAAGGAAGGATATGTGGATGCACTTCAAAAGCCTGGTCTGGGAATTGAGATTGATGAGGATTTGGTTCGCCGGATCAGCAAGGAGACGGAGCCCTGGCAGCCAAAGGAGTTCCACGGGCCTGATGGGTCGATTCGCGAGTGGTAATAGAGTATATACAGCTATATTGAAATTCAAGGTCTGCTTGAGGGCCATTTTTCTACCTCTTAAGATTCGCGTGAGTAGGAGCCATGGTTAGTCAATCAATTAGCGTAAGCTTGATGTTGAGATTTTCAATTGCTCTTGAAAACGACAGATTTTCTCGTCTCGTTTTTTCAACCTTGGAAGTTGTGGGCACCTGGGCATGAATGGTCGATTGTTACAGAAATCTTGTTAGACCCTTCGGCAACTAGTCCGTTCCTCTTCGTCAGCTCGATCACCCCCACACTTCCCCCTCGAATATGCGGGGTGGCGTGGGGGGCTCGGGGAACTCTGGCGCGAGGAATATAGAAGATCGCACTCATCCCCGTGAAGCCAACACACACAAACCACATGATGGATTTCTTTTCACTCACAGGTAGAACGGCATTGATTACGGGTGGCACCCGGGGAATAGGCCAGGCCATGGCCATCGCGCTGGCCGAGGCGGGTGCAGATATTGTGCTGATCCAAGTACGCAGACCTCCATACGAGAGTCAGAGACACCCGAGAATGAAAGGCTGACAAATGGCAGAGAGATACTAGTAATCAGGGAACCAAGCAGCAAATTGAACAGCTCGGACGAAAAGCGACAATTTACACGGCAGACCTAGCCTCGCAAGAATCGATCTCCTCTCTGGTATCGAGAGTAACCCAAGATGGACATGATATCAACATCCTCCTGAACTGTGCGGGGATTCAGCGACGACACCCAAGCCATCAGTTCCCACTGGAAGATTGGGATGAGGTCAGTACTGCATCTGCCGTCAGCTCAAATTGAACCGGAGCTAATGCTGGATTTTTTAAAGGTTCTACAAGTCAATCTCACCACCGTCTTCACCCTTTGCCGCGATGTTGGAGCGTACATGTTGACTCGATCACCCAACAAATACGGTTCTCGCGGCAGCATCATCAACGTCGCCTCGCTAGTATCATTTCAAGGCGGTTTGACGGTACCTGCCTACGCCGCCGCCAAGGGAGGTGTCGCCCAACTGACCAAGGCCCTCTCAAACGAATGGGCCTCCAAGGGAATCAATGTGAATGCGATTGCACCGGGGTATGTCGCGACCGACATGAACACGGCTCTGATTCAGGACCAGGAGCGGGCGGCCAGCATTCTTGCACGAATCCCCGCAGGCCGTTGGGGGGATCCAGAGGATTTTAAGGGATCGGTGGTGTATTTGGCAAGTCGAGCGAGCGCGTACGTCAGTGGAGAGATTTTGACGGTGGATGGTGGGTGGATGGGTCGATAGTGATAGTACTTCCTCCAGCGGTGCGAGCAGATGAGCGAGCATATTGTACTCCGTATGTAGATCACGATCGGGATCAAAACACGGTCAATGCATGCGCTTTTTTTTTCTTGCTTTGCTCTTCCGTCCTCACTCAGCTCACTCCACTCACTCCACTTTCGATCTCATGATCTCATTCTGCAGAACCGTGTGCCCATGACGATTGGAGCGGGCTGAGGCGGGACTCCACCACGGGATGCGGCGCCACCGAACTATCGACCGAGCTGAGAGGGTGAGGGATGCCGTAGATGGCGTGCTGGTCGCAAAAGGTACGAGACAGAAGGATGTGGTTGTAGGAAATTTCTGTGGAGTGAATAGAACCAGGGGAAAGTAGAGGAGTACATATGCCAGAGGAAGAGGAAGTGGAAGAAGATGAAGAAGGAGAAGAAGAGAAGGTGGAAAAGTCAGGTGGATGCCTGCCGATCGCAGTTCGCGCCTTCCCTGAGTTTTTTTCCAATTTGAGGACGCTCTTTCCCTTTGGACACACGAATCACATGACCTCAATACTTCTTAGCATATAAACGTTCGAAATTAAGTCAATTGGGCAAATTGAACCACAATCGACCATGATACACTCTGGGATCGGCAGCGAGACCTCCGTACACAGTCTGTCGCTGTCATCGAATGCCCTGATGCCTGATTCTTGGTCCCCAATTCTTCCTGTCACTCCACTAAGCGCCCCGCAAGGGTTGCCGATCCCGACAATCGTGCACCGCGTTCAGCTCCGATGAGCATGATTCCTGCATGTCCTGCCAATTATCCTCCACATTTCTCTAGTCGAGATCTTGATCGGCCCACGATGCACAAGATGCCCAGCTTTTGGTGGGTTATCGCTGCCAGTCACCTGGCAACCCTCAAACTATATCCACCCCCCTATACATAAGATGGTACTACCTGCCAGCTGATCCCCGTGCCTCTTTTCTTTTCTCCGTCACGCTTGTCTCCGAGGCTTCCAATCATCTTCAATCGTCCTCAACGAGAGCCTTCACCATGAAGGTCGCATCCATCCTTTCTCTGTCCCTGTCCCTGCTGGCTGCGTCCGCCGAGGTCATCCCCAAGACTGACTACGATGTCATCGTTGTGGGTGGAGGCCCGGCTGGTCTCAGCGCTTTGAGTGGTGTCTCGCGTGTGCGTCGTTCAGCCTTGCTGTTTGATGACCACCGATACCGTAACGGCCCCACGCGGAACATGCACGATGTCATTGGCAATGATGGTAAGTCTCCGATCTAATACCTTAAGCCTTCTCCAAATCCGCCCCGCTGACGAAACTAGGTACTCCTCCTGACGAATTCCGTGGCCTTGCCAGAGAGCAGATCTCCAAGTACCCCTCAGCCCACTTCAAGAACGGCACGGTCAAGTCCATCACTTCCACCGGTACCGACGACGTTTCCGCATTCACCGTGACCGACGCTACCGGCAAGAACTACACTGCCCGTAAGATTGTACTCGGTACTGGACTGCGCGATGTCCTGCCCGATACTCCTGGCCTTCAGGAGAGCTTCGGTAAGGGTATCTGGTGGTGCCCGTGGTGCGATGGTTGGGAGGTAAGTACCATATGGATCCAAATTGAAGTACCCAGATGCGGATTTGCTGACCCTATTTTTCTTAGCACCGCGATCAACCTCTGGGTGTTCTGGGTAACCTATCGGACGTTTTCGGAAGTGTCTTGGAGACCAACACCCTGTTCTCTGATATCACTGCGTTTGTGAATGGAACTCAGAATCCCGAGGGTGAAGCCCAGGCCACCGCCTCGCACGATGATTGGAAGGAACAGCTCAAGGCGTGGAACGTAAAGATTGACAACCGGACCATCACCTCAATTGAGCGCATTCAGGATGGTGCCGTCCACCAGAACAAGACTCTCGACGCCCAGTACGACAAGTTCCTGGTTCACTTCACCGAGGGCGAGCCCGTCGAGCGTGGTGCTTTTATCACGAACTTCCACACTGCTCAGCGCACCGACCTGGCTTACAAGATGGGTCTCAATGTCTCCGACGAGAAGATTGTTGTCGACACTAGTGGCATGCGCGCCAGTGAGTTCGGTGTTTATGCTATCGGAGATGCCAATAGCGATGGTAGCACCAACGTGCCCCACGCCATGTTCTCTGGCAAGAAGGCTGCTGTCTACCTACACGTGCAGCTGTCGCGTGAGGACTCGGCCTCTAAGATCTCCAAGCGTGGTGACCTTAGCTACCGGGAGCTGGAGAAGGAGGCCCGCCGCGCCATTGGCGACAACCTTGAGCCCCAATGGGCCAAGGCGACCCGCCGCAACTAGACTCCTTTGCTGGGAGTCCCATAATGACTACGAATCAGTCATCGACACTGAGTCATGAATAAATAGGATCGCCAGTATATAGCCCCGGCGAATTACGATAATATCCTCGAGGACTAATGGATTAATTTCACGCACCGCACTTGAAAAGTAGCAAGTATATTAGAATCCTGCCAGGAGGCGGAGGTGGAGGTAGCCAAAGAATAGACTACGTTGGAACTTGAATTGGCCGCATGCGAGTCAAGTCCTAATGCCTGCCGTCTCTGAACTATCGGCCGATAATCTTGGAACAGGTTCTTGATACCTCCAATTAATTTGTCTCGAATATGCAAAACTGGTTCGGCTGAAGGCATCGTGAGCCCATTTAATCGCCACATCATCTACCCCACGGGATACAATGAGGACCGTCGAGGTTGGCCGATCCTTGGGCGTTAAGGTGGAGTTCAACCATGGAAGTTCAAGTTATAGATGGGCACGGGATCTTCTCCAGGTTGGCGACGCGAGTATTACTGCAGAAGATTCACCCTGATCGATGCATTCCAAGATTCCCCCATCTCGAAGTCTTAACGCTTCCAAGGTTGGCACAACACAACACTGAGATGTCTCGATTCCCACCTAACACTAGCAGTCACTCGTCATCATGATACGAGATTAGACAATATCTACTAGTAGTGGGCTATTCGCAGTGACCCTAGTCTGTTGTCTGCGACTACAGTTCAGAAGATGTGATAGTCCCTCCCACTCCAGATCAAATACCCTTAAGCATCTACCAATAGACAAGGGTGCCGATATGCGATTGCTCTTCGGATTGAAATGGCATAATGCCGAGTGCCGTTCCTATCGCATCGGCCTCGGCCTCGGGAACCGCCACCGTCGATCTTTTTCGAAGGGAAAGTGGGCCACCATGCCTTGCATAAATATCTGAAACGTGACGTGACCATTTGCACTATCTATGCAAAAGCGGTTACGGGTGTTGTATTGAATTTGAATTGCCGGTCTGGCCATGAATCGGCGCTGCTTCGAACATGCTTCGAGAAGGAATGCCTTTTGCCGATGTGGAGCAAAGCCGAGCAGACCGTGGTTCGTCGGCGGAGCTTCACACACATCTACAACGTTGATACGTGGACCATCGATCACTACATCGGTTGTATGTACAAATCCGGCGCTCTCAGTTCTTACCAATGGTGATCTACAGGGATTGTCGATCGGCCCCGACAAAAGTTCCTGGGATAGTCCCGGAAGAGCCAGGCTTTGATACCTCACGATCCATGCCTCCGCCAGTCACAATGCTTTCGCAACCGGGTTTCGTTCCAAATGCGTCCATTTATTTTATCATTATCAGTCCTCGTGGTGAGCTCTCTCCACCGGGCTTCCTCTACTTGCCACTCGATTCCATGTCGTGACTGTGGGGAATGATTCTGAAACGACAAACCTAAATGCCCTTGTGGGGACCGGCAGTCGACAATTCGCGCAGACTTCCAACAATTATCCGGGAAACCGTACCTTGTACCCTTGGTTTACCCAGGGACACACTTCTACTCCAGGCACCTGATCTACACCAGGTCATTGATTGACTTTCGCCTAGGTGGCCCCATACTATCGATGCCTTGGAACTTGGAATCGACCGATACCGAAGTCCGTTGATATCCATGCCTTGGGCTAGTCAAATCCAATCAGAGTCAATGTTTCCAACATCCACTACGATAAGCAACAGTCGATGTGGAGACCCCGTGGAGGATCTTCTGGCTAAACGGCGAACGACTCACTCATTTTTGGGACTATGAACCTGCAGATCGTTCGTGACGACAGTGCTGAGAAAAAAGGATATAAAGCAGCCTTCGAAACCGTCTGGTTGTGGTTATCATCAAACAACCAACATTCTCTTCTGATCGAATCTTCTATTCCACAAGATTACACTCTTTGACCAACTACTTTTCGAAATCCATTCACGATGAAGACCTCCGTCGCTACTTTTGTTCTGGCCCTCTCGGGCTCTGCCATGGCTGCCCCGTTCTACTCAAACGGCACCTCCGTCTATGCCTCGAGCTCTGGAATTCCCACTCCTTCACGGACTCCCAGAGGTATCCCCAGCGGTACCCCGGGCAGCACTGCCAGTGCAATCCCGAGTGACCCTCCTTTGCCTAATCCATTCGCTTCTTCCTCTGCCAGCCTTCCTCCCCCATTCACACCCTACGGTTCGGAGCCTGCCTCCGTGGTCGCCAAGCGCGGCCAGGATCTCTCAATCCCCACCGATCTTCCTTCCCTCGTTTCTGACGCCCAATCCGTCGCGGCCGCTCTCGCTTCCTCTGGTGCCCAGAAGCGCGGTGAGTCCCTGTCAATCCCGACAGACCTACCCTCTCTGCTCTCGGACGCCCAATCCATTGGCTCTGCTCTGGCTTCTGCCGGCGCCCAGAAGCGTGACGGCTCGCTTGCACTCCCCACCGATCTCCCTTCGCTGGTTGAGGATGCCCAGTCCGTTGCCGCAGCTCTCGCCTCTTCTGGTGCTCAGAAGCGCGATGGTTCTCTTTCCATTCCCACCGATCTGCCTTCTCTGATCGGTGATGCTCAGTCCGTGGCTGCTGCACTTGCCTCTGCTGGAGCTCAGAAGCGTGACCTGCCCGTTGCTACTAGCACCCCTGTGGCTCCTAGTGGTAGTGTTACTCCCTCTGCTACCATCTCCGGAGCCCCCAAGTTTACTCCCAGCTTCACTCCTGTCGCTTCCTCCGCCACTCCTTCGGCCGCCCCCTCTTCTTCTGGAAAGACAGGCCCTACTCCCACTGGCCTCTCTTTCCTTGGATTTCCCCTTGCCTAAATAGGTTGATCATGGGGTATCCGTCACTGATTGGGTTCTGCATATGTAGTTCCTGGGGATTTATACTATGGCATATTTTGATGCCTTATCACTTGTTTTATGGGAGTTCCTTGAATTTTTCTTGTGGAACACACTTGTATTATTATAGAACGTACACGGAGTTGAATTGACTATTGTTATTATTATCATTATTATTCGAGACTCTTTTCAAGTGCAAAATTAACTTACAGTCAAACGACATTTCGAGCCGTCTGGATCCTCTAACTCTAGTTTCGATAACATCAACCCGCCTCTTTATGGGTATGATTCAATATCTGGATTTCGAAATTGAAAACCACTGGCACCCCTGAAGAAGTCCTTGCAGTTTCAATTTAAATTTCGGACGGGGTGTCTGTGAAGAGAAAGGCATTACCTCCAGGACTAGTAGATACATACCTAGTTATTAGTTGCTTGAGCTGATCATAATGAGAGGCAGTATTGTTAACAGCTAGTGCCTAGGGTACTGGCCTCAGGGATCCCAGGCGCCCCTTCCATGCTTAGATAGCTTCGTCTCTCTCTCTCTCTCTTCTCCCTATCACCATATCTCTCATGCTATCTGTTTCCTTCATCGTAGTACCCTCCGACAGGTATTGTCGAAACCACGTGGGCAGCGCTGGAGGTTGAGGGCTCAATGACTGGCCCCCACTACTATCAGCCCCCAACTTGACGCGACGCATTGATTCAAAGGATCTCGCCGCACAACCAGGCCATAACTAATAGATCGGAAGTCCCGGTTATATTTTTGATGGCTTACAAACCTTGGAGGTGACTGAATAGCGCGGCATGATTGCGCCGATTGATCATTACTTTGAATTCGCATACCCCGCAACCACCTCCACCATCATCCCCAACCCCTTTGGCGATCGCATCACTCCAAGGCTCATAAACATAATCGCAAGATTTCTGATCATGGCCACAACTACCCAGTTAGCCGATCTGGAGTCGTTTCTACAAGAAAACCCAAAAATTCATTACATTGCACCGTCTTCTCCGGACTACGCTGACGCTCGAATTGTTTACAACGCTTCGCGTGCTGATAATCCACTGGCGATTGTCCAGCCACAATGCCACTCTGATGTTTGTGCGCTAATCAAATACGCCAAGCGCAAGTCTCTGCCCTTCACTCTGCGAGTAGGCGGACACAACTTAGAAGGCCGTGCAGTTGTGGAAGATGCCTTGCTCATCGATCTTCGTGCCTTGACCGGCGTCACCGTCGCACCCGATCAGAAATGCGCGACTATTCAAGGAGGAACATTACAAGGAGAAGTTGGAAACACGCTGTGGGCTGCGGGTCTGGGTACGCCGATAGGGTTAATCCCATCTGTCGGCTACGCCGGGTGGGCCGTCTACGGCGGATATGGGCCTTTTTCTGCGCACTGGGGTTTGGGGGTAGACCAGATCATTGCCGCTACCGTTGTCAATTCTGACGGTGAGATCATTCAGGCCGATGAAGCTCTTCTAGAAGGTATTCGTGGTGCTGGTGGTCTTTATGGTGTCATTCTTGAGCTTGTGGTTAAGGTGTATCCCATTTCCAAGGTAAGGCCTTTGTATTCTGATCCGAATTATTGACAATGGACCCAAGTCCTAAGATTTAACAGATCCTGACTGGTCCTATTATCTTCGATTCCGCCGATATCCACAAAACCTTCGTCCGGTATAATGCCGAGTATCGAAAGCTTGAAGCAGAGGGTATTCCTGCCGAGTTGACTCTCCAACAAACTATATTCAACGGTCCACAATGACATGCGTTTGCCATTAGATTTGTCTGGAGTGGTATGGATCTTGAAGAAGGCCAGTTCTGGAGCCGGAAAATTGTTTCTCTTGGCCCTGTTGTCATGAACGCCATTGCTCCAACAACGGTACCAGAAATATTAGCCAATACCGGAGCCCACGTACCATCGAGAGTGTATGGCTCCGCCTTTACGCATAATGTTAGCATAATCTCTTCGGAGACCGCTGAAGCAATTGGACGCGGTATCGCCAAACTGCCAAAAGATCCCGGGACAATAATTTCCATCCACCAGCTCCGCGGTAAATCGACAAAGTCTCATGTTGCCTCGGTTTTTGACGCACGGGATCCGCATTTCATGCTGGAAATCCTTGGCTTTTCAAAAGAGGCTTGGGCGGCTGGAGTTGCAGAAGATGTGTCTCAGGCGTCCCAGCATAATGTTCTCCCAACGGGGTATATTTCGCTGTATAATTCTCTTCTTCAGGCGGATTCGCCGGCTGCATATCTCGAGAAGACTTACGGATCTAAAGTAAAGGTTTTGAAGATTCTGAAGTCAAGGTTTGACCCGGAGAATGTGTTTCAGCTGACTGTTCCTACACTGAAATAACCAAGCCGGCTCTGTCAATACAGGTCATGATATTAGACAGGAGATACTATCAACATCGCCTATGGGATGGCTACTAGTAATACTTGTAGCCGGTCCACATCCCTCAGGAATCTCGACCTTTCCGAACAGGAAAATTACGTTTCTTATGATTCTTTTGCCTCTATTGTGCGTGCTTGTCAAATGTTATTCACATCTTTAGTGAAAGACTGCCAGTGTATGTCATTTACATTATGAGATCCTATAAGATAACGAAAGTAAAGACGAAAATAGGACTCGGAGAACCTTGGAAGTCATTGTGGGGATGTACATTTTGATGCCATCAATATTAGGAGTATTTGAATAAGACATCTTACATGTTCCACACTGACTGGACACTGTGACTGTGACCCACTTCCAGATTGCCAATTCCCTGCACGTCATTTGTTATAGAAAGCCCGGGGCACTGACACCGGTCCTGCCATAAGTAACTGCTTCAGGTTGTGGATAAAGACCCAACAGTGCCAGCAACGCTGCGACTTGCGCTAAACGGTCTGCTGGAACTCGAAGGATGATGTATCTCAAAAGCCGCGCGAGAAGTGGAGGATTGATCAGAGGAATGAAAATTGAAAGGTGCCAAATCCCTAGCTCCTCAATCTTAGTCCGTGTTCATTCTCGCCTAGCCGTTGAAAGTGTGAGCTTGACGGCGGGAAGGCCCCACGCCAACTGTCAGGTCGCATCTCCGAGGACTATTCTATTTGACGGATAACTGAAGCCCCACAACGCCTGTGCCCATCTCAGTCTAGCGGCTTCACCTGGATGCACTTAAGCTCGCTTCGGTTTTAGTCTGAATTCATGACGCCATATCATAGCTCGAGGCAGCTGGCAGGGGATGCGTTGGTCTAATCAAATTCTGTTGAGACGCCTATTACCTTCCCGTGATCTCCCCATCATATGTCCTCGATGAAACCCCCTCATTTGTAAACAGAGTTGAAGACATCGCGCGCCTGCCATCAACCGCGATGGTCATCACCAAAATGAGCGAGATCTTGTCTGTTCTCAATGTGTACTACCTGCTGGCTTCTCTGGCTGCGTTCTACCTTTTACGTGCTGTTGCCCGGAAATATTGGACGCAAATAAGAGACGTACCAGGCCCTTTCTTTGCATCATTCTCGAGTCTCTGGCGAGTGTATCATATATGGAAAGGTCACAGTGAGAAGGAGATTCTCAAGCTGCATAAGGAGCATGGTAGATCTTCTCGAAATCCACTATACCGAAACTTTTACTCATGTAATAGGTTATTTCGTTCGAATTGCGGACAATGAAGTTAGTGTCTCGCACCCTGATGCAGTTAAGCAACTACTGCAAGCAAATATCGAAAAGGTATATTCCCATCATTCTAGATTGCACGCCCTACCCAACTGCATAGAAATGGCTAAACCTGTGCACAGGGTTCTTTTTATTCTATGTTCAGTCTTCCAGACTATCGCTATATCAACCAAATGTCGGAGCTTGAGCCTACTCGGCATATTCAGAAGACTCGCAGCCTGTCTGCTGGCTTTTCACTGTCTAACATCGCCAAAACAGAGCCTTATATTGACAATGTTTTGAAGCTCTTCATGACACGCTTTGACGAGCTGTGCGCGTCCGGCACTCCTGTCGAGTTCCAAAATTGGTTCAGCTTCTTTGCGTTTGATGTGCTTGGCGAAGTGACATTCTCAAAGTCTTTTGGTTTTGTCCAGTCTGGTATTGATATTCGGAACGCAATCGCAAACACTGGAGCGTTAGTATACTACATCTCCGTCATCGGAAACTATTTGTGGTTCCATCACCTCACATTAGGAAATCCCCTATTCAGCCGACTTGGTCTGCAGCCTAGCTCTCATATATTTGATACCTGTCTTCTTGCGATTGAAAGTCGAAAAAAGAATCCGGAGGTCCGACATGATATGATGCAGCGATGGCTAGATGTTCGTGAAAAGCAACCCGACCGACTAACAGAAAACGACATCTTTGGCGCGGCGGTAGCAAACATTGGCGCTGGGGCAGAAACTGTGAGCGCTACTGCTCAAGCTGTGGTTTATAATTTGATTCGCCTCCCGGAGCTTTTGAAGAAGGTAACCGAAGAGATCGATACGGCGCAGATGCGTGGCGAACTGTCACAAGTGGTTCAATTTAGTGAAGCAATTAAGTTGCCATTCCTACAAGCCTGTGTAAGTTTTGACATTCTGCAAGGATCAAACTATCGCTAGATGATATGAAGCTGATATCCTGACTACCACAACTTTCAGATAAGAGAATCTTACCGGATTCATCCCGGCGTTTCCCACAACCTTCCTCGAGTCGTACCCAAAGGTGGAATAACAATTGCAGGAAGATATTTTCCGCAGGGCGTACGTTTTGGCAGAAGCCCATGGTTTATGGAATATGATTAATGGTCAATATTAGGTTCTTCTGAGCGTAAACCCTTGGATCATACACCGCGATCCCGATATTTTCGGAGAGGACAGCGAGATATTTAACCCAGACCGATGGTTACAAGGCGAAACCAAGACGATGGATTTCTTCATGATCCATGTATGCACACTCATCCATGATTCCAGAATGAAACTAACAAGTCTGATAGTGGGGAGCCGGGTACAATCAATGTCCGGGCCGGCACTTAGCACATTTCGAACTCACCAAAGTCCTTACTACCTTGTTTCGTGATTATGATATTGAAAAGATCAATCCCAAGGAAGAATGGAAGTTTGATACTCGTTTTCTTGCTGTCCCGTACGGATGGCCGTGTCGGATTCGCAAACGCCAGAGAAGCTAAATGCTGTTCGGCTTACAAGCTATGTGGTGGAATCAAACTATTTGGGGGCATTTTGGGTGGGTGATTGAAGGTGGTAGCAATTTGTGCGAACGTCTTTTTCGATGGGGGTGGGTCGCCATTCACAACTGGTAGGTTAGGGTGCGATCGCTGAGAGTTGTTGATTAGCCTGAGCACTCTCACAGAAGCGGCGGCAGCCAAGATAGGAAATACCGACCCGTCAGATATTATTTGGTCTAAATAACTCCTCCGTAGGTGCATATACGAGGGACGTTATTCCAAATAATGCTTACCCCCCCTGAAAAAGTGGGGCTTTTATCTTGACAGGCACATATTCTGCATCCTGGGTCTTCTACGGGGTAGTCAATACACATTACGGAAGTAGGCTAGTCCTTAATAAATCTAAATAACACTCTGATCAAAGGATTTCCTACAGCCGAGCAAGCTCGGCATTTCTAAATATGCTTATCATTGATAGAACGGAGACTATATTTTCCTCCCGTAAATAGAACTTGAATTTGGCCCCCAAAAGGAAAACTTCACATGGCTCAAGGCTGAATCATAGCTAAGCCACTGGGCGAAACTAGGATCATCTAGCTAGCCAATCCTGTCGAGTGATTGCGCGTCGTTCTACGGAGAACCCCGTACAGGGTACTTATGCGTAATCTATGAAGCGGGGTATGCTGCAGCTTCAGTCAAGTGTCCCTGGTCCTCGCTATCGCATACAGCCTTGGCCCCATTTTTTACATTTCAGGCACGCTAAGAGAGTGAAATGTGTAATTGTCAAGCCGCAAGAGCCTCACGGCAATACTCCGGTACTTAGGAGATTGATATTCTATCAGCCGCCATTGTGGTCTGAACTATCATTCATTTTCCTTTCATCCATGCAATAGTGCGAACTCATTGCAAGGTTGAGATGTTGTCCTTTTTGAAGAGCTTGCCTCTTTTTCTTCCGTTTTGCAATGTCGCTGTCGCTATTGGAGGTGAAAATTCCGGACTCCTTACTACTGTCATTGGGACAGACATGACCGAGGCCGATGCTCTGCGTGTCGTGGGCAGAGCTCTGGACAAAGTGAGAATGAAATCCCGAGACACCACTGCCTACGAAATGGATACTGCATCCATTGACAAAAGTTGGATTGATGCCACTCTGTACGGTGGCGGCGAGTAAGCTCCCAATAAGACATTTGATTCGTTAATGACCGCAATTTACTCACTTCCCATGTTATTTCCTAGTTCTGACAATCTAAGCCCATCCACTGAGATTGTCTGTAACACTTGCTACATCACGGGCTCGGTTACTGGCGAGTTCAGCTTCACCGATGGGTTCAACTTAACAAATGCCGTGAAGGACATAAAGAGTGATGTTGAGACGACTATAGAAGACGAGTATAATAAGCTGAAACAGAACCACTCTATCATTGAGATCATTACATCCTCGGAAAACGATCCATTCTCATTGAACGTCGATCTTGATTTGAATATAGACAATTTTACTGGTTTTGCAGACGCGAAAGTTCATTTCGAGCTTGACAATCTGGAAATCTATCTTGATATTGATACTAAGCTGCCAGGCCATGCTTTCACGCTCAACCTTTTCACCTCGCAGACTCCCGTGGGCTTCAAAATCCCAGACCTAAACGTGGGGGCCGTTTTCAGCGTTGATCTTATTCTTATCCCCGATGCGGATATTCATATCGAAAGTGGAATTCATATCAAACTAGATGATGGCGTCGCTTTTGACATGCAACTGTTCGACAAGGATATTGCAAGTACCACAGTGTAAGACTCCATCTAACGCACACCCCCGCGAAGAACTTGGAAGTATTTAACTAACACTTTTATTGCATTTCAGTCCTGGGGCTCAATACGAGTTCCTGCCTCTCACAATCAAAGTGAATGGGGGCTCGCTTCGAGCTGTTATAAGACTTCAGATCAGCCTAGGAGTTGAATTGGCCTTACCTTCTATCTTGAGCGATCTCGATGCTAGCGTTGGCGTCGTAACTGATGTTTTTGCCTATGTCGCCGATATCTCCATGAATGTTGACAGTGGCAAAAGCTCTGAACCCAATGAATGTGACATTTCGGCTGATCTTGAATACACGCTTGCCGTCGGAGCAGCAGCCGGCGCAACGCTTGCGATAGATTCCCATGGATGGGGCCCCGATTTCACCTCAACAGTTCCGATATTCACCACTACATTGGCAAGTACATGTGCGAAAAGCCAGACAGAAACAAGCACCACCCAATTTACTCAAAGCACTTCAACGTCAACAGACTGGCTTGATGCGATAGGTCTTCGAGATATCGCCACCAACACAGTGCAGACATACACAATTACCCGATGTGCCTCAACTGGACTAGTCGAGTGCCCTATCAGTCTGCAGACTACCATTGTTCAAAAGAGCACAGGGACATCTGCTGGAACCACAGGAACGTCTGTTCCCAGTACGATTGCATTTGGAACAAACGTAGCCAAGGTAGCTGCCACCACGGGCGCACCAACTGCGTACTCTACAAATCATAGCGTTCTTCATGGCACCACGAACGGAACCAGCAACAAGCTTATAATTGGCCTGAGCGTTGGGCTTGGAGTTCCCTTTCTTGTCGCCTTAGCCGCGGGAATCTGGTAAGCATGCGCATTGTATGCAATTCATTCAGATACCTTGAAACTAACGACCATCTTTACAACAGGTTCTTTTGCTACCGGCGAAAAAGGTACAACGCTGTTTCATCGGGGCCCAAAATACCCCTTGACCAGATACCTGCCCCTCCATATGACCCTTATATGGAGCCAATAAGCCAACCGAGTGTCTCTAGAAAACCTTTGTTGGGTTCTTCTTGAACTAGGGGGAATTGGGCAATGCTAGGGAAACGCTATTCACAATTCCGAGTCACTAAGTTATCTATCTTACGCAATAATGAGACGATGTCTACACTCCAAGTCCAGTGTCTGGTCCAGCAACTAGTACTAGTACTGAGATTAATGATATTTATGGAAAGATTCTTAGTACTGTCCTACAAGCGAGCTCAGAAACAGAATGAGAAATACTCTGCCTATGCGGTCTGAAATCGCTTCATTGGTCCATATTTAGAGGTGAAGTCCCGCAGTGGACGACCCCAAAAATAGAGCGGAATGGCAAAAAGAATGCTCAGGACTTGAATTGCCGTCATCTCACCGAAGACGGGCGCAGTACCCTGCTTTTCGATCCAATCCGCGGCATATAGAGATAGAAGCATCCCAATGGTATTCCGGATAACGAAAATGATAACGAGAGCCTCACCAGTCACCTATAGAGTGTTAGTTCGACTGTCACCGAAGAGAGAGGTATCAATCATGTCTTACCGGTTTGTACGAGTCCAGGCAATATGTCACAGCCACGTTCGAGATGGCGGCAAGACCGAAAGCCTGCATGGCAAATCCAAACGCGGGGCCAATCCAATGTGTTTTATGGGCAATGCAGAGTCCAAAGATAAGAATTCCAGCCGGTCCAATTATACCAGGGATGATGATTGCAGGTAGCCGATACTCGGGCATACGGATACCACCATGTCGTGCCGTGCTTCGGGACGAGACGATATCGATCAATCGGCCACCGATATAAAAGGCCAACACTGCTCCAATGAACCCCGAAAGCAGGAAAAGACCCTCATTTCCTAGCTTCCAGTTATAGGGCGGTTTGGTGAACGTCCGCGAGGAGGTCAATTGAACGACGATATTCCTAATCCAATGTTAGCAGGGCATTCCAAGGTTTTCATCAGTTAATATGAGGTCACTCACCATCCAACGGAGATACCAATAGTGAACGAACACCAGAGGATTGGCGGGTAGGTAGCATTGGCCAGGATATCCAACAGAGTCTGAAAAAATGAGGCATCCCGATTGTATCCGATAGTCAATGACATCCACTGAAGGCGAGTTCGCTTACTGTCATCTTGGTGTCGCTTGAGATAGGAAGTCTCTCGGATTGTAAAGATTGAAACGACAAAGATGACTCCGACAGCGATTGCCATGAAGTAGCACATCCACCGCCAATCCTGCTGTTGAACAAGGAAAGCGCTGATCATGGGACCCAGAAACAGACCAGCTGTCATGGCGAGATGGAAGAACATCATGTAGTGGCCCCGGTCTTTGACTGCGACCATATCGGCCACCACCGCGGGAACGGTGGCATCGGCCGCGGCGGCCGCAAATCCCGAGACGATACGAGATGCGAGTAGCTCGTTATAGCTGCTGGCTCGACTCGACCAAACATTAATCATGCAGAGCAGCAGCATGGAGATCAAGTAGACCGGGCGTTTACCGACGACCCGCATCAGTGGAACCCAGAAGATATTCCCCACGCCAAAAAGAAAGACATTGAAACAGACCAAGGATCCGGCTTGGGTTTGACTGACATTGAATTCCTTGATGATTGCCTGGGTCGCGACGGTGAAGTTGCTTGAGTTTGTATTGGCAAGAAATGTGAAGGAGCAGATGGTTAGGTACGTGCAAAGCTTTGCGGTCAAAGACCAGTTCTACAGACGTCAGTTAGCTGGCCTCGCTCAGATTGAATATGGGGAATCTACCTGGGGATTGTTTGCATCCTCTTCTGCTGTGTCCAAGGATGACTTCAAGTCCCCCACAGAAGGAACATCCTGGCCATCCCATTCAGGCAGGGATTCCAAATGATTGCATGTTGAGTATAGATTTGATTCCACTTTGGTGTCTGTCATGCTGTATGATCGTTCGTGGTGAATAGTGCGTTATCGACCCCGGGACCGATTCAGAAGAGTCGATCTGTTCGAAACCACGGGGCGAGGCTGGGTCCTCAAATATCCCCAGACGATCGACCTGTGACGAGGGCTTCCCCACAGTCGAATATGTCGAGATAATGGGGTATCCTACACGATTGGTTGGGGATTGGCCTCATTGGGTCCGGTGAGAAAAATGGATGTGGATTGAGAGGAGAGATGTCCGGCATTTCCGAGATTCTCTGCGGTGGGTGGAGATCGTCCCGAGGTCGGTGACGAGGCATCCCATATTGACCCAGTCCTTGCTAGAAATGGTCGAAATGAAGCAAAGTGTAGGTTTCCTGCTTCTAGATTCTTCGATCTGGATTTGCATATCGTAAATGTGACATTGTTTGCGGAATCTTGAGAATATGGTCCGTTCTATTGAGAACTCTAGGACTGTTGGGCCTGTTGGAGGGCGCCGCTCGGGAATCCCGGAGTTGGACTATCCAAAGAGGCTTGAGAGTGATGATCTCAATTGATTGATTTGTAATTAATCGACATCTATACCTAGGGTCCGCGTCTCGGATCCGGGGGTGATTGTGGAGGATCGTGGGGTGAGGCAAATAACTTCTCGGGGCGCTCCTACTGGTAGTTGAATGTTTATGTCACGGGATCCCCAGGGTTAACTGCGAGTCGGGACTCAACCTTGGAACTTGAATCACGATTGCACCGGAATGCATGGAAAGAAGAGGTGTCTGCTTTAGCACAGGTCGACCGGGGAAACCCCTTTTCATTTTCACCTGGCAGTGTCCCGTCGCAGAGCATTATGGAAACGTATTTACACCAATGGTCGTAAGCCCTCAGCCACAGACGCTTATTTAACAACATTCTTCAGTATGGCAGTCTCCAGCCAAAGCTTGGCGTATTGCTGATGCAACCAAGTCATAACAGGTCCCATCGGAGAACCCTCAGCCTTGCCCTCGCCCTGGTAGAAGCAGCTCTTCAGCTTGAACTCCGCGATGCCTTCCTCCTGCTTGACGACGGCGGAGATTTCGAAGAGACCGTCGGATTTGCGGATATCGGGGTGTCGTGGGGTATCGCCACAGCGGACGATGATAGATTCGTCGGTCTTCTCGAGGACTTCGAAGTGATCGGTGATCACGGTGCCGACCTCGTAGGTGCTGGAGAGGAGGTCCTTGCGATCCCAAAGGTGGGTCGCGGTCTCGGGGCCTTGGTATTTATTGGCGAACCACGCGCGTTGGGCCATGTATCCTAGACAGAAAGAAAGCATCGCGGATTAGCTGTGCGCGCGTGTCAATGGGAATGCGAAGGGACCGACTCACCCATGCCGCCCCAGACACCGGCGCAAAAGGCCTCGACTAGCTTGCCCTTCTTCTCCAACAGAGAGGGCTCGATCTTAGAAAGTTCGATTCGGCGGACGCAGACATCATGCAGGGTAGGGTTGCGGTTGGGGTTATATTTTTGGAAGAAAGGCGAAGAGAAGATGGGATCGGTCGAGTCCATAGGTTCGAAGACGTCATTGCGCGTGGCGCCGAAGAAGACACCGATGGAGGCGACCGTGCCCGCGGCGGAAATTTTGAGAGTGCGACTGATGAGACCCATGGTGAGAACGGAGGTCGAGGAGGAGGTCGAAGAGAAGGGAGAGAGAGAGAAAGAGGAGGTGAAGCGAGGTGAGGTGTGGAAGAGTCGAAGTGGAAGAAAGCTGCGGAGTCGGCGGGTACGCCGAACTCGCCAGTTGCCGCTCGGTTATTGAACTATGAGGATGATGAGTTGAGTTTAACAACATTATCAGCAATTATACAAAGGTAAGAAGTGGAAAATTAAGATAGATTAATTGGATCTTGTCTTTGATTGTTTTATGTAATACCATGGTTCAGAAAATGGGATATGGTCATCAATAACCACGGCGCAACTCCGAGATAGTGACAAGACACTACTATAGGTAGGGGGAAAAAAACAGAACGAACTGAATTGAATTGAGCTGAACTGAACTGGTGCATGTATACAATTATCGTAGATAAAAAGACTCTAGTATGAAGATGCCACGCGATGCAGTGAAAATCAGACAGACTGCCTCCCTCTATGATTATATTATTCCTTCAATTGAGCTTGGGGTTTCTCATCATCGCTTGACATACGCTGCGCGTTGATATCATCATCCGACCCACTGGTCAAAGTCACTGCAAGCACGGTGGGAATTGCAATAACTAGTGATCCCATACATAGACCCCAATCCATGGCAAACTGTGTCATAGCTGGCTTACCCATCGCATTGATACGCCACGCCATGGCACCACCAGTACTCTGGAAAGTCTTATAAGCACCAACAAGAACAGCAGTAACGGCTGGAGAGTTAGACCGAGCGCCCATTAGCCAGTAGCAGAAGGACTGCCAGAAGGCATCGTAGGCGCCATAGAAGATATACAAGAATATCGGACCGACCGATTTAGACCCATCGGTGTAATCAATATCTTGCTTGAGGCCCCGCGCCGCACGCTCATCAAACCATTTCTGGAAAGCCAGACCACCACCCCAGGTTGCCATACCAGTGACAAAGAGAAAGACCCAAGCAATACGCGCACGTGTGGGACGGCTGAAACCTGGAAGATCAAGGATGAGGCCGATGATCAGACCGCCCAGCATCTGCGCAATCCAGTAGAGCGCGCCATTCAGCGAACGAGAACGAATGTTGAAGGTCATTCCGTTGACGACATTCTGCTGGTAAGAGTAGAAGACATTGGCAGAGAAGAACAGTGGCAACATGCACAGCACACGCCAGTCGGCAATCGCACGCACCGAAACGAGCAGGGTCTGTTTCCAGTTCTTCTCCTCTTCCGGGGTTGCTTCGAGTTGTTTGACGCGAACAGAGGCGGGTGGACAGATAAATACGCCCAGCAGCCAGCCGATTGCCATTAATATGAGTAGGGCGATGTATGTTCCGTTCGAGACGGTGCCGCTGGTGGAGTTATAGTTGAGACCGAAGCTGGCGAGCGAACCGACGCCGCCACCAAGGTTGAAAATGATCCAAAACACGGCGATAGCGCGACCCTTTTGGGATTCGGGGACGTATGTTGTCATGATGGCTCCTTGAGCAACCCACAGGAAGGATGCGCCGATACCGAGGATTGCACCGGCGGCGATGACGAAAGAGCCATTATTTGTAGCTAACAAAGATGTCAGTCATCAAGTTATCATCAATAACGCGTAGTAGATCTTCCATTGGGTTGCTTACAGTTGAAGCAGAGCAGACTGCCAGAATACAAGGGGTAGGTCCAGCCGCCGATGAGAAGACAGACGCGAGGGCCGACGCGATTGAAGATTGGGCCAACGACAAACAGCGCTGTAGCAGCAGTCGCAGAAAGCAGAGCCACCTGAGCATTTGCAGCAACAGCTTGATTGACTTGTCCAGATCCTCCTAGTCCTGAGAGGGCATTGTACATCTATACCGAGGGTCAGAATCGCACCAAACATAAACAGCCACTCTCTACGTGGCTTGTGGGACTCACCCCAGGACAGCAAAAACAGATAAAACTAATCAACAGAATCTGGAACCAAGAATTTGTATAAATCTGGTACCAGGTCGAGCGATTTGCCTGTGGCTCCGACGACATCGAGCCCGTCATCTCCTGAACACGATTGTCGTGCTCCATGTCGGTGTCTATTCGCGGGGATGATAGAATGGGGAAACCAAAAAAAGAAACCTCAAAATCCCGGGGAGAGGGCGATCGTGAAGGGCTTTTAGAATCAAACAACAGACGGCCTAAATGTGGGTTATGCGATTCGAGGACGTGCGGGTTGCGACCCTGACGACGCTAATCCCTGGATTCCTGAGATATCGTGGTATCTGGAGCGGGGGCAATTATCATTATCAGGCTAGTTAGACCACTCACAACAAGGCATTCTAATTATCAACACTTATCGCTTGAAGAACCGAGCACCCACACTTCATAATTGCAGCAAAAACCGGCAAATGGAACATTGACAGTGAGAGGCCCTACTCCACATCGGGCAGGTTTCTGGGGAAAACAAGAGGAGCTTCTCCACGTCTCGCGTGTTGGGGTCTGAGCCCGACCGTGGATCCAGAAATACCGATGGAGTGAAGAATTGATTGTTCGTGTGACCTGATTTGTCGACAGTCTGGCAGTCAACAGTACTAATATTCTGACAAGCCTCAACTATGGACTAATTCTAGGTCAACATTTGAATCTGCTTAGATCCAACGAACTCCTAGTCTGCACCTCCATGGATCAAAATGTCTCTCATCACGCCACTGAGAACAAAACACAATATGCATAAACCGCCACGGCCACCCATCTCATCGAGCCAAGGTGGATTCGCTTAGAAACGCATGTGGCGTGAGGCTGTAACATGGGAACATAAAGGGGGGGCCTCGCTGCAACACTGACTAGTAACGCCCCCCGCAATAGCTTGACATCGGCTTGTCTCATCGGATGTCGGCAACATTTGCTGGTTAGCGCCGGCATTGCGAGATCGCGTTTACATGAACACGAGTGTCACATCCCATTCAAGCAAGGTTTTTCTCCTGCACATAGGCCGCAGTGATCTCAGTCTGCTGCAATCTGCACAGAGCCGGTTGACGATTTAACATTTCATTTCTTGTCAAAAGATTCAAACAAACAGAGAGCAGCTGACAAGTATGGATCTCGGCAATTTGGCCAATCTCCAGACGGAGGGGGTCAATCCCCGGACCGTCAATATCGACCGCATCTCAACATTGGAGATGTGCACCATCATCAATGCGGACGACCATAAAGTTTCCGAGAGTGTTACACCGTGTCTGCCGGCGATTGCAGGTGCCATTGACGGGTTAGCATTGCGCGTGCGCCGAGGAGGTCGAGTGATCTATGTCGGGGCTGGAACGAGTGGCAGACTTGGCGTTTTGGATGCCTCAGAGATACCACCTACTTTTGCAGCACCTCGCGAGCAGTTCGTCGGATTGATTGCCGGTGGAGATGCGGCAATTCGACAAGCGCAAGAAGGTGCCGAAGATGACGACCACGCTGGCGAAGAGGACATGAGGAATCTCAACCTCAACCCCGAGCTGGATAGCATCATTGGAATTGCCAGCTCTGGCCGTACACCGTATGTGCTGGGGTGTCTCGCGTTTGGAAAAAACTTGGGATGTCTCACGATTGGTGTTGTTTGCGCGGAACCCTCTGCGATCGGGCTGTCTGGCAATGTGGATTTTCTGATTGCACCTGTGCCAGGGCCGGAGGTTGTGACTGGAAGCACGAGGTTGAAGGCTGGAACAGCGACAAAGTTGGTTCTGAATATGCTCAGTACTGGCACAATGATTCGAACTGGAAAGACTTACGGTAACATGGTATGGGCTCTCTTGGCACCAGAGTGTCTAAATATTGACAATAAGCCCTGATTGCTAACAAGCATATAGATGGTCGATCTGCAAGCATCGAATTTGAAGCTGAAGCAGCGTTCAAAAAACATTCTGAAGAGACTGAGTTCAAAGTGTGCCGCGATGGCAGACTCTGATCTGGACGAGCTGCTCGTCAAGTGTAACTGCAGCGTAAAGCTTGCTATTCTTGTTGCGGAGACCGGGAACTCCGTCGAGACTTGCAAGAGAGACTTGCAGGCTGTGGGAGGAATCCTTTCAAAAGCACTGGACTCGGTAGTGCCAAATATCCAGCCTGTTTCGGATGAATTCGTGAGAAAATTCGCGCTTTGCATTGATGGTGGGGGTACCAAGTGTGCTGCAGTAATTGCCGACGCAGCAGGAAACACAACTCGTGGCTATGCAGGTCCATGCAATCTGTATGATATTGTTTCACTCGGGATTGTTTCGCTCGCTAACGTTGCAAATTAGTACAGATAACATTGCGAATGTTGATGGAGTAGTATCCACACTGATCGAAGCTACCAAGAACGCCTTGAAACAGCACATTCCCGAAGAGAAAGTGACAGCATCCGCCTGGAAAGCCTATCTACAAACTGTATTCCACTCGGTTTGGATTGGTGTAGCTGGCCTGGATCGTGCCGGGCTGAAGGACTCCTTGACTCCTCAACTTGGAAAGACCTTTGGATTGGATCATACAACCGCCGCATTCCGATTAACGAGCGATGTAGACCTCTTACCTGCTGTCGTTTCAGCAAAAGAAAATCATCCACCGGTGATTGTTCTCATCGCAGGTACTGGCAGCGTGGCGATGCGGTACAACTGGGACCAGGATCAAGGTTATGTTCGCGTCGCTCGTTCCGGAGGTTGGGGACATATTCTGGGCGACGAAGGTGGAGGCTATTCCATTGGTCGCGAGGCGATCCAATTCACACTTGATGTGTTGGAACAGCGTACCCTGGGTCTGAAATCGCAGGATTTGGGTGAACTTGAACTGGCTGTGATTAACAAGCTTGGGTGTCCTACGGAAGAAGATGGAAGCATTGATATTTTGACGGAAATTCTCTCTACGCAAGAGGGTCGCCATATCAAGACTCGCATTGCTGGGATAGCAGAGACTGTCTTGAGACTTGCCCCGGGCAATGATGCTGCAATGTCGATTGTAAAGCTTCAGGTCTCTCGTCTCATCAATAAGACCCTTGCTCGTTTGACTGATAATCGATCCAAAGGCTTCTCGGCTATCATAGAGTCTGAACTGGTGTTGACTGGGGGCTTGATGAAAAATGTCGCATATTCAGAAGCGTTGCGGAAAGAGTTAGAGCAGAGTGGGTTGCATTTCCGGTCGATTCGACTCGTTGAAGACGTGGCGGAAAGTGTCGCAAAAGGCTTGATCTTATAATAGAACGGAGTTGGTCAAATCGGAGGCTTTCTTGCTTGGTCTTAACTTGCGATATAACTACCTAGTAGGGAAGAAGAAATGTGCAATCAGAAAGAGGGTTGAGCTATGAAATCAACGCCGAAGATTGCTCCTTTTTATCCCGAGGTCTATTCGGGGTTTGCTCGGCTCTAGTTGCTTAAATGGCGGCCAGTATCTTCATATACGAGCAATGGGGTTTTCTTGGGAAGGTAAAAAGCAATTCATTCTTGCTTTCAATCATTAGCCAAATATGTTCATTTCCAAAAATAGAAGAAAAAAGGTTGACACAGTCACTATCCACAATGGGTGAATCGCTCGAGAAAAGTCGCGTCGCACCTCGCCATGCAGATGTACACTCTAGAACTTGAAGGAAAGACGGGGCCATTGTACCTGACAATAGTACCCAAATATGGACAATGAAGATCATACCAGAGATAGAGCAAGAAAGTAGTATGTAGTCAGTGCATTGGGACGCCAAATCTAGAAAAGCGAAACTAATAGCAGTAGCATGTTTATTCAACCATTTCTCCCTTCCTCTCACCTCGTCGCCCTGAATTCTTTGGCACTGCTTCGATCACCGATTCCATACCAGCCGACTGATTCCATATTCCGGTGATTTCCAGTCCAACGCTATCCAGGAGATTCCTCCACTGGCGCTCCGTTCGCTCAACGCCGGCACCAATGCTCATCATCTGAATATCCAACGCCGCTTGCATAAGTGGAGTGCCCGTGTCCGATAACACGAAGTCTACAATCAAGATGCGAGAGTAGTCTGGGGCCATGGCTGAGATTGTATTGAGAAGGATTTGCTGGCAGATGTGGTCCGGCCAATCGTGGAAGATGGATCGGAAATAGTAGACCCGCGCGCCCTGCACTGGCTGGGGATCCAAGAATGAATATCCCATTACCTCCACCCCGGAGTCCCGACTGGACACGCCTGCGACGACGTCGGGGAGGTCTTGTAGGATCAACCTACCCGGCAAATGAGAGTGTTTCAGTCGAAACTGGCTTAAATCATGGCCTTGATTACCACCCACATCAACTAGAAAGACACTGTCTTCATAGGGCACATCATGGCCCAGCAAACGCCCCACGGGGTATGTATCAAACCACATGGGACGGCCTTGTCGGCGACTTGCCATATACGAGTTGAACAGTGTCTGCTGATCCTTATGACTTGCCAGCCACTCGAACTGACTCTGGCCAACAGCCCATTTCATCGGGGACGTGGTATACTCCTGTGGATTGGCATATTGGTGAGCTTGCAGATATTCGGGGAGCTTGCTCAAGGTGGGCACCGTGAGGTCGTATCTACTCAGCAGGTCAGTCAGTGAGTTGAAGGAAAGACTGCATGCATGTACATACATGCACGGCACCCCATCTCTGCCAATAGGCTGAATCAATGCCACCGTCTTATCATTGGCCCGATACACTTCCGAGCCCGGGGTTGAACACAACCCTAGGGATGCAATGACACGCATCAGTCGGACTATTCAGCTGGTTAGTAAGATCCGCCAAGTACCTGTCGCATAGGAACCCAGCCAGAAGTGGGAAAATTTGGAGACTCGTACCGACCAGATCCTTCTCTGCATGGGTAAACTTTGCAAGCTGATCGGCAGAAATTCCCGACTCGCGATATTGCATCTCCATCAGCAGTGGGAATATTCCCATATCAATAACAGTACGTAATGCGGCATTCTGCGGAGGCTTGTGTTCGGTCACGTCAGCAATTTAATTCACAAAATGGCCAGCTTGGCAGTGCTGTGGTATACCTGGTAGATGAGACGCAGAATGGTTTCCGTTGGTGATTCGACGGCGAGTCTAAGCTGGTCGATCATCCGCAAGAGTTCAAGGTGGGTCTGCGGTGAAGGGCTCGAGCCTTCCTGTACAGCCAACTGTCCTAGGCGGTTCACCATCGAGTAGAGTGGAGTGCCTGTGGTGACGGTCATATTTTCGAGGGGAAGATTGCGTAATGAGAGATGCGCTAGAGGTTTGTATAGTAGGGACCCGAAACAACGATAGATACCGTCCTTCTCTCCTGGTCCAGGGTGTCCATTTTATATCATATTCTCAAAATAGATGGCCACCGTCCTCAGCTTCATAGTTGCATCGGATGCGGCGCTATCCTCGGAGGGTTAGCTCTCAGCTATGCCATCTCCACGCCCGGTCCATCGGAGGACAACTAGGTACCAAAAACCAGCAAACAGCCCCGCCACCCGAAAGCAGCTCATGACAGCAATCCGGACACCTCGAACATTGACCCGGAAGATTCCTGGATATACTTTGCAATTTCCCACCGGTACCTCTCTCCCGCCCAGGTGGAGTGCGGGTTGCACGCAGCGATATCAGTCATTGGGCTGATTGAGTTCTGGACCATAGATTGACTGTATCGGCCCACTTATTTGACGCATTTGCTCACCCCTGACCTTGAAGAGTCTCCGATCGACACGGAAACAGACGTGTTGGCATCAGGTGCTCGTGGAACTGTTTGATTTAAATTTGAATAGTGGGAGTTGTCAAGTCGATGATGATTGAAATGAAATGAAATATTCTAAGGTTTCTATATACGCACTGGCACCCGACGACCGAAGACGCCTTGCAACTTGATATCTAACAGCCCTTGCCGAGACTATCAATCACTAGCGCCCGATGCATTCACTCCCGACTCCGCCAGCTGAAGACGCTATTCGCTGGAAGCCAGCTGTCGCAACAGTGAGCCTCGGCGTTGCTAATCTGCACTCCATCACGGCCAAAATCGACGCGGCAGCAAAACACGGCCAGAAAGGTCTGGAACTGTTCCATGACGACCTCGCACAGCTAGCAAAGACGCTACGCTCGCACGACTGTGAGCCGACGGGCCGTACTGATCGAGACTACGAGATCGATGCCGCCCACGCCATTCGCGATCTTTGTGCCGAGCGTGGCCTGCAAGTTCTAGCACTTCAACCTTTCCGACACTATGAAGGCTTGATAGATCCTGTACAACATGTTCAACGTATCGACGAACTCCAACACTGGGTGCAGCTATCCAAAATTCTTGGAGAGAGTCTCTTCATTCTCATTCCATCCTCCTTCCTCGACCCTTCTGAGATCACAGGTGACAAGGATCGGCTAGTGGCAGATCTGGCCGAAGCTGCTGATGTGGCATTCCCAATTCGCATCGCCTACGAAGCATTGGCCTGGGGTACTTACATCAATACGTGGGAGGACTCTTGGGAAATTGTCAATCGAGCCAACCGACCCAACCTGGGGATCTGCCTGGATACGTTCAATATTGCAGCTCGGGTGTGGGCTGATCCGACCAGTCCATCCGGACGGAGATCTCCGAGTGCAGACGATGATTTGCAAACATCAATGGAGCGGCTCGTCCGAGAGATTGACCCGGACCGCGTTATGATGGTGCAGCTAGCTGACGGTGAGAGGGTAGACCCGCAAACTTCCTTCCTTCGGACGCCAGGACTACCCACTCTCCTAGCCTGGTCACGGAATGCTCGTCTGTTCCCGTGTGAAGAAGAGAGGGGCGGATATCTGCCTATCGTGCCGGTGACAGAGGCCTGTTTGAACGGAATAGGTTATACCGGATGGGTGAGTATGGAAGTCTTCTCTCGAACCACCGGGGTAGACGACCCATCCGTGCCAGATGAACATGCCGCAAGGGCAGGCCAGGCATGGCGAAAGATGCTGGAACGACTGATGACGGTGGAAAAGGAAAAGGCCATTGCCTTCTAGAACTTGACTTGGACTCCAAATTTCCGGTTTTGGGTCTTGGTTGGGGCATTGAGTTTGCACGGCGTTCCTTCGTCATTCTTCATATAATAGAAAACCCCAAGATGTTCAGATGCATCCATTCCTTGCCTTCAGGCCAGTGCATCAAATGTACTGTACTGTAATGTCATATGATCACATGTGGAATAGATAAGTCTATTCTTTCAATTCAGCAGCATCCCTGTCGGACAGTCCCTAGAGAATCCCTTAGTGCCCCTCTCGTTTGGCCGCGTCGATAGTTAATAGCAACGAACATACCACGACGGATCCGTGTCTTCCGGCCCGATACAGTTGATACTAGTATGTCCCAGGCGAAAGGAATGTTTGAGTACCGACAACCAGGATGGCACTCGATCTTCTAGAAAATTTGACAAGTCAGACATGCAAATACCATGAACCGGGATCACTTCATTTTCCGCTCCACCGGGGCAATCTACGCAGTCCCGCGAGGAATGCGACTAGCATACACGGGCCGTCCCTGGAAACGAATCAAAGGCAAACAACCTTGGAATGTACTGTCCCGATCGAACGGTTGACATTCTTGACCACATATAAAATGGCGATCTGGTTCGAATTGCCCCACAAGGGGTTTCTGCAGGACCGTTCCCAGCGGCCGTTGAGCCAACGCAAGGACTCATCAACTTCTCGGATCTAGTTCCCCGTCGGAACTCATTTTGGGAATGCGGGACTGTGCACAAAAACAGTAGGAATTCTGATTTTAAGTCCTTTTTCTCTCAATACCTACTAGTATGAGTGACGTCGATCGGGTCTAGCAAGCCTGCATAGTAGAGCTCGACAATGTCTCGGGATGTACACTTAATCCCCGTATTCATTGGATCGGTAAATAAATCACCTCGGGGTCCTAGCTATGAGATTCTACTTGAAGGGAACCTTTTTCAGCTATGGCTTTTTCTTAATTCATATCGGCAATCCTAACCAACTTGATGGACGGAGTATACTAGTACATAATTTGATATAGTTCCCAACGCCCGTTCATCTCAGCAATGATCAGTAATTTCGCTGTATTGGCGAACGTCTCAGAGTACAAACGGTCACTCTGTTCACGGTGGAAGTCCCCCCCCCCTTGTTCATGACAGCGGGATGAAAACTGTTGTTGGCCAACAGGATTTCAATGTAAGCCAGGACAGCAAGCTCGGGCACACATGCAGTGTAACCATCGCCACCAGCCGTGATTGCAACTAATCCCGTAAATATTATTTACTAGGAACCTGAAATTATTTCAGACCATCGTTGTATCGTAGGCGAAAACGGTTTATCTGTGCAGAAAACCACCGACGAATCGCGTAAGAGATTATCCATTTTGCATAATTATCAGCTTACCTGCAGCTGTTATTGGACTACGGTCGCTCAGCTGTGACTTCTGCTACATAAGTCCCAATGATAGACAGGAGAGTATCTGATTTGAGGACTAAAATTCCGTGGCTTGTTTGTGGCAGCAGCTGGTGAACTACGGAGTATTGGATTGGTATAAGATATCCTCCGATGAAGGGCTGGCTGGGTCGGCAGTAGTGGCTCAGTATAGCACTATATGCTGCATATTGAAATAAAATCGCAACCCATTAAACTATATTACGGAAATATACATCAATTCAAGAATTCGGATAACTAGCAACAGATATCCGTCACTAAAAACGGAGAGACGGCAGCGTCCCGGGAATCCCGAATGCAGTAAACAGAAAGTTTAGGACAGAAGCCGAGCTAATATTAGATTTTTTGCACAAAGCAAGTCCCCTTAATACCACTACTTCCCATCCTAAAATATCTTGCTGCAAGTTTTACGTCTTTTGAAGTTCCTGTGTATCCTCATGGGTATTCAACGTGGTGATCAGACCGCCCCTGCGGCCTCTTCTGGTGCCCCGGATCCCTTAATACAGAAGTTCGGACAACTCCACGTTCTTGACGATTTGATTCGACATCGAGCTGCGGATTTTGTTCAACAACCAATACTCGCATATCCTAACTCCGCCCAAGATGCTGCATCTTACAGTTACTATACTGGGCAAGATATTGACCAGATGGTCGACCAGATTGCCTCGGGATTGATGGCCAGTGGCTTCCAACCAGTAAGTTCCCACGTTAATTTCCATCGCTAGATACTGATCTCGATTTTACACAGCCGAAGCAAGATGGTTGCACAGTGGCACTCCTCACACTCTCCGACCTCAACATGGTAATCACGTTCTTCGCTCTAAGCCGATTGGGATACACTGTGATGATGCTTTCCCCACGTCTGTCTGCAGAGGCATGTGTCTACTTACTTGACTCGGCTCAATGCGACACTATCATCTATGGAGATACCGGAAGCATTCGCACAACAATGGGAGAAATCTTACAACGTAAATTGGTGAGCTGTCGTCCAATGCCAGTTGCGTCCCTCGACACTTTCGAAACGTCGCTTTTAGTCCTGCACCGCAATCGCGATCCCGAAGTTCGGAAAAGTAAGATTGCACTTATTCTCCACTCGTCAGGTTCTACAGGAACCCCGAAAACCTTTGTATCTCACACACCGTGCCTTAATGACGCACCCGTTGCGAGGACCGGGGTTGACCTCCTTCAATCCACTTCCGTGGTACCATTTGCATGGTCTCTCTACTGCATTGCAGGCTATGTGGATGAGAAAGACTGCGTACATGTGGAATTCGGCGATCCCTCTGACATCTCAAGCCGTGGTTTCGGTACTAGAGATTGCACAACCTGAGTCGGTCGCAGCGGTACCGTATATGCTACAGCTGTTAGTAGATAGCCCACGCGGAATCGCTTGTCTTCGAAGGTGTCAACTTGTTACGTACGGAGGCGCTCCATGTCCCGATGAACTTGGTGATTTTCTAGTGAAGGAAGGCGTTAAGTTCAGTGGATCATTTGGCTTGTAAGTTTTATGCCGGATTTCCGTTGCTCTTTCGCTCTAACATGATAATTTAGAACCGAGGCAGGGCTGGTAGCCGAGTCAATATCACGACCCGAGGGAGATCCATTTTGGAACTATCTCAAATTTTTTGAGAATATCCGACCGTATATCTGGATGAAGCCAATCGGCGACTCCCTCTATGAATGTGTGTATTTAGCTGGCCATCCAGCGTTGACAACATCCAATTCGAATGAACCACCCGGCTCGTTCCATTCGAAAGATGTTTTCACGAAACATCCCACAATCCCAAATCGATGGAAGTATGCATCCAGATTGGATGACAGGGTCACACTTGTGAACGGGGAAAAGGTCTTACCACTTCCAATTGAAGGGTTTATCAAGCAAAACAGTCTTATCGATGAAGCTGTAGTTGTGGGACTTGGCAAAGCGACTCCGGGTCTACTAATCATTCGTTCGCAAGAGGCCGAGAGTCTCGACCTCAGCGACCAAGAATTCCTTCAAGTTATCTGGCCTACGATTGAGGGGGCCAATTTACGTGCCGAGCGGTTCTCTCAAATCTCGATCGATCTGATTGCCATTCTCCCCTTTGATTCTAAATTTCCACGAACGGACAAAGGATCTATGATTCGGGCTCAGGTTTATGTGCTCTACGCGGATCTGATTGAGGGTATCTATGCAAAGGCTAATAGAGTCAGCGGACATCTTCAACTAAGCCTTGAGGAAACAAAGTCCCTCTTGATGAACCTCTGTCGAGATGAACTACGAATTGCCCTTTCCAGTGTCGAAGCGAATTTCTTCGCGGAGGGAGTTGACAGTCTCAGGGCAATCCAGCTCCGAAGATTGATTCTTCAAAATTTCTATTTTGAGAAACATGAAATCTGCGTCAATATGATATACGAGACTGGTAGTGTTGCTTGTCTCGCTACAAATATCTGCGCGCTCCAACGAGGCGAGTTCGAGTCTGTCACATCCATCGAAGACAACCAGACCATGATACTGGATTTGATACAGAAATATTCATCTTTCCAGAGCCATGTTGCTCAACCTAGTCTCTGTTCAAATTCCAAATGTGTGGTTTTGACAGGCGCAACTGGGTCAATTGGTGCACATGTCTTGTATGAATTTCTGAAAGACGATGCTATTTCAGCGATCTTCTGTCTGACACGACAAACATCACCGATAGAAGCCGTTCTCCAAAGTCTGGTCGAAAGAGACCTACATGTCACAGTCGAACAGATGTCCAAGATCATAGCTCTACACAGCACCCTAGATCAGGAAAACCTCGGCCTCGACGAAGAAACATTCAACCAAATAAAAAGCAAAACAACACACATCATCCACGCCGCCTGGCCAGTCAATTTCAACCTCCCACTCTCTGAATTCGAACCACACATCCAGGGACTCCACAATCTCATCAAGCTATCCCTCTCCGTCCCACAGTCCGCCCCAGCCGTTCTAATATTTTGTTCCTCGATATCGACAACCCTCCAGTCTACCGACGAAGAAATCTCAGAAACTCCAGCCAAGCTCACAGACGCATACATGGGCTACGGACAATCCAAATTAATCGGCGAGCACATCGTTGACAATGCCCGCAATTCAGGAGCACACGCCTACTCCCTTCGGATCGGCCAAGTATCCGGTCACTCGAGGAAGGGTCTGTGGAATGACTCGGAGGCACTACCATTGCTTATCCGGTCAGCGTTGACTCTAGAGGCACTACCGGATCTAAGTCATACTTGCAGCTGGATTCCAGTTGACAAGCTAGCCTCTACAATTGTGGAGATAGCCCAAACATGCACTTATCCAATTACAAAATCAAGTTCCTTGGATAGTGAAAGCAGCCAAGATGAAAGACAAATCTCCTGCATTGTACCAGCAAGGCGGGCAAATGGGCAAAATGACTCGCTTTACAACGTGTGCAATTCTCGTGAATTCACATGGTCGTCTATGCTCTCCGCTTTGAGGCATAATGGATTCCAATTCGAGACTGTCAGTTTTGAAAAATGGATGCAAGGACTTCGCCAGAGTGAGGAGCGGGGTGAAGAGCATATCAACCCCGCAGTCAAGCTCATCGATCATTACGTGGCAATGTACGGCGAAAATTCAAAACTTGGCCCGAAGAGATTCATGACGGAGAAGGCTGAGCGCGGCAGTGATACTCTGAGGAATGGAAGATTGGGAATAATCGAAGATGGGATATTGAATTGCTACGTGCGGGATTGGATGAAGCGGTGGATGAAGGCTTAGTGGGGCGAAAGTTTTATGTAAGGCGTTGATAGACTTGATACATTTTTGTTTGAGAGAATTTAATTGTAATTTAATTGATATTTTAATTAATTGACATGAGGGGAACCATTGCTGCAAGGATTGTTGACTATCACGATCTATGGACGAGAACAAAGGGCCTATTTTACATATGGAGAAATCACGCAAGGGGAACCGCCATCGAATACAGAACGCGAAAACGCTGATTAGGTTAAACTGAAACACAACAGCACGTCTCATACTGCCATGGCGAAGCCAAGGGCAACGGCAAAGACTGAGAATCCAGTCGACAGCTTGTCTGCTCCGCTAGTGAAGAGAGCAAAGTTTCCAGAACTGCTGGGAGTACCTGGGAACGTGCTGCCCGAGGGGACAGAAGCATCGGTTGCGGTGGGGATCAGAGCCTTCGACGTTTGAGGCTGGTTGGCAATGGCACTCGCAGAGTCGGGGTTCACACCAGGGGCGGGGATGATGGTTGGCAGAGGACGCTGGGTGGACGAGGATCCTTGCTCAGCAGATGTGTTGGAGACTGCATCGGCACCGATGGGAGTCGTCGGGGCTGGGGACTGCGCAGCGTGGGTAGTAGCAGCATTCGCCTGTTGGGTCCCGGCGGAATTGGTAGGCTGTGAGGCTTCCGCAGCCTGGGTAGGAACCGACTCGGCAATCGGGGCCGAGTTGGAAGATTTAACAACATTAGGAGTCTCAACAACGACCGATGAGGATGCAGCGGTTTCATGGTTGGCAGGAACGGCGGCGATAGACGAGCTCTCGGCAGCAGGGCAGAGAGTGGTGGTAGCGGTAACAAATTCGGTTACGATGCGGGTGGTCTTGACCTTGGAGCTTGACTCATTTGATGCGGACTCAACAACGGCCTGTGTAGCGGCGTTTGCTGTAGTGGTAGCCGCCACAGCAGTGGAAGTGGGGCTCAGTTCACCGATGATACCAACAGCCTCCGAAGTGGCAGCAGAATCGGCAGCGTGAGTTCCCTCGGTGGATGAAGTCTTAACAGCAGCAGACTCGGCCTCGGCTTGCGAGGTAGAGGAAGCCGCAGAATCGGCCTTGGTGACGGTGTGATCGGTGATGGAAGTCTTGGTAGTGGTCTCCTGAGCGACAGAGGCGTGAGTAGCAGTAGCCTGGGTCGCGACAGTGTTGGCAGTAGTGGTCTCCGCGATACGCTTGACACCTGTCTGGTAAATCTTGACAGAGTTGATCTCCCAGTAGGTTTCCGTAAAGGCAGCTGGGTGGTTAGCGACGTAGTTGCGGCAGCTCGTAGAGGAGTCGGAGCCAGACATGGGGCAGCCGGACTGGCCGTAAACACCACCAGCCCAGTCACCGCAGAAGGTAACATCGAAGACGAAAGATTGTTCCTTGAAGCTGTTGGCGACGTCGCAGCCATCCTGAACCAGGGCCATCGGGGTACCGAATTGGGTGACATCGGGGCTGCCACTAGTGATAGAGGCGGGGATCTTGGAGCGAGGGAAGAACCAGATCTTGACGTGCTTGTCGGTCCATTCCATCGCATAGACACCACCACCCTGCTTGTTGAACGAGGTACCATAGCTTCCTTCTTGACCCTCAATGACACAGCCGACTGTACCGAGGTCCTCACCGCATCCCGTGGCGTTGACACTACCAGTCATTCCAGTGTCGGTGATACTGCATGTACCAGCAGTGTGCATGACGATCTCGTTGTGGTCCTGGAGGTTAACACCTTCAATGATATCAATCTCACCGTCGGCAGGCCAGTTCTTGCCAACAGACCAGAAGGCAGGCCATGAACCACAAACGCTGCCTGGCATATGGGCCAGATCGGCGATCACCAGAGACTCATCGTAGTACTTCTTGCTGCCGATGCGCACCGAGTCACGACCCTGAGAGCTTGTCGAAATCGTCTTCTTGTGGTCGACACCGATATAAACACCACCCGAGTCCAGCACCTTTACCAGCCCTGAGCTCTCAGCACTGCTCTGGTCGACGTAGTTGACGAACCCGTTGGTCGGATCTTCACCGACGTGAAAGTTGAAAAAATCCAGAAATTTGTCACCATGCCAATTCTCGACCAGCGAATAGCTTGAGCTGGCAGTCACAGACGAGGCCAGACTCAGCAGGAAAAGCGAACCAGCGCTAATCCGAAGTGATGAGGAAACCATATTTCCTAGTAGAAAAATGAAAAATGCAGAAGCTTGGCTAGCAATTCACAGGGAGAAAGGCAGCGCAAGGAGGGAAAGAAAGCAAAGTAAAAGTAAAAGAAGCGATTGGAAGGGATCGTAGGGACGATAAAGAAGGACAGGGAGCAAAAAGAGAGGCTCGACAATGCCGGATTGTCAACAAAACAAGGAGAAAAGAATGAAGAATGTACGCGTGGATGGAGGAGAGAGGAGAAGTCGCGAGCTCAGGCAGTCTCTGGCATTTTGTAGATTCCAGGGAACAATCAGAGATCAGAGACAATCCATTCACTTTCTGGTCCTTGCTCTAGACCCATTCATATTCCACCAGTGATAGGCCGGTGCTTGGTGAATGCAACGTCTCAGGCCATGGCAGCGGCGGTGGTGAAGTCCACCATCACCAAAATGAGCAGCCTAGGAGGAGTCTAGCCCAGCTGGTCCATCCACCCGAGGTGGAAGATCGTCCATTCTTCATAGGAGTGGGACAGGGAAAGGGCGCGAGTGGCCACTGTCCGGCGCCTAAAGAGTTGGTAGTGTCAACTTGAAACGTGATTGCACGACACCAAACCGCCGGTGAAACAGGGGAACACCGCTAACAACGCCATCAGGGGGGGGGGTATCCATGGGCATACGGTGAACTCGATATCGAGTGAACTGTCTCTCAAGATGGTTCAATTCATATGTGCGATCGCCCCCGGCAAGGGACCGTGTTGCAGTGGTGGATGATCGAATGACTCATCTCACATTCCAATTGTTGATGTTGTTGCTGTAGCGCGCCCGCGTCGATCCGGAGACTAGAACTGAATTGACGTTCCTTGAGTATCCACATCGCGCAAAGAGCCAGGGCTAGTACTATAGTAGTTAGTAGTCAACGAAATTTGCGGTCGGGGGTGGGGTGGGAGGAGATAACTAGAAGTTGAAGTTGACGTTGGAAGGAGAAGCGAAGGGGAAGTGGAAGGTTGGACTGCCAAGACATGCGAATAAGTATTGATACAAGCAGCCCTGAGTACTACTAGCACTACTAGTACCAGGCATATTCTATTAATTCTACTCTATTTGATTCTAATATTTAGTTCTATCTATCATCGCATCTATTTCATCGGCACCAGCCGGCTTCTCCAATCACTACTCTCGCCACCTTTATCCTGCCCTATACAAGGCCAATCAGCGTCACATAACCTCAAGAACTCCCTGTATAAAACCCTCCAACTCCACACATACCAAGCGGTTCATCGTAGTACCGATATTCCGCGCTCAGAGGATCCTCCATTTCCAGCTCGGCCACCGGGAGAGGGTCCACCTCATAAGGATTGGGGTTCGTCCCGGTGGGGAATTTACTCCGCATAATCCGACCGTAGATCAAATTGGACCTATTCATAGGCTCGAACAGGTTGGTTTCCTTGAACGGGTTGGGCATGGCGAAGAAGCGGAGATGCTAGGAGAGGTGGAAGTGGATGCCGATGAGTTTCGTGATACAATCAGATATGAGGTGACTGGGATCAACCGGGAACTGTTGCGACCCTTTCAAATGGAAGATGACTTGCAAGCAGTGATGCGGTGATGCGATGATGACTGTGAAAGGAATCGGGACCCCTGTCCGGCTCTTATATAGATCTCCTTCCCCTCGTATTGGCCACGAGAGCCACTGCCGCCACTCAACGCAGCCCTGACATCAGTTGAGGCCAGGCTATTGAATCATCGAACACATTCAAGGCGAGGTACTCGTAGCAACTTCAAGAAGTAAGGAAACGCCTTGCTACCATTGCCATTTCCTATGGTTAGTACCAGTGGATAGTGGATAGGATCGAGTGCCCACCTGGGCACTGGCAATAGCTGTTGCAGATGCTGGGATATGTTGTCAGGGGAAGCTTTGACTTCGTATCTATAGTTTGCGGGGATTGCCGCCATCCCGTGGATCATCCGGTCAGGCTCCTCGGAACCAAATTTGGGAAGAAGCTTTTCACGTGTCCATGGGGCTGGGATGGTCTCCGGCGATTTGCCAGCTCGACGTCGCCATGACGCAGGTCCAGACTAGAAGCCAATTGTAAGGGGCGCAAATTGTCCCGGCTATATTTTGTTTCACTTGATACTAGATAACCCCACATCAAATCTACGTTTGATTGAACATCACAAGGAGATTTCAATCATCGCGACCAGCAAAGATTCATCATGTCGAGATCCCCAGCAAATGACGAAGTGGACACTACCGCCGAGGAAAGAATCAGCGCAATGCTTGGTTATCAATCGTAAGTGCCTGGAGACACCCCCTCTGTAGGTTGTACTACAGTCCATTAGGACTTGGCCTCCGGTCGACAAGCTAACCACACAAACAGAGCGCTGAAAAATCCCCATGTGTCGGACACCGCCAAGCAAGAGGCCACCGACTTGCTCAACAATGAGTTGGGCTGGGATGCGCCCCGACGAGAAAATCATGCGCCCGGCGACCATCACCCGGCGAGCGTCGAGGCTAGCACACGAGCTCTGAATACGCAAGGCATAGCTCATAATGAGAAGCGAGGCGCAGAACATTAACCGATAGGCGGAAACGCAGTTGTATTTATCCACCTCGTGCCTATAACTGTGTGCACACATTGCATGTATCGCGCACATGTAAATATTGCCAAATGGGAAAATATGTCAACTTGAATTCAAAAGTCAGCCTTCCTCCGGGCCAGGCGTCGGGTAGAGTTCAGGATCGGGCCACCGCCGAAATAGATCCTGCAGATGATCTAGTGGGGCCGCGATGAGCGCGGTCGCCATCTCGTAGGGTGAGCGATCTGGTAGCGATGGATGGGCACGCGTGGGCGCAACCCATTTCGAGCGGGCAAACCAGCGGGCCAGACGTTGGCTTTCCTCTGCTGTAATGGCTGACTCCAGTTTAACCAAATCGAGAGTCTCCTCGGTGTGGATGTGGGCTGCAAGATCATCCATCAAGACGGTGATGGTGGGGATGAAGCGTGGGTCGGAGCAGTGGAGATTTTGGAAGATTTGGAGATTCTCTTTGAGCTGCAGTTATCAGCACAGGTAAGGAAGAGGAAGAATAATGAAATGAGCCCCAAACAGACTAACCTTTTGATGTGGGTGGGGGCGTTGTGGTTGTTGCTCATCCACTGATTCGTCGCGTACATTCCTCTCCATTGCAGGGAATATCACGAGCTCCTCTCCAACAAGATGACGGGCCAGTTCCCAAGTAAATTGATTCTGGTGTCGGGTTTGCTCATCTTCATCGACGGCATCAACAATGCGGCGGTAACACAAAGCCAGGTCACGATGATCGGCGCGGATGATATTGGCGATGCGGTCCATTTGATGATGGGATCAGGGAGATTCAGCGATAGAGGATTGAATCAATATGCAGTACAGGATAGAGTGTATGAGAGTAACTTGAATTCTGGTGGAGATGTACTCCGTAAAGAGTGTAGAAAGATGTGAAGGTGGAGAAAAATACGGGAGATAAACCCGCCAAAGAGAGCGAGTCACGCTTTCCGTGGAATCAGCAGATCAGCCAAGTCAATGCCAACACTCCATCACACACACTCACAAACACACCTCCACTCCAAAAAGCCATGTCATCCGACTCCACTGGAAAATCTGCGCCATTTATTGAGGGGTCCGGGTCCTCAATGGCTTTGCATTCATAATGCTGCCCACTTCCTCTCGGTTTGTTACCCCTCTAGGGCAAACAGCAGTCAACAATCCTGAGTCTTGCCAGGTCAGTGTCAGAGTAGCTGGAAGTTCTGCACGGATTACTTCATATCTGGGGTCCTTCCACTGACTTCTACCCTCTTTCCCCACCACCACTGTCTCCCAGCTATACTGACTGTCTGCAGAGTACAACCCCACGGGGAGCAATCCACCAAGACCACCGTCTCTGTCCAGAACAGCATGTCCTGGGGAATATGTGGACGGCTCTCTCACTGGCTGCGGCCGACATTGTGGGGCTCTCCTTGTGAGGCACCGACAACTCCGCGCCCAACCCGCCAGCCTTACAATGACTGCAAGGCATGCCGAGAATGGCATGTCGTTTGTGATCACGCCAAGCCACAGTGTTCCCACTGCTGTCAGGAACAAATCTTATGCTTCTACGTCGATCCCACCGCCAAACCGAAGATCAAACGAAAGCCAAAAGTAGACGTGCCAATCCTGAAGCCAATAGTGCCCCCGTCTCAACGTTCTCCCGGGGAGAACAGACTCCACTCCAGAGCAAGACAACAGCAACAACATGATCAATGACCTCTTATAATTTGACGTTCAACTCCCAGCGTATACGACATTCAACGACTCGAAAATCTGATTACGCATACTATTTTACTGTCACATCTCTCTCCGATGCTGACCTCCGGTGGGTGCGAGCATTCTCGAAACTCGCTCAACCTAGCCAGCTGCATTTGGAGGTTCACGAACAAATCTAGCAATATATATGACTCTACCCTCCCCTTCTATCCCCATTACCCCCGCTAAATGGCGGGGAAATCGAGTTTCCCGACCCCTCCCTGCTCCCCAATGAAAACTCACCGAATGGCGGGGCCACCAAGCCATCCACCTTCGGCGTCAAGGACCAACAACGGCGAGAGCACAACCTGTCCTCTCGCTATTCACCCCGCTTTGCTTGATAAGATCGGCATCTGCAGCTTTGTAGTCCATTGTAAAGTATCTCGGGCAGCCGACTCGGATCAACACCGATGGCATTCCCATCGGAGGACACTCGTCCGTGGAGCACAGTCGCCCGAGGGCAACTCCACCATCTTCTACATAGCAATCCCATATCCCAGAGATGGCGAAGGACTATCCGGCACTGTTCAAAGTGTAGAAAACTTTTCCTCTTTCAGTTCATTATGATCTGCTGAAAGGGCGTTGCCGGGAGGCGCCGTAATACTACTACTAAATCTACCTACCGTGGCCTAGTGATACTCTGGACTAGCTACTCTATACTACCCCATACTGAACTGCAACTTGAACATATTGTTCAATTCAAGCCAACGTGTGTATCAACTCGTTTCATTCGAAAACAGCTTCTAAAAGCTAACAGTTCAAAGATGGAAGCCGAATATCACCGCCTAGCGGAAACCATCCGCGATCAAGCCAATATTTCCCTCAAACCACGCTACATAGTAGCCATTGCAGGAATCCCCGGTTCAGGAAAAACGACCACTGCCGCCGCGGTGGTGAACCATCTAAACAACGAACCGGATGTGAAAGCCGCCCTACTCTCGATGGACGGCTTCCATCTCTCCCGCTGCGAACTCGACGAACTCCCAAACCCGAAAGAAGCACACATCCGACGCGGCGCCCCCTGGACCTTCAATGTATCCCGGTTCGTGACATTCATGCACACACTCCGGCAATGGGCCGACAACACGCCTCTACCGCAAGACGAAAAATGGTCATCTGAACACGTCCTCGGCGCACCAACTTTCGACCACGAAGCGAAAGACCCTGTCGAAGAAGGGATCACGATTACGCCCGATGCGTCTATCATCATTGTCGAAGGAAATTACCTCCTCCTCGATGAGCCAGGGTGGCGAGACCTTTCGACTCTCTGCGATTATCGCGTCTTCGTCGAAACGGATCTTCTCGAGGCGCGGGATCGGACGGCGAAGAGACATGTTCAGGCGGGCATTGAGAAGACTCTGGATGACGGGTATCGGAGGGTTGATAGCAACGATTATCTTAATGGGATTTCGATACAGGAGAAGTTGATTGTGCCGGACATGGTTGTTAAAAGTGTTTCTGTACATGCGAATGCATGAGTGGGAGATGGATTGATCTCTGACTACCTTTGTGATATCATCCGAATGAGAGTTCCTATGACTATTTTTTAGACCTGGGCATCAGTTCTTTTTCAATTGGTTCAGGGGTTTCTCCAGCCTCATCTGCCCTTGAGACTGAAATTCAACGGTTGGAACTAACATACTATTCAGCAATAGTATTACTCAAAGATTTTACCCATGCCATTGACGCCTACTATACGTGCTCTAGAAAGTTCTACCACGCCGATAATATTACGCACATGGCTAGCTTGAGCAAGAGAAAGAACAATCATCGAAAAACTTGATTTTGAATTTCCAACCTATCAATACGAAGATTGGGAGAACTACCGGTCGCTCTTTTCACCGAGCGCGGTTGCGGGAAGCTTAACTAGCATGTCAATAATGGGATATAGAGACTGGGATTAACTGCAAGGAGATTATCTAAGGCAGGACAAGTCTGATGTTTGCAATCATCTGAACCGGAAAGTGACTCTCGAATTGGGTTATGATACCTGAGGTGCCGGAGATTTGCCAAGAATAGAATGACTTTCCTTTGCAAAAACATCACTCTTGTCGATTTTTCGCGAATTGTTTAAGATAATAGATACAAGCTTTTATCAACGAACGCGCTACGGCCGCTAACTCCGACCCGCTATCTCAAATCAAATTTGTCGGGCCGGGGAAGCGGGGATCGTGGATTCCAGGTTGGGCAATTAAGGTAATTGGTGGCAAGTAACTGAGTACCCCACAAGAGGGGAAACAAACTCACTAGGTGATGAGACAACGTAATAGTATATAAAGATTCTCAGTTCTCTATCACCAAAAGATCATTGACAACAAGTCTTTTCTATTTCTTCTACCTCTTGAAATTCCCAACAAGACTATCAAATAATCATGGAGTGATTCGACGTTGCAGTTGTTGGCCTTGGTGCCCTGGGAAGCGGCGCAGCATATCAAGCTGCCGGCAAAGGAGCCAAGGTTCTTGGCCTCGAACAATTCGAGCTGGGCCATGTTCGTGGGGCATCGTCTGATACCTCGCGTATTATCAGAACCTCGTACGGCTCTCCGCAGTATGTTGCACTTGCGCAAGCGGCGTATAAGGATTGGGATGACCTTTCAAAGAAAACTGGTGGAACTAGTGCAAATAACTGGTGGAGTTGTACTTCTACCAAGGGGAGGACAAACCACTGCTGACGATTTCACAGCGAGCCTTGATGTTCGTGGTGTCAAATATGAGCTTCTCAACTCAAAGGAAGTTAAATGAACGTTGGCCTGGGTTTGAGATTGCTGATGATATCGATACTGTGCATACGGAAGATACCGGTATCGTTCATGCCGGCAGGTCTGTCACTGCCATGCAATATCAGGCTCGGACCAATGGAGCTACCCTGAAGGAAAACCACAGAGTGGATAAATTGACTCCTGATGAAAACGGCGTTGTGATTGAAACATCCAAGAGGAAATTTCATGCCAAAAAGGTGATTTTGGCAGCCGACGCCTGGGTCAACAAGCTTCTCAAGTCTCTTGGGTCCGAGATTCCCGGTATGACAGTTATGCAAGAGCAAGTTACGCACTTCAAGCCCTTGGATCCTGAGCGCTACGAGCCGAAAAACTTCCCCGTGTGGATTTGGGGTGGCCATCCATTATATTATGGATTCCCAGCTTACGGGGAGCCAAGCATCAAGGCAGGCTAGGATTCCCTGCGAAACGTGATGCATCCTGACCATTGTACCTTCGTTCCGTCACCAGATCTGCTCAAGAAGTTGACGAAGTTTATGGACACTATCATACCCGCCCATGGCCCGGAGCTTCGAACCGTTACTTGTCAGTATGCGATCACGCCGGATCGACAGTTCATTATTGGCCCCTTGAAGAAGCACCCGGACATTATCCTAGCCCAGGGGAATGGACATGCATTTAAGTTTGCCCCTGCGATCGGTCGAGTAGCGGCAGAACTCGCAATTGACGGCAAGACGACGGAGGATATCTCCTTATTTACCGTGCCAGACCCGAACAGCAGCAACCCTCGTCCAGCCCCTCCCGGCGGTAGCAAGCTGTAGGCAGACTTGAAATCGTGCTTTCTCTAGGTATGATTTAGGCCAACGAAGAAAATCCAGGCACCCAGGCATGTGTACATACGAGGTTTTTCACGGGTCATATAGGGGGGCTCTCACTCATAAACTCCAGCATACATACAGTTAGGTATTCCAAAGGTTTTAGGATGGAGTGTTCAATATGAAGTGTTTTATACTACTAGTATCCATACCGATAGTTCAAACTGCTACAAGTTGCGTTGTCTAGTATATACACCCGTGGACATCAGCTTATCATTGCAAATCTGATTCAACAGGGATATTTGAAGTTACTACCCAGGTGGTAAAGAGCGGGGATTTACAGATCTAACCTTGGAAGTATTTCAGAAAAGTGGCCCGGCCCTGAAAATGGGGCTCCGAACAATGGCCCGATCGAGAACCGTTCCAACGTCCAGTGCTTGGGAATGTTCTTCTAAAAGTGAATACCTAGGTACAACCACTTTCTTTTAGTAGTATTCATCAGGTGACATAACAATAACCAAGTTCTTGAATGGTCACAAACCCTGGAGTAGGCTGGGTATAATTAAAGTACCTAGGCAGGGAATTTTTTAAAAAAAGGTCATTCATTCTTGTTAGGAGTAAGACGTTCCGCATATTTCTCCTAGCGGATGGCTCCGCCAAGTTTCTGCAGATTGCCCAGGTGACCTTGGCAGCTGAGGAGAAGCTGTGCCTACCTAAGCACTAGCCTTGATACAGTAAAGATCTCTAGGGAGTACACACAAGAACTTGAAACCTTGGAAGGGGCTGAAGCCTGAGGTGGACCATGATAGCATCAATGATTGGTCACCTGAGCAGACGGTTATATAGCTTTGAGTGTGAAGGCCGCCAAGGCTGACTTCAAGTCCACGGGTTCCCAACCTTGGAACTTCAGGCTCCCGAGGTACAAGGCTGCTATAATAGTACTGGAATATCATCGGTATGCCTTGATTATATTTTCCGAGACGCTACTAGTACTAGTACTCTAATTGAACTGCTCGTGTCCCGTGTGAGATTTCTGTTTATTTATACAAAACTCAGACGATTTGATATCTTTTTGGCTGAACTTTAACATGGGCTTGGAACAAGACAAATGCCTGGTGGTTTAATATTAGTAGAGTGGCTCTATTTGGGGCCAAAAGTGTGAAGAGTCAGATTGAAAAGCCATTAATGGGGGCAAAAAGTTCAGGTGGGTCAGTTTCTTCAGATGTAATGGAGCATTGCGTTCATTGGGCTGTTGGCAGCTGTCATAGAGCCAACCCTGTGGAGTTATTCTGGAGAGAGTGGCTCAAGTCCTGTCCAAACACTACCATGAGTTCACTAGTTTGACTACACCTAGGGAGAGACCAGAAAAGCTATATAAACCTTTGAAAACCATCAATTCCAACTCCCAGTTCTCAAACTCATTCTCACCCTCATCCCGGGCCTCAACAAATTCAGTCACTCAACTCTCCAGGGCTCACACTCCAAAAATGAAATCGTCTATCCAGATTCTCACGGGCCTCGTTCTCTTTGCAATTTCTGCTGTCGTTGAAGCAGATTGCAAGCTCAACAACCAAATCAAAGATATCGAAAAAACCAGCGAAGACCGTTCAGAGCTGTGCCTCGCTGAAGGCCCCAATAAAATGGACCTTTGCGATGCAAATCAGCCAGGTCAGCGTTCCTACTTTCGATGGGAGCAACCCATTTGCCGGGATTTCTGGCTCCAAGGCCTTCATTCTTTATGATGACGTCTGCAAGCGCACCGGTGTCTACTCCCCTGATGAAGAGGGCAATGACTGCGGTATTCCTTATGTTATCGAAGAAGAGTGGCTGTCGGATAAACTCACTGTTACCAACATCAACTGGGATGTCGCCGCCCCTTACTTCAAATTCAAATACGCCGACAACGAGTATCAAACCGGGCAGGATTGGAATATCTGCAGTGATATCAGCTCGGGCTTGCGTGCAGAGCAGGCCTGCCAGGCTACTTTCTCCAACTGGGTGGAGTAGGTGGATCTAGCAGCGTGGCTACGATGATCCCATGCCATCCATGAAAGGCTGCTAGTACTAATACCTAGTGACTAGTCGTATGATTACAGAATAGGATAGTGCGTGGGGGCTGTTGCAAGTAGCTTATTGTGTCTTTCTTGTTCTTTTTTTATGTTTCATAATGTTGTTTGATTATATGACCGCTTGATTTTACATGTGTTGGAGTCGAATCTACACCTTATTATGATAGTAGTATATCGATACAAACAAATGATACCAGCTGTATACTACGACTGGCACTTAATCATAGAAGTAAAAACTAATTGGATTCCGTAATTCAGATTGGACTTGGTCAAGGGTGAATCTGGCTCACAAAACCCCAAAATACTTGTCAGCATTCTTCTTCACCTCTTCCGCCTTCTTCCGAATGTCAGCCACAGTATAAAATCCATGCTCACACAAATACCCATCAATCAAACCAGCAGGGACCCATTCAAAGTAGATGTTTTGAACAATAACCCGGCAATTCGCTGTCTTAGGAAGCGATCCCCAAATCCCTTCATCAAGTAAATCGATCCCTCTCACGCCGCTGCCAACCCAAGGTGTCGCAACTTCCACGGGATCATTAGCTTCTTGTTCACTTTCATGCTCTCGCTCGGATGACGCCGCGATTTTGTCCACCCCACATAGTACGAGTACTTTCACACCGGGAGTGATATGCTTTGCACTAAGAACAGCGGGTAATGAGCCAGTCTTGTTACTGACCCAGCCAGATGATGATATTCTGTCAGCTCCTAGAAGTACGAAGTCGACATCTGATGCAGCTATCGCCGCAGATGCGTCAGTGTAGATCGCCAATTTCAAAAACCGATCAGATGAGTCTGGGTGTTTTGATTGAAACAAAGATAGCAGCGTTGAGGCCATGGTAGCTCCTTCGAATAGCGGTCGAGATTCTAGGATACGCAGATCTAAATTCGATATTGACAGCGACGAGAAGGCATCAATGATGCAGTCGCGAATCGTGGAGCTAGCAGATAATGTGAGAATCGTGAGAGTATCGTTGGATCCAGATTCTACCGCTGGAAGAAAGCTGTCTTCGAGGTATTTCGCAAAGCTCTCTTTGATGCGCGTCGGAACCTCCCGGCGATCCTCCAAGTGGCGATCAACCATTGCCAGAACACGCTCCCATGATGGCCCATCTTCGAGATTCAGAGGGAGTATACTCTCGATGTCGGCAAGGATGCTCACAAATGCATTCAGTGTTGCTGAGCCCATACTTTCTCGGCCATTTTTCCATAGATGCCAGGCTGCCGTGCGTACCGTAATCCACCAATCATCATCGTCTCGAAGATGAACAAGGATGTTCCGGAGTGCCGTCACAGCAATGGAAGTCAGCTCGTGGGCTCCACTTTGGTGGTCTGTTCTCAATTGGTAGAGGCCCGAACGGAGGGCTTCACTTGCTGCTGAGCACATATCCATCTCAAACCAAACCCGTCTTAGACTCTCGACTAAACGAGGCACGCCATTGAATATCTCGTTGTCGGTGACTTTGTTCGGATCGTACCATCCCCACCCGTCATGCTCCCAGTCTGTTCTTATTTTGTCTTGTGCCTCGGGCCGCAGAGAGAATGCGAAGGGATGTATAATCCAATGTCGTCCCATGGAGGTATCATCAAAGGTGAACGGCTTGCCTTGTCGCCATAATGTCACTTCGCGAGCAGTCAAGGTTGTTTCCTCCTCCAGTTCTCTCCATGCCGCGCGTAGTGGTGATTCTTCTTTCTCGATGTTTCCCGAGATTGGCGCTAAACGGCCTCTTTATTGAGTGAGTCTGGTCAGCTAACATAGCCTCTTCAAGTTCTGAATAGTGAACTCACTGGTATGATCTGGTTTTTTGGCTGCGTCGGAATAATGCCACCCTCAGGCTATCGCCAGTGCCGGTGAAGATGAACGAAGATACCACGGATCTTTCTTGTAATTCGGCGTTTTGAATCTCATGTGCTGCCATGACTTGCGTTTTGAAGGTAGGTGCGACATGAGTAGGAAATCCGGGGATTGCGGGGAAGAAAGTCAAGATGGGATGTCATAATCACATCACCCGCCGTCAGAAACGCCACAGTTGGATTGGCCAATTATTGTTAATGTTTTGGGAGTATTGCTAGTTTGTATTCAAAGGCCTTCTTACTGCCCATTGCCGCTTGTTGTTGATCTCAAAAGCACTCGGAGTTCAGGCCTTCCGCAAGCTCCTCGCACCGAAGCGGAGATAAGCGGTGTTAACATCAACATCCGAGTATAAATCCAAACACCCTGCCAATGTAGACCCCCCTTCAGAGCAAATTCAATCGAATTGAAACTTACTCCACCGATTGTCATTCTCATTCCAAACCTTCATCCCAAGATGTCCTCCGTCATCGTGTTCGGTCCAACCGGAAGTGTTGGCTCGTTCGTGGCCCGCACCGCCCAACAGCTGGGAGCCAAGGTGTTCCTAGGAATGAGAGATACCACAAAAGCAGTTCCAGGCCTAACCCCAGAAGCCGAGAAAGCGGGAGACTTTCAAAGAGTTCAGGCCGATCTCACCCAGCCTGATAGCGTCACCGCTGCCGTGCGGTCATCCAAAGCCAAGCGCGCCTTCATCTACCGAGCAAATGGCACGTCCGACCACATGCGATCCACGCTGAGTGCGCTGAAATCTGCCGGCATCGACTTCGTCGTATTCCTCAGCAGCTACACTATCACCGGAGATCCGCGTGACGTACAGCCCGCCGACATGATTCCTTTCATCCACGCACAAGTTGAGATCAACCTGGACGAGATCTTTGGCGCCGAAAACTACGTTGCAATTCGCCCCGGTGGTTTCGCGACGAACCTGCTGCGCTTCAAGGATGGCATTGCTTCCGGCGAGATTAAGATGTACGGTCCAAAGTTCAGAATGGACTTCGTTACCCCCGTCGATATGGGCCAAGTCAGTGGCACGATCTTGGTGCAAGGGCCCAAGAACAACCAGCGAAAGGTCTACGTCTATGGACCACAGATCTCCTCTCAAAAGGAAGGGGTGGAGATTATTGCGAATGTGATGGGCAAACAGATCAAATTTCTGCCTGTAACCGCGGAAGAGGCGATCGAGCAATTCATGGCATCTGGCGTGCCGAAGCCTGTTGCACTGTATATGGTCGACAAGCTTGATAACGCCGACAGCGAGAATGTGGAGCGGGCCCATTATGCGACAGGTGTCGAAAATGTGCAGCTATATCTGGGGAGAGCCGCCACAAGCCTGGAGACTTGGGCAGAAGGGATTAAAGATTCGTTTTGAGCTAAGGAAGCATTAGTATAGGTGATGCCCAGAAGCGCGTTGGTATGACAAAGGCACGATTGGTACGGAGAGGACCGACTTACCTATTCGACGGCTGGCGTTGTATCGGTATTCCCAAATTGAATATGTTTAACAGTACGACAGAATTAATAGTACCTGTCAGGTGGACAAAAGAAAGCATTTGAAACTCTGGAAGTATCAGAAATATCGTACTGTGCATTGCTCTAAATACGACATCGAGCCCAGGCCCCACTTCCCCGACCCGCAAAGAAATAATCATTATCAATCAATCCCAACACCAAGGCGGGGGACAGGATCGTGAAAGACCCCCACCCATAAAAAGACATCAATAAACAAAAGGAAAGCTGGACTATATGCAAAAAGGGGAGAGATATCATAATATTCAAGTGTCGCGAACACGCGCCTGTCGCTTTGCTGTGCCGATATGAGTATTGTGCACCTTCGTGGCGAACTTCAAGCTGGTCAAGGTCTCCGACATGTGTGCCTGCAGCGGGCTGGCCATGACAAACATGAGGGTTTTCGAGTTGCCACCAAGGGAGAATTGAAGGAGGTAGGTAAGCTGAACGGAGTGATTAGAATGTTGAGATGAATACAAATTTGGGACAATGATGATAGGGAAAACTTACCTTGCTGTTACGGTATGGGATATGACCACCATCCTTTCCTTGGCCAAGAGCCGCAATCACATCACCCAAGGAGCTGAGACTGCGATTAATGTTCTGAGTCTCCTTGAGGCGTTCACCTGTGGCCCCACTATGGCTCAGGCGCTCGCTACCAGCGAGATCGACCAGGTTGAGCGTACCCTCACTGCGCTCGCCGGTTATGTGATTCTCCCCAATGAGTTTAAGAATAAAGACGGAGTGAGATCGCGAGGATCGCTCGTTCGCCTTTGTCGCTGCCACAGAGCGGTTGGCATCTGCGTTCTTGAGAATAGACTCGACCATCTCGGGCGAATCCAGCTGCACCGTCGTGATATCTGTGATTATTGTCTTGCCGCGCTGCATATCGTGGCGGATTTCATGCTTCTTCTTATCCAACTCATCGGGGTTACCGAGCAAATCATTCAAGTTCTCATTGTACACCTCCACGAAGTTTCCAGCCATCGTATAGCGCCAGCCCTTCTCCTCCAGACCTTGTGCGGTCTCGTATATTTGATGAACGGCCCGTGGGATCATACCATCCTGGGAAGACATGGTGTGTGTCTTACCACTGCCAGTCTGACCATAGCAGAAAATGCAAACATTATAGCCATCAAGAGCACTCTGGACAAGCTGACTGATTTCGTCAAAGACCTCTCCATTCTGCGTGCGGGGGCCAAAAACGCGATCGAAGGAGAAGTTGTTATTCTTACGCGAGACGGTGCCAAGACTGCTCTTCTCTTCAGGACCCATGATATTAATCTCCTTGGCGTCCTCAGACTCATCGGGATATTGCATGGCGGCGAGGTGGGAGGCAGGCTCGTTATTCAAAGACGGACGGACACGGCAGAAGACACGGATATTTCCCTTCAGTTCCTGGACCTGGTTGTGAAGCTTGCGACGGAGTGTTTCCTCTCTGCGTAGCTTCTCCTTGACCGCATCGGTTTCAGCTAGAGCGTCCATCATATCTTGATTGCATCGCTCAAACGCTTCGGATTGTTCCTCCCGGCCGCCCTCGAGGAACTCAATCCGGGCCTTGAGGGCTCGAATCGTGGACTCCAAAGTGACGCTGTTGCTGCTGACCGTGTCTAGATTCTGACGGAGATCGTTGGTGTGCTTTCGCTCGCGGTCCAATTCAGCTTTCGTGCTCTCCAACAAGCTGCTAACCGAGTCAATCTCGCGGAGTTTGCTTTTGAGTTCTATTTCCGATTCTTGCAAGGCAGAGGCGTTTTTCGACGTCATTTTCCCGAGCTCACGAACCCGAGCTGCCTTCTCATCTTCAATTTCATTTTCGAACTGCCGTCGAAGGTCTTGCATTTCGATTTTATGGCGAGCACTCAGCGCCTCTGCGTCTTTTTTGCTGTCTTGTCGAATGGATTCTATCTCGATCCGCTGGCGCATTTCGAGATCATCCATGGCGATCTCTTGGTCTCGTTGAGCAACCTTCAAGGACTGCTCGGCAGTTATTAATTGCGTTTTCAAGAGCTCCATCTCAACCCGTAGGTTCGTATTGCTTTCTGTGAGGGTGTCGCGAGTTTTCTCAAGCTCGTCAACTAAGGCAGTCGTTAATACAGTCACCATAACCAGCGTGACGCGTCAACTCACTTCGGGTCTTGTAGAAATCGACCGATTCCTTCAGGCCGGCACTGTTTTGGCCTTGCTGGTTCATCCGTGACATGAAGACTTCAAACATGTCGTTCATATGCTTTTCTCTAAGCTCGTGGTCCCATTGGGTATCTATACAGCTGTTAAAAACGTGAACAGAGGAATTTTTGGTGAGGAAAATGGGAGCGGGTTGCTTGCGAGTGCTGCTATTAAAGGGCACAAATGGGGTCCGCTGGGGCTGGGATGGCGTCGCGTGTTTTCCCCGCGACGCTTTACCAGGTCTCATTGGGTTGAAGGGGGGTGTAATCCGTTGGGGGTTGCTTGAATAGTGGGCATGGAACAACATCTGGGACACCACTATCCGCAAGGGAAACAGAAGCAAGTTGAGTGGCCAAGCTAGTGATAGGGTTGTCGGCAGTTGATGATGTTGTGTCGCTGCTCCGAGGGCCATTCGAGCTGATTCCTCCAAGGGATCCATTGGGGAAGGAAAAAACACGGTGAGGGAAGGAGAAAAACTGCATACCCTTTCTTTTTCCCAGGACACTTCCTGTGGCATCGTCCATTCGGGTATCCATCGAGGTGGCGGGGCGAGAGATTGACGAGCCGTTCAGTTTGCGGGTACCGATCGAAGAAGCTGGTCGTGCCATTGAGGAGGCTGGTCGAATACTGCCAGCACCGACGGTAGATGAGAAGCTTCCCTTGATTGATCGGGTTGCTGTTGAATTGCTTCGGGACATGGTGGATGAGGCGTAGGAGGTTCCGCGGGTATGGGTCTTAGTCGGGCTGGTGGGCTGTCGAATGATTGATCCGGAGCGCTTCGTATCCGTGGGGTTAGGGGCTTTAGATCGGGTCGCTAGCAATCAAGGTCAGTCATCAAGATATACCTCTGCAAGGAGGGAATTTGAGATCGGATCTGATCATACGAGAGACACTGGTGGCTTTGTTGGCAATGCTTCCCGGTAGCGGAATGTGGGATCGCGAATTGGTTGTTGCAGAGGTCATTTCGCGCAGACCGGGTTGAGGGAGACGCGACCGAGTCGAGGCCCGGGGGTGAGACTATGTGAGAGTGAGTAATAAATTCGGTGTTGATGTTGTTGTTACTATCAATCATGCGACGACGTGAGGGGGCGCTGGCGCAAGCATAGGCGCAACATACCAGGTTCTCATCATCCATGGTTGCCGTAGAAGGGGATCGCCAGGGTACCGGGGAGTAGATGATCCGGGCGAGAAGAGAAAATTCTCGACCTGCCACGATCTCTGAGGGGGGAGTGAAAATGAGGGGAAGCGGGATTGCGCGATGCGATGCGATGCGATGGAAGCTGCTTTGGCTGGATGGGACTGGTTTGGCTGGTTTGGCTGATTTCCCCAGCGACGCCGTAAACAAACGATGACTCAGCAGAGCTATCCCCGGATAGGACTAGCGTCGGGACCCGCCGTGCTTGCCAAGTGGCACCACGTGATCAGGGTAATTCACGGGCATCTGCAGGGCACGTGACATGGTCATCCTCGAGGCAAGAACAACACAGCAACCGATTGTCATTGCGATTGTCACTCTCTACTTCTCTTCTACTTCTACCTATCATCCTATATCCTATTACTGTTCCTTTCCATCTCTTTTTCTTTCTCTTCTATTGTCACGTTGCTCAAACTCAATTGCAACCAATCGCCACTCTCCCTCCAGTCGCCGCCGACGCAGCGCGGACTCCACTCGGCCCGCTGAAACACCCAAAGCGCCCCAGTTCCCGCATTCCCTCGTTGCTGGTGAACAGCTGGGTCTTCTCCATTCTACCTCCTACTCTTCGAGCTCCCTTCTTGTCCATATCTCTCCGTCTGACCGTCGATACTCACAATGTCCGGGCGTTTTGTACGTGCCTCTAAGTATCGTAAGTATTATTTGGTGTCCCGCATCTTCCATTTCATAACATCCCGCTGACCGTGCTGGTTTCTGTCAAGGCCACGTCTACGGGCGTCCGACGAAAAAGGTACTTCTATACCCCCTTGTCCCCCTGTCGGGATTGACTTAATGGCCAAATCTGACACCCATTGCGACCCCCAGGACCAATGTTACGATAATCTTCGTATCTCCAACAATGCCTGGGATACCAACCTAATCAAGGTCCGTCTCGTGCCACCCGCACCGCCCCCTGACGTTTCGCCCCATTGTCGATCTAACGGCTCTCCGATATAGGTTAACCCCAAATACCTCTCGCTCAATTGGCAAGCCAGCGGTGGTGGTGCCTTTGCTGTCATCCCCCTCAACGAAACCGGAAAGCTCCCAGAGCGCATCCCTTTGTTCCGTGGCCACACTGCCGCTGTCCTCGACACCGACTGGTAAGGGAAAAAAGAAGCAAGTCATATACATCGCAAGCTTACCAAAGGCACCCCAGGAACCCTTTCCATGATGATATTATTGCTTCGGGTTCGGATGACGGAAAGGTAAGCTCTTGGGCGCGAGAACAAACCCCCATCGGATTACGCTGATCATTTCCCAGGTTTTCCTCTGGAAAATCCCCGAGAACCATACCGTCCGCCCCGACCCCGAGGCCCTCGACAGCATTGAAGACAGCCTGAAGCCTATCAGCAAGCTGAGCAGCCAGTCTAAGTGAGAATCTACAACCATCCTGCGCGATGCGACGCGAGGGCGCAACGCTAATAACCCTGCAGGAAGGTCGGCCACGTGCTGTTCAACCCCGCCGCCGAGGACGTGCTGGCAACGACCTCGTCCGACACTGTGAAAATTTGGGATATCGGAACCGAAAAGGAGATGCACACCTTCAATGCAGGCAACGTTGTTCAGTCGCAATCGTGGAGTGCGAATGGTGCCCGACTTGTAACTACCGTTCGTGCCGATAAGAAGGACGACAACAAGCTCAAGATCTGGGATCCCCGCCAGGCGACTGCCGTCTCCGAGACTAAGGGTCATGTCGGAGCTAAGAACAGCCGCGCCATTTGGCTCGGCGAGCGTGATCAAATCGCAACCACCGGTTTCTCCAGATTCAGTGACCGCCAACTGGCCTTGTGGGATATTCGCGCCATGCAGGAACCCATTACTGGCTTCATCACCCTGGACAAGAACTCCGGTGTCAACATGCCCTTCTGGGACGACAGCACTAACTGCCTTTACCTGGCTGGCCGCGGTGATGGCAACATCCGCTACTTCGAGCTCGAGAATGACAAGTTCGAGCCCCTCGACGAGTACAAGTCCTCCGACCCTCAGCGCGGTATTGCGTTCATGCCCAAGCGGGGTGTGAACATGCACGACACTGAGTTGACCCGTGCTTACAAGACTGTTGACGATACTTATATTCAACCAATCTCCTTCATCGTTCCTCGCAAGTCCGAGACCTTTCAGGACGACATTTATCCTCCCACTTTCGGTCTTACCCCTGCTATGAGCGCCGGAGAGTGGTTCCAAGGCAAGGAGGCTATTCCGCCCAAGATTTCTATGGCCAGCCTCTACGACGGCGAGGGTGAGAAGGAAGTCTCTGGAGTTCTGGACAAGCCCACCACCGCTACGGAAGCCCCTGCTCCCAGGGTTGCCGAGCCCGCTCCTAAGAAGAGTGAGCCCGCTTCGCTGCCGGCTGCCCGCGAGGCCGTTTCCGAGCCTACCCCCGTCGCTCGTCCCGCCCCCTCTATGAAGGATCAAGGCGCTTCGATGGCTGCCATGGTCAACAAGTTCGCCGATGACAAGGAAGATGAGGTCAACACCGCCGACGATGATGATGATTCCAGCTTTGAGGAGGTCCCTAAGCCCGTTGAGCGTACCCCTCGCTCGCCTGTTATCCAGGTCACACCTCCCCGGGTGAACAGCCCTCTGCGGCCCAAGGAAACTGAGCCCAAGCCGGAGCCCAAGCCCGAACCCCGGGTCTCCGTAAGTTCATTACTATCTTACGTGGCTCCATTCATTTACTAATTTTCCCAGGCCTCCACACCCCCCTCCTCCTCCCCCGTCACCGAATCAGCCGTCGCAGCAAGCTCCCTCCACAAGGAGCTCGAGGAGATCAAGAACTTGATCACTGCCCAGACCAAGACGATTGCTTCCCAGGCTCAACAGATGCAATCCCTGACCTCTGAGATCGAGTCTCTCAAGACCCAACTGAAGTAAGCCTGAATCAAGGCTAGAACGTGTTTGATATTGTTGTATGCACATTTGCCGTTTGTAATGTAGTGACTACCTGGTGTTGGCGCCCCTGGACATGCACTTGGAAATGACATCCAGTCCCTCGACATACGAGAATGCCTTGCTGCGTGTGGATATCGTGTTTGTGTTTTTTAGCGGTTCTGTCAATATATTGACCCCAATTTCATTTCAAAAGAAATTTGCAAAATCCATGGGGGGTTCCATCAGATCTATTACTAGTAAGTAATACCTGTAGCACAAAACAACCCTAATGTTCCTTAGAGGTTGCCCAGGTGCAGTCGACCGCCGGAGTGTTACTACTACTAGTACTTGCCCACTTCCAAGTTGTTCATTCAGTATATAAAGCTAGTTGGTGCCGTTCATTCCAACGTTGTTCATCGCGAAAACTTGAGTCTTAGTACGTAGGTATTTGCTTAGTCTTTCGTGTATGCCTACTACTCCCACTCCTAAAGCTACAGTATAGAGCTCTTTTAAAGCTTCATTTTTACTTTCAGATCATCCAGAACACTCAAATCACGGATAGCTAATCGAGAAATTGTGATCGAGACCAACATTTCTATGGGATCACACCAATCATTTGGGCCCGTTCCAAAGGCCGCTTTAGTAATGAAATTGAAATACAGGCCGATTAGAGGCTTGGCGGCTTTCCGAGTTCCAATTATTTCTGGCCACGGAGTGTAGATTGATCTAGAGATTCAATCGCCCCTTCGTCGTAGCATGTACCAAATCCAGTCTTGTATAGCCATGGGTTTCGGGGGTGGCAATGAATGGACCGACCTGGTTCAATATCAGCCCATCTCATTCTACAAGCACTTGGAAGCGAATTTACAATGTGTCGGGACGCTTAGAAGGATGCACCATTTTAGTGCCTAATTTCCCACGAAGGACGGCCCATTACAGCTAGCGGGCTAACCCGTGGCGTCAGTTCTTTTTTTTTCGGCCGGCATTGATTTCCCACTAGCAACATGTCGATTGGTGGCAACGAGGAACGTAGTCAGTCTTTCTTCGCCTGCGCCGAAAACGGCCCCCAAAGCACCCCCCACTGGTAGCGGTGTCGGTGGATTTGAGGCTAGAAACTTGTCCCAGTGCAATATATTTGGTCAAGACGGAGATGCTCCCATTTCGTCTTAACAGCAGATCTAGACTTGACGAGGAAGAAAGAAAGAAGACACGACTAACATAGACGCACGTGGGGGCTATACCGTCTATACACGTAGAACGTTAGCGATGGACGCCATCAACAGGAACAAAAACCCGAAATCTGATCTATGATCAAGAGGGAAAGGCCAATACAATGCAGAAATTTTGAATGCGATATACTGATAAGTATGGATGCCACCCATATATGAAATATTCAGGCTTGAAAATACAAGCGCGTCAAGCGGAAGAGGGTTGTGATATGTTTTGGTTAAGAGAAAACTTGGCGTATCTCGTTCAAAGCCGGTGCGTGTGCTGCAGTATGCTTGAACCGCGCCAGGACTTCTTCCAGGGTATTGGTCCAGAAATTCCCTTGTGATTTCCGACCACGGTCGTCGACCGTCTCTTCTTAAGCTCTTCAAGCAGTCTATCTGCTCTGTAGTCCACTTCAAGCGCTTTCTATATTTTTTCTGAGATTGGTTGTCGCCCCCGCAAAATAATGAGGTTCGTTGGATCTCTGATGGATTTCCATTTCTCTTCTCACAGGCTGTAGACACACTTCGTCTGCAACGTTTCCCCTGTCTGACTTGCCGTGTGATGTTATTCTCGGAAGGTATTTGATCGCGTGATTGCTGCTCATGAGATGTTTGAGATAAAATAGGCGAATGACGAGGAACTTCAGGCAGGAATATCATAAAATAGGCATACCGAGGACCATTAGCCTGGATACGTAGCAGTCTTCAAATGATGCACTATGGCCGCTGCAGACGTACAAGAGTTCATCGATCAAGACGCCATTCATGAATGTCACTAAAATGGGACAGACAGAGCCTGGGCTCCTCTTCGTCTCCCCACACGATATGGTTCGAGCAGACACCCACCCTACCATCTATTCGGATGATGATCAGCTGGTTTGGCAAGGAGTCAATGGGAATCACACGGCCTTGGAGCCGCAGATGCTAAACGGCGAGCCTGTGATTGCTTATTGGGAAGGACTCACGGGCTCGGGTTTTGGATTCGGGCATATCAGCATCATCTGTAGCTCGTATGACGAGATACATCGGGTTACTCTGAGCTGCAAGGACCAGAACTTCGTCACTAGTTATGACCCAATACTATTTTATTCATGCATTGATCTCCATGAGATCCAGTTTACTAAGGATGGAACCATTCTGGTCACTGCAGTCAATGTCCCCCAAGCCGATTTGACCTCCATGGGAGGGCCGAAGGATGGGTGGATCCAAGACGGCCTAATTTACGAGATTGACATCAAGAATAAAGAATCTGTACACTACAGGCACAGTTGTTCCCATGTTGCATCAGCTTTAATGAATCACATACAGAATGATATTTCTCTGGCCAAGACAATGTTGAAGCAAGTGCCTTAGGCGTCCACCCACCTTGCTTAGAGAGGCGGTATAAGTGAGTCTCCTGCTTTCCTTCGTTTCATCTCCCCGTCGTCGTCGTCTTCTTCTTCTTCTTCTTTTCTGTTCACTCCATAGGAGCCCCCAAGCCATCAGAATCATCAAAATCAACCACGAGTCCTAGGCCTTCATCCCTTCAAGTAAGATCACACTCGAAAATATCCCCAATCTAATGAGACCAATGATCCTCACACTCAAGTTCCGGCTTGCCACGGTGCTCCACCTCGACATCATAGTGAAGTACATTCAATTCAACACTGACCTCCTCACAAGCTTGCCTGAGATTGTTCGTCAAAACATGGACGTCTTTTAGTTCATCTTGCCAAAGACCTTCGATATCAATAACTCGCAAGCGCGTGAATTTGTCCTTTGCACGGACCAGCCTTTCTAGCTCCCTCAGGCCTATGGAGAAGGACCGCTCAAATCTGACACAGATGTTCTAACGAGACAGGCAGAGCGTCGACCGGAGGAATGAAGGTCGGTACACTATAGACGGAATCAAATCCATCTGCTTCATAGTCAGGAATTCTATCCAAATCTACATGTAGCAGGTCGCATAATCGCAGGTGCAGAGTTCTGAGCTTTGTATACTCCGTCAGGCTACCGATCCAACCCAGCTGATTATTCGTCTCCGGATATGAGACATCGATGTAAAAATCTTCCAGGCTGTCTTTCGCTGACATAGTAGATTGACCATAGCCCTGAATTAATAGAGGGATAAAATTCATGTTATAAGCCCAGTAGTCCAGATATGCCCATACGCTTCGCGTTAGGCAGGTGAAGGATTTCAAGTTTCCGCAGGCGGAGATAAGAGGCGTGAAGCCATTTTATGAACTTGCTTCCACTAGATGAATATTTCCAATGGGCGATGACTTTATGGGGATCGGATCAGCGAAATTGACTCTGCTCTGATCCTCCAAGTCAGCGATCAACGCGCCTTTGAATTTGCGCATAGATTGTAGTCGGAAAAAAGGCGCAATTTTATAAAATTGAAATTCGAGCCCGGAGTTGAAAGACACCTGTATGGTTGCTTCGGTAAGACACGAGAATCCATTATTCCGGGACATGAACTCCAGGAATCGTTCCGAGATGTCGGTGTGCCCTCCCCACTCCATCTCCCGTGATGTAATATTTGGCGCGCAGTTGAGTAACATTGTTAGCCAGAGGTCTTGGCCCAGATAACTACATTCCTCCCCAGGAGTAGCTGTAGCTGCTGCCATCCATGCTTTGGATTCAACGTCTGACGGCGTAAGACGTTGTATCAAGTCCGAAACGGACTGGTTGCGGGACCGCTGCGTCGGATGAGAGGTGGGTAGATGAGACTTGCAAGGTGAGTCTTTTGATTTCGCAAGCGATATACGGATGACTCTTTTTGCAAGGTCTGGAGCTTCCAGAAGAATCTCCACCAGCTGGCGGAGAGATTTCTCACAGAAATAATGGACATTAATTGATGTGTATGCCTCCTCAAGGAGGGGTACGCTGAGTCGGAATCGACGACAGCAGCTGGCAAGGTGGAGACGGTCCGAAGAATACGGAAGATATCTTGCAATCTTTATGAGGAGTTCACCGGGGAGGTTTTGAATCATGATGGAAAATGTCGTGAGATGTGGCGGGGAGTAGAAGAAATGGACGGCGGGAGGGAGGGAGGCGAATATATAGCCTGAGCACTACGATTAGCGGGCATCGTGGAACCCCCGAACCCCATAGTGTTGGGAGATAAGACTCTTCCAAAGGTTCACAAGCATGAACAAACTCAACACAGTGCCAGTCTCGGAAGGTTCAAACTCCAAGTTGAATCTTAGATTGAATTTGTTAGTGGGTTGCGAGCTACTACTAGTACTAACCCTGGATTAGCGTGAAGTTACTAGATACTACTCCATGTAGTATATACTACTAGTAGTAGTTACCATGATGATAGTCAGTTACCAGTAGTATCACCTAGTATCTCATCAAGTTCAAGTTCAAGTTGTTCGAGTCTATTCAGAGTTTTGAATCGCAGGTTGGATACGATAGCACTCTAGTTCCAATGTTAGTGCTACCAGTGATAATACTAATGCTTTGAGGGCATTAGAATCAGCATGGTATCAAGTGCAAGCCCTGCAGGCCTAGTAGTATGCTCTCGGAGCTCACAATTCATGGTCACCCCGGAAAGTGGAGTTGTGAGTGTTCATGTCATAAATTCGATCTTTCATGTTACCGTTGGAACGTTTTGAAAGCTTATCACAACGCACAGGACTTTGTGATTTTTATTTTTAAACAACGCAAAATATAGGCACTTGCAAATGATAATTTACAATCTAGAGTTCCTATCACTCCAAGTCGATTAATTGATCCTAGAACTGAAAGATTCAATTGGAGAGAGAGAGAGAGAGAGAGAGAGAGAGAGAGGTTGCATTATACACCGTTCATCAGCTCTCGAAGGGCTCTTCCGGTGTCGCTGACGGCCGCCACAGCTCGCCACTAAGGTGATTGATATACAGAAATGCCATACATGTTATCCATTTGCACCAGTTTTCACCAATATGTCCTCCTCAACTCGCCAGTTGTCAGTTGTCTGTCTTGCGCACGCTGTCTTCTACGCGTGTACGCCGCCGCTGTCACGCCTCCCTACCCCCCGCCCGTGAGTGCTCCTGCTTCCATCTCCATCGTGCGGCGGTGGAGGCCCGGTATCATAATGTTTGTCGGACTCCGATAGCTGTGTATCGGTCACTGTGCAGGGGGGGTCTTGTAGCGAGAGGGGGTAGGTAGGCGTGGCGTACCGGGGGATCGATCAATTGTCGTTGAAGCCCTCGGCACCTCAGCCGCTCGCTGTAGCGGCTCTCATCAACATTTCAGGTCAATCGGCATGCATGGTCACCGTAGCAGTGTGCCGGTGCTTCGGCTCCCTAGTAGTCAGAACAAGGATCAAAGGAGGAGGGGGATCGAGAGTTCGATAAAGTTGTCGTTCGCGCGATGCAGCCTCCCCCAGAACGTGCCGGTTGAGTCGCTTGGTTAGTTTCACTGCCCCGTACCCTGGCCCATCGCTAGGAATGGAGTTGCGTTGTCTGCCATGGCATGTTGGTTGCTGTTAGTTAGTTTTCGTCTAGGTCCATCCCAGTGACGCTAGTTGAGCCCGAAGAGTCTGACTCAGTGGCTCTGATATCCTTCCTCTGAGTCTGAGTCAGTTTCTTCTGTATCTGATTCGATTTCGGGCATAGGCATAAGAGATTGCAGCCGTCCTGTTGCCAACAGAAATCGGGCCTTTCCTTTTATGAACTCCGCGCTGCAGAGAGCCTCTTGAAGGATTCTGGGTGCTGATTGCAGGCCCCACGTCGTGCACCGTAATTCATTATACAACGGGCAGAGGAAGGATAATATGGGCAGCAGTTTCATTGGAGGATTCATAGAGGCAGACAGGAGAGTCAACGTACCCCATACGGTAGAGGTAACCATTAAGGCCCAGATGGCCGGTTTTCGCTTGCATGATTGCAGATGCCTCACGCATAGAGAGTCACTGATAAACCGCCACGCCACGCCACGGGGGTCAAGATCGGGCAAGCTCCAACTGGTTGTGTTAGCTCTAAATCACGGATCTAACTTTCATGAACAATGGTTCACGGGGAACCATTGTGGAGATTTGAGGAGTATGGAAATATTAGAGCCTTGGAATCTCCTTCCAGGCTTCCCCTCATTGAGGCAAGCCATACTCAATTCCAATCTCTTGATTGAGTAATATCATTACTAGCAACATTGCAATAGTTCAATTTTGTCGGCCGGCAAATCTAACTAGTATAACTTTCATTTCGCACTGCAACCTTTTTCCAAGCCAAATCATACACCAAGACTTGAAAAGTTTTCTCACTTCTCATTCTCAGCGATCCCGAAATTGATGAGCTGCCCCCAGGCGCCCCTCACGAGGGTGGTCCCCCTCATTTTGCGTGCGGGTTGTGGAAAAATCCACCTCTTGGTGCACTTAACCATCTGACACAAGTGAGTCGCTGAAGAGGTTGCCTATATCTAGTTTACATCTGGATAGTATCTTCACACAAAATATTTTCTTAGCTAAACCGATTTTCAGTTTCTTTCTCCTCTTGCGACCAAGCGATGTAGCTACCAACATTAGGTGTCTAGGATTGAATCACAAGGACCATGCAGAAGTTAGTCAGTATCTATTATGGCAGAGTGCTCAAAGCTAATATCCCGGCCAAAGGAGTGCTACGTGCCGCTGCCTAAAGCCCCCATCCTGTTCATCAAGCCACGGCCAGCATTGGCTAATCCGTTTCCTGCTCCAATCCGAATTCCCAAATGCGCCCAGGATGAAACCAGTGACTATGAGGCCGAGCTTTGCCTAATCATTGGCAAAGATGGGAGAGAGATATCTGAAGATACAGCCTTGGGCTATGTTCTCGGGTATATTGCTTCGAACGACGTGTCGGCACGTTCATTTCAAAGAATCATTTCACAATGCTCTTTCTCCAAGGGACTTGATGGAAGTTGCCCGATCGGTGATTAAACAGCGACCTCGAAGGTAGGCCCTAATTCATACTAGTACTCATAGACAAATACAGGGCCTGTATTGGTCGCTCCGACCATCATTCCCGACCCGCAGAAATTAGCCATCGAAGTAATCTACAACGGGGCCACCGTACAGGATGGGTTGACTTCCAATATGATCTTCGACGTGAGGAAGCAGATTTCATATCTCTCTCAGGGAACCACCTGTGGGCACTTTAGAAGCCGGGAGTATTATCCTCACCGGAACGCCTGCTGGGATTGGTTGCACGCGAAATCCCAAAGTCCACTGTGCTCCAAGATGGAGATGAGATTTCAATTTATATTAGTGAGATTGGAACACTTGTGAGCCATGTTCAATACGAGAACTTTAAATAGTGGCTGACACGCCCGGGTCTTCGGCAACGTTTCATGTAAAACAAGCGAGTTGCTAAAGGTCACTGTACTAGTAGGCCGAGTCGTTGATCCTATTACTACTTTGGAGGTACTATGCCGTCGTACTCGTTAGAGTATGAATTCGGATACTAGTATTTTTGATCATTTAAATATTCACTATCTATGTATTTAGTAGGTAGTAGTAGCATGCAAGTTGTGAAACCTTCCGAGGTTGGAAGATGCAAGGTTATTTCAAGTTATCATCGTTTTGCAGCCAATACCCACTGTGCGCAACTTCAAGGCAGCTACATTCCTCATATCTACCTGGATAGGGTTGAATTTGTTGAATTAATAGTAGTGCAGAGATTCGCTCAACAGTACTAGTTACTAGAGAGTAATCGTAGCTACTAATAATACTACGCACATCATTGCATCATCGGAAAGTAGCCGTTTCTCCGCTCTCCGCCCTGGGAGCGTCGCCCCAAAATCAAGGCACAACTCCATGCTAGTCTAAAAAGAAGTCTATTTTGATATCGTAGTAAATCAACAATTTTTACTGTATGAACTTATGTAAAATTTCAGGTAGGTGCTGGCCCTGCTCATCAGTGGCGACCAGTTGTTGATATGTGGCAACCCAAGATTAATAGGCTGGGGAGGTCGCTGACGACAAGCCTCCTACTCGTTTGATACGTCAGTCATTCACTTCAAGAAGATTGTCCCAAGGCTTCAAGGGGTGCCATATTTTTGATTGGTCAGTTATCGGGGATTCAATGTCAGTACACCTGGGTAAGGTTATTGCATGATTCGACATGTTTGAGTTGTTCTGTTCTCCTTGGCTCAGTGTACCTTGCCGTAACTTACTAATAGCTATACCATCCGGGTTTGTAATTTTTGGTAACATGCACTTGAAGTCACTTGATCGAAATGAAGCACATGTGAATCAGTCCGGCCCCGCGACTCATGGCTCTAGCTACCTAACCAAGCTTGGAAGCAGGTAAGTACACCAGTGACAAACTGCGCCAGGCAGTCGTTGGATTCGGTTGAATCGGCGCCAGGGATCTTCCTGCACGTAACGACGTGAGAAAGAGACGGCGGACCGTAAATTGCCGATTCCTGTACTCCGTACAACGTACACGCATCGCACAATGCCTCCTTTGCACCTGGCCATGCCATCAAGCTTGGGAAATGTCATTGATCCAAGGCTCGTCTCGATAATTTTGCCATCCCTCTTGGAATGTCACTCGCTTCGCGTAACTGATGGATCTGGGTTCCCGGCTGCTGTCTGTCACTTCCACCCACGCAGATTGACCTAGATGTGGTCATCTGAAGCAGGTATCAACCCAGGGTTTTGCTCATCAGTTGGTCAAGTCATTGACTCTTTGTGAAAAAGGTCTCTGGCCTCCCCTGAGCACGTAAACCTGGTATATTTTTTTGGAAGGGCGGCATCAGGTGGAGCCGAGCCCCAATAACTTCGCAGGGAATCTTTTTCCATGAGGGTGGGTAACCCCAATTGGCGCCGCAGGGAGCCAGGGAAAGCGTTTTCCTACTATCCCTCGCTCCTTGTCGGAGGAAGAGCCTCTTGTCTCTTGTCTCTTCCTATCTCGAAGGGCATGATCTACGAGAGATGGCGGCACGACAACCTCCCCTGGAAAGACTTTCTGACTGTCTTCCTTCATTTTCTAGCATGCTTAGCCCCTAGTCATCACTTGGTCGTCCGTGGCCATCGTCTTTGGGTAATACGACGGACCAGAAACCCTGTATGGTGAACAGGGCCGTTTGGAACACGCATCACTGACTTGACTTCAACACACCATCAATATCTTCATCATGATGACGAGGATAGATATCCGCCAACTCACAACCTAATGCCACATGAATAAAGACTTGACGGGATGGTTGTCACAAAGCCACTATCCGAATCCTCACGGGGTGAAGGAAGACGTGGCGATGGCGATGGCGGTCTTTTGCCTGACCGAATGCACCTGGATACTCCTGACATAAAGACAGTTCACACGACGGACCGACCACAATGTAAGGATAACAACGATAGCCTCATTGTGGAAGGTCGATGGCAATAGTAGTCCACCTCCCTGCTCTCCAAGTGTTGCACGCCGACCGACACCCCGACGCAGAGCTGACATCCTCGACGCCACCGACGAACCACCAAGACTCCAGATATCTCTTCGGAATATCAATGGGAGATGTTGCCACCAAGATCAAAGTCGCCACCGGATACCGTGATCGTATGGCGGAGATGTCACCGAGATGACCACGTCGCGAGTGACAATTAAACGATGCCTTTGAACCTCGCTGATATAGAGCCACGACGATGAACTCGGGACACTCAAAACGAGAAACAGACAGCCTCGCCGATCGACACCACGAATCCGATTGCACACTGCACCATAACCACAAGGAAACCCGTGGGTTACCACATAGCTAGCCAGGCTAATTGGGACTGGCGGTGCTCATCCATTATTGAGATAGTCACGGGGTTGATCAGAGCTCCAGATGAATTGCTATCCCTGTTGTCTTGTACTCCAGTCGACTGCGTTACTATTTTCAATGGTCTGCACTGTCATTCGGCAAAGACCATATAGTGGAGGCTTATACTTGATTGGGGTTATGGGCAAGGATACTCAAGGATAGGATCGAAAAGCGGGCGATGGTTTCCATCCGGACAAATGGATTGCCATTCTTCCCAGGATACTCCGATGTCCCCGTGGACCATATCAAACCGTGGCCTAGTCTGTGGTGGATACTGCAACACAGAGGCTCAAGGCTCGTGGCGAACTCTGTTTTGCTAGCCTCTGGTCCCATGGTGATGGACGATGAATGGGCTGAAAGAAAAGCTCGTGCAGTTGTCAGACACATGCACGAGCATACGTGTTGACCAGAGATACATCAACCTAACAACCCATCTCCATACCTTTGCAGCGTTCCAGTTTTGTGTCTGATCTTTGAGTGGGTGGCCTCGGTTCGTTGATCCAGAAAACAGCCCGCTCGCTAGCACCGAAAACCTCCACATAGAGATTGACATGATGCCCGCTTTGGAATGTCTATCTTGCCGGTGGTGCCTTGGGAATGTGTTGGGTGTGCGATGAGACAAGATCCATCGTCATCAGAAGTCTATGATGGGTATCCCTGGCGGTGACGACTATAGCAGTCACATTCGATGCAGTCAAGAAAATAGGATGCACCGGAGTCATTTGGACATTATTCGGATATTCGATGGGTTTTTGATGGTCAAAGAAAGTGAAGGAGGCCGTGGTGGATGAGGGTGATCCTTGCTGAAGAGATTAACGAGGTAGGATGTGGATGGAGGAGGATGAATGAAAGGCGAATGGCGGATGGCGGAGGAAGAAGGAAGAAGGAGAAGGATACTAGAGAAGGACGAGTCGTTGGAGTCAAAGTCGAAGTTGATGGGATGGGATGGGATGGGTGCTGAAGGAAGGAGCGGATTAACCAATTCACAGACAGAAACGCGCCCTGAGGAAGGCACGATGAGGGAGTGTCACTGACTGTCAGTGACAACCAAGTGAAAAATCAAGTGACCTCAACTTGGAGACCTCCTTCTTCATATTCCTCTTTATCTTCATTGTCGATATCCCTTTCCCTTTTGTGCCACTCAATTGCAAATGAGAAAAGGGACTGCGTTGCCAACTGCCCCAGATGAACCAAGGATTGAAACCCAACTCAACAGCAATCCCCATGTGCCCCGGTGAACCCTTGCGGCTTCCACAATTATATTGCACTTCCTTGGTGAACAAGTTCCTTCAAGGCATATTCTCTTCTTTTTCGTGGAAGATTGAAGATTCGCATGAGTCGACTCGTCCCTAGATACAACATGACATCAAGAACTCGGGTCAATAGGGCAACAAACCAAGGCAACCTGTAACTGCCAACGACCCCTTCCATCTGCGGCGACAGATATATCAGATCAAGGACATCATGGGGGACAGACAATCAACCACCGACGTCAACTCTCCCGTCAAGCCGGATGGGAGACGAGAAGAGAAGCAGAGGTGTTGGTCGAGAAACTACCCGTCAGCACTTTGGACTTGATCAGCACAGCCAACCGAGATCTCGGGCCACACCAGCAAACAACCCCATCGTCTCTTCATCTATCTGACTCTCTCTCTCTCTATGGAAGGCCATTAGATAGAGATAACCACTGCGGCAAAACCTCAATCTCGGAAGTCAAAGGGTTGAGGTTAAGAGGCGAATCGATCATTATGCTTCAATGCTCCGAGGAATTGGTCGAGGTGTCTCACCATTGGCCGGTACTTACTTCCGTAGGCGATCGCGAAACTACGAACCAGAGGAAAAACTACGGCATATCAAACGAAAGATGCCCCAGCACATTGCCGGACAATGCTACGGGTTCTGGCATTGGTCGATTCGAGAAGAAGGTAGGTGGATCGACCCTCTTCCATTTGTCGGGCTATTTTGCCGCAGGCGAATGGCTATAGCAACAACGGCGGAGGCTTCGTGTTTTTCAGGCCCGACTACATAGTCAAAGAGTACAAAATGCCAGACTTCACAAGCGTCCCACCTTTCTCTTCTTTCACTTCACCCACCATCCCCTCGTCTCTGATCAAAACAACGACCAACGTCCATCCGTTAGAGCTATCAACCCTTTAGAGAGGGATAGCTGCACATCACATCTTGTAATAGTATGACCGACCGCTCTAATCTATCTTCTACCCTGAAACCACCTCCCCGCCTCCACTAGCACCACATCTTGGGCGGTTACATACCAGGGCGACCCTAAATGTCACTGGTTTATCCTCTGCCCCTCTGCTCCTCTGCTCCTCTCCTCTTTGGCTTCTGTCCTTGTTCTCCATTTCCTTCTCATCACTCATGGTGCTGGGGTTTCCATACTGACGGCCTTGCTCCAGCAATCCGGTTCCAGCAGGGAAGCACCATCACCATAACGCTCCCAAATCCTCGTCCAGTGTGATACAAATATCATCGGCTTTTCTCCCCTAAGGCTACCCGTTCACCGTGTGTACTCCTCCACGGCGATCCATCTGACAGTATGGCGTCTCAGGGCTCGTCGAACCCAGGTAGGGGCGGCCAACAAGGCTCATCACAGGGTATTCCCAGGTAAGCATCAGCACCATCGTACACGATCAATCTCAGGCCCACCCCCTTCGAGTTTCTCTTCCCATCACCCGACTCTTTTGAGGGAGAGAGGGAGATGGGGAGAGACTGCGAAGGAGAGGGACGGAGGGAGAGAGAGAAAGGGCAGACCAGGGGCTCGCCGATTTGCCGCTGGCCTGAGAAACGAACTTTGACAGCCCGCTAACCTTGCAACAGCGGCACAGTCACCAAAAATGCGGCCTTCTACTCCACCATGTTGGAAAACCTGCTAGAATTCATTAGGCAAGCAGAACACCCATCGTTCTCGCACGTCATCGCAGTGATCCGCTCCGGGGCCTCAGACGAGCAGATCAGCCAACTCCTCGAGGAAATCTTGCAGCGCAACACTCGCTCCGGCGGTGGTACGTAGACCCGTCGCGTCGCGCCACGCCATTTGAAACTCGCATTCTCCGGTCCGGTATCGCGCTCCCGAACGGCCATTCTCCCTTGGAACCGGCAGAGAAGAAACGACCCGACAGCACAATCGAGAACGTATCAGGCATGGCAGGTCTCCAAAGGCACGATTTTGCCGATCGACACACATTCGCTTCAACACAATGATGTCGGGGAAGATGGTAACACAGATCCGGGGGTGTGAAATGATTTAGCTGATGCTTTCATGACATCTTCTCGGGTGGTGCTTAGCTGGCAGATGAGATAACTCTTGTTGTTTGTTGTTTCCCAGCATTGACAATGATCTATATTTGAACTTGGTAACTGCATCATCCTCGTGGATAGAAAGACAGACGTTGGCGGCTGGGGTTCTCGGCTGGCCCCAAGTCATCATCAGTGGCTCTCAGGGCCGCAGTAATGGTGCTGAAAGACAAAACCCCCCACCCCAAGCCAAGAACAAAGCCCAAGGCAAAGAATAAGAATGTCCCCAATAAGTATCAAAGAATCATATTGGTCGTTGCCTATCCATGTCGAGATCCCAATGGGGAAGAGGGAAGAGGGGAAAGACCTGCAGACAACGGGGATGATTTGCAGTGGGATGTGATGTGCTGCGAAAGGCAAGGCCCAAGTGGAGAGAATTCGCCCCTGTTATCATTTCCCAGGGTCCTTTGGTACTAACCCGTTGTATTAAACCATGATCAGCAGCGTGGCGGGATTAGCCATGGTAAAAAGAATAAAGATGAGGAGGGATGACGAAGTGAACCAGAAATGATCAGCTGTTGTGTTGCATCAAGTCTGGTCGAGACAGTTACTGACACGAACTTCAAACCTTGCGACACCTTATTTCGAAGAATGGGGGCTAATGATAAACCGTCATAAAGAGTCAAACCTTCCCCCCGGTACCACGACCAATGGCCAGCGTGGATGTAAATGGAAAAAGAAACCAGACTGGATCAACGCGTTGGACTGGATTGGACTGTCTCGGTCCCTCACAATCTCACTCTGCCGGGCTTCATCCTAGCCCACCAGGGTATCAATCTAAGCCATGGCTGATCAGCTGAAACTTCGGGACATTCTCTGATCGAGATTAAGTCACGAGTCGAGTCAAGAAGACAAAGACAAAGAACAAAAGAGAATAGCCGTGCAGACCTGGCTTCGATGAGGCGCGAATGAGGTTTCACGGATTCTATCTCCGGCCATCGGTCAATGGCTTCACAGCCAGTGGAGCACCCCGGTTCTCTCAGGGTACATTCCATCCTTGGGGCCCCCTGTACGCAGCAGCAAAGGATACACCACACATTCATCTCGTTTCCCAGTTCATCCCATCATCGGAGAGGACGGAGAGGACGGAGAGGAAGGAGAGGAGGAGTGAAGAGAAAGAGGAGTGCAGCAGAGAAGATGATGGCGGAGACAGCGTCGACACCTTAGTCTCTTTTCCTCTCTCTCCCGCCTTCAGTCCCTTCAGTCCCTAGACCCTCGACTCTCTCTGTCCCTGCAGACTCCTCTCCCAGCATCAATTTCAACTTCAACTTCATCAAAATCCTTTTGGAACCACTCACTACTCTTTCTACAGAACCTCTAGAACTCGCGTGGCATACAACCATCAGGGTCAACAACTTCACCTCCACAGCACTCACTCATCATTACCCAGCCTCGTTGAACCGACTCATCATGACTCACGCATCACCAATACAGTCAAGTTCCAAACAACCCCAGCACCAATAACCAGCTATATCCTCAATGACACCCCGGGTCCGTTGAGGAGAGCAACTTCAAAGACACGAATCACGACCATTCAACTCAGGAGCACCCAAAGCCTAACACCAGTGAGTCGGTTTCAAAAGACCATCCATCGCCCAAGGCAGCAGATGCCACTTCAACGGTCCCAGCAACAGTATTGATGAAACGAACCCTCTACGCGAAGAATCAACCAGACTCACGATTTCAGAGAAAACCCACCGACACCGAGTGAAACGATCCAAAGACAAGGACCATACACGATCACGATCACGCCACGCCATCAAGAACAACACACTCGATACCCCTTCTACGATTTCCCTGAGACCCAGTAGAATCCTCCCCATGACCTAACATTGACCACGATAACGAGCCACGCAAGCCCCGATCCAGACCAAGACGACGCAAAACGTAAATTACAAACACCCGGAGCAAGCACAACAAGCCTCGACCGGAAACTACATCTCCAGCTAAGTCATATATCCCAGTATCGGGGCGTATGTACCGGCATTCCCGCAGTACATGGCAAGAAGATTGCAACGGCCCAAGTATCGGAATGCGTGAGACTTGATACCCCCCCTGCTGGTATGGGACGTCTAGTAGTTGAGCTCATTGGATCTCGAGCACTGGACGGGGCAAAGAGTGGGAATATACGGCGGCGTCATTTTCAGGCCAGGCAGATATAATTGGCATAGGAACGAAGTCCTGCGCACACAAGGGCTTAAATAACCAAGCGTGGAAGAGCAAACCTTAGCACATTCATGACAGACTTCAAGTTAGGGCTCGACGGATAGTATAAAGGCGGACTTGAATGATTGTCAACGAGTACCACGCCCCTTCAAGTTCCAAGGGTCGATTCCAGGCTCTACAACAAGACCCTAAATCGAACTTGAAGGACACTGCACAACCAACAGCAACAGCCCGGAAGGAAGGCGAATCAGATAGTAACTACTCATATAAGTTGAATGCGCCAAGACAATCAAAAACTTCCATTCAAGGATCTACTTTTATCAAAAGCCGTCTGGCAGAAACATCATGATGAATATATCTGCATTCCATGCAATCCATTCAATTCCATTCACACATTCATATAGCCATGCAACCATCATCACAAACATATCATTCTTATCTTTTTTTTCTTCAAACCCGTCAACCAACTTGACAACTCGCTTCAAAAAGCAAGGGAAGAGAAATACATTCCATCCCATCTATGGGGTGCAACGGCCGGTAAAACGGGGGTACAGCGAGCAATCGCGGACCGTGTAGCGGGCACACAACCAGGCGAGGAATCGCTCCAAACCCAGACCGTAGCCACCGTGGGGGGGAGGTACCGTACCTAAAGTAGATAGATAGATTAGTAAATGAAAGACGAAATGAAAGCAACAAAAACGAGGAAGGTGAAACTCACTTGCGCTGGTCAGTGTACCAGTAGTAAGGGCTGGGGTCCATGCCCTCACGCTTATAAGCAGTCATCAACTCATCCCAATCATCCATACGCATGGAACCACCAACGATCTCACCAACACCGGGCATAAGGACATCGACACTCTCAGTGACGCGGAGATCCTCGGCATCCTTCTTCATGTAGAAGGCCTTGATCTCGGCGGGGAAGTGGGTAAGGAAGATGGGGGTGTTGATAATATCAGTCATTCTGCGCTCGGCAGCCTCGGCGATATCATCGCCGAACTTGTGCGGTTCACCTTCTTCGTTGGGGATATCGTGCTCGACGAGCCAGTCGATCGCATCGGCATACTTCATGCGACGGAAGGGGCGGCTAGGCTTCTTGAAATCAGGGTTCATCTTGTGGATGAGAGCGGCGATCTCGGGCTCGGCGAAGATGTTGTCGATGACGCGGCAGATGACCTCCTCGACGTGAGCCAGCAGGTCGTTGAAGGTGATGAAGTCCAGCTCGGCTTCGATGTGAGTGTATTCCGACAGATGGCGGCGGGTCAGGGACTTCTCGGCGCGGAAGGATGGGCACACGCAGAAGACGTCACCTAGAGATGGGAGACAGGTTTCCAGGTATAGCTGCGACGACTGGGTCAGGTAGGCGTTCTCACCGTAGTAGTCGAAGCCGAAGAGAGTGCTACCACCCTCAACCTGTGTCTGGACCATGGCTGGGGGAGTCACCTCCAGCAGGCGGTTCTGCTCAAAGGCCTTGCGGAAGGCGCGCAAAGTAGCGGCGCGGACCTTCATCACGGCGGAGGAAGTCTCGCCGCGCAGGACGAGGTGGCGGTTGTCGAGGAGAGTCTGAGGGTCGGCATCCTTAGCCACGCGGGTGGTGATAGCCTCCTTGTCACCGGCAGCGCGGCCGATGATAGTGAAGAAGTCGGCGTGCAGCTCGCGGTCGTTGGGAGCGTGGGCACCGGCGGGGACAGCGCGCATCTCACCGTGAATGGACATGGAGGTCTCCAGGGTGAGGGTCATCACGTCGTAGGTCTTGACCATATCGCCGGTCAGAATGCACTGCATGTATCCGTAGCCGTCGGTCAGGGTAATGAAGACGACGCCCTTTTGCGCACGCATGCGGTGCACACGACCCAAGACGCGGACACGGGTACCAGGGACATCGGACTCGGTGCTGCGCAGTTTCACGACGGCGGGGTCGGTGACGTCCAGGCGAATGCGGACAGGCGCTGGCAGGGAAGTGTCCTCCTTGATTAAGATCTTCTTCGCATCCTCCAGGACCTGCTGACGCTTATCAGACTCGGCCTTCTCGCGGATGGCGAGTTCGTGCTCCTTGGCGGCCTTTTTCTTGCGCTGGTCCAGCAGGTTGGTGGCCTTCTTGGTGGCGGACTTGGTAGCGGGCTTCCACTCCAACTTGGCGGCCGGGTCGACATTTTCGCCGGCGGCGTCAGTCTGCGACTTGCGGGTCAAGTATTGGATGCCCTCGGTTGTGGGATCGTGGTGCACAAAGGCGTGGATGAGGGTCTTGTACGGGGCGGACTCGGTACCGGTGGCAGTCGCGTCGTCGCGACCGACGTCCTCATCGATGTAGATCGAGGGCGCCATTGTGTAGAGGGAGGTGTGAAGGGCGGGGAGAATGGAAAGGGTGTTGTTGAAGGGGAGGAGCTGCGGGCGCAATTTCAATGGTTAGTGCATATCGGATGTGAGTCATGGGAGGGCAGGGAGGTAGGGGGTGATCGGGGGATAGATAAGCAGTAAAGATAACATTGCAGGATGCAGTGCAGCCAAGGAGAAGGATCAATTAAGAGAGAAAACATACCCTAAGTACCCTCTGACACGGATTGAGCGAGAACTTGAATGGGAAGAGTTGATGTGGAGGGGTAAATTTGCGCGATGCGGGATCCCCGCGATGCCTGAGGCAGAGATCTACTATTGTAAGTGTAAATAGTAGTTAACTAGTTACGAGTACTGGAGTGATACCTACCTAGGTAGGTAAGATTTTATTCTATTTCATTGGAACTGCCACTGAATTGCCATTCATGTCATAGGTATAAGTCTACTAGTATACAACTACTGTGACCCGTGACCGTGACCGTGACCACTCCGAACTCGGCTTTCAGGTACCCTTCAGTTCAATGCCCAAGTATAAGCAGTAGTACTATACTAGTCATACTAGTATGAGTGAGAAATTGAAGAGCTCAAGTTCTATTTTGCCAATCAGACTATGGCATTTTACTAAATAGATTCAAAGTATACTACTGCCTAGGTATGTACTGGTAGTATCTAGCTTTGTACCCCAGTCCGCATGTTTACGAACCGCAGGACCACGGGTCAATATCTATATACTATTAGATGGACTCGGAGTACACAGTACTATTACTAGTAGTATATACTATATAGTATACCCATACTAAAATACTGTGTATACTGTGTATACTCTAGTATACTAGTACTATGCTGTCGTGTACTAGTAGTATACTCTGGTTACGTGATCTGGACTTCCCCTTCCCCTTTCTCCATTCCGCCCTTGCACTGTTTCATTCTTTCACACCTCACTCTTCATTTCTCATTTCTCATTTCTCTTCTCTTTTTTCTTTCTTTTCTCAACCCGACCCTTGTCACTCACTGTATGTTACGTTGTTCCCCCAATTCCAATTCCATCCCCCAATTCCAATCTCCCATGCCAATCCAATGCCAATACTATTGATCCAATCCACCTCCACTCCACTCCCCCTTTTCTTCAGCCTTAGCCTCGTACCGTTCGGTCCAACTCTCTTCCACTTAGCCTGTTTCAGCTAATGTCTTCTCCTTGCCCTGCATAGTCTTTTTTCTTCTTTGGCTCCGCACTCTCTTTTGCAGGGACCCCCTCCCCCCGTATATATCTGACTTCACTCTACGGAGTACTCGAAAAAGTGCGTTCAAATCCCCTCCATCCCCCTCCCTTCTTTCATCTTCAACTCCTTTCTTTCTCGCGTGCTCTCGCGCCCTTTTGAACCAATTTCCAATAAACTTTCCTTCTTTCTCCAGTTCGTGGCTTTCCTTCGACTTGGACCCCTTCCCTTTTCCACCTCGGTCGTGTTTGCGGAGAAGAGAAAGAGAGAGAACAAGCTGGTCCCTCCTGAATGGTGATTTGATATTCATTGCATCCCGGCCAAGTCCCCTGGACGACGCTCGTATAATATCCATTTTCACCCCTGGATTGGTTTCTCCCATCTTGGGACGATTCCGACTCCTCTCTCCTCTCTCCCCTGAGCGTGAGAGATTCACCTCGCCATGCAAACCTCGGATGCCTCTAGCATCAACAGTTCGCGTCTGATTCCCACCGGCTCCAAATACTCCTTGAACGGCGACACCGGCTTCTCACACGGCGCGTATCACTCCAACCATCACAACCAAGGCTTCTCCAACCGCAACGCTCGTCGCGCCAATATCCCTGCTATAAACACCGCTGCCGTTGGCCAAGCCGCCGACATGTCATCCGGTTACGATATGAATTATACCCCCCCTGTTGCCCTCCCAGTTGCTCGTGGGAAGTCCCTTCCAGCCTGGAACTCCCTCGGCCTTTGCCTCTCCCCAGTTTGCCAACTTTAGTGGCTTTCCCCAGGGCAATGCCAATGGACACGCGCAGAACCACCAGAACCACCATCTCGGTAGCCCGACCCAGGGTATGCAGAACCCCGGAATGTACCCCGGAATGATCTCAACGGATGGACTGGGTGCGTCGCACTTGCTGGGAGGCCCCCAGTCTCCAATCAATGGAATGGGCGGCCTCGGCAACGCGGCCCTGGGCAGCCCGGGGGCTTCGGTGACACCCGGAATGCTGTCCGGGACCAGTCGCACAGTCTACTTGGGAAACATCCCGGCGGAGACCAGCGCGGAGGAAATCCTCAACCATGTGCGCAGCGGCCAGATCGAGTCGGTGCGCCTGCTCCCCGATAAGAACTGCGCTTTCATCTCTTTCTTGGACAGCAGCTCTGCTACCCACTTCCATTCCGATGCCATCTTGAAGAAGCTGGCCATCAAGGGGAACGACATCAAGGTCGGTTGGGGTAAGCCCTCTCAGGTGCCAACCTCCGTCGCCCTGGCGGTTCAACAGTCCGGTGCATCACGTAATGTTTACCTAGGCAATCTTCCTGAGGAGACGACTGAGGATAACCTGCGTGAGGAGCTTGGCAAGTTTGGTGCCATTGACACCGTCAAGATCGTGAAGGAGAAGGCGATTGGCTTCGTTCACTTCCTCTCGATCAGTAATGCCATGAAGGCTGTCACACAGCTTCCCCAGGAAGCCCAATGGCAAGCCCCCAAGCGCGTCTTCTACGGTAAGGATCGATGCGCCTACGTGTCCAAGACCCAGCAACAGAACGCAGCGCAGTTCCTTGGTATCGCGCCGGGCTATGCGCATGTTCTGAACTCGGCCGATCGCGATTTAATTTCAAACGCGCTGGCCCAGCAATCCGTGGCTGCGGCCGCCGTTGCGACCACGGCTGGCGGCGTCAACAACTTGGGCAACCGGACTATTTACCTTGGAAACATCCACCCAGAGACCACCATCGAGGAAATTTGCAACGTCGTGCGTGGGGGCCTCCTTCACCATATCCGTTATATCCCCGACAAGCACATCTGCTTTGTTACCTTCATCGACCCGACCTCGGCCGCCTCTTTCTACGCCCTGAGCAACCTCCAAGGTCTGATGATCCACAACCGACGATTAAAGATCGGATGGGGCAAGCATTCCGGACCTCTCCCACCGGCCATTGCACTCGCAGTGAGCGGCGGCGCATCTCGAAATGTCTATATTGGAAACTTGGATGAGGCCTGGACTGAGGAACGTCTGCGCCAGGACTTCTCGGAATACGGGGAGATCGAATTGGTGAACACTCTACGTGAGAAGAGCTGCGCATTCGTCAACTTTACCAACATCGCCAACGCGATCAAGGCGATCGAGGGAATGCGTAACCGCGAGGAGTACCGCCGATTCAAGATCAACTTTGGAAAGGATCGTTGTGGTAACCCCCCCGCGCCAGGCTGGCAACAACCCCAACTCCCAGGGCCGCAACGGACAGGGACTGGAAGGGCCCCAGTCCCCTTCACCCGCCATCAATGGCTTCCAACAGCCTCTGAGCCAGTCTGGCTCCCAGTCGAGTCCAACTCGCCCGGCGCTCTCGCCCGCCTCGGGCTCCAACGGTTCTCAGAACGGACAACATCGTCACCCATTACAGAACGTGTCCTCTCCTTCCGGTGTGCTGAATGTGGGCTCGAACAACCCCTTGACTATGTACCTGAACCAAATGTCCCAGCAATCTCAGGACCAGGAGAACGGCCTGCATGACCCGATGGCTTTGGCCAGTCTACAGGCTCAGTCCCAGATGCCGCAGCAATCCCTGTACAACAGCTCTAGCAACGGCGATCTCTCCAATGGAAGCATGGAGGCACCAATGCATCAGCACCAGCACCAGCACCAACATCAGCACCACCAGCATCAACACAAGCCCTCGGGCAACGGCTACCTCAGCGTTGGCTCTGGCTCCGGTCCTGGCCACCATGCCACAGCAAGTACTAGTAGCCTGAGCGTCCCTCGTGCCTCGCACTCGCGTGCTGTGAGCCTGCCGTCTTTCTCCCAGGAGCCTTTTGGTCCTGTCTCTGGACAGAGTGGTCATATTCGCACCGGCACTACCCATCAGCCTCAGGCCAGCTTTTCTAGCTTCTCGTCCGCCCTGGGTGGATTGAACCACTCGGGCTTCGGTCTTGCCATCCAAAACGAGAACTCGCTGCCTGGCTGGGCCGAAGAAGAAATTGGCGCCAAATAAGCCCATTCCTCCTCACCACGCTTCTTCTCTGAAGATGCATAATTCGACTCATTACCCTTGGGGAACTCTAATGGCATTTTCTCCCTTCTTTTTATTTCTTCTTTTTCTTCTCTTTTTTTATCACTTTTTTACATATAGTTTATTTTGATCGTGACGCCATCTCTGCATCTGACTTCGTTTCTTGTATTGGTCTTAATATCTCGATTTTTTCTCCCTCTCTTTCTGACTCTTCGACATTCTCTTCTAACCCCCTTTTCTTTTCTTCTCTCTTGTCGTTTTTTGTTTGACCTCTTGTGATTGTTTTGGATTAACCTGTTATGTCCAAGCATGTCTCCTTCGCCGCCAATGATCCTTCTATCCCCTTTAATCCCGGTCTTCGTTACCACTTTGTATTGCTAGCTGGCTATGTTTTCTCCCTTTCCTTACTTCGTGTTTCCCGATTTCACAACCAATGGAGGCAAGGGCTTGTCTTTTTGTCTTATTCTATCCACCCTTTCTGGATGAGTTGCATGGTCTTGGTGATTGCCCGGCTATGTCTCCCATCGTCTCCAGATATCGGGTCCCTCTTTTCAGTCATCTTGACACTTCTCTTTTTTTGAACCATTATTGAATGTTTTTGCCATTGGGCAGGTTGCATCGGGTGGTACAATCCAGTGAAAAATACCCCGTCTTTTTGTTCACCCCCTGGTTGTTGAATTGGGGTGGGCGGGCAGATGTGTAATTACATAATGGAAAGCTCCCGGGGAAGAATGAAATGAGTCAACGCAATGGTGGTCCTCTGCAATTTACGGTATACGATTAGAAAGCAATTAATCTACATTGACTAGCTCTTTAACTCTCCAAGTACAATCTCATCTCATCTCAATCTCCGATCTACATATCACGTGACCTGACTCAGCTCGCGTGAATGACATCTCCATCTTCCAATCTCCCAGCTTCGATCCCCGATTTCCGATCCCCTATATATCCACCATCCACCTCCATATGGCTCTCCCCCCAGAGCAGATCAATATCAAACGGCGACGCGAGGAAGAACCCGTCGAGACGTTGTGTATGTATACGCCCATTCTGCAGCTTTCTCCATGATTGTTATTTTTTTGACCCCACGATCTACACCCCACCAAGGAAAGCCAGGTCAGGTCAATCAGACTTTGAACATGCTTAAGCCATTGGCTCTTACCTTCTCATCCACTTTTTAACAAAATGCAATCATCCATAATCCAACCAAACCCCCAAACTTCCAATTGATTGCACAAACCCAACCAACCCAGACAGCAATAGCTAACATCCCACCCAGATATCCAATCAGCCCTCCACCAAACGAAGCGCCGTTTCACGGACTTCGTCTTTCAAAGAGTTCCACTCAAAGCCAGTGATCTGGACAATGAAAATGAAAATGGCAATGGCAATGCATCTCCCCACCCAGCAGCACAGCGACTCCTCCGCAGCCCACGCTCCGTGAGCAGCCTGCACGTGAACAGACGAGCCAATGCAACTCATCAGCCCATCTCATCATTAGCATCGTCATCATCCAGCGGCGTCCCCACTGTCCGGGCTACGTCTCCAGGCGCAGAGATCCGCGACGCCCAGCGCCGCGCCGCAGCGCAGAAAGACGCCGATGAGAAGCGCAAGCGTGCTCTGCGTCCAGACTTGCTCCCGAATGTTCAGCACCCATCGGCAACGGCGCCTCCGAGCCCATCGTATAGCCATGCGGCAGCAACAGCGGCTATCACACCCCGGGTTTCACGCTCAGCCCCAGGCTCGGGCCCAGTTTCAACAGAGACAAGCGGTGCTGCAACACCATCGAGTCGTGCAGCCTCTGTACGCAGATTCCAGATCTCGAGAACGAGTTCTCCGGCCCTGGGACTCCGGGGTGCGGGCGGTGTTCAAAAACGACGTGCCGAGGGTTCGCCTGGTGTCGCCGTTCTTGTTGAGCAGCTACAGCGAAACCAGCATTCGCGAAAGGCGTCCATGGTTGCGGATTTAGTTGGAGACTCCCAGGCTCAGGCTGAAGGAATTGTGGCGGATCGAGACCATCCTCTCGCAGACTCATCAGCAGTCACAGACGACGCGCCAATCAAGCCGCGCAAAAGACCAGTCGTAAACCAAGCCGAGAAGAAATGGCGCGAGGAACGCAAAACAGCCGTCTCCGCAGCCAAGTCCCATCTCGAGGAGACGTTGGAGAAATCCGCCTGGGCCAAGTCAGCTCAGTCCTGGGACGAGGAGTCTGAGCGGTTGGCGCGGGAGTTTGAAAAGGTTGCGCTGGAGTTAGAGAATGATATGGAGATTGATGATGGTTCTCACGAGGATACTCGTGCTCAGGCTAGTCCCGCTCGTGCTCCGGCGCCCAAGCCCGATTATTCTCGTTTTGCTTCGCCCGCACCCTCTTCAACTAAATACCAGCCGCGGTTGCCGAAGGAACCTCGTGGTGCGGCGGTGCAGGCACAAGCACCGACACAGCCTACGGAGAAAGGTATGGCAGATGCTTCAGCGAATGTGGATGCCCAGGCTGTGGATGACAATGATGATGATTACGTCTACGATGTGTATATCCGGCGACCGCTGGCCGAGACAGATATGCTTAGGAACCCATTGGCTGAACTCGAGTCCGATCAACAGTTAAAGGATCTTGAGGCTTCCCGCGCCGGTGTGGGTGTCATTGTCATTACGGCCGAGGATGAGGAGTATTGGGAGAATTTCATCGAGGATGACGAGGAAGAGTGGGATAGTGAGGATGCTGATTCGAACGGTAAGTTTCAAGTCTATATTTGCCTTTTTTACCCCCAACCACCTTCCTTCTATCTCGTTAAACATATCGCTGATTCGTCCTAGCTGAAAACAATCCTGCCAATGATTACCCCGACGAAGAACTCTCCTCGTCAGACGAGGAAGACGACCCGTCCGCCATTTACAGTAAATACCGACGCCACGGCGTGTCTGACGATGAGGAATTCGATATCAACGATTCTGGAAGTGAGAGCGGCGCTCGGTTCGGGTCTGCTTTTGGTGGGTATCGGCAGCGCTACGTCGATTCTGACGATGAGAGTAATTGATCGATTGGTGGGGTTTGTATATTAAATGAATTGCGATTGGACAAATGATTATGCATTTATTTCCCGAATTTACTTTGTTGGCTGCTGTCGTTGTTGTTAGTCGTTGTTTGTTGGTGGCTTTATCCGAGATGGTGTGCAATATGCACCAAGATAAAACGAGGTTCGAAGAACTTGAATCGGACCCAGCGCCCAGTACACCCCCTGTCAAGCCTTTGTCTCCTTCCAGAGTTTCTTTCTTGCTTCCTCTTTTGTCTCTCGGGCACAGAAGGACCAGTCATTCCCTGCGCGTATCTCTTGCGCAAACGCCGTGGCTGCTGCGCGATCTTTGCCTAGTGGTAGGCATAGCCATCTACACACGTACACTCCATTTGCTACTCTATTTGACATCGACCACGTCTCTGACCTCCTCCCTCCCACCAATGCCTTTAATTATCTTACCCGACCAGTATCGGGATCGCCGGCTATTCGAGTTTCCACAAAGTCTGACCGTGACCTCATCGCATCGCATCGCATCCCCGTTTCATGATTCATGATTAGATCACCGGGTCATCCGAAAAGCCTCCTCGCTTCGTACTTCTTGTTTTGCTTTCCTTAATTGTCTTGCGCGAATTGGTTGCATAGTTCAACATCCACTCATGCCGCGTGGGGGGGGGGCTGATGCGGGGTTGCGCTGAGAAGTTGGGGCAGTTGAGATGCGGAGGGGTTACTAAATGTCGGGTATTATCGGCCGGCGATATTCGGATGATTGATGCCTGGCAAGATTTGAACAATGAATGGAGTAGATATGATGGGTGGAACGAAAATCCCCGTGAAGATAAAATAGAAGCTTGGGCTTGGCGCACCATTCGAGATGTGCAGTACTATGTAGCATCTACCTAGGTAGATATCCGGAGTTTGTGCATCTGAATCAGAAGCAAACATACATCAGTACTAGGTAGTAGGCTACTGAAGTACTGTCGGAGAATGGTATACTACGACCTAAGCCTACTGCAGGTGGTTTACGCTACTACGTAGTACTCCAGGGCTGTAGATGGCTATCGTTCTATCGACTAGTACTAGTATCATGACATACTACATACTAGACTACAACCAGTATCCAGTATGGTAGGTACTCAGGCTATCACGATGGCACTGGCAGCCATACCTTCATCCGAGTCAGCCAACCAAGTGCCGGCACCCCCAAGTGCCGACAAAAACAAACTTTCCTCAAACCAACACCCAAAGAAGAATATTATTCGCACAAATGCACCTTCCGGAAAGAGTGGTGAAGTACGAATATCAATGTACTAGATTGGTCAGATCCCGAGCGAGGACCAGTCTATGATTTGGCTAGCTCTCATGCCCCGAAGCAGTTTGCTACATGCATTATGCAGCCGATCCATCAGGAGCGATCCGAGCACGAGGGTACGATGTTTACTCTAGACTGAATGAGTCTATTAGGTTGACTAGTTCGGTGATGCAAATGGTGTAGGGGTGTGCTTATATGCCATGCAGTGTCAGGTGTTGGTAGCGGGGGAAGTATAAAGACTGGGTACTATGGAATACATATACACACCTATTATAGAGACTAGGTAGTTGAAGTTACGGAGACTAGACTGAACACTGGCAGTGAGGAATATTAGTTGCAAAAAAAGCCCGCACTGGCCAGGCCACTTCGATAACAGTTGCAGGTATGTTCAGTCTGTTTTGTTTTAGGGTATTGATAACATGTACGGAGTATGGATTCATCCCAGTTCGAGCTAAGTACTGTCGATCTACAATTTTGTAGTATCGTACCCCGGGGTTCACCTTTCTCAACAATGCTGGCATACTAATGTACTAATTGTTTGAGAAGGAGTAGAGATATGTACAACGCAGCCTCGGGCATCTCCATCTTCTTTCGCCTTTTCTGCAGGGGAGGAAAAGATGTCGACGTAGCTGAAGAAAAAAAAGAAACATGGAAAAAATATATATGTAAAATACAAAATACATAATAAAAAATACAGAAAACTGGAGAAAATTCCGTATCCGTGCCCGCGTACTCCGTTCCACGCCGATTTACACACATCAATACACACATAACACGGGAGGCGGCCGAATATAAGATCCGCAAATGAACATCAACATCAATAGTAGCTGTCGCGATATCCATCTCACCAAATCACGAATTATGGAACCTCCGAATCCACGGCAGAAATAAATCTTCCGCGTAAACAAAAACCCGCAGCGAAAACCGGCGATCTGCTCCTCCTAGGCCTCCTTGATACCTATTCAGCAATTCAACTCGAATGCATACTCCATACTCTAGACCAGGCCAGACCAGATCAAGTCTCCAGTTGCTAGTCTACAATCGCCTCCGCACCGTCCTGCAGCAAGCCAGGCCATGCAACTCGGCTGCGCCTGGCGGGTCTGGCATTAGTTTCTCGTTTAGCGGGCAACGACTACTGCAGCCCTAGTGCGAGGAGAGGATGTTGTGAGGCTCTGCTGGTGTTTGACATTGGACTGAGCGTATCAGCTTGGTGGATGCTGTTTAGATTGGTGCCACTTAGATACATAGCGGCTTCGGCTTTTGTTAGACTTTGTAAGTTGACTTTCTCAAGTGGGTATGTGGATTGAAATGTCTTGTACAGGCGTCTCGTGCCTGCAGAGAATGAACGGTGTGAATACAAGGCGGGACATGGGATGGCCGACTCGCGGAATGATACTAAGCTTGGAATATTGCGTCTTATTGAAGTCAGATTGAGGCTGTCAGGCTCGCAATGAATTACCAATGCCAGCGTCTGTTGGAATAGATATCCTCCCCCCCTTCGTACCTAGGTACTCTGTATTCTATATAGGATACATACTGATGGAGGTATTATCCGTACACATTTGTGGAGGAGACTATTCGTAATTACGATACCGCTAATCAATTTCAGCAGGGAAATGCATAGCCGACGCAGCCTCGTATTATCATCAACCAATCATACATTCTCATCTAATAGCGAAGATGTCGTCAGGCGGCCGCGCCCCACGAAGATCAACAAGGGGGAGACCGATCGTCTCAGACCCAGGGCGTCATTTCTCTATCATGGTCCATACCTTTGTACTCCGTACGGAGTCGTCCACTCTCCATGACTCCGTAGTGGTCCTGTATCTTCCGTGCACGGAGATCACCGAGTCTAATGAGTGAGTACCAGTGGATCGCAAAGAATGAGGGCATTGGGGGCGAACCAGAGGCTGTTGAAATGGTCTGGTCATCAAAGGCAAAACCTTGACTCGTATTGCGGTGGAGACCTCGTCCACCGCGGAGATGGGCTGTACCCTCCGTGAAGAATCAATCCATCGTCTCCTACTACTCTAGGAATAGCCGTGTGCCGAGAGCACCTGTCAACTCCTAACGAGTATGAGGTCCGAAATCCCGACACAATGTGACCTCAATATCGCCAGATACGACATCCACCCTCCTTGCCTGCCACTGTCCACAGACCCTCCGATCTCCGACCTCCGAATATTTTGCATGCTATCTCTTGTCTTTCTCTTGACTTGACAAGATAACGTGTGCTCCCATCTCGCCGTGCTAGCCCGACACTACTGCTCGCTACCGTCCCGGGTGACTGGCTCGCGGTGTGATAGTTGAGGCATTAGCCCTGTCCTAGGTTCTGTCGTCAGTGCATGTAGCTTTGCTGATTGGCCTTGACATCAAGACTAATATCCAACATCCGACACTGCATCGGATGTCCCAACGTTTCTCGTCATAGTGGGTGACCTCGGTCGCTCATGATTATGATCATGATCATGAGTCGTGCCAGGCGAATCCTTTCGCAAGGAGGATTGTGCACTTGAGTAATTAAGATTCATGTCTCACGTTGCAACCTCGTTGCGAGGAATGTGACATTTGACATTTCCACTCGGTCGGCGTTCAAAAGTGAAAGAAAAAAGCAACAATGGATCAAAGGTAAGGAAGGTCAAAAATAACAAAAACCAACACAAAGCAAGCGATATCATTCGCGAGTCAGGAACCATGCATTGCAGCGTCACAAGAGTCAAGTCCGCTGCACTCTCCCCCCCCCCGTTTCTTTTTCTTTTTCTTGTTTTGCTTTTTCAGTGTACGTACAAAATTCCATCGTCCTTTTTTTACCTTGACCCCTTTCGGTTCCTTGTGCAAATTGGACTTGCATGCATCCCCAGGTCTGAAGCCTGTAGTCAGACCTCAGGCCACCGATGTCCGTAAAAACCCTTGTAAATATCTAGGCTGACCTGCAGAACCTCGGATCGTTGTTTCACAAATTCCCCGCCTTTGACAATCAATCAAAAATCCCTGACCAAAATCCTAAAACCGATTACATACTCTGCCTAAACAATCAATCTCTCCGACCCCCTGCCCAAGTTCTCAAATTTGATCATCCGTGACAAAGTACGGAATATGGAGTACGGAGTACGCAATAATTAGATACTCGGTACCCCGTCCTCCGTAGATGGAGCGGGAAAGAGCGGGCTAACAAACAATTGCAACACGGAGATCCTGCAAGACGCCTCTTTGTACGTAAGATCCCACCGTTTCTATTCTCAGATCAGGAGATTGCAGATAATTTCCACTGCCAAAAAAAAAACCGGCGAGCAGGAGGTCCGAGTGTCGACATTTTGTTGGCTTCTAGCTCTTACTCTTTCTTTCGGAGTCCGGAGAATGCACGGAGTGTCGTATGCTCTTTTTTCACTTTACATAGTAAGAGTCGGCCGGGAGTCCGAAGTTGTGAGCCATAAGCTGCACATACGCCCAATGCTATGTATTCATTAGTTTGGCTAATCCACCAGGGTGTAATCTCCGGCAGTTAGTGGGGCGACGAATAAGCAGATCATGGTTCATCTGACACAAAAAGCAAATAGTTTCAGATTCAACGGACGAAAGGGATTTACCTCAGGTGCAAGCTGATCAAATAATAAGAAAAGAAATAAAATATTGGAGCAGGCGAAAGAAAAACAAACAAACAAACAAACGAAAACAAAGGCAATTCTAGTGACATTAGTACGGAGAACAAAGCATGCAGTTACATTTCCCCTTATCCCTTTTTCTTTCGATGACAAATATCGCCATTTCTGCCTAAGACCCTTAGATCCAACCCCAGCTACCTAGCCAGCCCCAGCCGCGCAAAGAACCGACGATCCTTGCACGAAAATCAACATCAACATTACCGCCGACTCGGCGGAGCTTCGTAGAATGCTCCATAACGGTATCGTAGATGGCCCAAGCTCCTTTCCACAATCAGACCATCCATTGTAAAAACCACGTGTCCAACAATTACCCCTCTTACTCCTCCAAAGATAGCGTGAGACAAGCAGAATCCTGCCAAAATAGCCTTGTCTGAGTTGCCTTCAATGGCCCGGGCAGCTGACGGGGAAGGCAATCCTAGACTCTATGATGCTCACGACTTTCTGTTTTATTTTATTATTATTTGATTTATTAATTATAATTAATATAGACTTTTGTTTTAACCGGGCCTTCTGGAGCTATTCGCCGAGGTTCTGCGGAAGTTAACTTGCGCGCTAGACACACGCCATCAGCAGATAGACAGTGGCGTTGAATATCCACTTTCTACTTTCTACTCAGAACGCCCCCCTTTTTTCTCGCTAAACTAAATTATATTTGAATAAACTAAAGTATGTACTCCGTACCTCGTAAGGCGTCGAGCCCGTGGAGGTCTATATTGCCGAATAAATACGGTGTACGTAGCACCGAGCAAAGTACATTATCATGCTAGTAAATTTAAATTTAAATTATTTTTTTTCTAGAAAGAGTAAACGAGTGCGAAATTTTGCCTCTTTATTTTTAACATTCTCCTTACTTATTGTCTTTTTGTTTCCTTTTGTTTTTCTCTCGGTTTTCAACACGATTCGTGGCAAATTCACTTAGGGTTGGGAAATTGCCGCCAAGATATTTTCGCTTCCATCATCCCACCCTCCTCTACCCTCCAGCTGCATAGCTGTGAAGTAACTGTAAGTAGGGTCATGTTTTCGGCCGTAAGGGAGAAAAAGGGAGAATGGAATACGGGCTGGTCCAAGCTGGACTCCGCCACCCGTGAAGAAGATCGGCCACATCGGCATCCAATGGCACGAGTTGAAACTGGGAAATTAGGCCATAAGTGAGTGGGAGGTCAGATCTTACGGGCTCCGCACTCTTCGCCGTAAGAGGAATTTTTGAAGTACAGAAGATTTGGGGGGTCATTGCCCGAAAATTACCGGCCATACACTACCGGTAATGATATCACCCTTTTCAGTGACGGTTGAAGTATTGTAAACTCTGTACTCCTTACATACTTACATACGTTGACAGGGGAAAAACTTCCGCTTACCATGGATTGTGATTGGCAGGATTTCTTCTGATATCAGCTCGAGGGCGCGAGATGTGGACTCGGAAGGGTTCAGACACTAAATCACTATGTACTCCGTACGCCAGCCATATTTTATTTCGGGCGCTGTGAATGATCATTCGTTGCGTCGTTTATTTCCGTAGACCCATGAAGATTGTTTCTCCTCTTCTCGCGCTTTGTCTGCCGAAGATCCTTCCAGAAGCTATGCAAGTCAGCATGATCCCGTGCATGGATGGAATGCCATTTCGTCATGTCCTAGTCAAAGCTGAACAAAGAGCTATGTCTGTCGAGGTTGAGGTACTAGTAGCCAAAGACGCTCTAAGTCCTATCTACCAAGCTATTCTCCGCATTTAAGATTATTCATGATGAACAATATCTTCCTTTGTAGAGCAGTATGTAGCACTCCGTAATGGGGTGGAAAGATGCCAAAATGTAGTACGCTTGCCGTATTCTCGCACTGTACTATCATTTCTACTTTGAGGAACCAAGACATAATGATACCTTCTTTAGCCCATACGTGTTTAATGATTCTGCACATATGCCCCAAGTAGTTCACAGTTGCATCGTCAGTGATCGCAGTTATTTCTTAATTGAGACTGCAGAGGAACCACATGGCTTCGGGCGGCGACCGACTACTCCGGATTAGGGCAGGAAGTGCGAAAAATGGACCCACTGGGTGGAGTGGGGCTCGCGCGCCTTTTAGCGTACAGGTAACGGATTAGTAGTACAGCTTTACAAGAACGCTTCTGCACAACTCCTATGCGGCTGAAAATCTGCATAGCTGTCGGAGCCGTCATTCGGCCGGTGTTTAACCTCACCGAGAAAGGCCAGAGCTACGAGACTGAGTTCAGATTCGGTTAGTATTGCGAGCGGCCATTACTTCATTTGCAGTATGTCCGAGTATGTATTCGGGTTTTCAATAGCTGCGATATGTTTAGATTGGGACAGATATTCCTTGGTGAATGTGCTGTATACAATGCCGTATGTTCGTATTTTTTGATACTGCATTACATTCCTTGTATGTAGGTATGGAACCCCATACCGTGACTCCATAATGGAACGCAACAAGGATGGCAACGACTCTGCGCACTCGTTGGCTCGGGCTTTTTTTTTTTTTGTTTTATGTGCAGGATTTCTCAGCTGTTCTCACAGCTGGTCCGAATAGGAAAAGGCAACTTTGATGTTCAGCGAATCGGAATCTCATCAATACAGTAGCATTACACTGTATGTACTGTACTCCGTACCTGAAAAGAAAAAAAGAAACAAATGACACTAAAGGCTAACACTAACCCTGAATCGAATCTTCTAGGTAATTACGTTCTGGCCAAAGCTCAGACTCGCGGCAGATCAGTCTCCAGTGATAGTTAATCTTACCAAGGCCAATAGGCTATGACAAGCGCTTACCCTTCAACGGCCACGCATTCCCCTGATCCTGATCTGATCCGATCTGACAGTTCGGCGTAGTTCGGGGCGAATTAGGGTTTGCGAGGCATTTTCCAATGCAGAATTCATCGAGATCAATGAACAAAGAGAAGGCAGACGGGAAATGAACCATGAATCTCCGCAAGACCCCTCCAAATCTCCTATTTGAAACCTCCAGCCGTGCCGCTACACACCCCGGTCTCGACCATGATGATCGCGATAGTAACAGCATGTGTAACCCCTCCTTGTGGAGAATGACAAGGAGTAGAAAAGAGGGGCTACTCGCGCGGTTCGGCTCTGGCCCCTCTTCTGCGGCGTAGGGCGTGTCTCGCTTCTTTAGACTGGAGACGGATTTATGGAGCCGTAGCTTCGAATTGACTGCGCCGGCCCCATTGATGCGCACGCCGTGCAGAGCGCAGTGACTGCACAACAAGTCTTGCAGGGGTCCAACGCATGCGGTGTGGATTGAGATGACGACTCACTGAACTGCAGCTAGTCACTTTTTTCGGCGCAGGCAATCTATTTTTCCCCCTTCAAGCTCTCTTTCAGTTGCGTGCAGTCTACCCTCCCGCTTCTAATTCGGGCTGGAATCATTACTGGTGATTTTACCGAGCCGTGGCTAACAAAGGCACCTTGCCTAGTAACCTTGTAGTTTGTATCTTCTAGATACGAGATATGCTCAACTGAGACATGCCTCCTCCGTACATCGTCCAGTGCTGTACGGAATACGGAGTACGGGATACTACTAGTAGCTAGTAGCTAGTAACTAGTAGCTAGTAACTAGTTGGCGTGTAGGAAAAAACGACTACTAATATTGCGAGAACGGTAATTACCAAACAGAAGCGGTCGATACCGAACTTGCAGACGGCGGCTATCGCTGGCGGGGGCTCAGGCAAATTTGGCGTCGGCCATAGCGTCGAGGAGACATTGGCGAAAAAATTTGAGTTCTACCGTTTTCGCCCCATACCTAGTCTAGGCATATGCAGATGAACACGATTCCAAATCACAACCCTGCATGGGACGATCGTGAGCCAAGAATCGATTGAGATTTAATTTCAGAGTCGATAGGTCGTTATAGAGGAATGTGAGACGCGGATCGGACAATCAAGAACAAAGAGAATCAACTAGCTCGAAAATGAAAGAAAGGCAAGGAATCGATCGACATGAATCGATACATCTTCTTTTTTCTCTCTTTTCCCCCTGCGGCTTCATGCCATCACGAAATCGCATGGAAATGCTGGACTGTGATTGGGACAGAAAAGCCAAGAATGGGGATTTTGCTCCATTTTGGCTGGTTCGCAGCCACGTTGGATCCTAGTCAAATGAGGGTTCTAGACGATGGTTGGTCGTTAAGCATACAAGGATCGGGAAGTAACATGCACGACATGACTCGCGACAACCGGTGAAAGTGACAATACGACCGGGGTTCCTCGCCGGAGTGGCTGGGAAGAGATTGCGAGATGAGGCGTTCCATGAAATTGCCAGGTTACAATCGTCTCTTCCTAGTTAGTGTTGAACTAGACCACCAACAACAACCGTGGACCGGGTGATTGCCATAATATTCGACTTCTCCATGGAGATTCTCCAAGATTCACCCGAGAAATGGAGCCGAAGTGGATGACAATGGGCGAAAATGGGGGCCGTGCAGAATGGAGCCTCCGAATTCCCTGCCTCACGTGATTGGTGGTGGCTGCGGCTACGCGACTAACGCCGAGTCGAAGATGATGATTGGCATGGGGAAATTGGAATTGTTCCTGTAGGACCCTCTTTGGGAGGTGGTTTGAGAGGGGGGAGAGGGAGAAGGGGGGGGGGGGGCAGGAAGTGGAATATCCGGTTTAGCCCCCGGCCATGTTGATCTGATCTGCACGGAACCGGGGCAGTTCTAGCCTGTGCAGACAAAGAAAAGGGGAAAAAAAAAGAATAATAAAACCATTCCGTATAGAAAAGTACTTCCTTAGGAGGGTTGCGTTGCCACCCATTCTAGTGTGGATGCCGCGTTGGAATTTCGCGGTTATGAGACACCACTCGTTTAGAAAAAGGGGCCAGGTTCAACTTGAGGTTGGTTCGGTTATACTCCGTACTTCTGTATATTTTGACAACTCTCAGGTTCAAGTTGTACTAGGGACTCCGCAGTTACTCCTAGCAGTAAACCTGCCAGTGGGCTCATTGCCGCACGAATACATCAGGTATATTATTCCATTACTATACACGATACATACCTGCCAAAGTATATCAAGAATTTCCTGCCGTGAAGAAAATCTTGTAGCCGTTGTGGCCACTGCAGTCGATCGGCAAGGCTGATCATAGTTTGACATCACAAGGCTCCTACTCGAAGGAGACCTTGCTCGGTTGATCCGGGTGGAGCATGCATCGCAGCGCTTCTTCGGGGTGGAGAGGTCTGAACGGACACGCATGCACCAACACCATGATGGAAAGAGACCGGACAAGACCAGTGGACACTGGACATTGGACAGTCTGGTTTATTTTTCCCTTAGTTTCCCAAAGCGCATCATCCCCGCGTACTAAGTAAAGTGACTACGGATAGCCTTGCAAAAGACCCTGGGAACCATGGTTCGTTTCATTTGGGAGGCTTGAAGCAATCCACTTTGGTTCTGGAGCATGCGAATTCCATCATTCTCGGAGTTCCCGACAGACTCAAGGCAGTCAAGGCACTCTTGAATGAATTGGGATAGCCAGAAACGAGATGTAACGACTTAACCAACAAGTCTGCAGATGCGTTGGCTCCCTCAACCCCCCTCCCCTTCTCAGCGCCAATTTGAGTCCGCATTAGCTCCTCGCTCTCATTCGCCTACTCGACCCGGGGCCACGGCGGGCATCACAACCAGGTGACGGCCGTTCTTCCAATAGACGCCGCGCGTTTGTGTTGGTTTTCTGAGACTTGCTCCTTCTAACCTCCCTCCCCTGTGCTATTTGTCGGCACACCATAGTATTTTCTTCTTCTTAGTATTAGTTTGAATCTCATCCGGTCTTGAACGCTCCGGGCCAGGGAGTCTACCCACTTTTTTTCTTTTCTTGTCCGCTCACATGAAGGGGCCCCATGTTCCATGAAGGGAATGGTCCATTATATTGCACGACTCGACCTCATCTAAAACAGAAAATGCACGCGAGCGCCGGCCCTCCCTGATTCTGCATGATAATCTCTCGCTCGACGTAGGATTGGCTCGCAAACTTTGCCCAACAGGCTTGGCAGTTGGCGGGCTTAGTGCACAGAATACGCGTGCGCTTGCAGACGATGCCGCTGTTGGTGACTAAAGGGTAATAGTTCTCAACGGATCTTCCCCATAGAAAAGAAAATTATCACATCAAAGCAATATTCCGTTTTGTATTTTGACTTTGCGAGCCGTATTACTGACAGCTCGAGCTTCTCATCGAGTCTCCACAATTTGTCATGTCGCACTTACTGCAAATGGGGAGAGGTATTGTATTATTTTTTGTTACGGTTTTTCCCCCGCGTGCCCCATCTGTGTATCAGACGTGAAATCGACCAGAAATAAATGACCGACGATCCGCTTGAAAGATTGTGTCATTGCGCGCTGCGCAGCTGTTCCACTCATTGCCGCGTCTTGAGACAAAGAAACTCGTAAAGCCAAAAATCAAATAAAAAATTGGGAAAAAAAGTAAAATCACCTAATATTTATTTTAAATTATAATTTTAATTATTGTCAGGCCTAAAGCCGATCCAACGCCAGAATTACCCGATTCACACCTGGAGACTCGAGTCAGATCGCCACCAGCTTCTTCACAATTTGAGATGTCAATTCCAACAGTGGCAAGGAATTCGACAAGAAGTTAAATATTAAAGCAATAAACAATAACAGTGATTCGCGGATAAAAGTAAATAATATTTAAAATGGAAATAAAGATAATAAAATAATAAAATAAAATAAAATACCATCGCATGCGGAACCTCCTTGTCCCGTTCACCGGTCTCCATCGTCAGTCCTCTGCTCTCTAGTCTCTCTGGGGGTGGAACCGCTGTGCTCGAGAGTTCCCACTGCCCTGCCCACTCTCTCCAATTTTCTGTTGCCCACCCCTGTTAGGTCCAAGGAGCCTTGTGCTGTATCCGCGGTACACCTTGTACAAGGGGGGGCCAAAGGAGCGAACAACCAACCCGACCCGGATCTTCGGTTCCCTGCACCCAACAGCGCTGTTAGCCTGGGACTATTTCTGATGGATGGATTCTCTCTTACACTTAAGCCCGAGTGTTTCTTCCTGGTGATCTGCTGTCTAGATTCCTTTTGATCTATAAACCTTGAATTTCCCCCCCCCCCCGCGGAGGCTTTTTTTTTACGTTGATCTATACTTCACCTCCACTCTCACCCACTCACCGACCTATTCACCCACCCACTTACTCACTCCTGACATTACATCAAGTCAGCTCTAAGCTTACTGTCGCTGTTACTATTCCTGTTGTTGCCGTTGCTGCTACACCTGCTATTCTCTCCTACCTGAGCACGAGGTTGGAGTGAAGGTGTAAAAATTAAATCCCCACAAGATCTATAAATCTGCGACAACAAAGAAACACAACCCCAATCAACTCACTGGCAGTGCCAGTATAGGCAAAGGAGACACAACACAAAAGGGAAACCAACAATACTACGAAACCATAATGGCAATGAGAATCGACAACCTTCTCAACCCCGACTCCGGGTCAGGCTCAGGAGAATACAGCGCTCACTCCTCACCATACACCCATCATGCGACTGTCCCACCCTCGTCGCATGGTACCAGCTACGCGCAGCCCTCACCGGGCTATCCTCCCAGTCCAAATCAATACTGGTACAACCGGTATCAGGGCTATCACGATACAAGCCCAGGAGCCGCATCGACAGCCACAACGCACAGCAGCGTGAGCGGAGGCGCCGTGAACGCACAACAGCAGCACATGTTCTTCCCCTACAAGCCATCAGGAATCTCATCTTTCGGTGGCTCGCAATCAGGCTCGACTTCGCTCTCTCTATCCGGCCGCACAGGATCTGCTCCGTCTTCGCCGGACCCTTTCCATCCCCGTGAGCGGTACGACTCTGTCTCGAGTAGTTCGTCGACGAATGGGCCCGCGGACCGTCGGCGTCCTCCACGACCCAAGTACGAGGAAGAAGAGATGTACTTTATCTGGTACCACCGAGTCGATCTGTGTCAGGAGTGGAAGGAAGTTCGCGAGAGCTTTAATCACCAGTTCCCTTCACGCCAGCGCCGTGGTTTCCAGGGTATCCAGTGCAAATTCTACCGCTTTATCAAGGAGAAGAAGTGTCCGACTCTTCGGGAGCAGCGCCGCATGCGCGATGGCGAGTTCCTGCGTGAAGGTGCTGCGTTGGGCCCTGAGGCTGGGGCACCGCGGTTTGGAGTGATCGAGTGGGCAAATGTTTGGTATCCTTGGATGAGAGAGGATCGAGAGACAGCCCTGCGACGACAACGTGCGGCAGCGGCAGCGATGGCAGCCGAGGCGTGATTTTCTTTTTACTTGCTTGTTTCGATTTGACCTGTTCTTTCCTGGTCAAATGGGTGGTTGGTTTGTTTTATCGATTTTCGGAGTTTTGTATTTTGGGCAGGGAGGCTTTGTCTAATGTTCAAGATACCTCATGGGCGCTTTTCTTTTTCTATCGGTTTTTATACTCATGACATGATGATCATATCATGGGCGGCTTTTTGATTTTTCTTCTCTCGTTGCAGCAGGCATTTTGGATTCCTTCCTTTCGACCATATGTCTTCCTCACACACTTTGGCACACATCTACATTTACACATACTACTACATCTACATCTACATTTACATGAACACTCATGGCAAATACAAGAGATTATTATCTTTTCAATTTTCCAATTTTCTCATAGCTTACTACAATCTATTTCGTCCTTTTTTCGTCCGTCCCGTCCGTTAAACGATTGCATCACGCATCCTCTGCATTTGCCCAGCCTGACCCCTCCTGTTCTCGAGCCAGGCCAGCACAGCCCTCCCAATGGGCAGCCTTGTCAAGCTGGAGTTTGTATTAAATACGCATTGCAAAGGGCTGTTAAGGCTCAAGTGGCGTAACACTGAGGTCATATATGGCGTACGAAGAGTCGGTAAGTGCGATGAAGACAGACAGGCCAACAAACTACAATTAACAGAAAGATCGCCAGTCATTCAACAAAGCTGTCAAACCCCAAACCAGCCTCCACGTCTAAGAAAGGAGAAAATTCCAAGGCCAAGCAAAACCCCCTTCCTTCTATCTATATTGAACTTGCCTGACTCGCGCAGGCTGTGCAGACACAAATCACTTCTGAAAAATAGTGCACCGGACCAAATCCCGCTCCCATTCTTAGAAGCGTCTTGAGTTCGGCCCCCCAGAGGGAACAAAAAGTAATTACGCAGCAATTTGGTGTGTCATTCCTTAAGAGGTCCCCACTAAGCGGCCGCAGTCCAATCATCATTCCATATCTCATCTTGCCAAGAGATGAGAAGGAATGGAATTGGCATTTGGACCTTCCTTGGCCCTTCGTGCTAGAGTTGGATTCTAGAGCGGACTCTTGACTCGTTCAGTAATAACGAGCGAGCCTGATCGCGAACTACTAAGGCACGAAGTACATACACCGATGAGTTGCGAACCCCACGCTTAATCTGCTAGTTAGAAAGGGGGCCAGAGATCATCGCAGGGTGGACGTCAATGATTTTCGGGATTTCGGGCCGTTTCTTATTTTAGCTGTGAAGGATTCGAGGATTGTGGGGGGAGAGGGAAATGTCGGCGTGGCACTGAAGATAGGAAACAATCAATTTGTCTATGCCATCGTTTCGATGCTTGACCTTGCTAAATACTATGCAAAGGGCGGTGCAAAAGGAGGTGCCGGGGATAACGCAATCAATTGTCTTGGAACGCTTCAAATTCGCTTGATCTTCCTGTGTGTCTACGGAGTACAGAGTATACAGCTTGGAGGCTAAATTCGAGGGAACTTATGAGGTACCCATTGTATCTGGGCTTATGTACAATACACTCAGCATAAGCATATGCACGGAGTACCCTGGTACTTATTTAGTTACATACGTACAGTACAGAGTACGGAGTATGATCAATACGATAGTTCGACGAGGTCAAGGCTGACAAAACCGTATTCGCACTAGCTCGCACTGCGAGACTAATCCGGCTAGAAGCCATTCTTCACGTTCTGTCATACTATCCGAGCTCTACGAAATTACTACCGTAATAGGGTTTGCGCTGCGCCCATTCTATTCGAGTAAGGTTGCAGGAGTGGATGACTAAAATGTGATGCCGAGGGGCAACTAGGGCTGTACGGAATACAAAAGATCTTGCATACTTAGCTAGATACGCTCAAGTGCCGAAAAACACACACAAAACAATACCCTTCGATCAATTTTCAGGTAAGCCACATATTACTTCTTATTTACTACATAGAAAATGGATTCCCGACGGGATCATTTCCATTTCCATTACCTATACTTTCCTAACGGGGTTATACCTGCATACTACCTAGCGTTTGCTGGGCGTCAGATTGAATTGTAAAGCCAGTGGAGGGTGAGACAGGTAGTGGAGCAGATTACGAATCCACGATCTTAGCTTCTAAGGACCCGAGATCGCCATCGAGAAGTTCTTCGAGAATCATGTACAGTGTACCGTTTGGGATAATGGGCAACTGACTTATGTCGTCCATTAAAGGACTCGGACGATTAACTACTTTGGCCGCATCTATCTGGGTAAAAATAAACGTACTACTTCTATGATATTAACACCTGGGCATTAAGCCCGATGCCCACTTAAGCATAGTCCATCTACAATATCATTGGGATCGTACATGTTGGTAGTATCCTGAAGCTATTTTAAATGTCGACAGTCCGCCTAAAACCCGACGCCTGAAGAGCTTCAACCACTAACCACGTCACGTCAATAATACTTGTAATCTTTGACCATCTTCAACTATTCACGGATAAGGCATCCCATCAATTTCGGCAAAGCTTACTCAAGGTTCCAAAGTTCCAGCCGATGCCTCATCTCCATATCCACCCAGCCACTTCTGCAGAATCTTACCTTCGCTTCCACATGGCCCATGTCACCCGCACCCACCTGGCACCCTGACAAGCTCGTATAGTCAACCAATGACAGTCTCGTAAACCCCGTCCGAATATAGGAAAATGGCACGAAAGAGCCGTGAAGAATTGTCTTCACCGGTCTTCGCCGTTTACTAGTGTATGTCAATTACTAGTACTAGTAGTAGTGACTGTTCTTCAAGTTTATTAGTACGTGCGTAAGTACTCCATACCTTCATTCCAATACTAAGTTACTTTGGCCCTGCATCTATAAAAATGGCTTTAGCTTTAAATGTGCAAACGGTCAACTTGAATATAGTACTCAGCCTACTAGTACTAATAGTACCTCCGAGTCCCGTACTAGTCTACCAGTATATTCATACCACTTCTACCGAATCGACTCAACTGAAAAACAGCGAATCCAACCCGCAAACCAAATCGCCAAAATATCGGCCATAAGCACGGAATTCCCGAACCAGGAAATCCACAGACCCGCTCCTACTCAACAATCCGACCCGTAAGCACGAGATGAGAGAAAAAAACGTCCAAGTACCTAGGTAAAAAAACCAAAAACCCACCAGCCAGTGAGAACCCGATTATGAGTGCTAGTGGCTCCTCCGTACTCTAAAGCCTCCAATCGCAAGAAAAGACCCCTACTATTAGGTTCGAATGGGTCCACTCAGACTAGACCCGGCTAGTTGGACCCCCCCCCTACCCACCATCTAAAAAGTAAGTAAAAAATGCATCTCCAAACCAATCAATGGCTATGAATGACTTGCTATCTAAAGAAGGTTCGCTGCCGAAGGTCATCAGCCATCGCATAGCATCGCATCAGCACTACATCTTTTGGGCTGTGGCGGTGTGCCGCTTATTTTCACTTGCAAATGCTAGTATTTTTCAAGTTGAAATGAAATTCAAGTTATTTATTGAGTTGCGTCTTTTAAGCTGATACTACCTTACAAGAACAATGGTTTGTATGCTACTAGGTACTAGTAGTATTTGTCCTGCCTAGCTTATTGGTCAGCAACCAAGGGACTGCCAGAGCCGGTGGCCAACTAGTTATTTAGTGCCTAATGTCTACTCTACAAGAAGAGTGGGTTGCTTCCGCCCATCCTTAATACTACACTAGTGTAGATCGCACGACTGCAATAATTGATAAAAGATAGGTCCGGTTGGATAATTCATTGTTGAGATGGTGCTACTTCTGATATTACTCCGAGAGAGAAAAAGGAGGAGAAAAAAGGAAGAGGAAAAGAACAGTAAAAGAAAACGAATCGTCGAAACTCAAAACCAGAGACATTCTGAGGATCAGAGCACCATCACGCCACATCTTGGGATTCGTTGTCCCATCCTTCATCCACCCATAATTTCGTGTAGGTCTGCCACATGAATCTGTCGATCCCAGTTGACTGAACGATATTCCTCGTGGTGCAGAATAGAAAATCGTTGACTAGGATCAAGAGTGGTCCACATCGAGTCGATCAGGCGGCCTGGGCAGTCGACATCTGGTAAGGGATCGAGTTGCTGTGGAAGGAACTGGCGACCTTGCATCTGCGTTTTGAAGTCAGCATAGGATTGCACTGGGTTGTATAGTGTGATCTGAGATAATACGTACGGATCGGTCATGAATCCAGGAGCACAGTCGTCCCAGGGTTGTTCCTCGTCGATTTTAGTGAAGAATTTGTTACCGTGGGAAACGCTGCAGAAGAAAAAGTAGGCAGAGCCAGGCTAGAAAGACGTTAGTTCACTATTCTCACTTCTTGCGCGACAATTGAAAAGAAGTTGAGCCCGGGAAAGAGGTTACATACACAACCGGCGCGAGCATTGTACAAGATATGGTCAACAGCCATGCCGCCAGTCAAATCGTGCAGATCCTGAAGAGGTTTGTCGAGGGGAACATTTGCCACACGGACCACACGCGAAGCCTCACTCTCCATCAGGCTGGTGAACGTTGGAGTGATCTTGTCCGAACCAGAAGCCCGGACCACCTCGATGATGTGGTCGTCTTCAAGCTTGATGCCAGACGGATAGGCCCCAAGATACTGGGTGCAGCTTTCCTCATCGCAGAACTGAACGATGAACTCATGTTCTTCGCCGCGGAAGATGCGATCCACGGCACCACCGTGAACAAGGCACAACATGTCCGAGTATGTAGCCCATTCAGGAACATTCTTGAAGGCAAGACGTCGAGGGGCAACTCGCTGACCACCCAGATTGAAGCCACGGGTATGAACGGCCTTGAAGGAGTCCAAAAACTCCTGAGGGGAGCGAACAGTACGCATAGTGGGGACACTAGCAGGGGTGGTAGTGCTAGCCTTGGGGTTGGCCGGGGGAGTGAAATCAGCGGCAGCAGGGTTGGTACCGGTGTTGCTGGAGAACTTGATGCCGTCAACCAAAGCTGCCTCGGAGGAATTCTCGTCGGAGAAATCCTGGTCAAGCGAAGGTGTAAGTGAGACGAGGAGAGAGGAGAGGAGAGGATGAGGAAAGATACGAACAATGGAAGCGATAAGCTGACACAGGCCCTCCTCTTGGATAGACTTGACAAACTCTGTGCGATAGATCCTAAGAGCGACCTCAGAGGCGGAAGCCCGACTCACTCGCTCAAACCGAGCCTGCTCAAGGCGGCGCAGATGGACTGGAGCATGAATACTTGCGTCCAGAGGGCGGCCACGTTGCTTCGACCACTCGGTTAGAACACTGTACAAGACCTTCCGAACATGCACAAGTTCGATTTGCTTCTCCGTATGAGGTATACCAAAAGGAGTGGTCGGACCGATGATGAGAGCACCCATGGCGGAGTGTTTTAAAACAAAGGTCGAATGGAAGAGGACACTAGGTTTTAGAATGAAGATCGAGTGATCTGAAAAGCAGAGAGAAGGGATGGGAGAGAGGGAACGGGAAGGGAGAGAAAAGAAGAGAAGAGAAGGGGGTTTGGCAGTGAATGGGCAAGCCTGACAATTGCAGCGTGAGTGCAGTGTGAGTGCAGTGTGAGTGTTTGTATGGTGTTTGTGTTGCCTGGGGTCCATTCAAGAGGAAGGTGCGACTAATTTGCACTTTCCTAAAGACAAGCACGTTCAACCTGACTGGGTGCACCCTATACTCTATACTCTATACACAGGGTATAGTGTAGACAGTGTAGACAGTGTAGATAATGTATAATGTATATGGTACACTGTACACAGTAACCATTATAGTTCAATTGAAATACATGAAATGTACATTGATGCAATTCGTAATGCCTCTATATGTGAGAATGTGAGCCCTAAACAAACGCCAAAGCAAACATTAGAAACATGGTATAAGATAAGCTGAGATGACACCCACCATGGCCATCGTCATCACGATGGCACAGGAATACTCTCGTAACCCTTTTGTCCAGGTTTACGCTCCTCAACAATCACCTGCAAGCCTCTCCTCCCACAATACCCATCATTCCCAGCAGTACGATCCACCACCTGGAAGGATCCTCCACCTTCAACACTAGCATCGGAGACCCAAACCGTCTCTTGCACACTCTGACCAACCCCTTCATCCCGACGCGGATTATACCACGGCAAGCCCACAAGGTGATTACCAATATTGTGAATGTGCGAATATAGCCGTTCAAACCGGCGCGTCACCCCCAGCCAACGGAGAGTGCGAGCATCATATGCAACACGCACATATGGGTTCATATAGACCCCTGTATCAGTGATTGATTCCACGTCGGTCTGGGGGTCTTGAATATCCGCATGAATAAGGCAACACTCCGAAGCCTCCCAGAAGAGATCAGGCCCGGAGCGGAAGCGCACAGGAGTCACCTCCGGAGAGGAGGGTGAGGGCTGGAAGAACTTGGCGTCAAAGGCGACCATTCCGCCCCAACAACTTCGTACGCGAACAGCGTCTTTACCTTGCAAGACGTCATTGCGACTGTCGCCATTGCCTGCAGTCGAGAACCATGGGAAGAAAGGCAATCCCATGCTATACCCCTGCAGATCACGGGTGGCGTATGTATCGTAGAATTTGAACGGATTATCAAAGTCCACCGCACAAGCAGCGCGGTACTGCGCGAAACCGTGGTCATCGACGTTCGTCGAGAAGAGTAACTGGAGCGCATCGACGGGGTCGAAGAGGATGTCGTTTAGATAGAGGATTTTATCGTATCGAATGTCCGGATTCTCGGTTAAGGGCTTGAGTGCTTTGTTGCGGACCTGCGCTAAGTATTCAATTCGCTTGACGCGGGTTTCACCGCCGGGGATCGTGACGGTTGGTATCGTCTTCAAGTCTAGATGGTCTTCAAACACGATTGATTTATCGGACAAGATGCGTTGTTCCAGTTCGCGCAGTGCAGCGCGTCCCTCCTCGCCGCTGTCATTTTCATAAATGCTCACGTATACATTTCCCGCGCCAAGAAATTCAATCAATTGTATTAATTGCGCACCCCATTGTCCGCGCGCGAGCTCGCCGTCCCGGTCGTATAGACTCGCTGCGATGAATACTTTTTGCTCATGAGGGTTTCCCCGACCGGGCGCTGTGCTTTTTTGCGTGGATTTTTGTAGATTTGTGTAGTGTGTTGGTGGGTGGGTATATGAAGGGCGGAAAATGGAGGTTAACACCACGAGGGCGGAGATTATTAGGAACACGACGTGGATGTAGCAGAAGCGGCGGCGGGGAGTGCAGCGGCGAAGATAGGTCCGGCGCGATTGGCGCGCGAAGATCGGTCTGTGGTTGGTCTTCACGCGAGTGTAGCCAGGGAGGGAGGAGAAGAGGCGCGAGAGCCAGGGAGTTCGACGGTTTCCGAATCGAGAGGAGGGAGGGACTTGTGATTCGAAGTCATCGTCGTCGAGATTGAAGGTTCCCTCGGAGTCGAGAGAGGAGCGTGAGGCAAGCTCGTACTCATCTGGGTGTAGGAGACGAGAAGACATGACTGGCATGAGAGGGGGGTTCTTTTCTTCAGCCCATGCCTAGATTTCTGAGGCAGGTCAGGGAAGAAACATGATGATGATCATCAACATCAAGTTGTCCCGTCCAAATGGGCTTAGCCCCTATCGATTGTAGTGCTGACAGCCATTATGTCATCGTCACCTGATGAGCTGAGTATAGACACAGTAACAGTAACAGCAGTATATATGAAATCATTGAATATTTTGATTTACAATACTATACTATACACTGGATCTATAATTATTTCCTCAGATCACGCCAAGACGAAAATAAGCCCAACATCAAGCATATCCGATGCAACTAGAAAAAGACTCGCGGAATTGCCGGGGGTTTTGTTTCCTGGGCTGCAGTGGCCAATCTGCGGGGGGTTAGTGACGTAGCAGACTATCTCTACTTCTTCCCAATCTCATCTCATCTCGTCCCCTCGCCTCAACTTACCCTGCCTTTCCTTCCTTCTCCTCAAATACTAAACAAATCTCCATATAGTATATACAGCATACATCATATACAATAACCATTTCCTCCACCCGCACCACCACCATGTCCAACTTCCACTTCGCCAACACAGCCGCCCAAGTCCCAGGAAATGGTACACCCCCGGCCGAATTCAGCATAAAGGCCCCCTCCTCAACAGACATCTGGTCCAAACCTCCAAGTACCTCCTCCTTCAGCGCACCAATCCTCTACCGCTCAGTCCCGCTCTCGACTTTCAAACGAGCCCGCGTCGCCTTCACCGCACCCTGGCAACACAAATACGACCAGGGGGGGTCTCATCATCGTCCTGCACACCGCGGACGGGGACAAGAAGTGGGTGAAGGCGGGTATCGAGTTAACGCACGGCAAACCGCATCTCAGTGCAGTGGCGAAGGACCGATTTGCGGATTGGAGCTTGCTTCCTGTCCCGTCGGGTGGGGGTGCGGCGACGCTGGAGATGGTCAAGGAGGAGGATGGAAGTTTGTGGGTTTATTTGATTGAGGGGGTGTCGAAAGCGCCAATTCGGGAGGTGACATGGGTCTTTGAGGAAGAAGGGGTGAAGGAGTGTTGGGTTGGGGTTTATGCGGCAAGACCAGGGGATGTTGGGGGTGAGTTGGAGGTTAATTTTGGTCATTTGATTGTTGAGTAGAGGGGTCATCTTGTTGGGTACAGGGTAAAAGTATGGTTATGAGTAGTTTAATCTGCTGTTATGAGTGTTAATTGGTCAGTATACCATACACAAGAAGTAAACTTGAATGTAGATCTACTAGTGGTACCCTAGGGTGCTACAACTACTCCATTCTCCAGCCTCTTCTCATCCTCCTCCTTCTCCAGGTTTATCTAAAGTCTACTTGATTCTAGGTACTTTGTTCTAGTTCGGCCAAGAGATGGAGTGCATGATCGTCCCGGGGTCAGGCTGCACGCAAGACTGGCGTCAATCACGCCCTGGGCGCCACGGAGATGGCACGGGCCATGGTCACAGGGCAGTTGACGCGCAGGGCAGGATATGTACTCCGGGGGTGAAGATCAAGTGGATCTGTCGATGTATAAGTGGGATATCTAGTCCGTACAAAATAAGAAGTAGGACAGGGTCGGGCAGATGATCGGGAGTGCAACCTGGGACCTTATTGTAGGGGTAGTGATACGACGGTGTGTGAGGGCGGAGAATTGCCACGTGAGTTATAGTAAATATAGTAAAGATTATGATACTCAGTATACTAACTATAGCACTACTATAGTACTAGTATATTTGAATATAATACTAGTCAATATGCTGATATTATTGATGTGTTATATCATAATATGATATAACATGATATAATACTACCCTCTCCCTCTACCACTCCTGCTTACTCCGACCCACCCAGGTTTGTTTGGAACCGACGAACCAAGGCCCTGGTTAACATCTTATCGATCAATCATATCTGATGGAACTGGTCCATATTTCACTCTACACAGTATATATAGTAACTACTACTACAACTCCGGACTTTCTCCTTGAATAATCACACCACTCCACTTGACTCCGCCAGCCAACTTCCGAGTCTCCGAGTCATTCCTCCCCCCCCACCACCCCGTGCCTGACGTCTCCCCACTCTTTTTCAGCTTTTCATTCTCTTTAGTCTCGTTCGGCGCTGCTTCGCTTCACTTCTTGCCCACTCCAATTTTCCACTGCATTTCTCTCTTTCTCTCTCTCTCTCTCTCTCTCTTACACTTTGGCACTCTCTGACTCTACTTTCCCTGGGAATGCGAGTTCGGACCGCGCGCTATCACTCCCTAGGGATTCCCCATCCTCTTGCATAAGTGCGACCGACGATCCTACAACCTATCCTCGCCCACTGGGGGCTCCGTAACCTGATTCGATTCCGATCCCATTTCCCCTTACAGCCACATACTTCCCTTCAGGCGGATCTATCCATCATTCCCCATTTTCATCTTCGTTTGAACCTATGAAGGGCAGTGTCCCACCTCGTGGAGACTACTAAAGACCACTAAAGACCACTGGAGGCTGCTGGAGAACCTGCTATTTCGAGCATAGCCTCATACACTTTCTTCATGCTTTTTCTCGTCTACCGCGCTTGCCAGTCTATTCCTAACAGCGCCGCAGCCCCATCCGCTTTTGTTTGCTTTTTTTCTTTCTTTTGATTCCCTAATTTTGATTTGATTTGATTTGATTTGATTTTTCCCGCGGAGCATCGCCCTGATTTGCCCATAGCTCTTACTCGTGTTTGCTTTTCCTTGTACGCGCTGACCTGACTGGCTCAGCTCGCCCCCGACGGGGACCACCAGGCATCCTGCCGGTGCCCAAGCGGTGTTGACTCAAAGCTGAAATTCCTCGCTTCTGCCCCCCTCCCCTCTTATTAGTTGAGACACCCTTCTCAGTCAGATGTTGCATGAACTCTTTTCGATGATCTCCCTGATTCTTCACGATCGCCCACTCACTTCGTCTTCTTCATTCTTGCACCCCTCCTCGGCTGGATGGACGCCTTGACCTCGCCCTTCTTCTCGTGATCACATAAGATACTACACTAGAGCAACTGGTGCCTCTTCCTCTAACTCAAAACATGCCACTCCTTGATCCTCGCTCCGGCCCGTCCTACGGTGCTATTGAACAGGAGCATGATCGTGACCGTGACACTCATAGATCTCAGGAGCAAGATCAGGAACGAGATCGTCTATTGCAAGATGAGTATCTCTACCAAACCGACGGAGAGGATAGTGAGATATCGTCGCTAGACGAGGCGCAAGAAGGAGTGCGCAAAATCGAAGCGATCAATATGACTTGGACTACTCGGTCGTTGATTATTGCCTACGTCAGGTTCGTGTGGCTTGCAGCATCCTGCCTTTGATAATCATCCCCCCTCCACTTTTCCCCGCTAATCATGGCGTAAAGTATATTCTTGATGGCCTTTTGCACTTCTCTCGAGAGTCAGACTGTCATGTCCTTGGTGCCTTATGCGACGAGCGCATTTAGCCAGCATTCGTTGATTTCCACCGTCCTCGTGGTGCAGAATGTAGTCAACGGTAAGCTTACACTTCATGCAGTGCTACAATGGCCTTATCGGCCAAACAGCAAAAATAATGTAAATGATACTTCATGTCATGTTCCCCGCTAAACTTTATATGACTTGCAGCCGTTATTAAACCACCCATGGCAAAGATCGCCGATGTCTTCGGTCGCTTCGAAGCCTTCTGCGTGAGCATTCTGATCTATATCTTGGGTTATGTGCAAATGGCCTCCTCCACCAATGTCGAGACCTACGCCTCCGCCCAAATCTTCTATTCCGCCGGCTCAACGGGTCTGCAGATCTTGCAACAGGTCTTCATCGCCGATAGCAGTGACTTGCTAAACCGTGCTTTTCTGGCTCTTCTTCCCGAATTTCCATTCCTGGTCACCGTTTGGCTTGGTCCAACCATTGCAGAAACTGTCCTTCGCACGACATCATGGCGATGGGGGTATGGCATGTGGGCTATCATCCTTCCTGCTGCCTTCTTACCTCTCGCACTTTCATTGCTATTGAACCAGCGCAAGGCCCGCAGACTGAACCTGATCAAATCTTCTCGCAAGAAGCGGAGACGCAGCGTTTTTGCTATCGTGAGACGCACTTGGTATGACCTGGATGTCGGTGGTCTGAGTCTGCTCTCCGCTGCGGTCACTCTGATCCTGGTGCCTTTGACTTTGGCAGCCAGTGCCAAAAATGGCTGGATGAATCCCAGCATCATTGCGATGATGGTAATCGGACTCGTGTGTCTGGTCATCATGCCATTTTACGAATCTTCCAAGAAGCTCGCGCCCAAACCTCTACTTTCTCTGCATCTTCTTAGACAGAAAACTGCTCTTGCGGGCTGCTTTCTCGCATTCTGGTACTTCAGTATGTTCACTACCATCAACCACCCTTCTATAAATCTCCTTTACTAACCAACATCAACAGTGGCATTTTACTTCTCCGTCCAGCCATACCTTTACTCCTACCTCCAAGTTGTCCAAAACTACGACGTCGCAACAGCCGGCCGCGTCACGCAAACATTCGCCTTCACCTCAACAATCGCCGCTTTCAGCGTCTCCCTCCTGATTAAATACACTCGCCGCTACCGAATCTTCGTAACAATCGGCTGCGTAATCTACATGACAGGCCTCATCCTGATGCTAACCTACCGAACCGCAAACGCCTCACACGCCCAAGTCCTCTTCACACAAATTCTTGTCGGCTGCGGCGGGGGCCTTCTAAACGTCCCTGTCCAACTCGGCGTCCAAGCCTCAGCAAGCCACCAAGAAGTCGCCGCCGCAACAGCCATGTTCCTCACATCGATGGAACTAGGCGGTGCCGTGGGCGCGGCCATCTCCGGCGCAGTCTGGACGCACTCTATCCCGGCGAAGCTCCTACAATACCTACCCGCCGAAAGCCAATCCGCCGCCGCGGAGATTTTCGGCAGTCTCGCCAAGGCGTTGGAGTATCCCGTCGGCTCGCCGACGCGCATCGCGATCAATCGCAGTTATCAGGAGACTATGAACCGGCTGCTCACTCTTGCTATCATTGCTACTTTACCGCTTATCCCGCTCAGTCTTGTTATGGAGAATTATAAGCTGGATAAGGTGAGAGATCGGTCCCGTGAAGACGAGTGCGTGCGTGAGAGGAATCAAGAACGCGCGAGTGGTAAACAGGACTAACTTTTCTTCCTTAAAGATGAGTCCGAAGAGCGAGAATGAAGAGGATTCGCCATTGGCTGTTGTCAACCCGGAACCCGAGTCGGAAGATTCCCATTCGAAGCGCACTTGATTAGCGCTGCGCTATCCCAGCCCAGCCCAACCCACCTTGCCTGCCTTATTCGACCTGATGATATTTCGCACCATATACCTGCAACTGCATTACTTGCACTACAGCACACCACAGCGAAACACGCACGTAACGACTAAACGACCATCGAATTTCGCGACCATCGACTTCCCGTTTCCATAGCTCTATATTTTGCTTTTTTTTTCCTTTCTTTTTTCTCTATTTGCATCTCACAGATCAGCAAGCCGGCGTTTTCATTGTTTTTGGGACGAGAGCGAGTCGGGTACATTTTTTTTTCAATCTATACCTGGGGCTTTATGGGCTAGAACTAAGCCCCATTTGTCCATTCCATTGCATCTGGCGTTGTTGGTCTAGCTTTCATTCTTGATCTGATCGATACCTTTGTTGTTTTCTTTTTTCCCCGGGCTTTTTGTAGACGCATTTAGGTACTAGCAAGAATGCTTCGTCTTCGATAGACTTGAATTTGATCAAAGCGATGAATATCTCATTCACTGTCAGTCAGGGTTCACGCGGTCACGGCAGGTTACTTTTAGTACCTAGGTACGCACTGCTATCTATGGATATACTATAGTCACCAGCCTCGCTCTGAGTCTTTTTAAACCTTCCTGATTATTACTTAGTCCATTCAAATCAAGCTCGCCCCGTTCAGCACTCAGACAGGCCAGGGGTACAGCGGGTAAAAGAAAATCACGCCACGACTCGGATTCGTGCTCGGGCCAGCACAGACACGAGTAATTTTGAGTGACAGTGCTAATCACCGAGTAGGACCTTGTGAGGCATTGCCCCCCTTCGTTTTCTTTTCTTTTTCTCCGCGGTGTTTTATTCCGCGAAAGGGGGGACAAGGGAAAATGGTTGGAAAATTGAAGCTTGGAATGGGACCAGCGGAATAACTCTACACTATTTACTAGTAGTACGGTAGTACCCTAGGATACCCTAGGTGGCGATAACCCTATCGGTAAGATATCTCTTGTCTACCACCCAGGTAACTACTAGTATTCAGATCCGATCTCCGAGGAGATGGCAGTACTAGGACTATAGGAAGTACGGTCTAGCCGGGCCGAGACTGCAATGTTCCGTCGTCGGGTAGCGTGCAGAGTGCGCGTGACTTCAAGTTTATAATACCAAGCAAATTCAAACAGAGCAAAAGACAGCTCATCTTTACTGGCACTCCATTTGAAAGTAGGAAGAGGTGTGCTTTTGTAAGTAGGAACGGGGTAAGGGGTCGTGTAGTAGATAAGTATCAGCCACCTTTCCAGATGGATAGATCCAATAGTATGGGAAAGTCCATACATGCTGGTACTATTGTACCCTGCACGTACATGTGTACTTCCTTTGCTGGATCCAAGTCCGCTCTGGGTTTGCTGTGTGTACAGTATGCTAGTGCTAGTTAGCTTTTTTTTTAGAATTGAGTTGTGCCTAGACTCGACTTGAAGGTGGCGGCATTGAATGTTCTTCGTGCACAGCGCAGCGCTGGGCATGTATCGTTGCCTAATATTAGATTTGGGTTTAACGCACTTGCCCATTGATTCAATTGAGGCGGAACCCTGTGGGTTACCTGGTACGGGGTATAGTATGCAGGACTAATTTGAATAACTCTGGGCGGCCTTGGACGTTATGCTAGTAATGGTAATTTTATCGATTTGTTTCGCCGTGAAGTGAAGTGGACGTGTATGATAATACTATAACATAAATTTCAATTGTTTCCTTGTACCAGTAACCATCCTCATCCTCATCATCAATATGTCCAGGGAGTAAACATGAGTTATGCAGATAAAGTACCGCTTAGACCGCCTCTCCCGCCCCAACCCAACTTAACCTCGCCAACTCACAAGATAAGCTCGATGTCAGCCAGCAAGCTCTGAATTGGCGCTGCAGGTACCTGCATAATCGCTGCATGCAGGTATACCAGATGCTTCTCGGAGTAGACGGTGGGTACCTACCTAGGTACGAAGATATGAAAAAGATCAGGCGCGTGGGAGATCAGGGTGCATGCCAAGGGAATTGCATAGGGGTCGAGGAGAGTATTTCCAGGGTTGTGAGTGTATAGGGGGCCGGGAAGAGAATAAGAGCTAGTAGCTCCTGAGTTTCCTGGACGGTGCTACTACTCCGCAGATACTTGTAATGAAGAGAGTGGGTACTCATTCTACGGCAGGAGGGCCTGAGGGTCGTGTAATTCTAAATCCACCAGAAGTCAAAAGCTAAACGGGGGTGGGATGGGACCCAATCCCGGACTCCATCGAGTCCGGGGTGAAACGGCGATGAAATATAGGGGTGAGGGAACTAGCTTGGAACGGCCCATTAATACATCAAAGAGATCAGTACGGAGTACGCAATAGATAACTACAGTGCTAGTAATGTGGTTACCTGTGAAGTCTAGAAGATCGAGTGGATCACAGCGCTTAGCCGACGCGGTTGGGATGGGTTAACTAGTGTTAGTACATACATGAGGGAAATAAATAATAACGTAGTAGTACCTACTAGTAGGTGCTAGAGATAGTTGTTATGGTTATTAGGTTAATATTGACTTGAATATTAATTAGTATACCTACCCTAAATACTCCGTACCTATATAAAAGATAGAATACAGTATAAAATACCAAGTACTGCTCTGCTCTGCGCTCCTGTATGGTAACCGGCGGTACCAAATAGTACGTCTAGACCACTCTCTGCCCCATTCAATCCAGACTACAGCTCCTCCTCCCTTTTTGTCTCCCACAACCCTTTTCTCCTCTACCACTCCCTCCATCTCTCTAACTCCAACCTACCTGTCGGAATCATGGTTGTCGCTACCATCAAGTGCGCTTCTCTCTCTCCCTGCCGGAACCCCCTTCTCCCTGGCTAACCCCGACTGCAGATGTGTCGTAGTGGGGGACGGTGCTGTCGGAAAGACCTGTCTGCTCATCTCCTACACAACCAACAAGTTCCCTTCGGAATATGTTCCCACCGTCTTTGACAACTACGCTGTGACTGTGATGTAAGTTTGTCCGATCTCCTGGAACGAGTGGTGGCCGCAGTGGTGGCCGCGGCGGCATCACCATCACCATCACCATCACCAGACCGAGAGAGCCTCTCGGTTCTCTCGGTCCTCCAGCAAAGATCTCGCTGACCCTCCTCCAGGATCGGTGACGAACCCTATACCCTTGGCCTCTTCGACACCGCCGGTCAGGAAGATTACGATCGTCTGCGCCCGCTGTCCTACCCCCAGACCGACGTTTTCCTCGTCTGCTTCTCCGTGACCTCCCCCGCCTCCTTCGAAAACGTCCGCGAGAAGTGGTTCCCCGAAGTCCACCACCACTGCCCCGGCGTCCCCTGCCTGATCGTCGGTACCCAGACCGATTTGCGCGATGACCCCAACGTCCGCGACAAGCTCGCCCGTCAGAAGATGCAGCCTATCCGTAAGGAGGATGGTGATCGCATGGCCAAGGAGCTCGGTGCCGTCAAGTACGTCGAGTGTTCTGCTCTGACGCAGTACAAGCTGAAGGATGTCTTTGACGAGGTACGTGGTGATCTTTTACACTATTCCCGGTTATTTCCTCACCTTGAGCATTCCCATTTCCATGCCCCCCCTGGTTTTTTTTTTCCTTTTTCTTTGCCCATTTCCTCTTTTCTTTTTTTTTGTTACCACGTTCCCGTCACCCCCTAGGCGCCAAAGCTCGGACTTGCGCCCGATACGTCTTGGTCGATTTCCACTCCCCGCCAGCTGTACACCGCTAACTTGCTCCGTTTTTCCGACAGGCCATCGTTGCCGCCCTCGAGCCCGCACCTAAGAAGAAGTCACGCGGATGCCGTCTGCTGTGATCGCGCACCTCGATCGCCTTTTTTATCGGTAGGTTGGTCGACTACCCCATTGTCTTTGAGCGCGATGTGACAGGGGTCAACCAACCGAGCCGAACTTTCAGATACGACGGAATGAAACCTACCTGTTTTTTTTTCTTTATTTGGGGAGGCAAGCTTGGCCGGTTCGATTTTGACTGGGATATCCACACGCAACAAGGGAAAGAGGAGCGGGACTTTTGTTTATTGAGCTAGCGCTGCAACCTGATAGCATTTCGCACTGTCCGTGTTTTCCGAGTTCTCTTCTCCACGATCATGATCCACCGGCTATCCACTAGCCAGTGGTTCTGTTGCCTAAGGTCGTTTGAAGCTTGGTTTGCTGGAGTGTTCAAGATGAGCTTCAGGTCGATCTGCACCGCATGCACATGCAAGATCCTCCTCCCTTCCCCGGTCATTGTTGCTTCCGATGGTCCCTGGGAACTGAGTCGGCCCAGTTTGTCCTTATCCTCCATGTTATCTTTTGTTTTCGCTTCAGCTTCGCCCGTCCGCTTCCACCTGTCTCTCTGCGGATCTCGATTTGACACTTTCCACAACACCCCGTTTTAACAATAACTCAACATCCTCTCCTTCACGAACTCCAGCGACATCACCTCTAGTACTACCACTCTCCTGCCCTCCACGATCCCGCATTTCCCTCCTGTTTCCACCCGTTTTCATCGTCTCTCGGCGTTGGACGTCAGGGCGTCGTGATTGTTTTGGCTGATTATTTCCGTCCTTGTCACTCCCCCTCCTCTTCCTCTTCCTCTTTCTCCTCCATCATTCCCCATCCCCCTTTACTTCTTCCACGCTTCGTCTTATCCTTTTATCTTTATCGATCACGCCTATTTGGACAATACCATCAAGTTTGAGCTTGCTGTTTTACCTCGAATCCGATGTTCCCTGCATGCGGTTCTCTCCATTTCTCTGCTCGATGTTTCCATTTTTTTCTTTCAAGATACAAGCATTTGTCCCTATTTACTATCACCTGTTCTATTCTGCTCTGCCTGCTTTGCTTGCTCTGCTCTACTCTGCTTATGCACCTTCTTTTTTATGATTCGATTGGAGAGCAAAGCAAAATCAGCCTGGATCTTAGAACGTTGCAGACAGGACTCACAATTGACAAGTTCTTTGATGATCTGAATACTTGTAGACTGGAGCGGTCGATATTGAACTTACACTTGAGGCGAACCAATAGTTGAATGATCAAAGGAGGTCCAGGTCAATCAATGCCTTGAACTCCAGGTCTGTCAAACCATAGGAACGGTTGTAAACTTGTCTATATGGAAACAAAAGCAGCTACCACCTTTAAATTACTCTTTCCTCGCGATCGGGACATGGAATATCATTTGGGCATTCATTCATCCTTTTATACTATCATGCTACAATCATTTGTCTCATCTCATATGCAACTTATACAACTCACACTTGGAACTCACAGCTCATCGCGAGTAACCTCCTCGGCAGACTGAGCCTCAGCCTCAGCCCCACCATCATACAGACGACCATACCAACCACCAAGATCCTCCTTAACACCCGACTTAACCATACTGGTAATAATCTCAAAAGCAACCTGCGCCGCCGCAAGAGCAGTTGTCTCACCCTTGTTATCATAAGCAGGCGAGACCTCGACAATATCCGCACCAACAAGGTTCAGCTTCTCCAGTCCACGCAAGATACGAATGAACTCGCGGGTAGTCCAGCCACCCGGCTCGGGGGTACCAGTTCCAGGCGCGGTAGACGGGTCCAAAACATCAATATCAACAGAGAGATAAACCGGCTGCTCAGGATCAAGACCAGTGCGAGCAATAATAGTCTCAACAACACCCATAGGACCAAGCTCGTCAATATCATCAGCATGAATGCGAATAAAGCCCTGCTCCGGACCCGGGTTCGTATAATCGCCTGCATCAACACCAGTCAACCGCGTACGCAGACCCGCGTGCGCAGAAGTCGTGTTCGAAATCAGACCCTCCCGACTAGCCTTGTGGAAGAAACTGCCGTGGTTGAACTGAGTCTGCTCGCTCTGCCAGTACGAAGAGTATCGGACTGGGTTCCAGGTATCAAGATGCGCGTCGAAATGCAGAACCGTGATTGGCTTCTGGTAGATCTGATACAGCGCGCGCAGAGCAGGGAGAGCAACGCTGTGATCGCCGCCCAGAGTGACGAGCTTGGGGTGGCCGGTGCCGATGCTATCGCCACCCTTGGGCGCGACGTTGACGGTCTTGCGCGAGCCGAGCTCCAGGAAGGCTTCGTACATCTGGCGCTCGGCGAGACCGTTGTCGAAGGGGGTGATGGGGATGTCGCCGCAGTCGGTGATCTTAGCCCAGGACTTGTAGGGGTTGATGCCGGCGCGGGTGTTGAAGCTTGTTCCGGACATTTGGCGGGCGCTGGCGGCGCGGATGGCGCGGGGTCCGAAGCGGGCGCCTGTTACAAAGATTAGTTGGCTATTGTGAAGTAGGAAGCTCAAGCTGTAGGGGGTATGTTATATAACGTACCAGGTCGGTAGCTGACGGCCGTGTCGAAGGGGGCGCCAATAATGGCGATATCATAGTTCTCGCTTGGCTCGATCAAGCACTTGACTGGGTTGAGGTGGGCGAAGCTGGCAATGCCAGAGAAGGACCACTAGAAGTTCGTTAGAATGAGTTGCAACCGAATTAAATCAATTGATTGCCACACATACCTCCTGATCCCACTTCTTCAGCAACTCCTCACGCTCATGTTCGGGGACGACCTCGGTATCGCCGTGGTGGGCGCAAGAGACAGCACCACCGGTTAGCGCCAACAGGCCGACAAGAGACTTCCAAGCGGGCATTGTGAGATAAAGTCAGAGTTAATCTGGAGAAGCAAAAGGAAGGGAAAGCTGGGAATATAAAGTGGTCATTGTCTCCAAATTCTCCAGTCAACTTCCTAATCGGCGCGGGTATCGAAAGGGAAGGACCAACAGATGTGCCCCGCTGGGATCCGCCATTCTCTCCCAGTCCACTTGTGTCTTATCGTTCAGACTTTCCCTTCTTGGACTTCTCTTCACACTGGTGACTGCTCTGCATTGCACTGCTTCATATCTACTTCGTAGAAATTGCGACTGCTACCCCTGTACATCGCAATTGCTGCCATGCGCCGTGTTGTCGTGACAGGCTTGGGTGCGGTGACTCCGCTTGGTGTTGGTGAGTTCTACACTTCATTGCATCACAGCTTCACCCTCTCTTCTCCGCTTTCTACACCTCTATCGGGCCGGCCTAGCATCCTATGTACTGCTACTGGCACAGATGGCACCGGCATGGACTACCCTTCCACCGACACCGCATCCCCGGACTTTTCGCCGCAAAAAAAAACTGCCCGCGTCTCCACTTGGCCAGATGGGGAAGGTCTTGTCAACCAATGACAGCATGTCGGGGGAGGGGGGGGTCTATCCTATCAAAAACTGGGGAGGGGAGGAGGTCGGAGCTCTACTACAACACAGACGATAAGACTAGCTGCAATTCTCTCGGCTGGAGCTAACACTTTTGGATACAGGTCTGCGCCGAACATGGAAGCGATTGCTGGACGGCCACTGCGGCATCGTCAATGTTAATGATCGCGATGAGCGCTTCAAGGAAGTCCCTTGTCAGATTGCCGCTGTCGTACCCAAGGGCCGTCGCAAGGATGGCGGGTGGATGGCAGAGGAGTGGTTGAGTCGAGGAGTATGTTTTCTATTTCTCAAATTTGCTACTACTTTTCATTGAGTATCTATTAACCCCGATTTAACTAGGAGGAGCGCAAGATGGCTCTTTTCGCGCAATACGCCATGGCTGCTACGGAAGAAGCCTTGGAAGATGCTGGCTGGAAGCCGGAGCCCCTTGAGCAGCGAGAAGCGACGGTATGTATTTTATGTGGCCCGGCTTAGCAGCTTTGAATTGGCCTCGAGTCTCCAGGGACTACGTCTGACTAATAGCTTGTGCAGGGCGTTTGTCTAGGGTCCGGAATCGGTAATTTCGATGAGATGTATAATACTGTCGTTGCATATGACAAAGGGGTAAGTCTTCGTGTCCAGTCTGCTGCATCGCTCTGGTGGTTTATTCGTTTTTCATACTAACTAGCTCGCTCTTAAAGGGTTACAAAAAAGTCAACCCCCTCTTCGTCCCTAAGCTGTTGATCAACCTGGGCGCCGGTCATATATCTATGAAATATGGTTTCATGGTACAAACACACACCTCTTCCCTTGCATAGGAATAACCGGAAGTATAACTAATACACCTTCCAGGGCCCAAATCATTCCGCAACAACAGCTTGTACCACCGGCGCACACTCCGTCGGCGACGCAGCCCGCTTCATCGCCTGCGGAGACGCAGACGTGATGGTAGCCGGAGGCGCTGAATCATGCATCCACCCTCTCGCCATCGGAGGATTCGCCCGGGCCCGAAGTCTCGCAACTGACTTCAATGATAATCCAGAAAAAGCATCCAGACCCTTCGATGCAGACCGTAAAGGTTTCGTCGTTGGCGAGGGTGCTGCCGTGCTCATTCTTGAAGAGCTCGAACACGCTCGCTCCCGCGGTGCAAGAATCTACGCCGAAATCAAAGGCTACGGCTGCTCCAGCGACTCGCACCACATGACAGCACCCAAAGAAAATGGCGAAGGCGCATACATGGCGATGAAGAAGGCGCTGAAACAAGCCCAACTCCCGCCCTCTGCGGTGGATTACGTCAACGCACATGCGACTTCTACAATTTTGGGCGATTCTGCTGAGAATGCTGCTATCAAGTCGCTCCTCCTAGGTCCAGGAGGTAAGCAGAAGGCGGAGGATGTGAATATTAGCAGTACCAAAGGTGCTGTGGGGCATCTTCTCGGTGGTGCGGGCGCTATCGAGGCTGCTTTTAGTGTGCTTGCTATTCAAAATGTGAGTTGGCTCTATCCTTGTTAGCTATCAAGCTGGGCTTGGCTTGGCGGGTTGATTGAACTGACGTTGTTCTTATAGAATGTCATGCCGCCCACTATCAACCTGGATCGATTGGCGAATGGGTTTGACTGCAACTATGCGGCTAATGAGGCCCAGTCGAGGAAGATTGATGTGGTTTTGACGAATAGTTTTGGATTTGGCGGGACTAATAGTAGTTTGTGCTTTGTTCGGCATGAGTGATTGGCAGAGTGAGTTAATGTACGATATTAATGGACGTTGCTTTAGGTTTCCCTAGTCTTCTCAATCCTGATATACTCAATATATGATGGGATTCTTCTCTCCTTCATGACCCATCATGAATCATGCTGCAAACATTGGGAGGGTTCCTTATACACCCATGTTACCTCTCTCCAATTGCTTTCCTTCTCCCCTCTCCCTTCCTGGAAGTGTTGGACAAGGACAAGGCAGACGTGTTCCTGCCTCTTAAACATCGACCATCGCTCCTTCCTCGTGAATATATACCATAGCGAGGATGCGGGAATACCAAACGATGGACCGAATTAGAATCTCCTCATCCCAAGATGAACAGGGACAAAATGCAGTCGGTGATAAGAGTAGGTGAGGTACTGGCATGTGTCAGTTGGCATAAGTAGAGTATTACAGCATCTGCCGGGACCTGGAATCAGGTCAAAGCAATTCCAGAGTCTGAAAGAGGGCGAGGGGAGTTCGACATGTTGCCAAAGGTGAAGTCGCAAGCAGCCGTAACAGAGTTAGTATTGCGGCAAATAGCGCGCGAGCCTGGTTAGTATGTCGATTCGCCGATCTTCCTTGTACTTATCCTCTGTTCGAATACCAGACCATGATTTACCTGAAGGGTCGAAATGGTTGAATGAAGGGCAAAGGGACAGAAAGTAGTGGCTGCATAAAGCCAAACAGCAAGCATCAACTGGCGATAAATGGCGATTTATTAGGAGCACAAGCTCAGGCGGAATGGTCTCCAGTGTTTGCGGCATTTTCGATTTATGGGTTCAAGTTCTTGCGGAATTCAAGATGTTCCTGGAGTTTGCGATGGGTGTCGTATAGTTACTAAACACCTGACTCAGTGAATGTTCCGTCGCCATTTGTCATAGATGTGCCTTGATATCATACACAAAGACCACCTGGGCAGGGGAGTACTCGATAGTACGATAGTATTGAATTTACTGATACAGTAACTTCTTAAATATGAACGAGCAGGCGAGTACTACCCACCAACTTGAACTTGAACATCTGCCAATTACTTCTAGTACTATACATATTAGGTAGATACATATACTCCACTATGAACCGGTCAGGGTAACTGCATTTCGCTGCGACTTGAATCATTCTTCCCAAAAATCCAATGAGAGTCAAACTTGAATGTATATTAGAGAGCCGCTGCGTAAAATACGAGAAAACTTCCGAGATATTTCGATCTTGATTCAGTCAAGTAGATGTTCAAAGTACATGCTAAAACGAATCCCAGCGACTCTTTACTATGACGATGGATAGCGGACAACACGTGACCAAGTCCCAAATGCGGAGCCCCAGCCCGTGAACGACGGAGATCGAAGTGAACAACCACCCCAACAACCACCCTGGCACGACAAGAATTTTACAGAGAGTGTCAGAGAGAGAGAATCGCTGCGCCAGGGCAATTTCAGCACTTGCGCTCATCATGACGACCAACGGCGACTCCAGTCGAGGTAGGCCCGCCACCGCAACCCTTTGATGAGAAAGCGTGACCATGAACCGCGCCTGATCCGGGCCAGCGAGATTGAAGGATGAGATGCTAACGTTCCTCTCTGTCTAAATAGCCTCGGGCAATTTGGTCGAGGCGTCGGGCTATAAGTTTACGGAGAAGGATACCAAACCCGGCAAGATGAAGGTAAAGAAGACATCTAAGGGTTCGACGAAGAAGAAGGCAGATGGTACGTTCACTTTTTGCAGAGGAAACTAGCTGTATGGCTAGTTTTCAATTGGGATTGACAGCAGCTTACCTATGGTTCTGTTTCTTCCTCCAGATAGCAAGGATGGACCCCTCGATACCTCGCCTACTTCCTCCCCACTGCCCAAATTGGATGATAAGATCGCCGCTTCTTTCCCGACGGGCAAACCGCGCGATCATGACTTGCTGGAGACGGTCATTTGCAAACACTGCAAGCGCCCGGCGCTCAAGTCTGAGTGCACCGGAGCACATTCGTGGCTGCCTGAAGGCAAAGCAGGAGAAAGCGCGCAAGAAGAAAGAGGCACGCGATGCGGCGAATCGGGCTAAGGCCGGCGATGTGGGTGATATCGACGAGAAGGATGGGCCGGAGGATTCGATGAAAGGCCAGAAGAGTGCGAAGAAGAGTGCTGTCAAGGGCACCGAAGATGGGACGAAAAAGGGAAAGAAGCGCAAGGCGGATGAAGATGATACCAAGCCCAAGAAAAAGAAGAAGGATGAACCCAAGGCGAAGACGGCTAAGCCTAAGGGGCCTGTTGATGTCGAGAAGCAGTGCGGTGTCACATTGCCTAATGGTGCTCAGTGCGCGCGCTCGTTGACTTGTAAGAGTCACTCGATGGGCGCGAAGCGTGCCGTGCCGGGTCGGTCTTTACCGTATGATATGCTGCTCCAGCAATATCAGAAAAAGAACCAGGCTCGACAGCAGAGTATGTGGTTCCCCTCACTTCTCCCGTCTTCGAACATAGAGAATGTTTGGACTAATGTGTTTTGTTCTTATCTACAGAGGCTGCCATCGACGCCAATGCCCCGCTGCAGGAAGACTTGGAAACTAGCGGGCCCGTCGATTCTGACGAAGAACGAGATTCCGTCATGGCAGCTATTGCGCGATCCGCGCCCAAACCCATCGCTGAACATACCCTCATCACTTCCAAGACCAAGTACAGATACGTTCGGATCAAAGAGCAGATGCAACACGCCATCGGTGGTCGAGGTGGCGGCTCTCTCTTTTCAACCGACGACAGCCAGCCATCGTCGCTATTCGGTGGCGGGAATCTGTTCTCGCCATTCGATAGTGCCGTCGATACCACCTCATCCCCCGTCATCGGGTCCATAGACCCAAATGATCAAGCGGCTGCCCGCAAGACCCCAGTGGCAGCGGCTTGAATGGTACAAGTGGGATAGTTATGATTTACGACTTTATTTGGCATTAGGTTTTCATCTTTGGTGGAATGCAGATGTTGGCGTTTGGGGCGCTGGATGCTCACGCATAACTTATTATGAGCATGCTTTTGATTGACATTGTGTCCGTTTTTATTTTTCGATCCGATACTTGCGGGTTGGGTGTGGAACAGGCTGGTACTGTTAGGTTCGGTGATAACATGATACCCCGGTTGGCGTGACTCGCTATGCGAGTGTTTCAATGGATTCCTTTCCAAATCTTTATCTTATAATATTTTGATGCTATCGTATTTCTCTGTAACTTGATTGGCTAGATGATACTACTAGTAGGTGCTGGAGGTACTAGTAGTGGTAAATTTGGATCTTAAATTCCAACTTGAAGGTTAATGCATTAAATTCTGGCCCGGGCGATATATTATTATTCTGACCGCTGTCATCATGAATCTTTACTTTGAAGCATCCTTCCCATCACCAGCAGAAGGGACACCATGCATCTTAGAAAAGTCAGAGCAAACCCCCAAATGGAGGGAAAAGTGAACATACCGTCTCAGCAAATCGCACCCATTCCTCCACACCCTTAACGTAGACATCGTCCGCCGCAGGCAAATGCTCATGCCCCCAGACCATCATATCTTCAAAGGTACCTTGTGTCTCGAGGATCTTGACCGATTCCTCAGGTTGAACTTCGATCACGTCTTCACTTTTGTCGACTGTTTGCGAGGAAGGAAGAGTGCGCTCTGTCGGTGTTGCGATGATGCCTGCAATAGTAATCTGTAAGTTGAAATACCCATACGAGTGTTTAGAGATGCGTCTGCGCACCTTGATACCCATCTGGAACGGCGACGCGCCGGCCACGTAGTCTGCGGCCCCGATAATGTGCGGTTTCAATGTTGTCTGGATCATTTATTTAATTAGTCAATTTGCGACTTGTTTATCCATGCGCGGGTTGATGTGGCTGGAACTGCAGAATTGTACCTTTCTCATCTGTTTTCGGCGCCCAAAATCGCCCGGCGGGCTCGATGGGCCCATCATGGTGAATGCGGCAAGGGAGAATATTGGGTGTAACTGTCGCGGCAGGAGAACCTTCTTCTGACTGTGCGCCTGGCTTTGAGGCCGATTGGAAGGCATACATGTCGGGCATGGCGTTGCGAGATGTGATCACTCCACGGAGCTATGTAGTCGGTGTGTGTGGTATAGATACTTTGCAAGATGCAGTAGCCTGGCAATTTACCGGAGTCAAGGTCTAATTGACTTGCTTTGGGTGTGTTGCGAGGGTATTGAGTTGTGCAGTTCTTTGTGTGGTCGAAGAGCGCGTCGCGTTGCGCGTTAAGTGGAATTTGGCGGAGAGCGGACAATCGCTGCATTTTTAGTGTAGTATGCATTAGACTACCTCAACACACATGTTGCTCAATTCTTGATTTTCGACTTAGAAAATGTCAGAGTTTATACATTTATACTCTAGAATACTGGTCATATATGTCAAATTCTGATGCAATTCTTGAACTGGATGCGAATTGGGGTATACATGTGCATCTCGAAGGTATTTAGATACAATAGAGCCTCGTCTCGTCTCACCTCGACTCAGCAGGCCGACATCAAAGAATAAAGAAGATCAGCGCTTCTTCTTGGTCGACTTCTTCTTCTTTTTCTTCTTCTGCCCATCCACCTTCTCTCTGTTTTCGGCCGTCGCCCGGATCGGCCACTTCTTCAAATGCTCCCGCTCAAACGCGTCCTTCTCTCTTCTATACAAAGCCATTGTCGCCCGAGCATCCTCCACACTAGAATGCGCCCCTTCCTGAATCTTTATACCAAGGAAATGCTCCGCAAGAATCTTCAGTCGGGGTGATCCACCGCCGGCAATTTTCCGGTATTCCGCATGCTTGCTTGTATCACGAATATCACGCTTCGGGTGAGCAAACATCAAGGCATCGAGATCGTTGCTCACGGCGTGACCGATGAGAATCCGTCCTTCCATGATCCCGTATACCTCTTTCTGAACTGTTTCGAGGTTTCGCGCTTCCACCATGTGCTTCGGTGCAATGCCGCTGACGTGTGTTCGCCAGTCTGTAACCATCTCTTTAGGCCGGACGTAGGAGTCGTAGATCTGGTCGCCGTTGAAGTTGACGATACTGACTCGGGCAAGGACGGAGTCGTTGTCGGGGTTCGGTCCAACGCCTACCATTTCGCAATCCATGGCGACATATTTTCCTATTTCAGCGCTATGGGAATGAAATCAGTAAAGTTCATATGGATGATGAGGCAGAAACAATCGTCGAGGTAAAACGTACGTTGCGGAAAGGCCCTCATTCTCTTTCGATCTGAGTGTTTCCGTCGCAACCTTAGGCAAAACGGCGGCGCTAGACTTCCTCCGCAAAGTTGTCGAGGACGAATCAGTCTCTGCTCCGTCCGCCATTCTTTTCCTCTTGAAGAGTGGTTTTGTGTCTCTGAATTTTGACTGGTCTTTCTGGGTGAACTTTGTTCTCTTCACGGTGCCATCTCCGGACTCGCGATCAGAAACCTTGCGTTTCGGGGCCGATTTGGAGGCCGGTGCCGATGTTGAGGCTTTTTCTTTCTTAAGCGTTGCCTGTAACTTTTTCCAGTTGCTGGAAAGACTTGCTGTGTCCATTCCGAGGGTAACAATTCTGTCGAGAAGTTATTGCATTGCGCAAAAAGTTGGAGTCGACTTGGAGGAGACGAACAGCCGTTCACTTTTTCTGCCGACAAAAAAGTGGCGCGCTGATAGCAGTATACCGCCTTCCCGATAAAGAAATTTCGTATCAACTATAGGAGAGGAGATATAGGAACCACTATTGAATACTAGTAAAACCTTGTGGGTTACTTGTCTACGAGGTTGCAGTGCAAGAATAGATGGTCTGATCAAATTTTGAAACTATAAATCTCTACTTTATCCCAGAAACAATATGTAGAGCGCTGATATTTGCCCATGATGTATGTCCAATCATCCCGGTACGCCATTTTGAAAGTCATCAAAGCCAGATAAACAAGTTTTACTAGTACTCGATACCAGGGATCTTGAAATCCTTGGACATCCACTTCTCCGTAACCTCTCTCTTTGCCTTGCGAGCTTGCGTTATAGGCTTGCGAGACTCAAGCTTGCCTTGCACGATCAATGTACGGAAGCGGTCGTCCAAGAGGTTACCCTCGGGCTTGAGCAGGCGGAGAGAGTCCTGGAGTTCATCGGGGAGGACCAGTTCCAAGCGCTTCTCAGGGGGACTGTGAAAAGAGTTAGTGATGGCCCCAAAGTGGGTTCAAGAAGATTAATAGAGGGTACGTACGCATTCTTGCCGCCAAAGGGCTTTCGGCGCAACTTGGTCTCATCACCCTCCTCTCCATCGTCAGCATCCGAATCATTTGTGCCGTCGAGTTCTTTTTGCTTGGCGAGTTCTGTGAGCTCCTCCACGCGGGCGAGCTGAGCATCTTTCTTGATCTTCTGAGCCTCCCACTTCGCTAGCCTCTCGGCCTCCTTTCGTCGTGTTGCCTTGTTGCGCTGAGTCTTGGACTTTCTCTCAGGACGCTTCTTGTTCAGCCACTCGGGCTTCTCATATTCACTCTCAAAGCCTTCCCATGCGCTCTCATCGTCAGACTTGATCTGGCCATCGTCACCCTGGGCCTCTTCGATTAAACGCTGCTTTTCTTGCTCCTTCCGCTCCTCTTCCAGACGCAGCTTCTCTGCCTCGACTGCCTCCTTGCCGTGTTCCTCAAGTAGCTGATCCCACTGCTCGAACACGGGGTTGTAACTGGTTCCCGCATGGGGCATGCGCACCGCGGGGATGGCCTTGCCATTGGCGGCGAGCGAGATGGGAGCGTGCTTCATGGTCTCCGGGGCGACCTTGGCCTTAGGCTTAGGCAGGAAGTTAAATTGGGGGTCTTCGACAGCGACAGAGAGATCGGCTTCGCCCTCCTCCGCCCAGGGGTCGTAAAGTTGGTTGTTGCCCTTCTTGCTGGTGAAATCCGCATCCCTCGCCGACTGCTTCAAACGCAGCATTTCCTTCTTGGTCACCCAGTCCTTGCGGTGCTTCTTGGTCTTTTGTTCAATGACACCGTCAGTGACGTTGGAATTGCCGCGCTTGCGGGAGTCGATTGCTGGGATAGCAGAACGCTGGGCGATGATTTCGTCGGCCTTGAGCGGCTTGTGCTTCTTTGCGATGGCATTTCGTACATGCTCAGTGCCAGTGGTATCGATGGTAAACAGTTCATCAGAATGCTTCTCAGACACAAGGCCACTGAAAAAGACAGAAGAAAGAAAAGGATCAGCAGGAGCCTCAATTATTTCGGAGTTGAATATTTATGGAGTCAATCGACATACCCTTTGATCTCTTCATCTTTCAAGAGGCGCAGTCCCTCCTGGACCTCTGTGACATCAACATTCTTGCGCCAGGCCTTCTTACCCTTACGGGAAGGCTGCTTAAACTGCTGCGGAGCATCCAACTTGGTCGACATGGTTGGTTGGTGGAGTCTCTCTTTCCCTTCTCTCTTTTTTTTTGCAGGCCGAACGAACCAAAAAAAAACCAGAAAGTCCGGAAATCTGCTGACTAACGCGGGGGCGGCCAAGCGGGCGGTGAAGCGACTTGGAACTTCTGCGCCGCAGATTCAAAGATCACACCCAGCTCCATCACTTGCGCGCGCGACTCTCCGGGGACCTCGCCTTTACCTTACCCCCGGCAGCTTGCAATTCGATCCATAGCACTTAAAGGTTGGACAAAAGCGTTCTGCTTTGATCGTGCGACATGCCTGTCGTCAAGGGAGGTGTCTGGTGAGTTTTCTGTCAAACCTCCATCTTTTGACTGGTCGCGACTAACACACTTTTAGGACCAATATCGAGGACGAAGTCCTTCGTGCGGCCGTAAGTTGCCTTCAAAACGCGATATCGAGCTTTTACATACCTTTTTGGGATGGTGGAAATGCTGACTGATTACAGGTATCGAAATATGGTCTCAACCAATGGGCCCGAGTTTCTTCGCTTCTCGCTCGAAAGACCCCGAAGCAATGCAAAGCGCGCTGGATAGAATGGTTGGACCCGGGTATTCGCAAGGTCGAATGGTCGCGTGAGGAAGACGAGAAGCTTTTGCACCTGGCCAAATTGATGCCCACGCAATGGCGCACTATCGCCCCTATCGTCGGTCGGACCGCCACACAATGTCTCGAACGGTATCAAAAACTACTGGACGAGGCGGAAGCCCGTGAGAATGATGATTTGGGATTGGGAGGACCTGAAGGAGGAGAGTCCGCTGCTCCCAGCGCCGATGACGTCCGACGTCTACGCCCCGGCGAGCTGGATCCCGACCCCGAATCGAAGCCCGCCCGCCCTGACACTATCGATCTGGACGAGGATGAGAAAGAGATGCTTAGCGAAGCTCGTGCGCGTCTCGCCAATACACAGGGTAAAAAGGCGAAGCGCAAGGCCCGTGAACGCCAGCTGGAAGAGTCGCGCCGTTTGGCTGTGTTGCAGAAGCGCCGTGAGCTCAAGCATGCCGGAATTAACGTCAAGGTGGTTACCCGTAAGCCGGGTCAGATGGATTACAACGCCGATATCCCATTCGAGAAGCCGGCCGCACCTGGATTCTACGATACCATCGAGGAGCAAGCCACCAATGAACGCCAGCGAGAGATGTTCGACCCTCGAAAGCAGCAACTGGCCAATAAGCGAAAGGGAGACCAAGACGAGGATAATGAGCGCAAAAAACAAAAGAGCGACAAGAACAGCACTTCGGCTGCTTCAGCTGCCGCCGCGCGTGCCGGCCAAATGCAGAAGATCCGTGAAGCAGAGCAAAGCAGCAAGCGACGGGGTCTGAATCTGCCGGCGCCGCAAGTCAGCGAAGGCGAGATGGAGGATATTATCAAGATGGGCATGGCCGGAGACAAGGCTAGCCGGATGAGTGCCGATGAAGAGATGACTCGGGGTCTTATTGGAAACTACGGAGCTATTGTTGGAGGAACTCCCATCAGAACACCCCGAGCCGCCCCCGAAGAAGATCACATCGCCAATGAAATTAAGAACATTCGGGCGTTGACCGAAACACAATCGTCTCTGCTTGGAGGTGACAACACTCCCCTTCACGAGGGTGGCTCTTCCACTGGCTTTGATGGAATTGCTCCTCGACGACAAGATATTGTTACTCCCAACCCGATGGCCACACCATTCCGCCAGGCCAACGGCGTGGGTGCAACTCCTCTACAGGGTGGTATTGGGCCTGGTGCCACGCCGCTCCGGACGCCTCGAGACCACTTCGCTCTTAACCGGGAAGGAGCCCAGCCTGTTGGAAGTACCCCCCCGTGATATCAGAACTCACGAGAACTTCATGCGCCAACAAATGCGCAGCAAGCTCGCCTCGCTTCCGAAGCCTAAGGAAACTGAATGGGAACTGGAGGAGTTGCCTTCGGAGACCGCCGAGCCTGCGGCTGCTGTCGAGTTCAGCGAAGAAGACGCAGCTGAGCGTGATCGTCGAGACCGCGAGGCTCGTGAGAAGGCCGCTCAAGCAGAGTTCAAGCGCCAATCACAAGCATACCAACGAGGTCTCCCTCGACCTGCTGTCCTCGATCTCAGCGCCTTGATGGAGCGGGCCTCCCATGTCGCTGACCCAATCGAGGGTCTCATCGCCAAGGAGGCTGCACTTATCATCGCCCATGATTCACGGAGGTACCCGGTTCCAGGTGCCAAGGTGGAGGGCAAGGCGCCCAAGCTGGGCCGTGTTGATGATAAGTTCCTGGAGGCCGCTCGGGCAGCCATCGCCACCGAAGTCGCCGCCGAAGCACAGCAACAACAAGAGAACTGGCAAGAACAGTTTGACGGCGTTTGGACAAACACCCGCGCCCAAGGTCTCCCTGGCCTAGACAACTACGTCGATGAGGAGGAGCAAGATGCATTCAAGGAGGAACAGCGCATGATCGGTGCCTTTGATAATGTCCAAGAATCTCTCCTTGCAACCGCTGAACGAGGCAACAAGCTGGAGAAAAAGCTATCCTTGCACTACGGTGGATATCAAAACCGTGCAAAGACACTGCGCTCCAAGATCGTGGAAGCCAATGCGGCATTGCCCAAGGTTCAAGATGATTTGGACGCCTTCCGCACCTTACAGATCTCTGAGGAGGCGGCCATGTCGAGTCGTCTCGAGAAGCTGCGAGAGGAAGTTTCGTCAATCATGCGTCGCGAGCGTGAGGCACAGGAATTGTATAAGAGCCGGAAGGACGAACTTGATGAGCTTGTCGCCGGGACTGCCACGGTTAATGGATGGCATTAAGCTGTTGGCTACGTTGAATATTTTCTTTTTCACCGAGTTATTTTCTGGAAGGTCATGACCCATTACCCGCTTCGTTTATTGTATCATTAGGAAAGGTCTTTTTTTATTTGCATGGTAAATGAAAAACCATTTGAAGATATTGTCCAGCATATTATACTACTAGTAGAGGCAAACTGTGAAATGGTCAAAATATGCTTAGGAACATGTTTCGATTTACTCAATAAACAAAAAGTGGCGCTCGCTGAACATTAAAATATAACAAATCTCGAACTGGACACTCTTGTTCACAGGGGTGGTAAATCTCCCTTTATACTGACGTCGCATCGTTGCTGATCCGGAAACTGTGGGCGGTAAGCCGAATTGCCTCAATCTGCCGCATGCCTCTGCCTTTCCGCCTTCACCGCGCAACTTGATCTCCCCCATCGCGCATCGCATCAAATCCATCAGTCTCATCTCAAAGCCTCGGTGCCCCGGTTCTGCGCGCAGTTGACCATCATGGGCGTCCGAGACTCCCACGGCGAGGCGACGGGGACGCCCGACCCCGTCGAGAAGGGCCTCGCAACCCTCAACACTATCAGGTGAGTCCCAGATCGGCCAGAATTTATTGACACATATGATCCGACTATTCCAGTCGGTTTTTATCGGTCGCATTTACTAATCCGGGTCATAGGATCGGTGTGAAGGCCATGGTGCAGAAGGTCCGTTGCAACAACCGCAGATTCTGGTATGCATCACGTGATATCATACTGACCTTCGACTCTATAGGATGGAGAACTACGCAAGGCGGAGATTCTCTCAATCAGACAGCGCAAGGATGGCCCTTCTTTTTAGTATGTTGATATTCTTGCCTATATGATATCAAAGAATCAATCATGCTAACCGATGTGACCAGCGTGCACTATGTCGACTTCAATAAGCGTCTGGATGGTATGCTAGCCCTCAATTCAGCTGCACAACTATGTGCGGAATGAATGAAACACCCGAATACTAACGCAGTATCTCAGAATGGGTTGCATCTACTCGAATCGACCTCACACAAGAGGTCGAGTGGCCCCAGCCCGAAAAAGCAGACAAGAAGAAAGCCAGCGCCTCCAACAAAGCGGCACCTAGCAAGAACCCCAAGCAACAACGAGCTGGTGATAGCCGCGAGGTCTCCAGCACCCCCGACGCGTTGGGCGGTAAGAACGTCAATGTAGGCAAGGCCTCACGACCATCAAAAGCAGGCGGTAAAGAGAACCTCGATGTCTCAACGCCCGGCGACTCGTTCGGAGCCGAGGCAGCTTCTGCAGCTGGCACGCCCAAGGTCGTGGATTTCGAAGACGTGGAAATGGCAGATGCCCAAGACGAAAAGACTCCCGAAGAGGAGGAAGTCAAGACCGTGTCGGGCGAAGTAATCACCCGCGAAGAAGAGATCGAACGCCTCCGTACCAGCGGTAGTATGACCCAGAATCCAACAGAGATTCACCGAGTGCGAAACTTGACTCGTCTTCAAATGGGCAAGTTCGACGTCGAACCGTGGTATTTCTCCCCATACCCGGATTCCTACTCAGATGTCGACTTGGTTTACATCGACGAGTTCTGTCTAAGTTACTTCGACAATCAGCGTGCTTTTGAGCGCCACCGCGCCAAATGCACCCTGACTCACCCCCGGGCAATGAAATCTACCGCGACGAGAATATCTCTTTCTTCGAGGTTGATGGTCGTCGTCAGCGGACTTGGTGTCGGAACCTTTGTCTGCTCAGCAAGCTCTTTCTCGACCACAAGACTCTTTACTATGATGTCGATCCTTTCCTGTTCTACTGCATGTGCACCCGTGACGAGACAGGCTGCCATCTTGTCGGATATTTCTCTAAGGAGAAGGATTCCGCCGAGGGATACAATCTCGCCTGTATCTTGACACTGCCACAGTACCAGCGTCGTGGATTCGGCCGCCTGCTCATCTCATTCAGCTACGAGCTCAGCAAGCGCGAAGGAAAGCTCGGCTCTCCCGAGAAGCCACTGAGTGATTTGGGTCTGCTCGGTTATCGACAGTACTGGCGTGAGACACTTGTCGAGTTATTAACGGAGCCGAATCGAGAAGCTATGAGTGAGAACGAGTTGGCTGTTATAACTGCCATGACGGAGAAAGATGTTCACGAAACACTCGTTGTTTTCAATATGCTTCGTTATCATGTATGTTTCTCCGTTCCCTTTACTAGTCCATGAGGACCGCAAGAAAGACATAATGCTAACACCTTCCACAGAAGGGAAACTGGGTCATCGTTCTGACGGACTATGTTCTTGACGAGCACAACAAGCGACTCGAAAAGGAGAAGGTGAAGGGCGCGCGCAAGATCGATCCTGCCCGCTTACAATGGAAGCCGCCGGTATTTACTGCCTCCAGTCGGACCTGGAACTGGTGATGGATGCAGTCAGATGTCTACATTTTGTTCTCTTCCACACAACTCGTCTTTTTCCAGGGTTTATGGCCAGAACGGGTACTGGGGAAGCTGTTCGGAATTTCTAATAATGATGCGGCGGCGGCGCAAGGGCTTTTTTTATGGCGTTTGGAAAACTTGTTTTTCCCGTGGTGCGGTGTTTATGGATGGAATTACTTCGGTTTTTGATTGATACCTCTTTTTCTTTCGTGTACATCATGTTTTCCCCTTTGTTCTAAAAGAACTGGTTTCCAAGACTTTGATTTTGATATTCGACGAAGATTACTCGGGCCTGTAGAAATTGGCGACTTGATATTTCTATATGAGACTGAGGCTAGTTACCAGTAGCAGTAACCCTATGAGAGGTCTGGGCAAACAGTATTTACTAGTGCGTAGTTACTAGTTAGTTAGTAGCCCTTTGTCGGACTTCTGAATCTCCTCTTGGGTAAAGAGGACAGGCAATTGTCGTCAGAGAACTTGAAGATTTCCGTTGAACTAGCCCAATACGATACTGAAAGTTTACAGATGGGTTCTTGTTTACATGACCTCCCTACCCCGGTCTACAACCATATAAACTTGAAGCTCGACCAGGTGAGAACGACCCGAGATTTCTACAAAATACCGACAAATTTACTATTACCAAGAACCTATCCAAGAGGAACTTTCAAGTAGGAATGACTTGATAATAAATTTGACACGGCTAGTATGTATTGACTTGAAAACAGGCCCGTCCATGACACTCGCCATTTCCTTCGTAAGGAAAAGGGTATGTTTGCCATTGGTAGTGGTAGAAGCTTGTGAGAAGTACTAGTAAAAAGGCACAAACAGTACATTTGACATGGCGGAGGTTCCGACCTGAGAGGCCGGTATTTGGCGCTCATGCTGGACCAGCCGGTTGGCCATGCTAGCAGGGTAGCAGGACATTGGAATCGAAAAGCAAATTCAGTCGCGCAGTCGTAAGGCTCCCCCGGGCCCACCATGTGGACCGAAGAGGCAAGTCAAACAAGGAAACCACGAAAAAGATACAACGCAGAAAACCAGAATGAGGGAGGAGAGGAAGGGGGAGGAAAGGAGGAGGGAGAGAGAAGAAGGGGTGTTTGAGTGTGGCGGGGAAGAGAGGAAGATAGGGAGGAGGATGGACGTCGAGCGAGGGAGAGGTAGAGCGAGTAGGTATGGAGTGTATTAAAGGCATGAAAGGTGACACAGCGGATTCACAGATAGCCACCGAGTCACAAGTGCCTAGGATGTGATAGTTGCCCGGAGAATACAAACAATCACTGTTGTAACAGGGTCACGACGTGTGCGACAAGTCGAAATACATAGGCATCTGCCAAGACAATAAAGACCCCGAAGAAAGCGAGATATCAACCTTACCGCGAGCTACTGCCTGCTCGAGGTCCCCACGTAGCCTTTTGTGACGAGTGTCGTGGAGTTGAAGATGTTCCTGGGACGGCGTTACCAGAAGCGTCACGAGGCCTTGGGCCCTTTCGAGATTTCACCGGTGGAGAGGCGCGAGGACGCGATGCCGAGATCTTCTTGGGTAGACTGCAGATTTTGGAAGCTAGAGCCCCAGGGAATCGAATCAAGACACGTAGGTTTCCAGATGTATCCTTTTCGCCGAGTCCGACTATGTAGGGTTCAACGCTGCGACTCTGAATTGGCTTCATAAGCTTGCCACGCTGGCGAGTCGGGGGCGGAGGTTGAGCGGCAGCCCAGGCTGCAGCTGGGGCCATATTCGGGACTCGAACAGGGGGCTGAGAGCCCGGTTCACGATCTTCAAAGATCTCGTCTTGTTCTTCAACTTGTCGAACAGCCAAGTCCCCATCTCCCCCTCGCGTATCAACCATTTTGGTAGGGAATGACACAGAGACCGAGACGGCCGCAGTTGATGGGAGTTGTACATCGAGAGGTTCCTTAGTGGCGGATGTTACAGCTAAAGAGCTCTTCGTTGCCGGGGGGCGTTTTCTTGCCAAAAAGAGTATTGATCTTTTCTTGCCATGAAATCTTATTCGAGGGTGCCGGGGCTCCCCGTGGGGGTGCAGCTGCCATAGAGGCAAACGTTGGTGGGGGCCGCGGGGGTGGAGGTGCTGCGGTAGCCTTAGGAGGGAGCTTCACCACAGGCTTGGGAGTAGGCAGATGGACCAAAGGCCGGCCAGAGCCGCCGAAATAAACTGGATGGCTCGACTCCTCCGGTGGTGGCGGCGACGGGCTTCGTTCATATTCGTACTTCTCGATCACCGTCGTCGTCGTTGTCATGGTCTTCTTCTGTTGTTCAGGTCCGGGTGGGAAGAAACGTGAGCTCCTCGTAGGAACACTGACAAGAGGGCGGGCATGGGTTTCCGAAAAAGGGAGACCATCCACTGGAGCATCCAGACCCGTCAACGGATTGACAGGCAGGCTCTGGTGGGCTTGATTCACGCCTCCGCCCATCACATGTCGTTGACCAGCTTCTTCTCCACTTCGCACTTGCTTCCAGGTCTCCTTAAAATTGACTGCTGTACTAGGCTGGCTGCGGTTGGCGTTAAACTCCTGTCGTTTCTGTTCGGATTCTTCGGCTTCTCTGTGAGATGCGACATTGTGGAAGTTGCCCCATGCACCAAGGGCACTGGGGTTGCGGGGCAATGGCGGTCCGATGGGTCCGGGACGACCGATGGGACTCAATGGATCATAGCCCGCGATCCTGGTCTCAGGAGATGGCAGCGAAGCAATCACCGACACATCCTGGGCTCCAGGTAACGCCTGGGGAGGTATCGCAGGTTGATCCAAGGCCAACTGGCTCCGCAATGGAAGCTCCCGCGAGGGGAACCCACCAAGAGGTTGGTCAAAGATACCATTACCGAGAGTTCTGTCGCTGCTCAAAGGCTTCCATGGGTTCTTCACAGAAGGTGAGGTGGATGCAAGCTTAGAATTAGCTGACCACGATGGATATGAACCAGACACATTGAGATTACCACGCCACTGGCCACTCTGCTCATCCACGTTCGTTTCTTGCGAAGGAGACTGAGCGGATTGTTGCTGCTGGGGTTGTTGCTTCGGCTCGGGAGCATGTACAGGTTCCCGTTTCGCCTCACGAGGAGAAGGAGCTTGGCGCAAGTGAGAGGAAGCAGGCTTATCCGTATGTTTCTCGGAAGCACGGTCTCTTTCATTGGCCGCGACAAGTTTCTTTACCGTATCTGGATGATGGACTTTCATCATGCCATATTGCTTTGGCGCGCCAGTAGGCTCTGGGACCGGGGGCTTTGGAGGGGAGTGCATAACTGCAGAAGCTGCAGCAGGAGTAGGCGGAGCCTGAGGTTTGCGACTTTCAACATTCTCTTTGCGTTGCGGCTTTTCGGGAGCGGGAGGTAGAGACGCCAACTTCTGCCGGATTCTCTCTTCCCTCGCAAGCTTCTCTTTCTCCTCTTGCTCTTCCCGTCGCTGCTTGGCTAGGCGGATAGTCTCCTTCATCACCCGTGCTTGCATTACCAAAGGATCTTCTTCAGGTGCCGCAGGAGCGGTAGGTGGAGCTGGCTGGTGCTCGGTCGACGCGAGTTCAGCAGCAGTCGGAGGTGGAGGTGAGGCAATAGCCGAGCTACCGTGCTGATGAGCTGGTGCATGATGATGTATTTGTTCGCGGTCGATCAATGCAGGATCAACCATCCCATTGGTCTGAGAGCCCCTTCGAGCTTCAAAGTGCCTTGGAGGTCCATCTGTGCGGCCGAAAGACATGCGACGTCCAAATCCTCCACTTCCGCCACTAACATTAGAGGAGGTTCGACGACGATTCCAGCCCATCCCTCCTCCACCTTCTTGATGATGCCGGTGAGTCTGGAAAGCCGCAGAAGGTTCAGCTGGTCCGCCTTGATCATGACCTGACCGTTGTAGGACCGCCGGACCCCGAGAGCCCCCTGGGGGAGGCTCATTTCGCCAGGATGGCCGTCGGTTGTCCGATACTGGTTCATAACGACCGGAACGTGAGTTGTACAGCTCGCGTGGCGCACCGGGCGCAGATTCTCGCCATTGACGATTAAAATCATCGGCTGCGATCTCTTGAGGCGGATAAGGCGCATGACGAGCTTCATCGCGATGCGGATAGTGAGGAGGGGCGCGCGGAGGTGGAGGGTGACCCGACGCGTTTACTGGTGATACTCTCTCGACAGGAGGCAAGGATGCCCATGGTGATTTGACCGGAGGTGCAGGACTTGTAGATCCAGACGGAGCTCTATCATTTGCGCCCTTTGAGGATATGATGGCGGCCTTAGCTTGTCGTTCAGCGTTTGCCCCAAGCCTAAGTACAGTTGGATTCGGTCCAATAGATGTCGTGGGCTTCGGCGCTGCGATCTTGATTGGTTCTTTCGTTTCTGCTGCCTCAAGCGGTGGTGGCGGCTGCGGCAGCTCTCCCTGGGCATGCTCAGGTGCAGGTACCGGGTCGGTGTGGGTGAGAGTGACCTTTGTTCCATCCGTCCACTCAATCGTCTCAGGGGCCCAATCGTCCTCGTCATCATCAATATCGGCCCACTTCGCTTCCGTAGTACCACCGCCGTCTTCCTGGATACGAGATGTCATGTGAATTCCATATTGCTGCTTCAGCTCTTCGTCGGTCAAGTGCTTCGCGGGGGTCGGCTGAACGGCTGAACAAGAGATAAACGTCAGTTCTAAACTCTCAATGTTAGTTTGGCGTTGGAACGTACGTCGGTTTTTGTTCCAAACTTGGTTTGGATCTGGTCCAGAACCGCCCGAATTCGTGCTGCTTGAACCTTGCTTCAAAACGGAGTTTCCAGAAGTTGCCTTTGCGACCAACCGTGGCCGAGAGCTCAGTTGAGGTGTGCCCAGAGGAGTGGTCGAAGTCGATGGCACTAGTGGATTCGTTAGATATCTGACCCAATATCGCAGTCCGGCAGTCACTCATACCTTTCTCTGGAACCTTTGGTGGTGCCGCAGTCCCAGGCGCTTTGGGCACAGCGAACTTGGCGAAAGACACAGGCTTGAACGTAGAAGGCTTCTTAACCGATCCAGTTCGCTCGTGATGTCTGCCGTCTGTTCGACTAGCGTCCGATTCTGAACCACCTTGTGAGGCTGTGTCATCCCCACCATCCGATACTGAGGCTAGCCCATTCATTTCAAGAGCGCGTGATGCAACCAACCCGATGCTTTGCTTGGAAGAATCCTGTAGCTAGTTTAGCAGATGTCCTACCCAGGCTTCAGCAGCAAGACCCACCATCGAAGGACTCCCAGTTTCCTTATCAGCTCCAGTACTCGCGTTATGCGATACAGGCGTCTGTCTCGTTTCGTCGTTGTAGTGCGGGTCTGTCGAAGATTGTGCATTTGAACTGGTCGCGATATGTTGAATTTCTCCCACGTCCCCGTGGGGAGTCGGTTTGTCGGTGGTGCTTGCAGGGACGTCGGAAGGCGAAGGCTCGCCGCCCGACAGGGTCTGATCTACCACATCGCGGCTGTTCTGCTCTGCCATAACAATATTTGGGTCTGTCGAGAGCACACAATGCGCCATGAGTTAGTAAAAGCGCTTGAAGGATAGGGGGGGATGGAGATGCTGTGGAGACGAGCAGGCGGCCGCCAGTCACGCTTGCATAGTATGAGGATGAGGAGGACGCCGGTATTCAGGTATCGTACCTATGGTCAGGTTTCGAGGATCGCCACAGTTGAACTACTCGCTCGACTGGTTGCACCCTAGAAGATCGGGATTTCACAACCAGGAAAATGGAAGTTGGGCGACCAACCTCCAGGAGCTGAGAACCGTCGGGGGGATGTTGTGTTTCGGAGTTTGACCGGGCGGAATCGAAAGGCGCGAGAGGAAAACCGCCTGATGTCCCAGATTCAGGAGGGGGACAAAAGGGTATGGTCGGAGGGAGAGGAGAGGAGGGAGGGGGGGGGGAGGAGACGGGAGTGTGTAGAGGGGGGGGGTTGAAGATGGTGGAGAGTTGCTTCGTTGTTCGATGGCTGTCGGGTTTGAAGCTGAGGGTTGGCTGTTTTCGGTTAGCGTGAGAGCCGGGAAAGTTGAGAGGTCTCGCGCAGTAAAGAGTGCAGTCGATGTAATAGTAGTAGCTGTATATTCTAGGCATTTGCTGTACTTCTAGAAATAGTAGAAATTACTAGTGAATGATTTATTCTAGTGAATGTTGAGCCAAACCCTCTGGTTGAACTGGTTTACTGGGTGTGGTGTGATGAGGAGTTAGTGCGGAGGTCTCCTCCCGAGACAGAATGAGAAAGAATAATAGATGTACCCCCCTCAAACCTAAGACTACGTTGGTGAATGTCCAGTTGATCCGCAGAGTAAAATAATGAGACATAGTGAGATTCCAAAATGGCTCTCTAATTCCTACACTGCCTAGCTCTGGGTCAGAGGATGCAGTATGTACATATCAAATCAACCCTCCCCTTCCAATGAATCAAAGGAAATCAGTAATTTAGTGGGGGTGGTTCTTGTGGTGGCCTTGAATATTGCTCAGTTAGAACTCGCTGGTCGATATCATACATAATCCAGAAATAGAGACGGGACTCACGGAGGTGGAAGTAGTACTCCATGCTGTAGCCGAGGATCAGGATACCGGCGATGGCGTGAACGATGGCTGATGAAAATCAATATCTGTCTGCAGGTCGTTTTCAAGGTTTGACTCGTCAATACTTACGGACACCGGAGTTCTGGTCGAAGTAGCGGGCCTTGTAGCGACCGATGAGACCGGTGGCCTTGACCTGGGGAGCAGGACCGCGGGGGAGACCAGCGTAGAAGTTCACAACACGCTCCATGCGGGCAGCATCCTGGGCAGCACCGATGGCCTTGAAGTTATGTATATGTTAGCGATTGTTCAAGCGTGCGTGGGCGGTATATGATGTTTCGAGACGACACGAAAAAGCCTTCGGGAAGGGACGGGGCCAGGGAGGGGCGCGATCAAGAGCGTTCATGTAGGCGAGGGTATTCGGCAAACTCACGTTGGGAGAGGCGATCTATGTAATATGTTAGCATTATGAATCCTTTCGGCGATAGTCATTCTAGACTTCAATTTAAGGTGGTCGTACCTTAGGAGGGATCAGGGTCGAAAGACCACGGCGGGCAATGAAGCTCATCTTGTCGGGACTGGAAGAGGTCAGAAATTTGGTCGCAATGAACGCAGCTCGCGGTAGAGAATGTCGGAATAAGGTCGGGAGGGAACGTACGGCGATTCGCAAAGTGAAAGGAACCGGGAAACGACTGATGATGCAGGAGGGAGAGAAGCGTGAGTTACTCGGGAAGTCGGGATGGCCTTGTCGCCAAGCCACGCTAAACCCATTTCGGATGGTGCCGTATGGAGGGAACTTCGACGAAGGTGAATCCATACGGCACCACTGCGTTGTTCACCCTCCAATCCCCACTCCTTCATCCCTCCGTCTACTATGTCGCTCCTTCGAGTTGGTGGCGCCGTTCGCCTCGGTGCGACTCGTCTGGCCTCCCCTGTCAATGCCCGTTTCGTCTCCGGTCCTTCCGACCAGGTCAAGACCAGCGATGCTCCCACCACCACCAAGCACGGCAACATCTTGATCAACAAGCAGACTCCCACCCAGGCTCTGGCTCGTCACCAGCCCGATTATGAGGCTACTATCGATCACGGTACCTCGTACGTTTCTTCGCCATTGATCCCGAGCCTGAGCCCGAGCCCAGCTCCGAGCGCGCAAAACCCTTGACTAACCACCGTATTTCTTCTACGCAGACAATACTCACCCGTGCCCAAGCGCGTGATGGATGGCAGTGAGCCCGGCACCACTCTGCCCGCCGCTGTTCTCTCCGGCGCTCCTACCGATCTCCAGGCCCGCACTGTTCGGTACGTAATCCTCTCAATGGGCCGACTCAGCCATACATAGCCCACAAGCTAACAATCCGTATAGCATCTACCGCCCCGCGAAGCCCGCTTCTCAATCCGGTACTTGGCACTCTCACCACTGGCGTATGGACTGGGATATTCTGCAGAGGGGTCACCGCTGGGAGAACCCGCTGATGGGATGGCAGTCGTCCGCCGACGGCATGCAGGGCACCAACATCAAGTTCAAGTCCAAGGAGGATGCCATTGCCTTTGCCCAGAAGCAGGGATACGAGTACTTCGTCCAGGAGCCTAATGAGCGCCGCTTCATCCCCAAGGCCTACGCCAACAACTTCCTTTACGAGAACAGGAAGCTCAAGCACATCAAGACCAAATGATCGTGCTCTCGATGTATTATGTACATATTTATTGCGAATTCCTTTTTTTCCTTTGATCAAAATCTGATTCATTCAAAACACTCAACTCATATCCTCCAAATCTAACAAGTCTTGTTCATGTGTGGTGGATCTCGACTATCCTAAACATTAGCAGGCCGAGCAGAACTTCATTGTACTCTCTACATTTGCTTAACAAGTTTTTGCTTAGAAGGTTTTTGACTCTAGACCTGCCTTTGGATATATGCAAGTTACTAGGTAGGCTTCATCCATTTCGGTAATGAGAACACCGTATATAGCCCTAGAGCCCACTGGTGTATTCAAAACGTTCAAGTCCCTCAAGTTGCCACACATGGAAAATAACTCCCAAAATCTGCCTTCGTCATCTCAGAACCTTTACTAGATATAAAGCCCTCCAACTAAGATAATGTTTGGGCATGCGAATCATCTTTCAATATACTACTATCAACGCATGAGAGCACACTCCGAGTCCATAATTAACTTTCATCGTTCCCGAACCCCACGTCGACAAGATATGGTCGATGATGCGCTCACCAGCTCGGTAGCCTATGACAATAGAGTCGCCTCGCCACATCCCCATTGTCCAATATAAAGCCTCTGAATGACATAGCCATTCCATTATTTTCCACGGCTATTTAAAGGGAACCGCTGTGGAAGCTGCAACCCCCTTTTGGAAACAATCACAAAATACTACCGAAATAATAACTATAAACTTTTGAGTCCTCCATCTTTCGACACAAATACCAAGTGAGCACAGCAGACAATATGTCCGACCGTGAGTCACTGATCCCACAAGATTGGTCTGCCTCTTCATTAGATTCAGCCAAATACTAACTATTTGCAGAGTCCAAAGCCCCTCCGCCCCATGAGCACGAGGGCTTCTTCGACCGAATTCTCCATCACCACATGGGGAAGCAGACCGAAGAGACAATGAAGGATCATCATGAAGATCGCGATAGCCAGGAAGATTACCATAAAGACTCGGGGGAGGGGAAGAAGAAGGAGGGCGAGATGGATAAACTGAAGGATTATCTGCATGAGGATGAGGAGCTCGAAGAGGATGGTCAGACTTACGCTGGATTGATGTAGGCAGTGGACTACAATGGTGTGATAAATGTTCAACTTGTAGTTTGTGGTCGTGAATTATGTCTTCTTATTTTGTTTAGTTATGCATGTTCATGAATAAAGTGCTTCGTCGGGTTCGAGAGCGTACAAGGTCTGAAAGGCGTAGTGCTTCTTACTTGTCTTTTTGAAGTTTTCCTTTATCACAATGGCCTCGTTCAGAAGATTGCCTCCGTGGATCACTCGTTTGTTGAGTTGGTGGATTTCTGAAACCATCACTTCTGTCTAAATCTCAAACTTTGGAAAGCATCTCGACCAAAGGTGAGAATGCCCCGACATCTTGCATATAAGACGCCATCTGAAAAGATACCAAGCATAGTTCATACTTGCCCAGTTCACTTTTTTTTTTTCTACTACTAGTTCAAGTACTATGTATCGACTGATATGTTTGCAGGTGTATAGTATCATAGCAAGACATTGGAAGTTGGATTCAATAATGACAACTCGAAGGTAGCTCAAGGCTGTATACTAGTATGCTCGGATGTTTCAATATACCAGGGTATTCTTCCCGCTCCGTGGAGAAGGAAGTACCATACTATCAGCGTATTCTGCCAGCAGGGGGTGATCCACCGTACCTCCCGGCGATTTTATCTCAGGTATCGTGGGTAAAGCTCGAGTATCCACTTTTTTTCGCCTGCCAGTGCTACATGAAGAAGAGAAGTTCTGGGAAGTGGTGGACGAGGGAGAGCGAGGGGAGAGCGAGGTTATCTAGACCCGTGGACATGGAAGGCACTCCACTGCGATGTTGATGCCCTAACTGTGGTAACCACACCTCAACAGCTTCAAGTTCTTTAAAGTCCATCCCATGATAACTATATCTTGATGAGCCAAAATATTGCGGTCACCCAATGCATTTGACATGAACCAGGTTACTCAGATATCGGACAATGAGCTCACTCATTCGTAGACCCCGGCGCAGGTAAAGGTGGTGTAATGCTCAGATCCGTCAAGATAAACACAAATTTGATTTTTTAGACCTATTTAGAGGTGTGTGTATTTGAAATTACTTGAAATCTACACCCGTATTTGGCGATTATTTGAAAGTTGTAAACCGGGTCCCCTAGCGAATTCAATCGTGTCTAGTAACTATTATACCATTGCCAAAGGTCAGAGTACTGTTCTCTGTAATTTAAATCTCAAGCTTCATTTTGTTGAATCAAATAAGATGCTCTTTTTCAAGTGCAAGCACCGATGTTTCCCTTCGGAATAAACAAGGTGGTAGTCTCGGCCTACTCCAAGACACGCAACTAATCGAAACCCTTGTGCATTTTTCTAAAGAAAGGATCCCGGAGCGGTAGGTATACTACATCTTTGCGCTCTAAGATTGATTTCCTAAGTTAATAGCAAGTGTGAAGAGTGGTACATGCAAAGGCTGGGCTATGAAGCTTTATACTGACGACGGGAATTTGGACTGGGTGGCTAACAATACAGTGCGTTGTGAAAATAGGATCAGATCATTAATAACATTGCAGTAGCCTGCCCAGGTGTTTTCTTGATTCGCTATCTAAAATGCATACTTATAACAAAATGCATACTTATAACAAATCCTCATAGGACGGCAAATTCAAAAACATCAAGGTCCAGTCTTCACGTGTTACTATTTTCTTGTGTTAACCAAGATCTGGGTACAAGGGTGGAGAAGATACAGAGGCGGCGATTCAAAAGGTATGAACCTTTAGGAAGGCATGAAGGCATAAAGGCATATTTTATGATTGATAGCAAACAGCATTTTAATACCTGTAGGCACTAAGAGAAGTACTTAACTAGTGGCGCGGATCAAGACAAACCGAATCGTCGCAGCCCCGCCACTTGCCCTGAACCCCACTTTGACTCTAAAAATTGATATGATAAGATCTTCCTCCAACTTTTTCATATCCACCCCTCATTATTCCATTCCCTTCCCTTTTCGCTCCTTTCCATTTCCCTTTTCTATTCTCTTGATACCCCCCCCAAAATGGCGCCCGCTGCCACCGAATCCGAAAACGTTGACCAGACGGTCCTGGCCCTTCGCAAAGTCCTCGTCTCCGAATCAGAGCCTCTCGCTCGCCGTTTCCGAGCCCTCTTCTCCCTCAAGCACGTCGCTTGCCTCCAGCCTCCTACCGAGCAGACCCTTCCCGCTATTCAAGCGATCGCCGCCGGTTTCGCATCAAAATCCGCTCTCCTGAAGCACGAGCTGGCCTACTGCCTTGGCCAGACTCTCAACCGCGACTCCGTTTCGTACCTGCAGCATGTCGTCAAGGACGTCGAGGAGGATGCGATGTGCCGTCACGAAGCCGCTGAGGCTCTCGGTGCCCTTGGATATGACGATAGTCTGGATATGCTGAAGAAGCTGCGCGACGACGAGAATGAATTGGAGATTATCCGAGAGACTTGCGATATTGCCGTTGATCGTATTATCTGGGAGAACTCCGAGGAGCGCAAGGCTGAGAAGTTGAAGCCCAGGTATGATCGAGCACATGACAAAAAAAACCTTACTTGTCTTGCACTCTTTGACGGGAGGCAGGTGAAGCAGTGCTTTTCAGATTTGGCTAATAATTCTATTTCTTTACAGCGATTTCACCTCCATCGACCCTGCCCCCCCAATGCCCCTCCAGGCCAGCGAGCCCTGCATCCCCGACCTAGAGAAGACCCTCCTTGACACCAAACTCCCTCTCTTCCAAAGATATCGCGCCATGTTCGGTCTCCGCGACCTCGCCTCTCCCCCCGATCTTCCCACCGCCGTCGACGCCATCAACTCACTTGCCAAGGGCCTGAACGACCCATCTGCTCTGTTCCGCCACGAGATCGCCTTCGTATTCGGCCAACTCTGCCACCCTGCCTCCATTCCCTGCCTGACCACCTGCCTGAGCAATACCAAGGAGGAAGGTATGGTGCGCCACGAGGCTGCCGAGGCTCTGGGCAGTCTCGGTGACGAGGATGGTGTCGAGGATACGCTGAGGAAGTTTTTGAATGACCCGGAGCAGGTTGTGCGGGATAGTGTTATTGTGGCTCTGGACATGGCTGAGTTTGAGAAGAATGGTGAGGTTGAGTATGCCTTGATTCCAGAGGGAGCTGCTGCCGCTGCGGCATGAAGGATTGCAGACGAGACGAGAAGAGACGAGAATTTGTAAGACTTTCGAACAAAGCTTTCGAAATGATACGAAGAACAAAAAGCATTTTGGATGAATTGATGAATTGAGCACAAACAATAAAAGTCGTGACGTCGTTATTTTGATATCTCTCTGTTATACAGCCCGAACACATAGACCCGATTTCCCATAGTACATCTTTCCCGTGGATCTTCTTCAACTTAATTGTTCTGGGTTTCCCTGCGCAGTGATAGGTGGTTAGCTGTGATGATCTGGAAGTAGAGAAATAGATTTTGAGATAACATACTTGTAACCGCAGACACAGCGGAAGAAGACGGTACTACCTTCATCGGCACTGCGCAGCTGGACAGTGGTAAAGAACATTTCTTTACGGCCACAACGTTCACAGGTTTTCTCGGTAATAGCTTCGGTCTTGCGATCCTCGGCGGATAGCGTTTGCACGGCAGATCGCTTGGCTCTCAGGGCGGAAGGGAAGGCTGAAGGCTTGGATTCGGAGACAACAGTTTGAGGAATGGTATCTAAGGGAGTTGTTAGACTGGGAGAGAGTATTTTGCGATATGGTTCTTCTGAGCCCACCTTTGTTCCGAGCTCCGCAGACATCGCAGTGTAGAATGGCATCGGCGTTACCGGTGGATTCGCGCAGGAGGTTGCCGCAATCCGTGCAAAAAATCAGAGAGCCGATGGCGGACATTGTGAGTGAGTGGATTCAGAGATAATGAAGGTAAGTAAGTAAGTAAGAAAGTAAGCACCTAACCTCCATGAGATTGAATATCTGAAGATCAATCTTTTTTTTATCGCACGGGCCACCCTGTGATACTCCGGCGGTCAGACGCGGCAGATTGGAAATGATGCAGGTCAACCTTTAGGAACGTCAGTGATCCATCGGGAGCTTCAAGTTCAACTTCAACTTCGAATTTCACCTGCCTAGAGCAAGTGCAACTGTCCCGCTCACTGCGATGGCGTAGCGTACTTTCTCTTTCAGCAACTGCCATGTCGCTGTGTTCCATAGCGCCCTCCCTAATTATTCCTCATACATCAGTCATCCACGGTCACGTCCATCGCGGACAAAGAGAGGCCCAACGCCAGCGCCAGCGCCAACCCTCGCGCCCCGTCCTCCTTCATCATGGATCAGAATGGCCGCCCGCAGGTTCAGGTTGTCATCAACCCTCATTCACAACCCTCCAATATGGCTTTCCTTCCCCAACCTCGCCCACTCTCCGTCGATGAGGCCTTACAGTATTCCTCCATGTCCAGCGCGCCGGTCTTTGGTCTCGGTCAGTCAATCCGGACGACATTTCCCTCCTTTCACCTCTTCTCCTCTCCCTCCTCTCCAATGTGCATTCGCAGACAGAGAATCCGATCACTAATTCCCCGCGAATATATAGACTGCATAATCCGCCCCGATGTCGGTCGACCCTCGACAACCACCTCCATAAACCACGTGCTTCAAGCCGGCCGCAATACGTTGAAAGAGCTGGATCTAGAAATACAGTCGGGTCAGGATGAGTCAAGTCGCTTGGAAACCTCGCGTGAATATCTCCAGCAATTGTTGGATGGGGACCAGTTGACCGAATTGTAAGTTCCCTCTTTTCCACCTTTGGACGTATGAGGCTAATCCGATCCGTCCCTTTCCCTTCAGCAAGTTCAAGCTTCCTCCTGCCCTCACTCGCCATCAACCCCTCGGTTCCAGTGCCCCCCCATGGCCCTTCTCCGGGACGCAGTCAGTTAGGCGCGTTCGCCAAGATGATGCTAGACTCGACCGATATAGCCTACAGATGTGAGACCAAACCCGGCCAGAACTTGCTACGAAATGTGGTTGAACTCAACTGACAAGATATAGATCCCGAGTTATCTTCGCCAAAAGTCAAAGCCGAAATCCAGAAACCCGTTCCAAGAGAGACTCCGACTTCAAATCATCTGCAGCCAGTGACTCCGAACAATTCGAAACCGCCATCCTCGACGCCAAACCTCTCTTCGAGTGGAATCTCCGTGGTGATTCCGGTCAAGCCTTCCCCTCAGAAATCTGCCCAGAAGTCCAGTGTGAAACAGAAGTGGGATCGTGGCGAGGTCGAAATGTCAGGCGTTCGACTGAGAGATCAAAAGGCTGAGGCGGACGACGCCGTTCTCAAACTCCAGGATCTACTTCTGGAAGTATTCGAGGCGGAGGATCAAATCGATCCGGAGATGACCGTTGCTCTGACATCTGACAAACCGAATCCGATTTTCGTGAACACGGGGTCACTCGAAGTGCATGGTCTGGTCTTATCTTCCGATTCTCATAGCCGTCTCCAGAAAGCCATTCGGAAAGTGGTTAGTTTCGATCGATTACCAGACGTTCCATCCGACTATCTCAATCGGGTCCAGAAAATGTGTGAGAAGTCTATCATCGCGTCACAAGCCCCGGACTTGAGCTTAAACGACCCATCCAATGAATCCGAAGCACGGGAGTGGCTCTCCAAGGTGGAGGATATGCTGAATGCCATGTTCGCAATTGGCACTCTCCTGCAGACAATGTCTGGACGACAGACGGAGCGTGACCTCTGTCCCGAGGACCTCATCGAAGCTATTCCCAATGTGTTGAACCAGGCATTCGATCACTGTATCATTCTCGCCGTGGAGGCACGAGCTAATGGCAAGGACGCGGAGCGTTTTGGTTTTTTCTCAGCACAGAAACGCGTCATCGGAAATCTGATAAACCAAAGCAGGAAGGTTCTTACTCTTTTCGCGGACTTCTTGTCTCGAATCGAAGTCTCGGAAGGCACAATCACGGCTGTCGAGTTCTTTGCTGCCAAACTCATCTTCGTCGAGAATGCACACAACGATAAGGACTCAGCCATCGGGCCTCAAAAGTATGAATCTGCAAGGCGTGGAGCGATGGATGTGCTTGCAAAGATCTTTTCCCGATACCCGGATCAGCGCCCGTTTATCTTGGATGAAATTCTCGTCTCACTTGAAAAACTTCCGTCGACGCGCCAAAGTGCTAGACAGTTCAAGCTTGCGGACGGCAAAAACATCCAACTTTTAACTGCATTGGTTCTTCAGCTCGTCCAGACCACTGCCTTGGAAGTTCCACGGGTATCAAAGGCCAGGCGGCGACTTCAAGCTCCAGGCAATGACGATGATGACGAATCCATGGGTGATGGCAATGGGACCAAAAGTGAAGAGTCGGATGACGATGATGGCCCCGGCGAGTCTTTAGAACGCTTGGCTGCCAAAGTCAACCGACTCTACGATAATGCTTCGCGCAGTGCGCAATACATTATAAAGTTCATTGTTCAACGCGCTATGACCTCAACGAAGAGTGGCGATCAACCATACCGCAACATTCTTGATCTTTTCACCGAGGACTTGATCAACGTTCTTGGGTCAACTGACTGGCCGGCCGCTGAGCTACTTCTTCGCATCATGGCATCGCACATGGTTGGTATCGCAGATCTTGATAAAAGTCCAGCCACGGCCAAAAGCATGGCTCTCGAACTTCTGGGGTGGATGGGTTCCGCAATTTCCGATCTCATAGCCACCGCTCAACATATGCTTCCTGCCTTGGACGATTCCGAGAACGAGATTACCGATTACCTCAAGCAGCAGTTTGAGGACTTTACCTCTCGTGCCCTTCACCCACAAGATCTTGTTGCTCCAAGCGGGTCCTATAGGATGGCTCTTGAATATCTTGCTCAAACTAGAAATTCTGACAATTCCCAACTGACGAGTGCACGGGGCTTCTACCTGGCCCAGTGGGCCAAAACTGTTTGCACGCTCTATTACAATGCCGAGGACAATGAGGAATTGGCATACGACGACACGACTGATGAACTGGTATCCCTCCTATCTAAATCATTCTCCGATTCACGCTGGATGGAAACCCACAAACAATTTGATTTCATTTCAAATGTCCAAGGCAGATTTGCCTACATTCTCACCGTCTTGACCTCGAGCTTTGGCAAGGCATTTGACACAATCTTGAAAGTGCTGCTGAATTCAATCGCCAGCGACCAGGCTAAGGTTCGGAGCCGAAGTTTGAAGAGTGTTATATACATGCTTGAAAAGGATCCAAATCTACTTGATCGGGATACTTCAGTCATGCGAGTCATTCTTCGCTGCACGACAGATGCTTCGCCTATGGTACGCGATTCTGCGTTGTCTTTGATTGCCAAATGTATTGGGTTAAAGCCAAAGCTGGAAGAAGAGGGGTGCCGAAGCATCCTCGCATGCGCCACAGACCAAACGGCCGGTGTGCGGAAACGATGCATTGGCCTTCTGAAGGAACGTTACCACAAAACTACTCGCCACGAGTTGAAATTAGCTATCCTTGACAGTTTTCTCCAACGTACCGGTGATCATGAAGACAGCGTGGCGACCTTGGCACGTCAAACATTCGAAGAGATTTGGCTGGTTCCATTTCACGAATCGATTGACTCTACCTCCGATGGGCCGAAACTGAAGATGGCTCTCGGAGAGCAGGTTGGGTTAATTGTCAGCCTTGTTCAGCGCAGTGATTCTGCTCTGGACTCCCTCAGCACCTGTTTGCGAGCTGTGCTCTCCGATAAATCCAAGTCGGCCGCCTCAAATTTCAAGGTTTGCAAATCCATGGTCGCAATCATGTTTCAGCGGCTCGTTGAAGATGCAGATGCCTCGGGCAAGGAGTTCCAACAGGCTCTCCTCCAGACAATCACTGTCTTTGCAAAGGCCAATGCGAAGCTGTTCAGCCCCGACCAGTTGGAGGCATTACATCCCTACATTGGCCACCTTGCGACGGCCGACGATCTTTTCATCTTCCGATCGGTCGTAGTCATATATCGCTGCGTTTTGCCACACCTATCATCAGCCCATAACACTCTTCTCAAGGAAGTCCAGAACGATCTTTTCAAGAGTGTGGCCAAACTTGCCCGCGCCGAGCTGAACGAAGTCATGGCGTGTCTCTGGACTATCAATAGCGTCCTGCAAAACACTGATCGTCTGGTCAAGCTAACGGTGTCGGTTCTCAAGCCTTTGCAAGAGTACAAGGGAATAAAGGACTTGTCAACTGAGCAGAATGCGGGAATCTTGGCTCGAGCCAAGAGCTATATTCGAATTGCGGGCTGCGTGGGGCGACACTGTGATCTTGAAGAATACTTTAATCACTTCAAGAAATCTTTCCCGACTTCCACTGGACGTACTGTGGCTGACATCATGGTCGACTTTATTCTCCCCTTTACGCTTTTCTACCAGCCTTTCGAGCTGCGAGTCATGAGTCTAGAGAGCTTGGGTTCTATTTGCCAATCTTGGCCCGGTCAGTTTGGCCGAGAGCCAAGTCGAAAGACCTTTGCTCAGGTCTTTAAGGAGGACGCTCCTGGCCTACACAACATTGTGCTCCGCTCGTTTGCGGATTTCTTCGCCATTCACGAAGGCAGGTCCGAGAAGTCGGTTATGCCAGCTGCCGAGACCGCTGCGAAAGACGACTCTACACGATTGGGCGGATCTCTAAAAGCTAGCGACAATGACGGGGCTGCTGCATTGATCGCCCAGCACTTCTTGAAAGACATGCTCAAAGTGGCGCAATCACGACAGGATACCTACGCTCTCACTGCTATTGAACTCATTGCCAGCATCAATCGACAGGGACTTGTGCATCCAAAGGAATGCGCAGGGGTGCTTGTCTCGTTGGAGACCTCAACTGTACCAGCTATCGCCAAGGTAGCATTTGATACTCACAAAATGCTGCACTCGCAGTACGAATCGATGTTCGAACGAGAATACATGCGAGCTATCCAAGAAGCCTTCTACTACCAGCGCGATATCGTTGGCGACTCCAATGGTGCAACGCCCCGACCCTATGTGGCCAAGCTGGCCCCGTTGTTTGACATCGTCAAAATCAGCAATAGCAAGTACCAGAAGAAATTTCTCTCGAACTTGTGTTCCAAGGTCGACTTTGAGTTGAAGAAACTCGACACTAGTGGAGACCCACCAGAGCATCTCTTACTCTCTCGCTTTATCTCCCAAAACCTAGCATACTTCGATTACGCTCAATTAGCCGAACTGGTTCCTACCATCGCAGCCATGGAGCGCATTGTTTCGTCTACCGGGACCGTCGTCGCTCATGCCATCGAAACGGATATTTTCCCTAGTCCCATCGGGCCCCCAATGGTCGAGACTCCAGCTGGCATGGTGGGTCTGGCTACGGAAACGCCAATGCCGACGGCTATGCCTCAGCAGGTTGATCCTGCCACGCTAAGGGTACTAGCCACTGCTGCTGCCTCCCTGATGATGCTTTGGGAAGCACGCACCTATCTGCGGCGCCTTTATAATGTCAGTTCTCACACGAAAGACAAGGAAGGCAAGCCTGCCGCAAAGGAACTCAACAAGGCCGCGAACAAGGTCCATGGAATCCCTGGTGAGAGATTCTGGGAAGCCATTGCCCGAAACATGACCACGCTGGACAGTCAAGAAGCCATGCTGGCCAAATGCCGTGAATTTTCAACCCTGCTCGCCATTGATGAGGAGTTCAAGGTGGACCGTGGCGATGATGCCGACGGTGACCTGGACGCCATCGGTGAAGTCGACGACATGCTGGCTACTCCTGGTGGGGCCCGACCTCCGAAGCGCAAGAGCTCTGTCTCCAGTACGGGATTCAATAAGCGACCCAAAAGTCGTAAGGACTCTGTTGGCAGGAAGAGGTCCAGTCCTGAGCCTGATGAGCCTTGGGATTGATGAATGGATCAAATACGGAGTATCCGATGACCGGTACGATCTAAATCCCTTTCTTTACCCTTTATCTCTGGAGTATGGAGGTCATACATCTTTTTTTTTAAATTGCATATCAGGCGAGGCTGGCGTTTTTTTTTTCTCTCTTTTTTTTGTCTTTCTCGATTATTTTACATGATGGTATTTATGAGGAGCTTTAAGACGGGTGGCTAGTTCATGAGATACATCTTTCTTTTCCCCTTCATTCATGTTATGCATCATGCGGCGCTATTATGGCGGTTCTCTTGCTTCTTTGCTTGTGTGGGGCTGCTAGGCCGGATTTCCTCGAGCTTCACCTTATTTTTCGTTTGATGTGTATATAATAGAATTTATGGAAGGGTATTAATAGCATCTTCACCTCCGCCTTCCTTAAAATCACCAGTCCACGGAGTATTTAGTCCCGTTCTCCTTATCTTCCTCACCGACGCTGTTTTCTGTTTAGGGCTGCTTTCGGGCGTGCCGGCTCCCGGTCCACGTGATTTCCAACATGACGTCGCGACAAGTTGGCGCCGCGAATGTCCGCAATGTCCCTGCATCTTGACATCTTCAGGTTTTTTCCAGTCCACGTTACTTTCTGTCGTACTTTTTCTCTTAACATTCGTTGCGTTCCCGGGTCACTCACTTCATATGTATAGCGCTCCGCTGTGAGATCCGCCTTATCTTTCCTTGGCAGACGTTGATCTCCCCAGCTCCAGCCTTAGCTGCAGCTACAGTGAGAGCTCCTCCAGCCATACCCGCTACTCTTGCTGCTGCCCAGCATGAGCGCGGCGTTGTTCCGGATTCGACCGGGCGGCCCCGCGCTGAAGGCGATTGGGGAATTCTCAGCTGAGACTGAATGTCCCCAAACAGCCATTGACAGCCAGGATCAGCCCGCTCTCGCGATCCTTGCAAACCACCACCCGCCGCCTTCCGCTGCAACAGCAACAACGAAATGCGTTTTTTACCCCGGTCTCGAAAGTCGCCGTTCCTGTCCGGTTCAAATCTGACGATGCGTCTGCCACTCCCACTGCCACCGCTGCAGCACAAGCTGCTGCTGCAACAGTCCCTCCCAAGGCCCGATCCCGCGCCGCCCAAATATTATCCAAGGTCTTCACGTTCTGCGGTTTCTTCGTCATCACCTCCGGAGTGATTGTCGCTGGTTTCTTCGTCTACGATGCGAGCACTTATCGCGAATCGTCCAGTGCGGAGGATATCCCTATATCGGAATTGGCCCTGAACCCACGTCGCGGCGGCCCCAAGAACCTGCCGATAGCGGATTTCCTGGTCGGCGACTACGACTCGGAATCAATGCTGGAACAGAAGGATAAACCGCGTCTGGTGATTCTCGGAACGGGCTGGGGCAGTGTTGCTTTGCTGAAGAACTTGAATCCTGGAGATTATCACGTTACTGTTGTTTCGCCGACGAATTACTTCCTCTTTACGCCTATGCTGCCGTCCGCTACGGTGGGCACATTGGGTCTTCGCTCGCTGGTTGAACCTGTTCGTCGGATCATTGAGCGTGTTAATGGTCATTTCCTCAAGGCTTCTGCGACGGATGTGCACTTCTCTGAGAAATTGGTTGAGGTTTCGCAGGTTGACAGGGACGGCCACCAGAAGAGCTTCTATCTACCGTACGACAAGCTTGTTGTTGGCGTTGGCTGTGTCACGAATCCACATGGTGTCAAGGGTCTTGAGAACTGTAATTTCCTCAAGACTATTGACGACGCGCGCCAGATTAAGAATAAGGTTTTGGAAAATATGGAATTGGCTTGTCTGCCCACTACTACTGATGCGGAGCGTCGTCGACTGCTTTCTTTTGTGGTCTGCGGTGGTGGACCTACCGGTGTTGAATTCGCGGCTGAGCTGTTCGATCTGCTGAATGAGGACCTCTTGCACTCTTTCCCGCGCATTGTGAGGAATGAGATTTCTGTTCACATTATTCAGAGCCGGTCTCATATTCTGAATACTTACGATGAGGCTTTGTCTAAATACGCTGAGGGTCGCTTTACTCGCGATGGAGTTGAAGTCCTGACCAATGCCCGTGTTAAGGAAGTGCAAAAGGATAAGGTCCTCTTCAGCCAGGTTGAGGATGGTAAAACCGTTGTCAAGGAAATTCCTACTGGATTCTGTCTTTGGTCAACTGGTGTTGGTAAGTGCTATGACTCTTATCTATTCCACGAACCAAGTACTATACTAATGCAACCCCAAGCCCGCGCCGAAATCTGCGAAACCCTCTCAAACAAACTGGAAGGCCAAAACAATAAACACGCCATCGAAACAGATTCCCACCTCCGCATTATCGGCGCACCGCTCGGTGACGTCTACGCCATCGGTGACTGCTCCACGGTCCAAAACAACCTTGCCCAAAACATCATCCGCTTCCTCCGCACAATCGCCTGGGAGAAAGGCCAAGACCCCGAAAAGGTGCACCTCACCTTCTCTGAGTGGACCGACGTCGCCAACAGAGTGAAACGCCGCTTCCCACAAGCAACCAACCATCTCCGCCGTCTGGATCGCCTCTTCATGCAATACGACAAAGACCACTCCGGCACACTCGACTACGGCGAACTCTCCGAACTTCTGCACCAGATTGACACAAAGCTCACCTCCCTCCCAGCCACCGCCCAGCGCGCGAACCAGCAAGGCGTGTATCTAGGTCAGAAGCTGAGCAAGATCGCAGCGGCCTTGCCGGGCCTTAAGGCTAACGAGATTGACTACGGTGATCTGGATGAGGCGGTCTACCGCGCATTCAAGTACAGACATCTCGGTAGCTTGGCATATATCAGTAACGCAGCGATCTTTGATTTCGGCGGCATGAGCTTTAGCGGTGGTGTTATTGCTATGTATCTCTGGCGCAGTATCTACTTTGCCGAGAGTGTTAGCTTCCGGACTCGCTGTATGCTGGCTATGGATTGGGCTAAGCGAGCTTTCTTTGGAAGAGGTGTGTTCATGCCCCCCCCCCCCTCGGGTTTTCCCTGTTCTTGAATGAGAGTCAATGTAGCTTACTCACGATTCTTTCAACAGATCTTATGAGCTTTTAAATCTAAATCATAGCTTGATCTGCTTTGGACCCTTGACGGATAGGAGAGGGTTCCTGTTGTATTTCCCCTTGTTTTCTTCTCCCATATTGAGCCTGAGGCTTTGAAACGATTTTCTATTTTATTTTTTCCCATTTCCATTGCAATTTCTGCTTCTAGTTATTCTAGTTTTTCATAGCTTAGAAGTCGTTCATGGACTTGAGTACTACCTATCATTGTATCTTGCATCCACAGATCGGACCGGATCGAACTGAACTGACTCGGACTCCAGTGGATCCGCCCCTGTTGCTTAGCCTTTTTCTTATTCTGTGTAATGCGTCTGCCTACTACCATTTTCAAGTTTTCTATCTGTCTCCACTGCGAATGCGTGAATTGGATCGGATTTGCTTGTATTCATACGTTGGCTGCATGCCACTACTGTTGGATTGAATACAACGGACAGGTTGGAATATCTCATGACTTGGCTTGTATCCGGATTTCGGAAATATCCATTAAGAAAGACGGGGGTATGTAGTACTAGGTTAATGCCTAGATATCTATTGGGTTAAGGAATAAGGCAGAGGGCAGCCGAGATGGACACTGAGTGCTAGAGGCTCTGCCGCAGGCCCGCGCACGGGTCATTTCGGGCGCCAGACAAACCATCTCAAGCAGAAAGCAGCGGGTGAAGGAAAATTGGAAGGAACTTCTCGGTTCTTGGAGAGCTACTAATACAAGTCGAGATACGGATTGCTTCAGGGGAAAAATGTGTAAAATCACAGATGACTGTGCGTCAGAATGTATTATAGTAAGGTAAGAACCCCTGGAACTCCATCAAAGAAACCATGTTCGTACCCCAAGCGCCTCGCTAAAAAATCCACAGGGAGTAGCCGGACTGTGCAGTTAGAAAGAAAAGGATGTTGCGAGAGCAAAGCCAAGCCGACCTGGGCAGGCACAGCAAGATAGAGGAATCAAAGATCATCATGAGATCATAGGGTCGACATCGCCATTGTTAGACATGACAGTGTCACTAGCTCCATTGCTAGCGCCATTATTGGCATTGGAATTACGGGTGCTGTCGTGAGTCTCGTTGATCAGACCGATATCCAGCTTATCAGGGATATCCTTCTTAGACTCGCGGGCTTTGTTCTCTGCGAAGGCGCGGAGCTTAACCAGGCCACGCAGGCGCGCCTCTTTACGAGCGCCCTGGTTCTCGAGAATCGCCTCATTGACACGTGTCGCGATGTCCTTACGTAAAGTTGGGTCAAGGAGGGAAGCAAGACCTGGTGCCAGATTGTCACTGGGGAAAATCAGGAGTGCGAGGGTCCGCTCCAAGTCCTCAAGGAACTGTGGATTGGTTGGGGCTCGCGGGGCTAGTTGGGACGTCGCAAACTCCAGGGCTGGGCTGATATCGCCGTTGGGAGTGGAGGTGCAGGTGCGGATTAGTTCAATGAGCTGCAGGCGCAGAAGGGCGAAGTGGAGGGATTGGTGTTCGTCCAGAATCTGATTCATATCGTTAGCCTTGGCACTTGAAAAAGGTTTGCAATGTGCGTTGTGAAAATTTGAGATGTGAATTTTGCTCATACTGAGGACTGAAGATGTTTGTTTTTCCGCAACTCCCCGGAGGGTGTGTAGGAGTGGTGCATGAAACATTATAATCATAGCAAAGAGGGGATGGCGGGAATGGTTGATGGTGCAAGATTAAAGGAGGAAAGTCTTACCTGAGGATTCAGTTCATTGACCTTCTCGATCGCCAGCTGGATATTACCCGAGTGGATAGCAGTCCGTATCTCAACCCGTTCCTGGATCGAATCAAGATCCGTTTGGAGTTGGACATTGGCCTCAATTGCAAATTTCTTCGCAGCACTGGGGTATCCGTTGGTGATGAGGTAGTCCATAACCAGATAGTTAATGTCACTGCAGTTCACTATTAGCGACTGTCTGTCAAAGCATGTGGGATGTGGCAATGAGATGAAAATGGGTCAAGCAGTTCAGATAGACAAGTCAATAGTTTCTCCTCAGCGATTTTCAGAGAGATTCCCAACTTGATTTTCAAGATGCATCATGTCAAGGGCAGACCGACTCGGGGCAATCGAGTAGTCGAGGGTAGGGGGAGGTGAAAGGATATGCCGGAGGAACCGGAGGAAGGCGACTCACGTCTTGGATGGCTTGACCTCGTCAACCTTCCGCTCGAACTGGTGCCATGTTGGCGTAGCTGTCGAGGGAGTGCGAGACATCTGTGCGGTTGTTAAACCCAAATAACCACGAGCGAGAAGACACGCCGGGCATTCATACAAGATTAGCAGACATTGCTGAGGAAACAGCTAGCTGCAAGAATGTAGAAGCTATCCGTGAAGCTCAAGAGCGGCCCAGGAGACGACGGCCATGGAGAAAAGGCTGAACGCTGGAAGGAGGAAATGCTCTGAAGCTGGGAAGAGATGAGGAAGAAGAAGAAAAAGACGAGAAGCTCCCGCGCTTGCAGAAAAAGTAAAAGATCACTGGTGCTGAGTCATCCACAAGCGAACGGATCCCGCGCTAAGCCCAATTCAATGCTGCATGGAACAAGCTCACCTTGAGACAACCTTCGTTTGCCTTCCACTTCGTCCAGTCTCCTGGTGGTGTGAACAAAGAAAAGAAAAAGAAGGGGGCCATGGAATCGATTTCTCCCTTTTATTCTCTCACCCAGGGGGTGAATTACTCACCACCATGGCAGGATCTAAGCATCATCGGCATCGCTGGTTGCTCTGGCTCGGGAAAAACCTCGGTCGCTATGGAGATTGTCAAGTCCCTGAATTTACCTTGGGTTGTAATTCTATCGCTGGTATGGCTTGCATTTAAATGCTTTGATTTACGAAAAATGGCCTAGAAAAATACATCTCTAACATGTAGTCGCAGGATTCCTTCTACAAGTCACTGAGTCCCGAGGAACACCGCCAAGCTCATGCAAATCAGTATGATTTCGACTGTCCAGACGCATTTGATTTTGATGTTCTGGTCGACACCCTGAAAGATCTGAAGAAGGGGTGAGTTGTAGGGGGGGGGGTGCATTTGCAGTCAAGAAGAGTATCGTGTTCTGGTTGATCTGACTAGAATCCCTTGCCAGCAAGAAAGCCCATATCCCAGTCTACTCCTTTGCGGAGCATCAGCGTCAACCTCAAACGACAACTCTTTATTCCCCGCGTGTCATCGTCTTTGACGGTATTCTGGCGCTACACGACCCCCGCATCGTCGACCTCCTCGATGTCAAGGTATGTTTGGCCGCTATCTTCGCGGTCGAGCCTTGACTAAACTTACCCCACTTAGATCTTCGTCGAGGCCGATATGGATGTCTGCTTGGGCCGCCGCAGTATGTGCTCCATGCTGTATCTCCCACTGACAAAACTGACATTGAGATTAATCTAGTTCTTCGCGATGTCCGTGATCGAGGTCGTGATATCGAGGGCATCATCAAACAGTGGTTTGCCTTTGTGAAGCCCTCATACACCAAATACGTGGACGCCCAACGGCAGGTTTCGGGTATGAAATTGAATCACTTCTATCTTGTGCCATCTTATATAAAAGCTAATAGCATCCCCCCCAGATATCATCATCCCTCGTGGAATTGAGAACTTGACTGCTATCGGTAGGTGGTCTCGTGACACCCTTCCAAGTCTGGCTCTCATACTAACTTTATCCAGATATGGTCGTCAAGCACATTCAACGAAAGCTCCAAGAGAAGTCTGAGCAGCACACAGAGGCACTTCGTAATCTCGGCCTTATCGCCGCCAAGGTGGAGTTGCCACCGAACGTACATGTGATGCCCTCAACTCCCCAATTCGTGGGCATGAACACCATTCTACAAACTCCGGAAACCCAGCAGGATGACTTTGTCTTTTACCTTGACAGACTCGCCTCAATCCTGATCGAAAAGTATGATTCCGCGTCCTCATTGTTGTTGAGCCTTTTCTAACGATCTATTTCTCTAGGGCCTTGGACATGTCGCCATATGCGCCAACCATCGTGGAGACTCCACAAGGTAACAAGTATCAAGGGCTGCATCCCAATGGAATTGTCTCCGCAGTTGCCATTCTCCGCGGCGGCTCTTGTATGGAAACCGCCTTGAAGCGAACCATCCCGGATTGCATCACTGGTCGGCTTTTGATCCAGACAAACGAGACCAGCCAAGAGCCAGAACTTCACTACCTGAAGATTCAGCCAGGGATCGAAGGTCATTCTATGGTCATGCTCCTGGACCCACAAATGGCCAGTGGTGGAGCTGCACTGATGGCTGTTCGGGTCTTGGTTGACCACGGGGTACAAGAGGACCGCATTGTCTTCGTTACCTGTGCCGCTGGAGAAACGGGACTGAAGCGATTGACGGCGGTGTACCCTAAGATTAAGGTTGTAGTTGGCCGGATCGAGAACGAGGCTGAAGCCCGATGGATGGAGAAGCGCTACTTTGGTTGCTAGTGTGTTCTCGCGAGTAGACCAGTAGTTCACATGTTACCTACTAACGAAGTATATAAACGCACGTTGCATATATGATGTTCATTCATTTTCCAAGGTTACGCATTGAGCCATTTCACTACTAGTAGCTACATGTTACCCTACGTGCAGGTGACCTAGATGGATACATTTAGTATTCACAGTACCTACCTAAATAAAACCCTAGCACGCCGCGGAGCTTGGGCAACTTGAACTTCAGCCTGAAGGCTTGAAGGTTCAAGTTGTCCCGTGTCATTTCAAACCTAGAAAGTTTCATGCTGGTACTAGTACTACCTGCTTAGACTTTAGTACCTACTAGTAGTAAGTACTACTGTATGTACTAGCCCTGGAGGTCCATGTTCCATCCTCAGACTCAATGTATATTTCTGGTCCCGAGAGGTCATGCCCGGGCAGCGGGCGGTACATGCGGGTGCCAGTGGGCATCTGGCCATTACACTGGCTCCAAATTATCCTCGACTCTATGAACGAACATCACAATATACTATCCATATACCAATAACCTTATCCAGTAGCATTGACACTATATTTATGCATACCAGTTCAAGTTCGTGTTGTACACAGCTCGGAAAGGACGCTCTTTCCCTTTTGAGCGAAATGGCACGTGCACCCAACTACCTGCACCGCCTTCAAAAACCGGCAGAAAAAAAGAAATTCGTCGGGTCCACCGAAAGGTTTCTCCCATCCACGCGATTGACATTCAAGATCTAATCTTCCGGCTTCTGTTAAATTGTGTTCGCTCTGTATTCTGAATATACGAGCGCATTGCACAATGGCAGGCCAAGACAAGAAAAAGTCTAAGAAGGCCGGCAAAGCCAAAGGCGAAGCCGGTCCAGTCATTAGTACGTTCTATGAGATATCCAAATTCGCTTTCGCAATCAAATGAAGATTCGCTAACTTGATGAAATGTATAGCCGACCCTCGTTTTGCCAACATCCAGACCGATCCCCGCTACCGTCTTCCCAGCAAGCGCCAGACCCATGTCAAACTTGACAAGCGCTTTCAGCACATGCTTGAGGATAAAGATTTCTCTCGCAATGCTGCCGTTGACCGATATGGACGCAAATTGGCCCGTGACGATACAAAGAAGCAACTGAAGAAGCTGTACCGCCTGGACGAGGATGAGGATAATGAGGATGAGGAAGAGGAAGAGGAAGAGGAGGATGTTGCAGACAACGTCAGCATTGACGATGATAAGGAAGTGCGGAAAGAGCTGAAGCGGATCAACGAAGGACGCTCGTATGATCCTGCTCGCGATGGCGGATTTTCCGACTCTTCCTCCGAAGAGGAAAGCTCGAGCGAAGAGGAGGAGGATGAAGAGGTGGAATTCGACGAAGACGAGATTGAATTCCCCGACCAGCAGCAAGCCAATGTGCCTCTCGGAGACGTAACGACCCGGATAGCGGTCGTCAATCTGGACTGGGACAACATTCGTGCTGAAGATCTCATGGCTGTCTTTTCAAGCTTTGCCCCTACTGGAGGCCGCGTGCTGAAGGTTTCCGTCTACCCAAGTGAATTCGGAAAGGAGCGAATGGAGAAGGAAGAGATCGAAGGGCCCCCTCGAGAGATCTTCGCTACGAAAAAGGAGGAAGAGGAGGAAGAGGAGCTTGACTCGGATGAGGAAGAGGAAGAAATCAAGAAGTCCATGCTGAAGGGTGACGATGGCCAAGAGTTCAACTCTACACAATTGCGCCGCTACCAGCTTGAGAGACTCCGCTACTACTATGCCATTCTTACATTCTCCACCAAGGAGGTGGCCAAACATGTCTACGATCTCGTTGACGGCGCAGAGTACCTCTCCAGTGCCAACTTCTTTGATCTCCGCTTCGTTCCCGATGAGACCGATTTCGACGACGACAAGCCCAGAGACCAATGCTCTCGAATTCCCGATGACTACAGACCCAGTGATTTCGTCACCGATGCTCTTCAACACAGTAAAGTCAAGTTAACTTGGGATGCGGATGACAAGGCTCGCAAGGAGGCCCAGGGACGTGCGTTCCGTGGCTCGCGAAAGGACATTGATGAAAACGACCTGAAGGCATATCTTGGCAGCGACAGCTCTGAAAGCGAGGACGAGGAAGATGGAGGAGTGGAAGTTGTCGATAATACTACAAGCGAAGGCACATCAAGCAAGCTCTCCAAGCGGGAGTCCGAGAGACAGCGCATGCGGGCATTGCTGGGTCTCAGCGCGGAACCCACGCGTACCAAATCAGATGGCCCCGTCGGCGAGATGGAAGTGACCTTCACGTCGGGTCTGGCTGGCGGTCATGGCAAGGATACCATTTTCGAGAACGAGCCAGAGATTGAGGAGAGCACCGTCGACAAATACGTGCGCAAGGAGCGCGAGCGCAAGAAGCGACGAAAGGAGAAACAAAAGGCCAAGCGTGGTGACGACGACGAGGATGGAGAGCACTCGGATAATGGTGCAAAGGAGGAGGAGGAGGTTGCCCCGGCCGAGGCAGCCCAACCAGAGGAAGACTTGGGCTTCAACGATCCCTTCTTCGACGATCCATCCGGCAAAGCTGAGGCAACATCCCGCCGCAAGGAGGAGAAGCGCAAGAAGCGGGAGGAACGTGCTGCTGAAGAAGCTGCCTCGGCTCGCCAACGGGCTGAGTTGGAGCTTCTCATGGTGGACGACAAGCAGGCCGACATCAAGCATTTCGATATGACCGAGATCGAGAAGGCTGAGAAACAGGCCAAGCGGAAGAAGGGCAAGGGCAAGGGCAAGAACAAGGAGGCAACTGCAGTACCGGATGATTTCAATGTCGACGTCAGCGATCCCCGATTCGCCCGTCTGTATGAGAGTCACGAGTTCGCGATTGATCCCACTAATCCCCGATTCAAGGCTACCTCCGGCATGAAGGCCCTGTTGGACGAAGGCCGTAAGCGCCGGCGTAACCGAGATGACGGTGAGACCGATGTGGCAGGAGAGCACCGCGATAGCTCGAAGAAGCAGAAGAAGGCATCGAAGGAGGCCGGGTCCGAGGACCTCAAGCGGTTGGTGGACAAGGTGAAGCGGCAGTCAAAGAAGGCATGAGCGCAGCTGCTGGTTGGCTTTATTGTAACTATGGGACCACGATATCAAATCTGGATGGATAGAAATGGACAGATCATATCCTAGCGATTATTTTGCAGATCTCATGCCGGTTGCATTAGTAGTTCTGGTTACAAAGACCCCGGGAATTTGGTTACTACGGATTACGCCCGGACTCCATACTCTCTCGACTCTACCTTTACATGCATCTTGATTTTCCTGGGCAGCATTTTAGGAATCAAGCTGTTCTAGAACGGAAGCTGGTCCTGGGTCAAGTCTTCACCGCGTAACTCTGTATGCAGTACCCCGACAGTGGTTGATACTGTGTCACCTGGCATTCACCGCTCTAGTTAGACAATCGGCTGGGGGTATATCGATAATTTTCAGTCTAGTAGAGTGTACTTGTGGACTTTATTTACTAAAATATCTCTATATGTACTAGACTATAAGTACTAAGTGGGTGGCGGGATCAACCTAGAATGCCGTACGGAGTACTATAACTAGTACCCAAGCCCAAGGGTACTTGGATAATCATTCAGCAGGGATAGCAGCATAAGACGTCTAGGGTCCCATTGCTTCATACCTACCATCTTACTTCGTACCAAAGCCAGCAAAGCTCCCCCCCTTCCTATGCTAATGCAGTGTCACAAGTGAGGCTGATGATCATGTGGCGGGACCCGTTGTCACTGCAGCACACCGCCATTCGGAATCTCCACGACTTTCCTCTCCAACTCCCCTTCAAGAAACAGCCCCGTCGCTGCCTTCGTTTCTCTTCTCTTCTTCTCTTTTGAATTGACTGTGGGGTGCCCCCGCCAATTGTCTCCTTTATTCTTTTTTCTCGGTGGCAATCCCCCGCCCCACTGCTGCAGCTCATCCCACTTTCCTGCTCTTCCAACCTCCCCCCTCCCCCAGCATTTCTCGACATTCTCGCCCCTCCATCAGTCGATGATGGTTCCTGCTCGGTGGAATTAAGCAATGGGTACATGCAGTCTAGTATCTCCTAGCTGTCTGATACCCATCGTTACACAACGTCTCTCGATCGGTTCATTTGCCTCTCATTGAATCTTGCTACACCTACCTACCTCTGCTAACGGCGGGTTTAAACCCCCCCGTGGTAATCTGACCTTGACCATGTTGGGTCGACTATTAAGCACCGCCGCTTCAAGCTTGAACCCGGCCACCTATTCTTCCTCTCGCAATCACGGAACTCCTCTCGAATCGGTCACCGAAGAGGAACATACCTCCGGCCTTCTCTTCCCTGATGCTAGCCTGCTCCGTCGTTCAAACACCCATGCATATCCACTACAAACGACCTTTCACTCTCCCAATGCCTCCACTGCTGGTGCTTACGATGACCGTGGGGGGATGGAATTGGAACCATCCAAGGATTTCCGGGTGATTGTGGCACAGAACGCCTTGGGTGACCGGGATGCCTGCGTCTTGTTGGACACACGTGCCTCATCCGATTCTCCACCCACTGGTCTCGGCATCGACTCGCAGGGCCTCGATCAAACTGGCTCTAGACATACTCGTGCGGTCTCCAGTCTATCTCGCGGCACTCGTCGGAATATTCTTACACAATCCTCCGTCGTCGAATCGAGTCCCCTCGCTACCGCCGCCAGCGCACGGCGGGCCTCAACAGCCAGCGCCGGTGCTTTCTCCCGTGCCCGAGGCCGTAGCTCTACACTTACCCCCGGAGGAAATTGGCACGATAATCCGAGACATGGCACCGATTCCAATGACACTGGCTTGCTTAACTGCATCTTCGGCAGCAGCGCCTTCAGCTACCGAGGCTCATCGACAAAAATGCACATCATCTCTGCTGACGATGACTCTGGAACGTCAGGAATGTCAGCTAGCATGTCACCTGCTGGTCGAAGCCCTATCGCCCGGGCTTACACCACTGGAAGCCCCTCTGGAATGATGGGAGCGGCTCGAGGCCTAGATGGCAAACCGCCTGCCAAGGTCACCGTCTTGTTGACCCGAATGTTCAGCGTCAATCTCCCAGAAGGCCCAGACGCTTCAGCCGACCGGCAAGACTACGCCAATGCCATCTATCAGGAATCTCTTCCCGAAATGGGCTTCCCCTTCCCGGATGTGGCAAAGCGGAAGAAAATCAAGGAGAAGAAAACCCCCATGTATGCGGTTGCGATTACGATCCAAATCCCCTTGCTTGCACGGAGTAATGCGGGGAGACCAGTATCTCGATTCAGCACCCTCGGCCTTGATTCTTCTCGGATTGGACTTTCTAGCTCCCTGGATTCGGACTACCGTTGGCCCGGTGTGCTTTTTGATGATAGCCTATCAGCTGCTTCCCCTCCAGCGAGCCTAGACGAGCGATTGGATTTGTTGGTTGACCATTGGGATGTTATTACCCGCACCCTTTCCCACTTGGAGCGACTTGCCCGGAATGAGATTCTTTTCTTGTTGCGAAAGGTCGATTCCCTCGCTGGTTCCCACCCGAAGCCTGCGAAGCCTCCAAATATGCAGCGTACCAATCAGACCATTGTTCATTTGCCGGCCAACATACTTGCCGTGAACTCCAAACTCAAAGAAGAGGCCATTCGCAGTACGCGTCGCATCAGCATGGCTCTTCAAACCCCATATGTCGTGACTGGCCAGAGTCGTTGGGGTGTGTGGCGAGAGGAAGGTCGTTCCATCGTTCGAGGGCTTGGAGATAAAGAATCAAATTTCTTCTTCCTGGTTTTGCTCACTGCGTTCCTGGGCAACCATACTGAGTGGCTGAATGCCCTTGGGCCGGATTGGTACCGTCGCCGCCATAATCAACAGCAAAAGGCTCAACAGGACTCTGAACCCATCCTCACCCACCGAACTGTAGTCATCTGCCCAGACAAGATGACTGCCCGCCGTTTGATTTTCCTACTCTCCGCATTCTTCCCTTCTAAACAGCGAATCGACCCCTTGCCTTCGCCGCTTCGTCCTGGAACTTCAGCGTCAATGCGTGCCATATCTCAGAGTCCACCGGCAGTGCCAGTCCTTCGCCAGGAATCCCTTCGGAGAGCCATCGAACGACGCACACGAGCCCAGCGAGGATTCCCCGGTGAGAATGGTCAACACAGGCGTTCGACGAGCGTCTCGTCTCAAGAAACAACCCTGAGGTCCACAGAAGCTGTTGACATGAACCTCCCGGCGCAACATCCAGCCGCACGTAGAGAATCAGATGCCCGTTCCATCCGGACATTGGGTCCCAACCCCCCAGGCCAGAGATCCTCGTGACAGTGGAGCAACCATCTCGATAACAAACCAAAGCAGTACCGTCCCTGTCCCTCATTTTACTTCACAGCAAAGCCGCACCAGCCAGGGAGGACCTGACCACAATGGACCTGGGTCCAATGACAGCCTGGCATCGGAGAATTTGCTGAAGAATCTACAACGAAGCGACAGCACTGTGCTGAGCTCTAACGGAAGTCTTCCATCTGCCGGTGGCCGCTGGGGAGGTCTCTTCTCGGGCCTGTGGAGCTCACGACAGGAGTCTACAGATGGGGCCGATTACTACTCTCCATCTCAAGCCCGCAAAAAGTCGGTGTCTACAATCGCCGGTCCTATCACACGTGGCCCACCCACATTGAGTGAAATGGTCAAGGAGGTTACTGAAGATGAGGCAGAGCACCGTTTCGATACATTGCCGAGTGGAAACATCTCGATCCCAACTACTGCACCCCATGGATCTGAAGATACTTCCCCGGAGCCTTCATCTCTGACAAGCCAAGTTCGCGAGTCCCCTTTGAAGCTCTCAGTGCGTGCCGACGAAGGGGGTGGTAGACGTCGATCTTCCACTGCCTGGATTCTTATCTCTCTCCTCCTCGGGAGACTCTACAATTGCATCACCGAGAAAGACTCGAGCGTCAATTAACAGCGTCGATGGCATTCCATCCACTCACAGCAGTGGCTCTGGATTCCACAATGCCATGAAAGATACTCCCGATGGCCCCAGATCTCACGTTGCTGGCTGGCTGAAAGTGTTCCATGAGGATTTCTCGCTGCAAGCAGTCAGACCTTATGCATCTATCGAGGCAGATATTAAACGTGCCATGCAAGCAGAGCCCTCGCCCTATATCCCTTCGACTCCAGATGCAGATGGCTCAGAGCGTTGGGTCGATGTTGCAACTACCTTGATTGCAGATACCCGGGCGTCCTCTGTTAAACGTCTCCGGCTAAGACGCAAGATCATCGTGGGCCATCATTATGGAACGAGCCAAAGCCCTCCATCCCCGGCCAGTGGCCTCAACCAAGGCCAACGCTCTTCAAATTCCCAATTTCCAGGCATTGTCGGCTATAGCAAATCGCCTGATGACAATCTCAGTAACGGGCCAGACCCTCACCATGTGGAAGAAAGATTCATTGAGGAGCCTGTCATGGATCTCGATGGTATCCTTGTCGACGCCGTCGAGCGAGTCCTCGGACAAAGCGGGTATTCCTCGCTAGCACAATCCCGTGCCCCATCACCTTCGCGTGCTCGCCGAGGAGATGACACCGGCCAGACCACGCCCCGAGCAGAAGATCCTCCTTTTGAAGTACCCCGTGCTGAATGTCGCAAAATGGTGCTCGGAGCTTTGGAAGAGGTTGTCCGCATCGTCACAGCCGAACACTGCCGGGAAGACGTTGATAACGAGCTAGGCATCGCCGACCGCGAGCGTCGACGCGCTCAGATTGGCGCTGATAATACCCTGCGTCAAGGAATTCGCAAGTGGCTTCTCGACGTTGAAGAAGCCTGGTGATTTATTGGATTGCCGTTTACCATTTACATTGCTGTGAACCACCACGGGGCTATTTTACATCCACCCACCTACCCACCCACCCCAAGCGTTTTATCATTAGCTGCCCTCTCTTTAGAGGGGTTTCCACCCTGACCTTTTTGCCGATTCAGAAGTATGATTCATACTTCGCTGTGCATTGCTGCGATGTTTTTCTATGATACCCAAGTCTTTGTTGATGCCTGTTTCAACCAGGCCTGGCATTTTTGTTTGATCTTAATCTTGATATTGTCTTTTTACTTCACTTTTTGCTGAATAGAATAGTTTTCTCGATTCTTTTTCCAAGACCATTGAGGCATTGCTTGATGGTCAAGTATTCTAATCGAAGCGATTGTATTGTAGTGGGCATAAGATAAGTTACTTTTTTCATCGCATGCTGGCCATGTACCTCGTGCTGAGCTTCGTTTGATTTACGAGCCGAAGAGGTATGCCTGACTAAAAATGGCCATGAAGTTCAATTCTTTGGCTGTTGTAAAATGACAGTGCTAGCTCACTTATGCAAGTAGATCACCTCCAATTCTTCTCCTTCAACCTCGACACTCTTCCCATCCGCAGCAGGAGAGATCTGAATGGTCTTCAAGACCTCACCTGTCTGACCAGGATTCACAATTTCCACTGATGTTTCACCATCCAATCTGCCATTGACCAACAGTTGAATACCCTCCAATGCTGCATCCTCGGGTGCCTTCAGCAAGGGGTTTGTGATTGTCACTGTTCCCGGCCGAACAAGAATGGGCAGTGTATCAAAACCATGAGTTTCGGTATACCACCGACCACCCTCATAAGTTTTCGAATAATCAAACCAGCTCACCCAAGCCCCTTGACTCTCATCCTCAACCCGGGGCACATAGAACGTGACCTCACCCTCCTCAGAGAAAACAGGCGCAACCATCAAATTCGACCCAAACATATACTGCGTATCAACAGAATACGTATTCAAATCCTGGGGAAACTCAAGGAAAAGCGCCCTCATGAGCGGCACACCCTCCCGATGACCTCGCAAAGCTTCTTGCAAGATATACGGCGTGAGAAGAATTTTCCTCTTCACGCAATCTCGCAAAACATCCGAGCAGTCCTCGCCATAGATCCACGGAACTCGGAACGAACTGGACCCATGAAGTCGCGAATGCGAAGACAATAGTCCAAACTGCACCCATCGCTTATACAACGCCGGCGGCGGCGTCCCTTCAAATCCTCCGATATCCGACGCCCAGAAGATATACCCGCTAAGCATTAGGCTCAGTCCACCGCGAAGAGACTCGGCCATTGCCTCGAAGGTGCTCTCACAGTCACCACCCCAGTGTACGGGGAATTGCTGGCCGCCGGGGGCAGCGCTGCGCGCGAAGAGGAGACCTTGGTTTGTTCCGACGCGGGAGTTTAGCGCGTTGTAGACGATGCGGTTGTAAAGGAGAGCGTAGAAGTTGTGCATTCGGGCAGGGTCGGAGTTGTCGTGGTATTTAATGCCTTTGACTGGGATTCGTTCGGCGAAGTCAGTCTTGAAACTGTCGACACCCATGTCCATGAGTCTTTCCAAGTGGCTGGTGTACCAAGTGCATGCGGCGGGATTGGTGAAGTCCACGACGGCCATGCCAGCCTGCCAGAAGTCCCATTGCCAAACGGAGTCGTCGGTACGCTGGGGAGATTGTTAGTTTGTATTGAGGGAATTGCACGAGCTTTGAATAAGATTTGAACGGTCGATATCATACCTTGATGAAGTAACCATTCTTCTTGCCTTCCTCGAAAAGAGGAGAAGCCTGCCCGACATATGGATTGATCCATACACTGATGCGCAATCCTCGATCTTTCAATCTCTTAAGATACCCCGGCGCATCGGGAAACATCTCATCGTCAAATTCGAAATCACACCATTGATACGACTTCATCCAGAAGCAGTCAAAATGAAACACCCCGAGTGGAATATCTCTCTCCTGAAACCCATCCAAGAACCCCGTAACAGTCTGCTCATCATAATTCGTCGTAAAACTCGTCGTCAGCCAGAGATTATAGCTCCACGCTGGAACAAGCGCCGGTTTCCCCGTAAGCGCGATATACCGTCTGAGCACATCCTTCGGCGACGTTCCAAAAATAACAAAGTATTCAAGTTCCTCACCGGAGACAGAGATATTCACCCGCGTCGTTCGCTCAGATTGTACTTCCAAGCTCACTTTACCCGGATGATTGACAAAGACACCATACCCCTTGGACGAGATGTAGAAAGGGATATTCTTATACGCAAGCTCGGAGCTCGTACCTCCATCCTCATTCCAGATATCGACCGTCTGCCCGTTTTTCACAAGAGGTCCAAATCGCTCGCCGAGACCATAGACTTTCTCTCCGACGCCGAGATCGAGTTCGGCTAGCATGTACCCTTGCTTCTCGGCGTAGATGCCATCTGCAGTGTCGTATTTGGCGCTGCGCGTGTCACGGATGTACCCGATGGATCGGAACGAGTGACCTGTGAGCTTTTTGGCAGATTCGCCGCGGAAGACAAAGTCCAGTTCGTTGGGGTTGGAATTTATGTCCAGGGAGAGTGGTCCGCTGGCGTAGGTGAGTTTCTTGGTATCTTGATTCTGGGTGATAGTGGTGTGTCCGGTTTCTTGGTTGATGGCGTAGTGAGGGCCATTGTCGACATTCCCAGCCCTGGAAGAAGTTAGCCTCTTCTTTATTTTCTTCCTGCGAAATGGAGATAGTCGGTACTTACCAATGAACAAGTTTCACGCCAATAATTCCGTCTAAAGGCGAAGTCACCTTTGCTGAGATGGTCGCTAGATCAACCCATTAGCTAAGCCTAACTGATCAGCGAGAAAATGGAAATACATACGTGAATTCAGAGTATCACCGCGGTGTCTCTGAAGCTTGTTCAGTAATAGATCGACCGTTTCTTGCTGGACACGCAGTCTTTCGACATTGCTCATCCATTCGATGTTAACCCCCTCCTGAACACGCCACAATTAGCATAACGAGGCCCAGAAAAGTAAGATCGCTTCATCTTTTATTTTTGGTGAAGTTCGGCGAGAAAAAAAAGAAGAGACATACCCGCAAGCACCACATTCCCTCTGTGAACTTCATGGTTACCCCGAGACTCTTGTTCCGAGAACGAGTACTAAAAACTCGCACGGCCTCGAATTGAAAAAAAAGTACCGAAAATACGAGTAAAAGAAGAAGACAAAGACGAAGATAAAGAAGAAGAAAAAAAAATAAAGCAGATAGTTATCCGCAAAGTTTTTGAACTCCCCTCAATCCCCCTCGTAGCATCCCAATCTGACACGGAGGACTGTCCGACATCATCAGATCGTGGGTCTCACCAAGAAACGCTCAACGCATGCGAGATGCGCTGTGGAACAAGCGGGGCAGAGAATCCATTTTTCTCACGATGTCAGTACCTATCAGTATTTATCGCAAAGGTATAGCCGGGGTGTCCACCAACCAGAAGCTGCGAATGCGAGTGTCGGCTGAATGCAGGGTGATTTGGCTAAATGCCCCCCCTCTTCCTTGTGGCGTTTTTAGTTACTTACCGGGGGTATTCATCGGGATTTAGTATAGATCGGATTGGATTTGTTGGGTTTGCTGGATAGATTCGTGATAATTACTCAAGACTAAAATGTAGCTGAGCTAATTTTACCGGTATGTGCCGAGGTGAGTTTTTGGGATTGTGCGACTCAGATACCTTCTTTTGTGACAGGCACGCCGGCGGGGAAAAGGAAGGAGAGAAAGTTGGAACTTGAACATTTGTTTCATCATGATAGAACTATCGTATACATAACACAGATAATCGCGCACGGGGTATTTCGTACAAAGCATTAGAAGAACAATCAAACAAGAGGAAGCCCATCAGAAAGGCATTGCAAATCTGGTATCCTAAATCAGAGGTCGCAAGGTCCCACTGCGAGGACTACGAGTATAGCTCAGACTCTCACCGCGTGCACGAGCACGAACCATTTCTGGCGAATGCAATCCGTCGTGCGATTCACGGCGTTCTTCCGTAACACGAGACGGCAGGCCAGGTGGGGGAGAGATGTGGTGGCTAACCACGCTGGCAGGTAACTCCAAGGATGGGATAGAAGTATCCATGAGATGATGTGCGGTTGCGGGCTCGACCTTTGTCGAGACCGGACGGACGTGCGATTCCTTGTAGAACTGCTCCAGCTGGATGACATCGCTGCAGAACTCTTGAAGGGCGTTGAGGATGTGCTCTGGGGCCCGGTAGAGGTTCGCAGAGTCAATATTGGATGAGACTGGGTTCGGCATTGGGCTGCCAATATCGTGGAGAGGTCTGGTCATTGGCGAGAGACGTGGTGAGCAGGTACGGTCCAGTGGATCGTGGGCTGCGGCAGGGCGGCCCCGATAGTCTGTGCGGTTATGATGCTCGTACCGGGCTGTGTCGCGACTTGCAGCGGCCCGAGTGCTAACTAGACGGTTTGCTAGGAGGAGAAAGTCACCTTCGTCGGTGATTTGGGCCAGGATGCTGCCTGTTCGGTGGATAAATTGGGGGTATTTGTAGTCGGGCTTGCCCCAAGAAAATGAGACCTCGACATCAGCGGGGAACGCGGAAGCAGCCTCGAAATCAAGCACAAAGTCAAACTTGCGCAATATGCACTTTTGGTAGTAGAGCGGGTCTGGCGGCCCTGGCTGTGCAAACGACGCATTGTTGAAGACTGTATGGACGGGGCCTTTTGGCGCAGGCACCTTCAGTGTGATTTTGTATGGCTTTCGAAATGGCTGGGTTCGATCGATGGCGCATGCTTCAGCAATGGGCACTTGGACTAATTTTAACCCAAACTTCTCAGCAGTTGAGGCCCAATTGTGTACCGTGTCTTCGATCATCTTGGGGGTCGTGCTCATCCAGCTTAACTCGATATGGAAACAATTCTCTGGGTTGTGCAGCCGGTCATAGTGAAGGTCAACCACCTCCGCCCGGTTCGATCGCTTGCGAGCGTCCACATCAAATTTGATGGACTTCGAAAGCATAATGGCAACCTTGTTTTTGCCTCTGGAAGGCGTGGTCGGGGTCTGGGGAACTCGATCATCCGTACTGTCAGAACGAGTCCGAAGACTTGAAGGCGAATCTCGGACGTTGCCAATAGCTGGCGTTGATGGCGTAGACTTTTCCGCACGCAACTGTGGAAACCAGCTTCCACCCCGAGATTCGGGCCGCGTGAGACGGAATTCGGCGGAGATCTGGTAGAAGTAATTGCCGTCTCGGAAATTGTGTCGCTTCTCGACGTGCTGGAATAGCCCCTCTTTCATCAATTCATTTCCAAACACAATCGCCTCGTCGCGGGTATCAATGTCTTTGAAGCTTTGCATGAGCCAAGTCGTAAATTCAACACCAATAAAACAATTGTAATGCAATCTCCAATGCCATCTTCGGTCCATCAACCGGACTCCCTTTTCGCCTTGAATTCTTTGTGACAGTGATGAAAGGTTAAGACTGGATCTCTCCAGTAGCTCGGACTCAGGGAGCAATTGAGCGGGTGGATTATCAAGTCCAGGATCAGTGAGTAACACGCGATCCAGCTCTGCGGCAACAACCTCAGAAGGGTTCCGAGTTTGATACATGATGTTGAGCGGATTCTGGTCTTTTTTCTTAGTTGACGACTCAAAGCGTTTCTCCTCTGGAGACACGTATTTCTGTTTTTGCCAAATAGAGGTGAGCCGGCTGATTCCAAGAATATGAATTTCTTCCTCGTTATCCTCGTTGTAGGGCTGAAGTTGACGGCGTGAAGTGGACTGAAGCTGCAAGGGGATCAAGACGTAGCGAACTCTCCAGAAATGCAGTTGTTGCGCTGGATTATGGAGATAATCGCGGTGACCGGCAACGTAGTTGTCCGCGTAGTTCCAATTGTATTCTTCGGCGGTAGGATCCAGCTTGATGTCTTTGATCTCATATTCTGGCCTCAAAATCGTTCTCATGGCTGGCTGATACAAGGTCAAATTAGACCCCTTGGGCATCGTGAGCGTCGCAGAAGATTGATGCGTGAAACGGGTGACTTCAATCTCTCCACCTTGGATACAGATGAGACGGTGTATGGCGCTTCCCTTGGACAAGAAAACTGTAACCCCATCTCGCTCCAGACCTCGAGTGTCGAAAACGTTCAAGGACTCCATGGCAGGCCGAGAGGTTACTTCAGCTACGTGTCTGCCAACGACGATTTGAAAGCCATGGGAAAGACGCAGCGATATCATCTCACGCAGGAGTACTCCCCGAGTTTTTGGCGCCTCGAATCCTTCGACATCATCGTTCGGGAAAACGCGGTATGGGGTTTGCAAGTAGTCTGAAGTAAGTTCGGTGGCGGTGGGAAACTCTTCAGTTGTCAATGGGAGCACTGCGGGTGACTTCAAACTTTTCCACTTTACTACAGCCACATGCGGAGGACGAGGGTACGCATGCTGCCAGCGACCGAACCAGCTGGTATTGCGCATGACATCCTTCGAAGTATTGCAAGGGTTGACAGATCTGACCCATGGAGCGAGTGCCTTACTTGGCGACCCCTTTGCAGAGAAATCCCGGGAGCCATTGTTTATCTTGATCTCAGGTCTTTGTTCGTGATAGCGGGATTGACCTTGCTGGCGCCCCTCCTCATCGAATGGATTTTCTGCTGCAGATCTCAACATTGGTCCCTCGGTATCCCCGTGCTGCTGTTTATCTGGAGATTCCGCTGGCTTCTTTGGTGGAACCTTGATTGAAATAGGCTTGGAAGGGGTCAAGCGACTTTCATGGAGCTCCCTTGGGGGAGTAGATGCTCTGGATGAAGATACTTCCATTATGGTTGGTGTGGAAGTAGACTCCGAAGGACTCAGAGATGCGATACTCCTGGTGTCCGAACCTGCGGCTCTTTGGTTTGACATGGGCAACGCATTTGCGTGCTCCACATGAATACCAGTACTCGCTGTTGCTTTAGAGGGAGCGGCACTCAAGCCCCGGAGTGCAAAACTGATTGTTCTTGATATCCTCGAGGAGAGGGGTGTAGTCGAAGGCTTCAAAGCAGACTTTTTTGGCGACGGGCTGCTTTCGGAGGAAAGTGGGCTTTTAGGACTAGCCATAGCCGATGTATCAATTCGTCTAGGGCCGGCTCGCAATGCTGGATTGGTCTCAAGAATATTATTATCCTTGTCTCTCAGTCGTGATATAGATCGTGCAGAAATTCGATCATGTGCTGCGCCAGCTTGTACCTCTGGCTCGCTGAGTCGCTTATTTTTCGGTCGTTGGTTCTGGCGTGGTTTGGGCGTGGTTAAAAATACGTTATCATCGTACTGATCCATCCAAGCCATGATAGACTTGCGTGACTTTTGTGGAGGTTTAGTCTGGAGCTCACTTTCGTCCTCAACGTTTTCGAGGAACGACCCTGGTCGAAGGCTATCGCTGTACTCCACCTTGAGGGATGCAGTTTGCGCGAATCTAGCCCTTGGCGGACCTCGAGATATAGGATTATTTCCAGGCCAGGATGCTCGAGGTCTTGCCATGTCAAGACCCTCCAAAAGGTATGGAATGGAGATGTTTGACTGTTCACTTTCCATCACCCCCATCATCTGAATTTCGTACATACGAACCCGTGGAGTAAATGCTTTGGAGGGCCGAGTGACAGTAAATGGGATCGGGGCATTTGGATCATTTTTCAAGATTCGTCGGGCTTCCCGGTAAGTTTCCGGATTCCAATAGGAAATGTCGAGCCAGTGAGGAATGCCGTAGCTCCATTCTCCAAGGTGAGGGTTTCCTCTTTCACGCATCCGCGTCGCAGATAGATAAGAGCCCGGTGAGAGGTAAGACGATCTGCTCACAAGGCTGGATATTGAGTGATGGATCTCGGGCGACATGTTTCCTTTCGGGGTGCTGCTGGAGCCCGCGGTCGTCTGTCTCTCCGTCGGCGCTCGATACTTGAAGAGCGGCACTGAGTGGAGAGGCATTGGGCTCAGGCAAACAAGGTCAATAGCAATGCCACGATTCGCCAAAGCTTCTGTTGTAGAAGCCAAAGACTCGTGCGAAACCTCAAATACGCCACTTCCAGGTGTGATGACAATAATAGATGTACCTGTATGAACCATATCTCGATCGATGTGGTCATAGGCCAAGTGTGCCGAAGCGAGATGAATGGCCTCTAGAATATTGCCGCGCAGGGCTGTGCTCGGGCGTCCCGCAATAATTGCAGTGTGTGGCTTGGATGGAATCTTGACACCACTCCCAGCGGCAGCATCGAGATCGTCCGTCTTGAGAATCGAGACATCTCTTAAAAAGGATCTAAAATTCCTTTTAAGCTCATCCAAAATGGTTGTCCAATGGCCGCTCGCCATGTCATTCACAACCACACGGTAAAAGTCTCGAGTCGGGACAAGATTGCCAACCGCGCTCTTCGCATTACCCGCAGTAAGTGGCGCGATACTGGGATGGGCAGATGCATCGTACTCTACACGGGTGAAGAGTACGATGGTAACTAGATGCTTTGCGTCGGAATTGACCCATCGTTTGAAAAGTTCCGGAAGGAAGCCGTTGATGACGCGACTAAAAAGAATATCACCAGAGCCCTCGGAGTCAAAGTTCCACATCTCCCTAGACATTTGGATAAATAGAACGTATTTGGCAGACTCGCTCCGGAAAACCGGAATTGTGTTTGGAGCGAAATATCCCGAAAGAACCTTCTTCTCTCGAATGAAGATGTTCTTGACTGTGGCCTTGATACTGTTCATGAAGGAGATTTTCTGACCTTTGTAAATGGTCTTCTCAGAAAGCTCCGACATGACCAACCTCCACATATCGGATCGGACCATATACTGATCACGGAAAGCAATATCGACATGAGATGCCGCGCATTGATCGCGGTCAACTATGGAGAGTACAACCTGACTACGGTTCTTGAAGCCGAATGTATTGGCGACATTTCCTGTGACGGAGATCTCCAATCTGGGATTGCGAAGTTTGATATCTTGCGGGATGGGCTTCACAACAAAGACACAACGGGATTGCAGAGGAGTCTTGAATTTGGACGTGCCATCAGATTGTGTGGTTGTACTCAAGTCCGGGTGAGATTCACGAGCAGTTTTGATATCCGAGTCTGGCTTGACGCCTGAATGAATTGAATCACCAGGAGCGCGAACCGGTAGAATCTCGACTAGGTCTCCGACCTGCACGCCGCTTTCGCCAAAGACCGAGGGGTTAAGCAGAATTTCTTCCGGGGAGAAGGGATCATTGTGCACCCAAAGCGTGCATTGATGACGAGTCAGACTGGCGGACAGACGAACGATGCGCTCGTCGGACGTGGGGCCATGATCTCGGCGAGCTGTCTCCATCGAGGATTGGATGGTGGACACCGTTTCTGAGACTTGCGGCGCTCACCTGCCGCAAATGCGACTGGCGCATGGGCCCGCGCAGTGACATTCTTTTTTAGTGATGATATCTCGCCTGCATCACTGGGGACAATTGGCAAGTTCAAAGCTCGTATTCCGGGTTGTCTTAAGAGGTTAAAGTGCAGCTGCTGTGGTCCAGCTCTGCTCCGATAAGATAATGAGTCACGTGATACAACCCCATTCTCCACACGTGATTCCTATCATCGACTTGCGTGTATGCCTCAGGCCCGACTATCGGCCGAAGACCCAAAAAGAGAAGGAGAAAAAACAAAACTACAATTGAAAGGTCGAAAAGGCTCAAGGAAGAGGTTGCATCAATGCAACACTGAAAATTTTTATATTTATGAGGAGAAAAACCACACATCAAGGCTAGAACTGGTAAATAATGCGACCATACAAGTCGGGACCTTTTAATGGACCTGACTATTAGCTGGGGTCTTTTGCTCCCTGTACAGAGTAGTAGTACTCTATATTGAAAGGGGCTAGAGATGCAAAGCGGGCCGAGCCACTAGCATGTGGGAATGTGTGGGAAAGAACCGGAACCTACACACAATCAAGGTTGGCTAGTGTTATGCAGGTCGGGGCTTCAAAGCCATTGAGACCAGAAAACTGTGGCTTGAACAAGTTTGCATATCCAGACAAGCCACGACAGTAAGCGTGGGCGCTAAATTGGACCTCGAAATTATCGAAATTTGCCACCGGGCTGCTGCACTAGACCATGGGAATGTGTAGTCTCGATCCTAGATAAATGTCGTAAAGGGTGTAAAGGATGTAAAGGGTGTAGACTGACCTTAGGAAGTTAGAGAGAACAGGTGACTTGGTCGTCATTGGGGGAAGGAAGTAAACAAAGCAGCGAGAGAAGAGAGAAATGAAGGAAGGAACGACCAAGCAGGCCCAAACAGAACAAACCCAACTGATGACCACCGACGATCACCAACGACCATCAACGACCACTCTGACCAGCTTCATTGACTGTGACCACTATTCCTCCTCCATTGATTATCATTAGTACAACTCTAACGTCCTGCAAGAAAGACCCTTGTGCCCCCCCAAGTTCCCTTTCGGGTTGAGAACGCTGGTGGTTCCACAAGCCTGATCGAGGCGACGCCTTGAGGGAGCACTATCCGGCTTTGCATAATACTCGCCACCCATATGAGTTTCTCAAGGAAGATTCCGAGCCTCAAAAGCCCCAGGAAACGTGAGTTGGCCTCGAGAAATGCCTGGTTCTGCAGATTCCCGTCTGTAGCCCGGAGCGAGTGCCAGCTCAGAGAGCTTTTCTCGGCATGCGAATGGTCCAGCGACGACGGATTCATTCTCCGGTAGAAAATCACCTGGCTCCCGAGTTCCAGGGATTAACCGAACCCCTTCATCTCCCCCCTCATCGCCCTCTTGTTGAAAACGACAGAAAGTCTTGCTTCAATCCATTGACTCCACGCTTTTTTCCTGCTTGGCCTTTTGGCCCGATCTGGTTTGTCATCAAGATATTCTTCTCGAGACCCGGTCGCACTCCGGCCACCACTCACAGATGTGGTCATAACCCCTTCAACCATTCACTCTGTGAATCTTGTCATTTAGGATGGAAATGACCCTGCATTCGATTCCATATCTGCTTCCCCGAACAGGCTAATATATATCTTGAACAGCGTGGTTGACAGTCCTCGATAGAATGTTCATGTCAACGCAGCCCTATCGGGACGGACGCCACTGTGGTTCGGAACAGTACCTTCCAAAAAAGAACTTTCAAGACGACCGTGACAAACGAAAGGGACCTTGGTCTGTCTAGAGAGAAATGCTTTCGATTCGCAAAAGGCTTGATTCTTTTCCCAAGGGTTTCTGTTCGGTGGATCTTGATGTGTAGGCGGCATCGGCTTCCGGCTGTCTAAAGCAGAAATGCTGGAACTGATCAGAGGTTTGACCTTCGCAACACCCAGAAAAAAAAGTCTTGATACGTCTTTGTCGCTATGAAGTATGGACCGATTCAGCTATCGGATCTAGCTGGTCGCCATTTTCATGGTATCGAGGCGCAACTCCACCCGATGTTATTGTTGGGTCCAGAAGAACGCCGCTGACACCAAGACACCAAGACACCAAGACACGTCAAGACACGGGCATTTGAAGTCATCGTCGCAGGATTTGAGTTAGGATCTCTGTATCCCGTGAATAAACCCTTTGCGAAGACCAGAAATCCTTCACCGGTCATCCGGGGTTGTACCTGTGCCAATGTTGGGCTCCAGCAAAGTGTCGTCGGGAAGTTGCACCCAGTATGACGGATGAGTAGGACCCCAGTGACACTGAGTTGGACTCGAAGGTGATTTTTTCGGCCGTGAAAAGGAGCAGACGATTTCTCAGGCCTGAAATAGGTATCCGGGGTCGATCGGCGTTCGCGTTGCAAGTTGTTGCGTGTTGCGTTGGCTTCGTCGGGGTCGCCAGCTACCATCGGATTCCGCTGCGAGGGGCTTGAATTTGAAACTAAACATCCTGTGGCTAATATCCATTAGTTCCAGTGAGCCAATTGTGACTGAAGCAAACTCTTCAGCCGTGGTTGCCGGCATTGACGGCTCCTCTCCCTGGCTCAGCGAGGTCCCATGACTTACCAACTTCATCAGTAATACCAGCCAGAGTGAATAGATTTGACCGACTATCGCATTCTAATTTCCTCAAGGAAGTTGCTCTCAGCTTCAACAGATTACCGGTCCGTAGTCTTGTTGCAAAACTCCCGCTCAACGGAGCGGCTTCCTGAGTAGACTCGACAGCCAACGATGGCCTTTCGGTATCATTGGAACAGCAACAAGATCCCTCAAACCAGAACACTCCTTTGTGTATGGGGTTGATTCGGTAGGATTAATCCCCCCTGCGCTGTGTCGAAGGGAAAATGACAAACTCTTCTCGCGGATCGGTTTCGTTCGGCTGATGGTCAGCACTGCCAAAGGTCGAATCGTGACGGGAAAAGAAGAAGAAGAGCAAGTTATCTTGACGACGAGGGTATCGATCAGGAACCAAAGACCACGATCGAGGGATGAAAGATCATCGAAGCTGCCGGGTTTTTGTTGATGGTAGAATCATCTCAAGGGGGATGTGTTGCGGGCCCGGTACATGTGCAAGCCCCAGGATTGGAATGGAAAAGGCTATTATTCAACTGGCTGCTTTCAAAGACACACTCATATCTACTGAGCGACAGCACAACAATGTATCCTTGGCTCACTGACTAGAAAAGAACTTCTATCAGCACGGCAGCTTCCGCGAAGCCAGAGCAAAGCTTGAGAGAAATGCCGAACCCAGTATAGGCTTTCCATATTACACCGGTGGAGCCTTCGATGGGAAGTGTGTTACGACTACGGATTTGTATATCGACCCAGGCAGCATTTGGACGCCAAGCATAGGACAACAAGAAACCACCTACCAGCTAGCTATCATGCCATTCCCTAGTCAAAACGAGCTCGTTCTGACTAGGAGCATCACTCTCTGTACTCACGAGACAAAGTGATAGAAGATCGTGTCAACTGCAAGGAGCCTTGTCTACTTTGACATGTCAGGTCAAACTCAAGATATTCCTATCTTTTTTTTCTCACCTTATGTCTCCGGATAACAATGGTCGGTCTACTTGTCATCAAATCTCGAAACAAGAAATAAGCTCTATAAGCCAAAGGATGGCTGCCAGCAAGGAATCCACTTTCAAGTTCTGCATAAACCTCCTCTCCTTGCGATATATCACCGGTGAAAATTACCAGAGTGTGGCGCTCCAAGTACTTTGAGGGAGGGGGGCTCGATCGGGCTAAAGTGGCAAAACAGGGCGGCTTTCACATCCGACATACCACAGCGCAGCATTTCGCGAGACCCATATCCACAACTCCATTTTGCTAACCCATTGCGTGAAATATCGCCGTATACCGGTTCCCCGAAAGTTCCCTATCCCCAAAACTGCCCTAGGAGCAATTGGGAAAATAAGAAGAAAAAAATTATGCCCAGAAAAAAAAAAACTGCTCTCGCGGGGGTGGGTGGCTATAGGGAACAGCCCTGGTCTCTTTTCTCTAAGCCTACGTGTTTTGGCATTTCTCTTTTCTTCTGCCATACCCGCTAGGCTCAAAAAGTGCGTTCTTGTATACCCTTTTTTCCCCTTCAAGGTGCGCACCAACACAACCCACAAATTGTCGTGTCATGAGCGACAATTTCATCCGTCACCCGTCTCATTTTCAACCAAGGCCGAGTTTCTCGGAGCACGAGTCAGATTCATTCATCTACGATCAGTTTAGTCTGGGCCATACCCAGACCCAGGCGTCTGGGCTCCGGGTTATTATGGAGCCTATCCCTGGTGACGACCGTTTGGGTTCCAACCCAGGTCGGCCTATGAACGCAAAGGTCCCGATCCCCCGTTCGAATTATCCTGGTAGCTACACTTCAACCAGTGGCCGGGTCAGTAGAGCCTGTGAAAACTGTCGCGATCAAAAGGCGAAATGCAGCGGTCATCGTCCCTCCTGTCAGCGTTGTCAGGATAGCGGTGCCCGATGTTCTTATGGCGATCGGAAACGAGAAAAGATGGTCAAGTGTGTACCGACGCTTCATGGGATCTGTGACCATCATCTAACCAAGAGAGTAGAGAGTTGAAAGATCTATCCGCACAAGTGCAAAGCTATGAAAGCTTGCTACGAGATCTGTACCCACGATTGGACTCGACATCGGCCCAGCACGTTGATCAGGCCCTAGGTGGTCTATTAGTCAGAGTGAGAACCCACGCCCCCTTCGCATCTCTTCCCCTCTCCTCCCAAAATCTTGACCTGAAACCCATTTTCCTATGATATTATGTTCTGCATCCCATTGTTCCATTGTTCCATTGCCATCTATCTCCCTAATATGTGATCCCCATCTTACCATGACCAGTCCCCCGGATTTTTGGCCACTCGATCCGATGCTGGGAGAACAGGAGACCCGCTGCTCACCAGAGACCACACCGAGGAGGATTTTAACCGCGATGAAGCATCCCAGGCCATGGGATTTGTTGGGGAGCATTCAGAGGTGGCATGGTTGTACAGACTTAAGCGCGACCTCGATCAAGGCTCTCTCACCCCCATCGGAGACATCCCCGAACGACCATCCATCTCATCTCTCAATTACTTTCTAGACGATTCGGACATCCCTATCCCTGAAAATATTGACGTTTCAGTTCGACCACCCCAACAGATGGCCGATATGCTCGTCGAAAGCTATTTCCGGACCATTCATCCTGATTTCCCTATTATCGGCAAGGAGATTTTTCTCAACCAATACCGGTCCTTCTACTCGAATCCTAACGTGCGACCCGGCAAGCGATGGACAGCCGTGCTCAACCTCGTGTTTGCCATCGCAGCAAAACACTCCAACCTGCTCCAAAGTCAGCCTCAGGGAAACTATACTGATCATCTGGCCTACTTTGCTCGGGCGTGGCGGTTAAGCATGGGCAGCGTCGCGTTGTTAGACCATCCAAACCTTCAGCAAGTGCAGGTAGAGGGCCTAGCCGCATTTTACCTCTTGTCGACGGGACAGATTAACAGGTGTGTCTACCTTTGATGGCTCTATGCTGATCTTTCTTTTACTTTGGTAGTGGGTTTGCCTAACCAGCCTTTTGTTTCACTTGGTCCTGGCGTACCATTGGGGCAGCAATTCGCTCAGCGGTGGCGATGGGACTCAATCTTCGGAGCGAGACGGAAACTGTCGCCCATCTATCGAAGGAAACTCGATACCGCGTGTGGTGGGCACTATTTGCGTTGGATACCGTGCTATACGTGATGACAGGGCGGCCCCCCAGCACAAGCGACATCTTTTGTACCACGCCCCTCCCCGTTCCATATCGCGAAGAGGACTTTTGGGACGAAGGAGTCACTCAGCTGATCAAAAACCACAAATCACGGAGCAATTTGTTAACATCTCTTCTCACCTCTACCGATCCCACAACCCCTGGGTCCAGCGTGGCCTCTTCGGTAACCGTGTCTTCAAGCACAGGCGCCGAGCAAACGCCCCAGTCGACAATGGAAACCCCATTACCAAATATCTCCCTTTATTTCCTTTATGTGGTGGATTTGGCCACCTTAATGCGGGAGGCAATCGAAACTTTGTACTCACCCGGGGCAGGGACACGGCGGTCGTGGTTGGAGATGGAAGTGGCAATCTCCAACTTCAACACCACTGCCGACGATTGGCTCTCGCGTCTTCCAGCGGAGTTTCAGTTCGGTGAGTTGGACGACACCCGTCCTTTCATCCGTCAGCGCGTCAGTCTAGCTTTCCACTTCTATACCACCAAGCTTGTTATCTCGCGGCCGTGTCTCCGCCGTCTCGCCCATCAAGTCTTCGGCACACCCTCCCCAAGCTCCGTATGCGACATAATGGCAACAACGTGCGTGGAATCTGCACAGCAGATGTTGGATATTCTACCCGAGGAACCCGACGTGAACTGGCCATTCGAAGTTTTGCCCTGGTGGTGTGTTCTGCACTACGTTATGCAATCTGCAACGATAATCATGGTTGAGCTCTTCGCGAGAACTCTACCAGGGACCAGCGAAGCTATCGGGCTCGGGGAGAAAGTTCAGAAGGCTGTCCGCTGGCTCCACGCCATGTCGGACCGAGATCCTTCTGCACACCGAGCCTGGCTTGTCTGTACGGACATCCTTTTTCGGCATGGGCTGAAATTCACCCTGAATATTGACGTCGATTTCTAGGTTCTGGGGCTCACTTTCACCTTTACTCTCTCCCGCGGAATCGGTATCGGAACCGGGGTATTGGGCTCTACGATCCAAACTGGTCCTTCCCACCCTGCTCATTCTGGCTCTCGAGGCTCCGCGTTCGATTTAAATATATGGATAAAGCTCATGCTGATTGCCCTTTGCATGCATATCATGCTTCCTTCTCTCATCATCTCCATTCGCTCCTGGGTGGTGTTACTGTGGCTGAACATACGTTGCCCCATCGTTCTGGATACATTTTGATTTGGCGTGCTGGTCTGGAGTGGGTGGTTGGGCTGACTGGTTTGTATGCTGCCCCTTGGCTTTTTTCCCGCCGAGGTCTAGGTTTTCATTTGTTGCCCCTTGCATACTGTTGGACTCTTGCCTATTCGAAAATGTTGTTAATTCTAGTGCGTTATTCAGCGATATCATTGCGCTCCATACTGAAATCTTGTCCATCAGGTACACTAAAGTAACTGACTGTGTTAAAGCCGACCATTGCTTATCAATTGGCTTGATTGTGCAAAGTATTGCGACTTCTCATTTCTCATTTCGAACTCGAGGCTCGAGAGAAGTAGAAAAACGTATCCATTCACTGGCAAGCCATACATGGGATACATGCCTGACAGCGGCCCGGGGACGCGATAAACACTAACCCACCAACCACGACTAATTATCAAAATTCTTAAATATTTTGCCCCACGCTACCCGCATCGAAACAATAATCTAACTTAAATTAGTATCGATTTGCTCATTCCAGGCAACGGCTTTTTACCTAATTCACCCCAGAGTAGAGGAGGTAATAGCAAAAATTAGACATTATACATCACAAATACCTAGGTACTAACTACCAACGTGGTAACTATGTACTTGCCCTAGTACTCCGCACATGGTGAGACCGGTCCACTAACTCGCCCCAGCCCCCCCCACTTATACCAAAGTAAGCACCCATACTCCCGGGTCCGCTATCCCTGCCCCTACCACTAGTGAGTATCCGTACGGAGCAGTACATAGCTATGTAGTAACCATGTACCCGCCAAACCGCCACATCAGAGCTCATGACAGGTATACAAATTCTCCGCCTCACTAAGAAAAGTATCAACAGGATGCAAAAGCCCCAAATCAATATCCGACTGCGCAAGAAAATCCTGCATCGTCGGCTCCAAAAATGCCATCTGCGTCGTGTACCCGCTGATCGTTTCACGCGGCGGGAACGTATATGGCTCCGACGTTGTATGCATGGATGACGGCGGGGGTGGCGCCAGTGCAGAACCGGCGAGCAAATGTTCATTTTCTGCCGATAGGCCTGCACCTGCACCTGCCCCTGCTGCCGCTGCCTGGGCGGGCGTAGAATGCGAATGGTGATGTGGGGGCACGAGACTGCCAGCTCCACTAGCATGAGTCTGCATATGCGTAAGCGAGAGCGAGGGCGAGAGCGAATGTATGGCAGGGAATGCCCCTGCTGGATTTCCAATGGCATTGCTGGTAGATTCTGTGGGCATCTTTTCCGCGTTGTTGATGCTGACACCGACGCCGACACCGACACCGCTGTTCATGCCAATACCCGCCGCCACGCTGCCGGTGCTGTTGCTGCTAGAAATCATGGCATCGGCGCGTCGCGGTCGAGGTGGTATACCGTGATATGTGTCTCAGGCAAATTTTCACCTGTTCGAGGTTATGGTAGAATTCTGCTGCGGCGAGGTTTCCATTTTCTGACATTGAGCGTAGGAGGTCGAGGGCGGAGTCGAAGCAGCTCATGTCGTTTGGATTGCCGATTGGAACGAAGCTGGACATGGCGAGGATGAGGGCTGATGAGAAAAGGTAGTGGGCGTGGAAGTATCCGAATGTCGGCATTGTGCCGTTTATCCAGCGAGTTAGGATCATTGAGTGGGAGTGTCTTGCAGCGTGGATGCATGCTTCGCTGAGTGTGAGAACTGGTTGGGAGACGGTTGGTTCTTCAATTTGACCAGTTGCGACACCGTTTGGTACTATGCCGGTGGCGGTGCCGGTGGCGCTGTTCTTTTCTTTCTTCTTGTGGAGAGTGATGAGGAGGTGAAGGAGTGTTGGCCTGGTAGTTAGAATAACGCATTGATTAAATGCCATATGGAGCGAGACAATGGGTTTCTTGCTCGACTCGAGATCTTCCATGTTCAGCCGTAGACTCTCGGGGAGGGTGTCAACCCAATGCTTGAGCGCTTTGAGGAGCTTCTGCACGCGTTGGAGAAATGTTTCTTGGTATTTTCGTCGACTGTAGAGCTTTGAGATTGTCTCGCCGACTATTCGGGCCAGTTGGATGTTCGCGGTCATGTATTCTGTATCTGAGAGCTCTTCTTCGTGGCGCCAGCGAGGAGTGATGGGACTCGGCATGTCGACGTGGATGTCTTCGTCGAGGATTTGCATTGGTAGACCCATTTTTGACCCCCACATTCGGTCAAAGATATAGATTGTCCACCATATTTCGATGCGGTGCTGGCGTTCAACGGGGTCGATGAGTTGGGATTCGGGAATGTTGTGATTCAGCCCTATTGTGAGACCCATACGCATTGCATTTCCAATCAGGACGTAGGCTGAGTGTCGTCGGTTGAGGTAGTATGAGAATAAAGACTATGCAGCACATTAACCTTCCGTGAAGAGAAGTCATTAGGTTATTTCAAGTTATAGCCACACTTACAAGAGTCAATAGAGTCTCCAGGTGTGTGATACTCGTTCTCTCGGGAAGAACCTGCACCAAACTCATGGCTTTTGCAAAATATGCGGTTCCAGGAACTCGCAAGCCAGGGCTTGGTTCAGATCGAATCGAATACGCCTGTCCAAACGCAAAAAGGGCAAAGAACTTGCACTTGTTCGCGGTGCAATCAAAGTCCCCTGTTAGATAGATCTCCTCCAGTCTGTCGAGGGTAGATTTGCGCATCATCAAGTGATACAGATATCCGATCTGATGAATCGCAATGCGCACCAACAAGCGCGCATGGTGTAAGCTCGGCCAACGGGCGTCCGTCTCGTTGGCGGCCGCTGCAATTGTCTCCTCACGCTCCCATTGTGTTCGGGGAATATGTGGTGTGGTATTATTTCCTGTGAGAAATCGCCGGAACCGCGTGGCGAAAGCCGAACATGCTGCTTCGCCGATATAGATAGGTGGCGAAGTGGGATCGTAGCGGTGGAACCAGGCACGGTCACCGATGATGGGATTTTGGATACTCGTGTTGTCCGCTGTGTCAGCTGGTCGAGAGGGACCTCTATTTCTCTTTGTTCAGTGTTTGACACTCGTTTTTATTCCACCATCGTAATGAATTATACTATGGCGCAAAACAAGAACTTGAACTGGATAGGGCATACCTTTCTGCTCGTGGAGGCTCGTTGACGTCGGCCGCGTCGGCCGAAGTGACCGATTGTTCCTTCAAGCGCCGATTTTCCGCTAAAATCTGATCCAGATAACTATAGATTTAAAGGACTTTCGTTTAGCGGGGTTCTCCACGGCTCAAATTGCTCGGCGTCATACTTCTCGCTCACTTTGACCTGTCGGTCGCGTGGGGCATAGGCACATTCATCTGCACAGTCGACAGCTCGACATTTGCTGCAGGGTAAGTCGCCAGAGCATTTAATTTTGTGCGCATGGCATCTCTGACAGCTGCGATGGGTGAGTAATTGTTCTGCTCTGGGGTTTGGAGCACGTACGCGACAAACTTCCTTCGTTGCTGGCGCCCGTTCTCTTCGTCTTCGTCCTCGAACAGTGAGCGCCGTTTCAGCCTTACGGATTGTGTCATCTCGTCATTCTCATTGTTACACCCGGGATTGGTCGGTGCGAAGATGTCGGGAAGGGAAGATGCCATGTGGTCGGCGATACTGTCAGATGCGCCGAGGCTTTCGGTTGTCACCGCCGAAGTAACATCGGTCTTTCCACCAATCAGCGCTGTGTTTCGGCGTTGAAGTGGAGACTGGTGAAAGAGACTCTTACATCTTCTTAAATAGTTATCACCGGTGGATTTTGCAGATTGACTCATCGCTCGAAGCCAAAGAAGAGGGTTTTCACGGATATTAGTATTTCTGTCGATCTGCCGTTGGAAAAATCTAGAGACAAGAAGTGTGTATAATATCATAAAATAGAGCTTGGTCATTCAGTAAATCTTGCTTCGGACTTGTTTGAAATTCACTAGATTAATGTTTTCTTTTCATTCTAATGATCTATCTTGTTACTTCATGTCACTCCATATATTCTGGAGTTCAAATTTATAATGCAGCTGTTATATCGCTTTTAAGTTGGTCAAATAATTCATCTCAGATCATCTCAGCTCAATCATGTCGGCTTTTCATCCTCGCCCAATTTTTCTTCAACCCATCTCTGCATATTAATTCCCCATTTCGTAATAGTCCAGACAAAGAACCCGCCGATAAGGGCGAAAAAGACACCTGGGTATTGTGTTAGACCTTGAATCGTTGACTTCCACGGGTTGACAAGCCGGGAGAGAATCTAAACTCACAGATTGTAAATGTCCAGCCCACCCCGATCGAACTGATCAGTGGTTCGACTGCTGCTGTTGCAGCTGCAGCGAAGATGTACTGAACAACGTATTTCCCGCTGATAACCTCCGATCGGAGATGCGGCATGACCTCTATAAAACACGGTCAGTAAAGCTCAACTCGTCATTCTTCCCTAAGGATACATACCAGCTGAATATGTGTTAAGACCATTGAATGTTCCGAGCAACCCAACACCTGCCGTAAACGCACTGATGACCGGCACAGGCATGCCGCCTACATTTTGCTGCAAGGTCCATGCGTAGATCAGTGTCGAAGCAGGGAGTACAACGATCAATGTGATCAGGCCGCTGTTCAGTCGATCTTGAGGTAGGCGTATCCCATTACGTTTGACAATCCACTTTTTGACTGCGCGATCGGACAGTTTTCCGCCAACGACACTTCCTATCAAGAACCCCATTCCTGGCGAGAGGTAGAATAAACCGCTAACGAGAGGAGTAGTCAGGTGGAAACGCGGATTGAAGATTGAACGGGCAGATGTAAGGATCGCGTATTGAAAGGTAGCAAGAAGGCCACAGGTTAGGTGCTACAATGGTCAGCTCTGTAATCGATTTAAAGAAGGGCGAAATAGACATTACTCACAGATAAAAGCACGTTTGGGTAGATGAATGGGCGAAAGATACGGAGAGGGTTGAACATTCTCAAAACATGAGACATGCTTCGCGAATGTTTTGAAGTGGACAGTCTTTCTTCCCCAATTGCTGGCACGAAAAGAATAGACAGAACGAGGCCAAGTAAAGTCATGCCGAATTGAAGCCAGTAGATAATGCGCCATTGGGAAAAGGTGACGATAATTCCACCGATGCAGGGGCCTGGAAAATTATCAGTATATCTACAGGAGCAAATTTCAAGTGGATAAGGGAGCATACCGATGGCAGGTCCACTGACTGATCCAACCATCATAAATCCGACTGCAGTTCCGCGGACAACCTAGCAAATATTAGCCACACTTCTCGAGATGGATGGGGTATATCTTGAAACTAACTGGCTCAAAGATATCAGCAATAAGAGTTTGTCCAGCAACCATGAAGAAAGTTCCAGTGAATCCACTGAGAAGTCGCATGGCGATGAACATGTGCAAGTTAATCGCAACGGCAGTACCCGCCGAACATCCGCAAAGGATGATGATAGCTGCATTGTAAGCCACCCGGCGCCCAAAAATGTTTGTAATGGGACCCCAGATAAATGAAGAGAAGCCCATAGCAATCAGTACTCCAGCATTGATAACATTGAGAATCTCCGTTGTAGTCCCAAACTCGGTTGCGATCTCAGGAGTCGCGGGAAGCAACGAAGTACTGGAAAATGTAACCGCCAATGTCATCCAGCTTGCAACAAACAAAATGAGACTTTTTCTCCAGAAAGCAAGAGCATATCCAGGTGAGGCTGGTGGTGTTGACTTTTGCTCTTCTTCTGTGTCTGAGTCGTGAGGGGAACTTAATTGCGGGGACGGTTTTTGGGACTCCAAATCTGCATCGCCACGGATGTGATTCATTTTGGCGAGGTGAGTTGCGAGGCAATGAGATGGGAAATTAAATGCTAAATTCGTATGAAGATTTTCATAGTATTTCTTTTGGCTTGAAGTGTGTCACAATGAAGAATTGCAAGTTCTGTGAGACGATCACAAATTTCGAGCCTGGAGCAGTTTTGTAGGGCGCGACTTCGGCGACGGCTCAACACGCCGAAGTCCACTCTCAAACCCCACTTCGGGCCGATTATGAGCTCGCCGTTGCAGTTGGGCTGAAGGGAATGTTGTGAGGATGCTCAGATACTGATACTCGCAGATCAATATGTAGTAGCAGATCGACGAAGGTAATAAACTTGGAGAAGAAGCAGGACGTAGATACATGTTGGTGCCAGAGCGGATGCCATTCGATCTAGGCAACCAAAGCAACAATGCCAAAGGTAAAAACCATATTGCATCACAGATCTGATATTGTGATGGTTCCTCTAGCCTCTGAGTCAGGCCTGACTTATTTTAGTGAGTGGTAGTTATGCTGTTCAGTGGTACTACCATGGACTATTTCATACCTGACAAGAGCCTACTTTATTTAAGTTAGTCCATGGTACAAACTCTTGGTCCAAAGTCAATTCATTTGATGGCGATGACTCCTAGTCGGACACCCAACTCTGAAATAGTAGTATACTAGGTTTAGAATACTATTCTATAGTAAATCCTTCCAACTTACTATAGTTCTACTACCGTATACCATCCGCTTAGTACGTGTTATAGTAGTATTTACCCAACCTTATAGTACTAGCTTCTTGATATTTAACTTATCTTTAAGTTTTTGGCCCCAGCTGCTACCCCAGGCCCTAGCAACTCGAATTAGATCTTCCTTCGCAGCACGGTCTAACTTTGCTTTACAAGCATCCCCCAGAGGCTTCAGGGCTTCCCTTCAAGGACGATTGCTCCACGATCGGCATTGCCGTATTGGATAATAGGCGGTGAATATCATTTCTACAGTTTACAAGCATGGATTTGCAGACAATATATTAATTTTGACTCATTGTATGATCCCTATTCAGAAGCATGAATACTAGTATAATCAGTATATACCTAGGTACCTACTAGTAGTTATACATCACTGGCAGAAGGGACTTTTCAGGTTTGCCCGCGTGGGTCTGGATCTTTTCCGCGGTGGATCGCATCGGCACGGGCAGTGACAGCCACCGCGATCGGCCTTCTCATTTACCATCGAAATATTCTCGGCTATTGATACTGTTCACAACCATTTTACACCATCCCATAGCAAACTGCCCATTAGCCATTCAAGACGATGATTTTGTCAAGTTGCTCAGGGTTGATTAGTGCGCACTAGTCCTCCCAAGTTGAACCCGATCCAGGGGTATCCGCATCTCCACCGACCTCGTATTGATGGCCGAAAACTGTTTCGCGGAGAGCCAAGCTTCCTGGCCAAGTCACTAGCCAAGCCATCTACCTCACAGTAGAAATTGAGTACGAGTCATTCCCTAAAATCGAAACAGTAGTAGTAGACAAGCCAGGGCACTCTATACTAGCACTGTACATATACCTAGATAAGCGACCGAATGCTCTGGGCCGAAGGTGACGCGTCCCATCAAACAAAAAATGGGTTCTAGCCACTAGCCTAGAGGCCGCCAAGCCATCGATCTTCGTCGCATAAAAAATGAAATAGAGGGCTGGCCGGAGATTCGGAAAATCCCCCCCCTTAGCTCCTTACCTAACTCCTCCGCCCTGCGCCCAGCTGGCGCCTCTGTTGCAGCTTGTCCATCTAAACACGAACAACCTTGGAAACGACTGACTGTCATGGACGAGAAGGACGGGAAGGATATCGAGACTTCTGCCTCGTCGCCTGCTGACGGTGCGCACGATGCGCACCTCGTCCTGATTCCTAAACCCAGTACCCACCCTCGAGATCCTCTGGTATGTCATGATTGTCGCTCGCGAATGTCCTGGCTATTTAACTCTAGAGCTCACAATGAACAATATGCTCACACAAACCCATAGAATTGGTCCATTAGGAAGAAATATATGATTCTTTCCGTGTTATGCTTGGCATCTTTCTCTGGCGCCATCGCGCCTCTTTCGGGCCAGCTTAACCTTGCGGATCAAGAGGAATTGTATAAAAAGACGAAACTACAAGAGTCGTATGCGGTATGTGCTGATGGCTTCGCTTATACACCTCCTCTCGTACCACAAAATTTCGTTAAAAACTGACTTTGAGGTATAGAACTCTGCTGCATTGGCCGGCATGGCTGCCGGCCCATTCTTCTTCGCGCCAGTCTCACATGTTCTAGGCCGCAGCTCCGTTATTTTTTGGTGTATTCTTTTCACGCTTGTTTGTCAGATTTGGGGAGCTGTCATGACCCACCCGAAAGACTATATTCCGTACATCATGTCGCGATTGTTTGCCGGTTTCTTCGGGGCAGTACCGACAACCCTGGGCCCGCGCATCGTGACCGACTTGTTCTTCCTTCACCAGCGTGGTCGCACCTTTATGGCATTGCATATGGCCTTTCTTTTCGGCACCATTGCCGGTCCAACTTTCTCCGGATTTGTTTCCGCCAATGCCTTCTTCCCTGTTGAGTTCTGGTGGACGGTTGGCCTGCTCGGCTTCACGCTTATTTGCTGCCTTTGTTTCCTTGAGGAAACTGGGTTCGACCGGGTGAATTTCGAAAGAAACCCTGAAATCCCACAAGGCCTTGTTGCGAACCGTGTTGCGACCTTCTTCTTCGGACAACGTGTTGTGTTGCCGACAACCTGGAAGGAAACAGTACGTCTCAACACCTCCTAGCAGCTACCTAATATCCAGATCATCTAACTGAAGACAGGCTAAAATCGGCATCACTCCTTTCCTCATCGGAATCTGCCCCGTCACAATAATCATGGGCATATTCACTCTCATCTCCTTCGGCTTCTACGTCGGTGTCAACGCGCTCACCCCGGTATGGCTTCAGAAACCAGTCGCAGCTGGTGGCTACGGCTTCACACTCAAGCAAAATGCGGCTTTCACCTTCTGCCACTGGATCGGTATTATCTTCGTTCAGTTTTATGGACACTATCTCAACGATCGTATCCCACTTGCCCTGGCAAAACGTTGGAACGGCGGCTCATGGAAGCCCGAGTACCGTCTTCACGTCCTCTGGCTACCAAGTCTAGTCATCAACCCAATTGGATTGGGTATCTTCGGCGCTGCGTTGCAGTATCACCTGCATTATATGGTGCTTGCGTTTGCGGTCTTCTTGGTCACCATTGGCTCTCTGGCCAGTGTACCTGTGACCGTCAACTATGTTGTGGAATGCTTCACGCGATACCCCGCCGAAGCAGGCATTGTTATCGGTGCTTACCGTATTGTTTATGGCCTTACTATCAGCTTCTATATTAATCCCTGGGTCGAAGCTGTGGATGTTGGCTGGGTTTATGGAATGATGGCGTTCTTCGCGGTCTTCTCTTACTTCTTTGTTATGCTGCTGATGTGGAAAGGACATGCTATTCGGGGAATTCAATTCTCTAGCATATCATCTAGCGAAGAGGGAGAGAAGCTTGTGGAGGAGTGAAAAGTTGTTGGATTGGTTACAAACGGCAGTTTCTATGCCTTGAAAAATATCTTAGTATTTAATTGTTATTACATAGTATTCATATAATTATTAGTGGTCCTATGAAACCTTGGATGGGTTTCAAAGTTAGGCAACTCGCCCCCGCAAAACCGCATAATTTCGAGTTTACCCACAACTGATATCCTAAAATTTCCTCACGATACAGTAGTAAAGTTTCGAGGGTCTAGTGGCTACAACGCCAATGAAAAGAATGTGGGAAGGGATAAAAATGAGACTCGTTGGAAGTCGAAAGATATTCTCTTAGTACAACTCTAATTCACCCCAGCAGACATCAATTCGGGCAGCATCTTAGAAACTTGCTCTACATCCTTGTCTCCCCTTCCACTCAGACAAATCACAAGATCTTTGTCAGGGCCAAGATCCTTGGCTATCTTCACAGCACCAGCGACGGCATGCGCGCTTTCCAGGGCAGGAATAATCCCCTCAGTTTCGCTCAAAAGTCGGAACGCATCGAGGGCTTCCTTATCATCAGCAGCTACAAAGGTAGCCCGGTCAGACTCCTTCCAACTAGACAGCTCAGGACCAACCCCAGGATAATCCAACCCAGCCGATACCGAATGTGTTGAAATGATTTGCCCGTCATCATCCTGAAGAACGTACGTCTTTACGCCGTGCAACACACCCACTGAGCCTCTAGCCAGAGTCGCTGCATGGCGACCATTTGAAGAGCCATCACCGCCGGCCTCAACGCCAACAAGCTTCACCGAGCTATCCTTCAAGAAAGGATAAAACATCCCCGCCGCATTTGACCCTCCGCCAACGCAAGCAACGACTGCATCAGGAAGCTTCCCATTCATCTCCTCCATAAACTGCGAGCGGGTCTCCTCCCCAATAACAGACTGGAAAGTGCGAACAATAGTCGGGTAGGGATGCGGTCCGAAGGCAGACCCGATAACGAAATGCGTCGTCTTGAGATCAGTAACCCAGGTTCTAAAGGCTTGATTCACCGCGTCTCGAAGCGTGCCTCCATCACCGGGATGTGCCCCAGGCACAGGAATGACCGTTGCACCGAGCAGCTTGATCCGGAATACATTCAACGCTTGCCGTTCCACGTCCTCTGCTCCCATGAAAATCGTGCACTTAAGACCGAGTAGTGCACAAAGTGTCGCGGTGGCTACTCCGTGCTGACCCGCACCCGTCTCGGCAATGATGGATGTCTTTCCAAGTCGTCGTGCGAGGAGGACCTGTCCAAGCGCATTGTTAATTTTGTGGCTGCCGGTGTGGTTCAGGTCCTCTCGCTTTAGCCAGATGCGAGCACCGCCGGCATGCTTGCTAAGACGAGAGGCTTGGTGGAGAGAGGAAGGGCGATTGGTGTATGAGGCGTAGGAGCGAATCTCTTCCCAGAAGGTTGGATCGGCGGACGCCTTATTGAAGCCGGTCTCTAGTTCGGTGAGGCATTCCATCAGGGCCTCGGGCACATATTGGCCACCGAACTGGCCGAATCGGGTGTTGTCGCCCATCGGCGCGGCATGTTTTTGTTCTCCGAGTGCGATCTCCGGTTCGATGCTCTGCTGACCTGCCGCTGAGGTGCCAGTTTTGGAGTCTTGAAGAGGTATGATGCTCCGAGGCTCTTTGCGACCTGAAACATTGAGACAGTACTCTTTGACCTTGTCAGCGCCAGTACCTTTAGGCGCTTCTTGAAGCACCTCGATGATTTTACTGCCGATGATGACTCCTTCCGCAAAATTAGCAACGTCAAGAAAGTGCTCGCGTGTGCTGATCCCAAATCCAACCGCAGCTGGTACAGAGCCTTTGGTGTAGCGGTGCACTCGGCTCAGAAGCTCCTCCAATCCGGTATCCAGCGCTCGAGCTACCCCAGTCACCCCCATCTTGGAGGCAACATAGATGAAGGAGTCAGCGATACTGCAGAGCATCGCCATACGACTGTCGGTTGTCGATGGTGAAACGAGGGGAATGTATGATAATCTGCGAAGAGGATTAGTGTCACTAGCCTCCCATCAACGTCTTGTCCTCTAACTCACTCCTCAATTTTGCACAAATTCCTGAATCGAACGGCTTCCTCGGGAGGCAGATCCACGATAATGAATCCATTCACTCCAGCTGCTCGGCAGTCTTTCAAAAACTTTGCCTCGCCGTATGCACGCACGGGGTTGTAGTACCCCATGAGTAGCACCGGGGCAGTCAATCCCAGACTGCGGGCATCTCGCACCATTTGCATCATTGTAGGGATTCGAACACCATTGACAAGTGCTTGAGCATGTGACTTCTGGATCGCTGGGCCATCGGTGAGAGGATCTGTGAAGGGAATACCGAGCTCGATGATATCTGGGAGTGACCATGTTAGCTTGCGTTGAGATAAATTTCGAAATCGTGGGGCGCACCTGAGCCTCCAGCTTGCATGGAAAGCATGATCTCAGGTGTCTCGCGAGTTGTAGGAAATCCAGCGGTGACATAGGTCACCAGGGCAGTGCGGCCCTCGGCCTTGCATGTTGTGAATACTTGCTTTATCGCTTCCATTGTGGAAGGAATGATCAAGAGGGGAGATGGTTTTGGTAAGAGTGGAAAGAGGAAAACCCTGGAATGGGAAGGAAGGGGAATTTAAATGGTAAAGAGATCATAGTGCTGCTGTCATGGTCCTCGGTCTCACATTGGTGAGTCAGAGGAAGTCTTACAAAACAAACCCCATTAACCCTAAAGAAACTAGGCCAGGGACTAAATTACAAAATCTACACCATGGATCTTTGCGAGAGCACTAATTTAGAAATAACCATAAAGTATGTAATACTAGAGAAAGGATAGCCGAAAATACTACCCGCCAAAAAAGGGGGGGATAGAAACAAGAAATATTGAAGCTTCCGATTTGAGGTTGCCCCATGCCAAATACTATTCGGGAATTCCGAAACCCCATAAAATATCCAGCTTCAATTGACCAATTATTCCCCATAAGTTCCGAAAAAGTAATTGAAAAAAGACAGTCAAGCCAACTTGACTCCGGAATGTCGAAATGAAAAAAAAAAGAGAGATAAAACGAGTCGAATGAGTCAGATTAATCTAGGCCATCTCTTGCAAGAATCGCTCGGGTAAGTTCCCATGCAGGCCGATCGGACTTCCTTGAACCAGAACTTCCAATTTTCTCGTCAATTATTTTATACTGATGTCTACTAATGTTAAAATAAACAATTTTTCTCGATTTCTCAAGGATGTTTCGCCAACCATGTTCAATCGTCAATTTTGAGAGCAGACAGAAATAATGACTCATATCAACCAATGAAACCTGGAGGTTTCGAATGTCCGACATTCCACGGCAGCCAATTTACAGATATACGCGTTTGTATAAATTTAAATCTCTTTTCGTAGCACGATGCAAGTACTGAGCTGAGCGTCGATTTTGATGACTTAGTGGCATGCCGTCAAAAGAAGCGCGTGGCCGAAAAAGTCGCTGATGTCGCTGCTGGTAAAAATGCCGAAAGACGTGTACAGGTTACACGGTGGCTTCTTCATGATGATCACTTACAGACTGAAGATATACCCCTTGCAGTGCGGCCTTTGCCAAGTGATGTCGTTGGCAAGTATCTCAGCCTCCACCGGCAAGGTCAACCAAACGGGAAACCTTCGACATGATGTTTCTTTTTTTGAAGATAACAAGCTTCATCCAGCTTCAATACAGGTTCCAACTTTGGAATCTATGGAAAATAAAAGGGGAAATGACTAAATTATTAGCCATGAAAGATCTTTTTTCATGCCCATTGGCATAGAATCATTGTTGATATACAACAAAAATCTGACAGAATCAGGAGTATTTCTTAATTCTTGTCTATGCACGTATTACGGCTCGGCTATAAGGTATTATAGGGCAGATTAAACCTGGAATCCGGGGTTGGAAGCCAACTCTCGAGGTTGATTCGTCTCTCGCATGCATGCTGCCGCTCAGATCGTCCACACTCTGCAGCTAAGTCTTGCCAAGGTCCACATCCACTTCCAGTTGAATCTTTCAGCCTAATCTAGTCAGTTCTAAGGTATCCTTCCACACCCGGGCGGTTTATGGACTATCTGTTAGACTGTATGTAAATGCGTATATGCCCTACTCCTTCATGCAATGTTGTAGGTACGATCTATTCTTCCCTGGTCATCCGTTGTAAACTTCGAATGCCTGAGTGGTATGGTACTTGCAGGGGCATCTAGGGGAACGATGCAGCAGCTGTATACAAATCTATAGTATAATAGACAATGTATCGGTTACAATTGGGAAAAGAGTCCATCCTGTCACGTAGCTCCGAATGGTCTAGGGGTCTTGGCCCTACCCGTTTGGGGGGAAGAGTGGTTAGGTTGATTAATGAAACGCTAGTAGCTGCCTTGAACCACCTTTTTGCCAATTTTGTTTTTTTGTCCAGGTCAGAAGATCGATTCCAGGACTCAGCATCTTTCTTTTTTTTGTTTTGGTTTTGTTTGCTGTTGGTTGTGGTTGCCTTCAGTGAATCGGGCCTCCCACTTCCACTTGATCCTTAGCTAGTTAGCGTGAACCCCCCCCTGCGGCTATTGTGAGGGGATTGGTCTGATTGCGATTAAGGCTTGGCTGTCACAAGATAATAGTAGTGGTGTGATTCTACAGATAGCCGAAACTGAAGGGGTCAGGTGGGAGAGGGCTCTTACATTCTATTGGTCTCATCGTCTGTATACCCTTTTGGACCATAAATCCGGGTGGAGACACTGGATGGTGATTAGTACTTATTACTAGTAGTATATGTGCTGAGGACCTCGGGAGGGCTCAGGAAACACTGCCAGTGAAGACATCTTATTCATGGGTCGATCATCGCTCAGCCGTGCTCCAGCTTGAACGCCCTCCCGAGGTCCAGGGCTACACATTCATGGATTGCATGCAAAACGAAAGTGAGCTAGGTGGAAAGGGACCATTCTGCTACTGCAGTTTGTTTGCTGGTACCTAGATATCTATGTGAAAAAACACAAGAGGACTATATGTCCAGATCAGACCTTGGATATTCTACTCTGACCGTAACCATCTTGGAAATTGAAGATAGAGAAGGGCAGTAGTACTATAGAACAAAGTCACACTCCCTATGTATTCAAGCTGCTCAGTCCTGGCCCGAATAGTATTCTTCTGCACTTTGAACATTACTCATCAAGTCATCCAACGGATCTGAACTGTCAATATCAACTCACTGCCACCATCGAATTGCCCAAGCAGGCAGGCGCCGTTGAGCTTCAAGTTCTCCTGAGCCTGAGCACAAATCCAATGGACCCTCCAAGACCACCAGCTTACGAGTTGCTCATGGATTCGAGGTCTACAAAAGAAATTTTACAGAAAAAAGGATATAAGGAAGAAAAAGAGGCCAACCAGCCCGGAAAATAAATTCCTCAGAGCGTAACGCCGTAGCTCGTCATAATCACATTCCACGACACACAAGAGGTCGGGATCCCAACCCGACAAAATGGAAACCATAAACCTCAAGAGAAACCACTTAGAAGACGAGAGAGAAAAAAAAAAAAAAAAAAAAAGGCTTGTCGGGACAAATCAAAGGGTAGCGCACGCTCGAAACAGCAATCGATGTCGGCTCATACGGACAAAACCAAAACAAAGCTTGAAAGGCAAATCCAAAAGTCAAGGGAAGGGAAAGCAAAGCAAAAGGTTTTTGGAAAGACGGACAACAGCGATGTGGGAGGGAAAATATACGCGAGGATTTTTCCTTGTCGCCGGTTCAACCCGACCAACCCAGCCAGGTACCGTTGGTACTAGACAAGGGAGCGAAATCATTCAAATCAAATCAGGAACAAACAGCAAAAATAAGCCAGATCCAGAGAGATAAGACAGGGATAAAACGGGCCGGGATAAGAAGGCGGCCATAGCTGCGCCGAAACGAGACAGAGATAAAAGCAATAATCGGCTGGAAATTGCAAGGAAAACAGAGCAAGAAGCAAGGTGATGAGGATCAGAGTCGAAGGTGGACGATATAAATTAATCAAGACAGTACCATAGGTAATAAGTAGAGCTATGGTAAGTTCTTGCTAATTTGATAGAGGCGGTTGATGTATTCACTCCATCTCCTTCTCCACTCGGGGCGAGCCGAGCTGAGAAAAGGCAGGATGAGAGAAAACAGAAGTTCAATCGGCTCCGGCGATCATCACCCTGATTCCTGATGATTTTTTGTGCGTTGACTGAGAAGAGCTGAGCTGCTCAAGCCATATCAAAACAGAGCAGGGCAGGATGTTACACTGAAAAGTACTGCACCCTGCCCTGTCATACATCCTCTCCGTGTCGCCAGCGAATTCGTGGAAGATAGTCGTACATACGTGAGACGTAAGGACGGAAAGTCGTAAAAATAAGAATAATAGTACAGACAAATAGAAATGCCAGCGTCAATTTCTCACTCCTGCAATGCGCCTGGGAAATGCCGGGAACAAGGCCGCAGCATTTACCGAGTGAATTGCGTCCAGACCGTACTTAGCCAGCCAATAGGGATTCCCACTTCGGATGGTGCGTTGAGAGAGATCTGGGACCATTCGCAGCCATCCAAGAAAGCGAGGACATCATCGCCAGCTAGGCTGGTTGATAGCATGCTTGAGTCCGGTCCATCGGTGGAGGTGAGAGGTGGCGATGGCGCGAGCTGAGCGACTGGGGGTGGAGGTGGTAGGACAGCCAGACTGTGTGGGGAAGCAGATGTGGCGTTGATAGGGGGTAAAGACTGGGAGTATGGAGGAGGCGGTACGGATGGGCGGGAGGGGAGCCAGGCATTGATGGGTTGGAGACGGTTGCCGGATGTGGCAGTGATGTATTGGGATGGCGATTGGGTGGTTGCTGCGATGGAGGGAAGGTTCGGGGGGGAAGAGGTGTACATGGGTCCGTCTGGGTGGTGTTGTTGGAGGGATGGGAGGGAGTAAGGGGATTGTGAAGGCATGGGACGGCTGTTGGGCAAAGGAAGGCTGGGTCGACGGTCTCCTTCATGGCCTGGTGGAGGAAAGCCGGGGCTGTTGACTGGGACCCAGGATTCGCGACGACCACCGGCTCCATCTAGGGGCTGGTCGCTCATATCGCCTAGTTCGCTCTTGACAGCGTTGCTTCCTGCATCACTGAGATTGGTGGAGCGCTCTTGCATCATTGGCTCTCCGGCCATGCCAATAGCAGTGCCATCGTCGTCGACTCCATGCTCATTAAGTTGATCTTCGATCGATCCAAAATCAAGGAAGAGCTTCTCGAGAAGTTTGAACTCCTCTAAACCACCTCCGAGGCCGCCATCGCGAACCGGTCGCACCCCGTTGGACATGGCATGGTCCGATGCATCAGACATGCTGTCCAGTCGAATGCGCGAATAGCGACGGAAGTCACGCTTGACTTTGGAGAAGTAGCTGTGGAGGCGATTCAAGGTGCGGAACCATCCCACGGCCATCCGCAATCGGGGCCGCGTCTCCCGGAGTATGTCGAGAGCCTTGCGCACCTGTGTAGCACCGGGTTGGGGGCTATCGTGACTTGCGGGAGGAGCCTTCGGCCCCATCAGGCCCTCTATGTCCATGTGAGGGAAGTGCGTACCATATACACCGATGAAAGCAGCGTTGTAGATAGCAAAGCCCACAAGTGGGTTCTCCACTAGAGCGCCACGTCCTTGACAGGTAGCCACCAGATCAATCATCTGACGCGCGGCCTTGAACAATTCACGGGAGCTGTCGCGCCAAAACCCATCGGGAGGGCCATTTACCTTATCCGAAGGGAACAAGGGCTCGTCGAGAGGACCGGATGGCTCATTGCAGCGAAGAGGCAAGAAGGGAATATATGTGCGGTGAAGCACAATGACAGACAGGAAGTATACAACGTGCATAACGGTATATGGCGCCAGCGTAGTCTTATACATGATGTGAGTGTCGGTATTTCGCAGGGAATACTGCAGGTTTCGGGAAAGGCTGTCCTGGAATTCATTCAATTGCATCCGGAGCGAGGCGAATCGCGATTCCGGGTGCCATGGGGGATATTGCTCGTTTCGTCGACCTCCAGCGCAAGACCACTTGGCGATGCTGCCCCAGATGCGAATGATACGGATCACTCGGCTGAGGACCGATTCCTCGGCACCAACCTCCCATCGATCCACATCGTCCTCAGTTGAGTCCTTGCGGCGTGAAATGGGCGACCACGCCTTGGGGTCTGAGGCTCCGTTAGTAGGAGGAAGCTTCTCATCGTTAAAGCCCCCAATGCTTTGGCGGATGCTTGGAATCTGAACCCCTTGTGCACCAAAGCTTGGTGGTCGGCGAGCCGTCGGCTCATTGAGTCGGGCCGTTCGTACCCGCTCGCCGAAGGCAAATGCATTATCGCTCGGCAATTGAATTCCGAGCTCTTTGACCCGAATCATGCGTGGGCGATATTTTCCGCTACTTAGACAGCGGTCCAGAGTAAAACAGGCCCAGAAGGTTCGGCGCTTGGTTTCTTGAGCAATGATATCATCTGAGGTCGCTTCTTTAGCCTCTGATCGGCGACGCATACCAAAGTGATCTGCCTCTGTCTTGAAGCCGGGAGAACAGCGGGACATATCACGCGGGGGGAACTCATTCTCCAATTCAAAGGGCAGGCCCATAGCTTGGGCCAGACGAATGGCCATTCCAACATAGACCCAGGCGCTCTTGCCGCGACACATGCCCCACTCATGCAGGGCCAGCATTAGCAGCGCTTGGACGCGTGCAAGATCGGGCATGGCCAGGCTAGCTCCATCCAGACCGGCCAGCCGGCTGCGGAGCGCTGTTGCATAGTATTCGGATGCCGCGACGGGGTTCGAAGTATGGCCGGGGGATGCCGGGGAGTGGTAGGCGACCAGCGGCGGGTGGAAGCGGGCCGTCAGAGCCAAAACACCTAACGGAATCAGAGAAGAAGAGGAGTCTGTCTTCAGACCTGTAGTATTTCGCGCAGCATCAATCCCATCGATAGGTATAGGTGGTGGAGCGGGTGTAGAGAGTTGGCGAATCTGGCCGAGGAACGTCGCGGGATGTAGGAAGGGAAGAAGAGTCGCAAAGTGAGATTGGAAGAGATCGAAGACGGATTCCCAGACCTTAGTGGTCAAGACGGAGGCATCGAGGGCGTCGAGACCGGCTTTGGAGCCAGCGGAGGCGCCCGACAAACCGGTTAGTTTGCGCGAGCGCTGGCGTTTCGGCCCATCCCAGTCACCATTCCGATCGTCGCCGTCGGCCAGGGCAGCCAAGTCGCGCTTTGCGCCGCTCACACCAATAGCGGGGGGGGTAAACACATTCTCGACCGGAGGATTCGCAGGCGCGGCAGGTGGTGTCGATGCCGGCATTGACGCACTTGATCTTACTGCGCCGGCAACGAGCGCAAGCGATGCTGGATCGCATGGTGAATTGAGCAGACCCAAGGTCTGCGGAAGTATCAACTTCAAATAGCGAGGATCAGGATCGGTATCCCATGGGCTGCATATAGGTGTGAGGTGTAGTTGAAGAGAGTAGGTGAGAATGGAAAGTGGGCGGGTGGTGGTGGTTCGGGAGTATGTGACACTTTCCGGCCGGGCTGGGGGAGAGTGTCAGGCGGCAATGGGAGAATCGAAGAATGGGTGGAATGGAGGGAATGAGAATCTCGGCTTTGCGAAACACCGCGTCAGCATTGCATATGCCGAGTGCACCACAACAGGACTCACCGATGGGTTCTCGTTGTTGGCTGCTATTGCAGTAAGTTGGCAGGGAGGGTTGGACAAGAGGGAAGATGCCGAAAGGGGAGGAAAATGGGGGAAGGGGGGGGAAGTTCGAGTCAAATAGGATGTAGTAAAGAACCAGAACCGAAAAGACCCTAAAAGAGACCAAGTGTGAAAGCCGAGAATAAAGTCGAAGCGGAGTGTGGGGGAGAAGGAAAGTAAAAAGTCGGGGCCGTCGGCAGGAGGACCAGTGACCAAAAGTCGGGAGGGAACGGGGAAGTCGAGAACATCCACTGGGGAATGGGGGGGAAAAATAAATAAAAAATAAAATAAAATAAAATAAAAAAGGATAAAAAAAGAGACAGCCGAGAGCCGCTGGGGAACTGAGCATTGGAAATTGAAATTGCGGAGGTCCCTCTGCAAGGACGCGATTCGTGGAGAGTGGAGCCCCGGTTTGTGGAGGTGGAGAGTACATAGTGTGGTATAGGGTAGGGTAGTATAGCATAGGTGAAGGTATAGGATAACATAGAAGGTATACAGATACTCTATACTAGTATACGGTATACTGTGATACCTGGTACCTTAAGAACTATACTGCATCATGATATACTATACTATACTATCCTAAACTTTACTAGTATATCAATATCCGAGTCCCCTCTATAACATCACCTCACCACCACCACAGGCTGCTTTAGTACCCTGGACCTATCTAACCCCGGGCGTTACCTACTACTCCCACTCCCACTGATCTCATGATCGTCCACCCGATTCTCGCCTCTCTCTCGCCGACCGAAGCACCGGAACAGCAACCAGCCGTGTGGAACATTCCATGTCGTACCCAGCCCGGTTCAGGAGTCCGAATTGCAATCTCTCTTTCTATTCAACAGAGTATGTATGTACTCTCCGTAGAGACCGTATGCCGTCTGCCACTGGCACTCATCCTCCTAGGTCGCCCCGGCGTCGGCGGGTTTTCTGTCTTCACCCACTGGCAAACCCTGACACGGCTGATGATGCCCGATCGGCAATTGTGCTGGATCGGATTCTCACGCGGACCCAAAGAAGCCACCGTCTCCATAATTCTTTCTTTTTTTTCTCTTTTCTCTCTCTCTTTTTTCCTTTTTCCCCGTCACCGCGCCCCCATTTCCCGGTCGGGAACTCCTGAACAGGAAAGCGGGACGACCGGAGAATCGGAGAGTACTCCATACCTTGTGTCCATTTTTGACCTTACCCTGTACTTTTTTTCTTTTTCCCTTCTTTTTTATTAAGTATTTCCACTCCACTCCTGCAACGGCAGCTCTCTTTCCTCCTGAGGAGGCTATACCCGCCAGGCTCGGTAGGGCTATGCTAAAAACCCACATGGATCAGGTTCGGGTCCAGGTCTGTTTCTCTCTGGGTCCAGTGAGGGGAAGCTTCTCGGGATTGGATCGGATTGGAGATGGAGTCCAAAGAGACCGTGACAGCGGTGATGTGTCCGTGATCCTACCCATCACGGGTAATCTATGTACTCCGTATGTCCTCTGAGAATCCGTGATCCCTCGGGTATTCCATTCCGCACCATCCACCATCTACCACCCCCGGACTCTCTCTCTCCCCGGCGCCGAGTGGACAAAAATGAGAATGGGAAGTTTTAATTTTAATTTTAATTTTAATCTTTTTTTTTCTTCAAAACGAAATCCGCAAGGGGGGGGAGACGAGGAAGAGGCGGCCAATCAATGCCGGTCCCTGGTCCCCCGGACCTCCCCGCGGGGAGAGCACCGCGATCCGCGAATTGATCCTCGTTCCTCTTCTCCGGGAAGTTACATTCAACTGTGCTGTAAGTCGCTACCTCTTTCTCCATTGTGTGGCGGCCAGGATCGACCATGACGGGTTGGAGAGGAGGCAGAGTTCGACCGGACTGGACTGGACCGGGTTGGACCTAAACACTGAACCGAACTGATCTAAACTTGGGGGCGGCGGTCGCCGTGTCACGGTTGCTTGTCCGTGCTGCCCTTGGCTCTCTCTCTCTCTCCCTCTCTCTGCTTCCCCCTCCCCCTTGCCACACTCCCTCGGGAAGATTGGTTGCTCGGTAGTCCAACGGAATACGACCGATGCATCACGGAGCTGGCTCAGTGCATCGTGACATAACTATGATGGGTGGCTGCAGACAAGCCGAGGCCGACTGCATCGGCGATCCGAGGCATCTGGCACTGTACTGGCACTGGCACTGGTATAGTAATGTCTGTACTTGGAGTAATGGAGGACAGTAGGTGTTGATGATTTCCCTTGTCTCATGTTAGCCCATCATTGTTATTGCTGTTGTAGCACCCTTATATCTTGCACCCAACCCCAACACCAACCCTAGAATACCAATACCAGCGGCTCCTAGTTTTCCCAGGGTACGGGAAAGTCATACACCGAGTGCCCCGACCCGTAGACTCTCGGCCCCGTCCGGCTGAAGATATGATTGGTCCCCAGCCTCCGAAGGCGCCAGCGAACCGACCCCGGCCAACCCCGCATTTGTTCAATTCACATTAGGTAAGTCGGTTATGGGCCGATCTGAGTATCCTAGTACCTAGGTACCCTTGAGTACTGGGTGTAGGTGAGCTGAGGTAGCGGTGTAGATATCGGTGATATGATGATGGTTTACTCTGTACTGCAGAGTATACCTGCACTTCACACTCACTTTCCACTTTCCACAACTCTAGAATAGTACTTCGTACTACACTTTGTCATGTCCCGGGAATTCCTTTTGCCTCGTGTCAGAGTGGGCCCCTTGACTTTTCCCCGGTGGATATCCGACCAGGCACGAAAAAGAAAATGCAAATCCGAAAGGATGAAAACGCCCTGTGGATCCAACGAGCTTAAAAGGGAAATTCAAGCAGCCATTGCCAACGGATTACGGAGTAATAATAATCGCCATCACCATCGGAATCATTACAGTTCCCCAGTGGTGCGCCATAGTTCGAAATCACCTCGCCTAGCAGCGGTAGTACCTACCCTATGAATACTGGATATGGTAACCATGCCATCTTATGTCCTATCATCCTTCCGATTCGGTCTCGTCTCGTCTCGTCTCGGGGACGTGCACCGTCAAGCCGTTTCGATTCTTCCGTTCCTTTCTTGGCTGGGGTCACTCAGCTGACCCTTCAGTGCCCATAGTCTACCCGAGCCTATGACATCGGGTCTCTTATGACGACTTCACGGAACAGAGTCGGGGAAAAAAAGCAAAAAAGAAGGCAATCCTGTTCAATCCAGGCAAAACCCCATGGAAAGCAAAATAGTAATAAAATAATAAAATAATACGATCGCCTGCTGATTACCCGAATCCTTCAAAACCCAACGACCCCTGACTTGGCCTGATTCCAGCTCGTCCCAATCTCGCTCTGCTTTCCGAGCGATCCAGACCTGTCCTCCAATGAACAATGATCCATTATGTACGCCCACTGGCACCCGGACACCCTTTCGCCTGGTCATACATATACTACGTACACTGGCATAGGCAAGGTATTCCAACTTTCAAGAAAAAAAGAACCTTGACATATTCATCTTAATACTCCACTCCACCATTCTTCCTTCCTTCATCAATTACTTCATATTCCCTCTTCATTTCCCTCGGCTTCACCCGATCAAACGGGCATCCCGTGCCGCGCTCCGGACTACCGAATCGGTCGGCGCAAATTGACCCGAATAGGAACTATTTCGAGCTCCTCCCAGCGCCCCTCCCCAGAAAGCCTCAAGGGAGGAGCCGATGTGAATTCTTCCGTCCATTCCCTTCAAGTTTCTCCGTTTCTCCCCCGGCGATCCGTACTCCGTAAATTGTACTGATATTCGTACGTACATTAGTCGACCCTGACACCTTGCTCCGTACTTTGTGCATAGTTTAACCGATCGGATCATCCCCGACACACGGAGCCGGTCCCCGACCGAGCACCTGGGCAGGACAGAGCAGACAGAGCAGAGCCAAACTATAGGTACGGAGTACTCGTAGACCGGACCCAGAAAGAACTCAAGACAAGTCAAAATGAGCCAAGCAAAGGAAGCCGCGCCAAGCCTTCCTTCTCTTCCAATTCCACTCTAGTCTTACTTTCATATCCGTGTTTACTCTCGGCTTGATCTCCTTGTTCGGTTTGAGGTTGGAGTTTAATTTTTCGGATTTCATTTTCTTTGCCCTTGGATTTAGATTTGATTTGGGTTTGGGTTTGGGTTTGGGTTAGGCTTGGGGTTTGGCGTTGTCCTGCACCCCGCCTTCCTCTCATCTCATCTCATCTCATCTCGTCTTGCTTAAGCAGAAGCTGAACCCCTGTTCAAATCCAAGGGAGTTATTATGCAGTAGGTACGGGGTAGATTAGTAAAGGGAAGGAGAACCTCGAGAGGTACATACATAACCTTAGGTAGCCGAATACACACGACCACCATCCACACAATCCAAGTCAAAAAAAGGCAATCTAAAAAATAGAGAAAAAAAAAAGCATCCCACATCAATTCCACATCAGACCCTGCCACCCCCATGCCCATGCCGTTGCAACATGCTCACCCCCATCCTTCATGACAATGTTCCAACGTATCCATAATGTCCAAAACGGCAATCATTCCTTCGGAAACAAGATTCCACCCCACATCGGTTCGGGTAAAAGAAAAAAAATCTGCTGCATGGACGTGGGATCCCGACCGAGCCGATTTCTGCCCGATGGGTTTGGAACCCGTGACACCCCGAGCCGTGCCTCCGCCCCGTGGGGGTTATGTGTAATGGGAAATGGGCAATGGGAGTTGGAGTTGGAGGTGGAGGTGGAGGTGGAGGTGGGATGAAATTCCGGTTGTGGGTTTTCTGATTCTGAGTCTTGTCTTGTTTTTTTAATGTTGGGTTCTTGGCCGGGTTGGTGGTGATATCATAGTATAACTACTACAGTAAGTAAGTAATTCCTGGAATCTTCATTGAAGGGACACCTATGGAGTACTCGTACCTTTTGTACTAGATACTAGTTAGGCTTTAGAAGCTTGTACAATCGACTGAGTAAATCAGAAGATTTGTTTCGATTACGAGGGTAGTATGCTGTTGTTGCACATCACCTGGTGTCGGGCGAATGCAACCACAACCAGCCGCAGAAGTAGAGCTTGGAGTTCCTACAACAACCTTGGAAGACAAGCAGAGCCACAGCCAATTCTAAAATGCCAATACCTAATCTCTACTAACTCGCAGTTAGGGCAAATTCTCTCCGCGCCGGGCGCTTACTTCCACTGGCACATTGTGTACATGTGTACCAACAAGGCAAGAGACCCCGATCGATCTACATACACATCAAGTACAATCCATCCACAACCGACCATTCCAGAAGCCCGGTAATTTAATTAGTGCTCTCTGTCCTCCATCGCAAGGAAATCCAACCCAACCCAATCGTGCCGCCGGTAAATACCCCAATACGGTTCTGCCGGGCCGACTACCATCTTAGGCAAGGCTTGATTTTCCCAAAGATCGATCGGGTTGGATGGGCAGGTGGCAGTCCCTTCGCTTCGCTTGCAGGGGAGTTCTGACATGAGGCTGGGGGCTCACTGGCAATTTACTCTCGCCTCGGGGCGCAGGCCCGACCATGCCGCCAAAGGTACAGTACGTGGCTTCCATTCGGAGCTGGTACGTACGTGCGTACGGAGGTACTTCGGCCTTCTTTGTCCCGGGTGCTTTTGTTTAGGCTATTCTGCTTGGCTTCATCCGAGCCGGGGTTGTGGCGGTTGGGGTGCAGGGAGGGGTTACATGCAGGAGGTAACCTTGTTTATCCTAGTGGGGTTTGTCGGGGGTGTCGGTGATTTGGTTTGGTTTGGTTTGGTTTGGGCTAGTGAGCTGGGCTGAGAGTATGGGGTAAGTGAGATTAGATTTGTGCAGTGCAGTGCAGTGCCTGGATTAGGTACCTAATGCCGATGACTGGGGGTGTTGACGATGCGCCCGTAAGGTTGGTCGCGATGGGACTTTTCATTGGGTGGTGTACATGTACATAAAGTACTAGGATAGGGTAAGATACATAGATGAATAGATAGTACGGTGCGTAGGAAAGGGTATTCAGATTAGAGAATTGGTATTTTCAAAGACGTCCCAAGAAGTGAAGTAAGGTCAAATAAGGTACAGTACGAAAAATGTAGAGCAGATAGAGAATGAACCGCCCCGTTTAGAGATTACCTAGAGATAAATGTCGTGTCCAATGGCTCCCGGAGCACATTAGAAGAACCTGCGAAGATTAGCATGTGTATCGTATAGGCTGTCCCGTGAGCGCGTGCGACATACCAAGCAGCAATAGCGATAATGAGATACATCATCATAAGCAGGACACCCTCAAGCCAGTGGGATTTGCCGTCGCCAATAAGGTAGTTGACCTGTACAAGTTAGAATTGCGTGACCCGTCTCGGGTTTGTAGGGGGGACGTACCAAGAGGACAGAGACGAAGAGTAGAATGACCTGAAAACCATCGAAACCAAGAGTCTAAAGTAAAGTAGCCAGATTAGCGAGGGACCGAACAGTTTGAACAATCATTACGCGGTAGTGAGCCATACCATATCATCGACACCAATAATCCATCCAAGAACAACAATAAGCGGCAGAACAAGCAGCGCAATCTGCATGCTAGATCCTACAGCAACACCAATGGCCAGATCCATCTTATCCTTGCACGCGACAGTCACAGCCGTAGCGTGCTCCGCCGCATTACCAACAATAGGCAAGAGAATCAATCCGACAAAAGTATCGCTGACACCGCCAGACTTGGTCAGGCCGTCGATGGAGTCAACCTAGCACACCAGAGCATTAGTATTCAATCGTCGACGACCGCCATCCATCTCACAGGTAAAACTCACCATGAACTCAGCGCAAACAGCCACAAGCGCAGTCGAAAGGAAAAGAGTCAGCAATGCAGTGAAAACAGTCAATTGAGGCTGCTCGGGCTCATCATCCGGCTCCTGAAGCTCCATGTTCTGCGCATTCTCGCCACCGATGCCTTTCGCGGCTGCGTCGCCGATCTTCGCCAGTCCGCGCGACAGGTCGCCTTCGGAGGGCTTGCGGCGGCGCTTCTCGACTTTCTTGCTCGGCTCGTTGTACATGTCGGCGTGGGACTTGAGTTGGAAAAAGAGGTAGCAGCCGTAGGTGATTAGGAGGAGAACACTGGTTCCTCGGGAGAGGGGGGCGACCTTGTCTTTGTTGCCTGGTTGGTTTGGTTTGATTGATTAGTTTTGAGCTCGGATGTGATGGGTGATGGGTGATGGGTTATAAGTGAGACAGGACGTACCTTCAGACCACGATTTGAAGGCAGTTGGAATGATCAGACTGCTAACAGCGAGGGCGAGCAGACTGGCTGCAGTTTGCGCGACGACGACGTTGAAATGCTGTTCCATGCGGTTGATTCCGCCGAAGAAGAAACACATTCCCATGACGAGGAGCAGATTCGACAGCATACTGCCGATCAGAGAGGTTTGGACGATGATGACTTCCTTCTTGACCAGGGCAATGATGGCGACGATTAGTTCGACAGCGTTACTGTTAAGATTAATGTTAATGATTGATCGGAAAGAACTGAGCTACCATGTAAGACTGACCCAAATGTAGCATTTAGCAATCCACCGATTGTTTCACCAGTCCTGTGGCATGGTGGTTAGTATGATCTGCAGGATATTTTGCTTGTCTGTATTCGATTTGAACATACCGCATAGCAATCTCCTCTGTTGCATAACTCAGCATGGCTGCAAGAGGACTGTATCACCGATCATTAGCATGTCTTCTTTCTTCTTTCTTCTTCCTTCTCGTAGCTCGAACTCACATGATAGCAATAAAGTTAACAACGAAAATGGCAATGGGATTAGCATCCACGCAATAAAGCGCAACTAAAACAGTCAAAGTCAGCATACTCAATCCAGATTCCATTCTCAGGACAAACACTTGAAGAGAAAGAAAGGAAGAAAAACCTACTTCCAGCCGGCGCCGCAAAGATAAGAACATTAATCCAAGAATTGAGGATCGTAGCACGCAACTGCGACGCAATCGTAAAATTCGGCCCATCAGCCTCAACATCCTCCGCATCCTTGACCTCCTCCACATCCCCTTCAGCCTTCTGGCGTCTGAACTTGCCCAAAAACCTCGACCGCGGTTTTCCCGCCCCAGCACCGACGCCATTCTCCCCCTCGAGATCCAACCCCCGCGACGAGGAGACATTAATCGGGTCCTGGCTCCGCATAGACGGTTCGGGTCCCTGCTCGGGACTTGAGAATTGATGCTGGTGATCCTTTGCGCCGGCCGCGGTTGCATGTTGGAACGATGAAGGGCTGGCGTCGCTTCCTGCGGATTCGGGGGGGAATGTGTCCGAGTGTTCGGGGCCGGAGAGGCCGTTGTTCATTTCTGCGCGGCGGCGTTGGTCTTCAGATGTGCTTAGGGTCGCCCATGCTTCTGGAGGCGCCGCGTTGCTCTTCCAGTTGGATTGAGTGGGTGCGGCGTGGGCGACGGCGGAATTTCTTGAATGGGTTGTGCGAGGATGGTTCGCCGTCTTGGTCATACCAGGCCAGATGGCGGGCTTGTCGGCGGTAGATATCTGGGGTATTGTTAGTTTGGATGAGTTCTTGGTCGGTGGGGAGGTAGACCATGTCAATGTAGCCTTTCTCCTTCTGTCTGTCTGGTTGTTTTGATATAGGGCTTGCATCTGCATCTGCCTTGGCAGCTGTGAACTTACGCATTTTGAGAGTAGTGCTGGAGATTGAATGATCTTGATGATTTGGAAGATTCTGAGAGCGAGGTTTATTAGTCTTGGCCTCCTTGTAGAGATGATGAGGCTTGGTATGTGACAAGGTTTGGCGTTCTTTCAGTTCAGTTCATGCCCAGGCTAAGCCTGAGTATAAGGAAAGAGTTGAATGAACACGAGGCTGAGCCCATATTAGGCGGCCACGGTCGTTGGCATTACCAAACCGAATCAACGTGGGCTCAAAAGAATCACTTACGCGTTTTGGAAAATGGTTTCAACCTAACAAAGCCATACAGAGGTGACTGGTGGAGAGGGTACGGAGTCTCAAGTGGCTCAGCTGCCGCCACAGTTCTATTTTCTTAGAAAGCGGGGACTAAAAGGATTCGGAGAGGACAGAGTTCAAAGGAAAACAAATTCTTCTTGTGTTCTTTGCTTGGGCGCAGAGAGAGAGAAAAAATTAAATGCGGTGGAGATCGCAGCAGACCAAGCAAGGGGAGTGCGAGTGCGAAAGTCAACAAAGACAAGCGAGCGACTGCAGAATGAGCGTGGGCGAGTGGGAAAAAGAGTGCGAGAAAAAAAAGAAGAAAATAGAATTCAATGAATGCGAAAGAGGAGAGGATATTCAAGGAGTGTGCAAGATTGCAGGACGAGAGTTCGAGTTGGGGGATTCAATAATTCGCGTGACACAGCCACAATCATCCAGGGGCGATCGCAGTCTTGTGGGGGGGGAAAGAAGCTTGGCATGGAACAGGTGGTTTCGCGAGATTTGGACTTGGTTTGGAATAAAGTGCGAGAAAGCGGGAGGTCTGCATTAATTATTTGATTTGAAAAGAGTCTTGATGTAGATGTTGGCCGGCATCGAAACCATCGACAGCGCTGACGTTGGTGAGGCAGATGCGTTGGCAAGTCGGGAAGAAAAGCCAAGCCAAGCCTGAAGTTGGTCGAAACACTTTACCAAGGAACTTTAACTCCAAGAAATTCCAAGAAAGTCCCAAGACGGGCAACGAATGCTTCGATGAAGCTTGCCGTCTTGATAGTCTTGGCGCCATTCAACGTTCCAACTCTGACATCAGATTCAATTTGACCTCTCTGAGATGGGAAGAGTGTGAGATGGCTGTGCTGAACTGATGATGGTGTGGCACACGGCAGTCTCCGATTGAACCACACTGATTGGCGATCAAATTGCCCTTCATTTCGTGGCCCACTCTTGTTGGCGAATCCAAGGCCGTGCACAGTTCCCCTGCCACTGGGAATGGCTGGAAATTAACAAAGTCCGCGAATGTGAAATTGTTGAAATTGCGATTGCGTGCCACATGAGCAATCACGTGAAGGTATTGTTGTTTGCTGTGCTGAAAGACATCATAATATAGTCATGTCGGGATGAAGCATGCCCTGTCGATGTTAACTTCCAAGAACACTAGTATGCTGTCAGAGGCTCAAGGTATGTCAATGCGGGACCCAATTCACTGGACAGTGAGTGGAGGCTTCTATCGGTCGCGATACGTCGGTGGCTGTTCTTCTTGAAGACGATCGCGATCAAGGAAAATCAAATCGCGCAGACGGGTGCTGGCCTGGACTGAACTGAACTGGGCATCTCAGTCACAGCTGTCACTGTCGGTGAAGGGCCGTTGCAGGCCTGGATGCCCTGGGGTGAGAACCAGCGGTGTCATCGGCTGCAATGCTGTGTTGGTTAGTGCCCATCGGAGCTTGAAAGAGTCCAAACAATATGTTGACAGGACATGCTGGATGGGGTGGAGGGATGGTGATAGGGCTGAGATTTTTATCAAGGAGATAAATCCGGGTGTATCAACCGTCTTTATCCTTTTATCCTGGTGGTGCCCTAGAAATCCTTTGCCTCGTGGTTGTGTAGGGCTGTTATTGCTGCTGCCTACAGCGGAGACGAAACAATGTTGAGAATTGGTCTTTGCGGTTGCTTTTAGAACCCTCCTGGGGACACCCGCTTATTCTTGGCTTTTATTTTGATTGATTCTTAGCTCTAGCCCCCACAATGTTAGACTCATACTCTAAATTTATCCTGGTGTGAGGTTCTAACCTTGCGATCGTAGGATATGATAAACAACCAAGCGGCCAGGCGAATTCCACCCATATCAATAATACCAGGTGTCATGAAAGGTGCAGTGGAGGTTTTTTTAAGGAGTTCCAAGGTTCCCGAGTTGCTTTAGAAAATAAAAATTATTTTTTCTACTCTGTAAGTACTCTGATTAATTGGGGTTGGTGTTCTTGGGGGGTTGGTGTCGGCGGAAAATTCTCTGAAGAACCTGTGGGCGACGGGGAACTTGGGCACCGCATACTACTGTTACTAGCACTCTTTGCTCTTTCGCTCGTTCATGTCTATATAATGCTTGTCGGGGGGTTGTTCGCGCAGGCTTGGTATTGCGATACATCAACACTGTAGGGGTATTGTGCTCGTAGGAATATAGCCTTCAAAGGTTGACATTTCCACATATGAACCAGTGTTAGTTCACGTATTTATCAAGCACCTAGGTATCTTCATTCAAAGGTTCCGACTTTTAGGCCTTGGGGGTTGGAGGTTTATGATCTGCCGCCAGGTACTACTAGTATTACTAGCCCTGGTAGTAGTAATATCCAGGCACTACTGCCGTTTTCAACCTGGAGTTTTACATATTCAAGTTGAGCACAAGGCCCGCAGAACTCATGAACTTCAAGTTGAATAAGACAACCCCATGCCGACCGAGCATCTATCACTGCACTTGTGTATACTAGTATATGATAAGATCCAACGAGTTTTCTAGACTCGCAGACCTTGAGCCTGGCTCCTTCACATCTGGGTAGCCTCAATAGCTGCCAGTGCCAGTATCAACATGACAAATCCGACTGCTCAAATAAAGCTCTCCATCGGAGCAAAGAGGACCGTACCAAACTCTCAGTTTCCACATACGAGAATTATAGTGAATATCTGAATGTTTTAATCGATCATCGAACCAAGCTTCCTTGCCTTTCATCTGACATGAAAGTAGACTATTCGCGCCCGAAGCTGCGGAATGGATGATTTGTTATGTTATCTAGTTTCAGTCTAACATGGTCCTTTCCCGGTAACTATAATCTGCTTTTGATGTAGCTGTTGGATCTGCCGCATGGTGTGTTTGTTGTCTGCATATTGATCGGACTGATGGTCGCTGGCAAACCTTGCGACTACTATTCCACAGTACCAGTTGGACCATGCTGGCAGTCCCATCGAAAGAAATGAACCTCCAACTACGGAGTTAAGAAGCAATGTTCGCCCCCGGGGGTCATCGCAGAGAAACAGCGACGATCGAAATCAAAACAGACACCCCTTACAACAAAAGTGAGGCTACGTCACTTCTAACAGATCAGCCATAAAAACGGATCGCGAGGCAGCACCATTGTTACGCTAAAAAGCTTGGTCGATAGCGAATGGAGTCATTGGGGCCCCCATTTTCGTGGCTATCGAACCGTATTTGAGAAATCGGGCCTGTTTGTTTACGCACGCGGTCTGAATTGTCCTGGTGTTGAGATGCGATGTTTTGTGGCTGGCCCGTTGGGCCCACGATCGTCAGGGGAAGTTGCCACACCCCCATTTATATTTTGCTTCTCGGGCCACGCATACTGAGTCGCTTGAATATCATTGAATGAGCGTTGCGCAATCATATTCCTTCAAGCATCATCGAAATGATCACCCCCGTACGGAGTATGGAAAGATGTTGTTTTGGGCTCAGCCTTCTCTTCTCCCGTCTCTAGGGGAAGCGGGAGACGCGGGACTGGCCCACAAGGGCTCTCCACATTGACTTTCTGTGTGATTTTGCGGGATTTCTTCTGCTCAAGGTATTCAAAGGGTCCAAGATATGGGTGAAAAAAAGTGTCTGCCTAGGAAGGTAAGGTTATGGTATGGAGTACTCTGTAGATGCAGGGACTCCGGAACCTCGGGGAGCAGTTGAAAATTTGGACCACGGGAAGTGCCGTCTGAAATGAAGAGTGGGCGGGGACGTGCGACCGAGACAACCTTCATTCAAGCCTTTCAAGACTTTGCTGGGCAGTCTTGTCTCGTCGAGATTAACTAGAGCACAGACGCTATCCCAAGAGGGGAATGTAAGATTATTCCGCGCTAGGGCGTTAGTGAGTGAGACCTGGATCCTGACGGCGTCGGGGTCTGGTCTTTCCTTCTAATAGGATTCCTTGTGAGCTGGCCCAGATTATATATGCAGTCGTGAGGCATGCGAACGAAAATAACGCTCCGAGCCATGCTTGGTGGATTCCAGTCGACATCATACACGCAGTGATCGCCCTTGGCGAGACAAGCTTCAACACAACCCATGCAAAGGAGCAGGGGTAGATGAGGCCCGAATGGGTATGGCATGATACAATATCGGGCCTAGCGGCATTCCCGATAAAAGTCCAGCTCCTTTTCGAAGGAAACAAAACCAGGCGAAGTGGCCAAACAGCGTCGACAGTGACGGGCGGGTTCTTGCGACCCCAGCCATTCAGGGTTATTCTGTTTCCACTATGACCCTGTTGTAAGACCCTGAATGGTCCCTGGCGCTATCAAGGTGGAGATAAATGTGGATCCTTTGTGTCTCAGGGGCATGTAGATGATTGGAGGAATCAAACCAGGGACCTGGATGAAGATCCACAAGGATCAGAGCGAAAGGATCAATATCATTGTGGAGCATGGATGAGAGTACCCAGTGTACCCACGTTACAGAGACAGGACCGGGAGTCCGACAAGCCTTTTTCATTGGGATTGTTGCAAAGTGATTTGCGGTGCACCCACTGACACAGCCCACTTGATGATGCGTCCAGAAGGATTGACTGATGTAAGTGGAAGAAGTATGAATGGGAGAAGTGTGAATGGGTGAGGAAGTGTGGATGGACCCGTGGTCCTTCCCTTCCGCTCCCTTCCACTCTACTTCCATTCCCTTTTTCTACTCTTCTTCTCCCTTCTCCCCCCAGAAGTCTCTCACGTCTTTCACTTCCGTTGTCTCAAGTCATTCTTTTTTTCTTTCCGTCTCCCTCGACACTCGCTTCGAGTTTGACAATACACAATGAAGTATTCCATTCTCGCCGGCCTGTCCCTTGTGGGCGCTGCCCTGGCCAAGAGCTCTATTCCCTCCATTGAGGTCAAGGGCAAGAAGTTCTTCTACTCCAACAACGGTACTGAGTTCTCCATTCGTGGTGTTGCTTACCAGGCCAACTTCGATGGTACTTCCAAGTCTGGTAGCAGCGATAGCTACGTCGATCCCCTCGTCGATGCCTCCACTTGTGAACGTGATATCCCCTACCTGCTCTCGCTCCGCACCAATGTCGTTCGTACCTACGCCATTAACCCGAACCAGTCCCACGATGACTGCATGAATGCCCTCGCCGACGCCGGAATCTATGTTATCAGTGATTTGTCCGCCCCTGATGAGTCCATCGTCTCATCCGACCCTTCCTGGAACGCCGAGTTGTTCACTCGTTACTCCCAGGTTGTGGACACCCTCGCTCCCTACCCCAACGTCATTGGTTTCTTCGCCGGTAACGAGGTTGCGGATGCGGTCAACAACACTGCTTCCATGGCTTTCGTCAAGGCTGCTGTCCGTGACATGAAGACTTACATCAAGGACAAGAACTACCGTTCTTCCCTGGCTGTCGGTTACGCTACTGATGATAACCAATACGTTCGTGAGGGTATCTCCAACTACCTTGTCTGCGACAAGCCTGAGGACTCCATCGACTTCTTCGGTTACAACATTTACGAGTTCTGCGGTAAGAGCAATTTCGCTGACTCGGGTTACAAGGACCGCACGGAGGAGTTTTCTGACTACCCCGTTCCCGCTTTCTTCTCCGAATACGGCTGCGTTCAGGGCACCAAGCCTCGTCCATTCGACGACGTTCCTCTTCTGTACAGTGACAAGATGAATGATGTCTGGAGCGGTGGTATCGTCTACATGTACTTCGAGGTTGGCAACCACTATGGTCTCGTCTCCACCTCGGGCAGCTCCGTCTCCAAGAAGCAGGACTTCGACAACCTCTCCTCTCAAATGCAGAAGGTCAGCGCCACTGGTGTCAACAGCGCCGACTACAAGGTCACCACCACCGTTGGCCGCTCTTGCCCTACCACCGGCTCCGACTGGATGGCCAACAGCAAGCTTCCTCCCTCGCCCAACTCTGACCTGTGCGAGTGCATGTACGACTCCCTCGAGTGTATTCCCGTGGATGGCCTTTCCGACAAGAAGATCAAGGAAGTCTACGACTACCTTTACGGTCTGAAGGCCAAGGGAACGATCGATGCCGTCAGCGGTGTCTACGCTAACGGTACCGAGGGTGTGTACGGCGCCTATTCCATGTGTAACGCCAAGCAGCGTGTTGCCTGGGCTATGGACCGCTACGCTAAGAAGAACGGCGGTGCCTCTGCCTGTGCCTTCTCAGGCAAGGGTACTTCCAAGGCCACCTCGACCGCTACCGGCTCCTGCGCTACCCAGATGAGTTCCATCGGTGCGGCTGGTACCAACACCATCAACGCCGGCCTGGCTGCCTCCAGCGGTGCTGCCGATGGTGGCTCCAACGGCGGTGGTGCCTCTGCCACCTCTTCCGGTATCGCCGCTGGCATGAACCAGCCCCGGTCTGTGCACGTCGGTGCGTGGCAGCTTGGTGCTTACGCCGTTGCTGCTATCGGCACTGGTGCTTTCATGATCATGCTTTAAGCCTGTTGAAGCTCTTATTTTCTCTTATTTCTTGTTCTATTTTAGCCTTCCTGGCGCCCCCTTTCCAAATGTGTGATATTGAACCGATCACTTGGCGCCCTTTGTACCCATGAAAGTATTCTAGATTTGTTCATACATAATTTTTTTTCCTTTGGTCGATCCAATTCTGCATCTTCTCATGAAACAAGTAAGGCCAGTAATTTATTCACTCTGTCTAATCCAGGTTTGCCCATCTCCAGTTCAACCCACCTTCAAGTTTCTCTCGCAAAGTGGACTCGCCTACAAGAGGCACAGAAATAGATACCTTCGAATAGGACCACTGCCCGAGTTTACCTCCCTGGGGAGGCTACGATAATAATACTGAAAAGCAACAAAACTAAACATCGGGACATTCGTGCCTAAGGTAGTTCCAATTGCTGGTAACCACCCTGGGGCAATCACTCCCCACTGGCACCACAAGTAGCACTACTTTGACATCCACAGCTATCGTTCACCTCTAATATAACCCATCGCTAGTGGGTAAGACTGAAGACTGCTTCGACCTACGAATTTGGTCGGTGATTGTGGCTCTGGTCCGTACGCTATATCTCCTCTCGCCAACTCGTGCTAAACTCACAAATCCGGTATATAGGCACATTGCAACATACACCCTACAGAGAGGAGATCCATCAGCGACGTATCCCCACCCTCGAGGACGACTCCAGCTCCGCTCTCCTCGATTCTTGCGATTCTCGGTCAGCGCCGATCTACCATCATGGCCCCAACCGGTTGTGGCCCAATAGATCTGCACACACGCGTGGCTGCTCAAGACACCATGTCCCCCGAGCGAGTCGCAAACAGGTTGAAGAGCACACGATCTCATCGATACTCTAAATGGGAACCATGAATAGATACATCTTAACAGTCAAGTGGTGTTTTTGTTCTCAATAATAATCGACAAACTCATCAAACGTCTTCAATCGAAGGAAAAACTGCTAGCCGGAATATACAGGAAACTCGCCAGAAGTTTCAACCCTCTCTCTCGACCGATGGAAGTCCCTCCTCTCCCCTTGAATTGTTACTTGAGTTTCTATTTTCCATTCATACTTGACGATGCGGCAAATCTTCGAATCCCCAACTACTTCGGAATGAGGGATATCCACTATCAAATTTTCAACGGCTACAATGTGATTGAGAAACATATCAGTTTTCTATTTCAGAATGTTGAGAATCGGCATTTCTGGACCCATTGATCTCATAGCAATAGCCCATGGGGGTGAGTCTGATGCAACAGAAGTCAGGTGATATCCTTCGGTGACAAACAGCTACCCCTTCTTTCTGAATATCCCCCGCCTTCAAAACATCGTCGTAAGTCTCGATTGATTGTGAGGACACTATTCTTTGTGTCCCGTCAATTTGAAACAGAACCTATCTCGGAGGTCTCAAATAAAATCATCGAAACTGTGCCATCGCCCAAGGTTTGACGGAAAAGTCGAACAAGACCATAGATGGCTGGCGCTATGTGGGAGACAATTTCACTAAGATCGTGGAATCGCTACGCCAATCCATGTAGAAAGAAGTCGAAGCAAAGAAATTCAATGTCCTTTCATCCATCTCCCTTGTAAGCTCACTTGACTGAATGGCTTCGTCCCAGGTGCTCTGCGACTTTTTATCAATACACCTGGGTGTAATTTGAAAGCATCCTTCGCCACCACTGGGTACATAGGTTGCTCGGATAGAAAGGAAACACCAGTCGTCCAGCTTGATTACAACAATGTTAACTCAACCCTCACCTTATTCATTCCGTCCATTTGCGGTCATATCAAATCACTCGCGTTGCAGGTTGTGAGACATGTGCCGATGGGACAACCGGCCGCAACGTGAGGGCTTTGATGGAGTGGGTAATGTGGTTGGGTGTCTGGTTAAGTAAACCGGCTCATGAGGTTATGGCCGCCTACGAAGGAGATTCGATAGAATTCTTGGCCTTAGTGTCTCTCACGATTGGGTCTCCAAGGGGATTGATGTCAACGCTATCGCCCCTGGGCACATCAACACCGACATGAATGTCGCACTTATCAAGGATGCGGACCGCAAAGCCGGTATCATGACGCGTATTCCAGCCGGTCTTTCTTTTGTAGCCAAGAATGAAAACAGTGGCTCGTTGCAGTACTTTCTAACACCATTCGGGCCTGTTCTAGAGGTACTACTAGTACCCCAGGCTCTTTTTGGAGAAATTTCCATGCAAACATATTTCCCCAGACACTTTACACCATTAGTACAAGTGAGCTCATAAATATGCATGAGCTGCATAAATAGAGGCGCTTGAACGATTTAAGAACTGCATAAACTTTGGAAGTGGGTCAAGTAGTACTTTTGCGAGATTGAAGACTCGGAATTTATAATAGGACAGCCGTGATCATCTTGCTCAAAGTCCAACCAAAGATTATACACTGCTCCGATAATTCTTTTAGCGAATAAATCGTGATTCAACATCGATGTGCGCACTATTAATCTTCGCAAATAGTTACTAGTATTTTTCTCATGCAGGGTTCACTAGAGTTATGCACACAGGACAGATAGATCAAATATTACGGAGTAGATTGATCGAGCTGGACAATCAATTCAAATTTTCCAATAATGCAGGAAAATCCATGAGAAATATAAGAAAGAGAGGGTTTATTCTAAAATTCTTTCCGAAGAACCGGGAGATGATTTTAAGTTTGTATGTTCAATTACCTCAGTGCTAGTATTTCAAAGCTCGGGGAAATTAGTACTAGATATGCCATTCACTGGGAGCTGTCAATGGATCTGCCCGATGCACGGACAAAGTTAGTTCGAGAAATATGTGGGCCAATGGTGATGTTCTTCGGTCCGTGCTTTAGGGTCATGATAGTTATTTCCAACGGAGACGAACATGTGCGGCCGTGAAGATTGTGCCCAAGCCATGAATATAATTAGCCTAAAACAGGGCGACGGCATATCTAATAGAATAACTAATTAGTTCACTCCGCAGGGAGTACTTGACTTGTACCACTATAGAACACATACGGCGATTTGAACCCTTGAACCGCAGGAGTGACAACTCAGAAATCGCATCTATCTATATTCTTCCGCAAAGCTAGATGAGGCAAACCATGCTTTATAGCAGTTAATGTTGAACCCTTACTTAAATTCAGATTCTGGTCTAAGTGGGTTCCAAGGTTGGGATTGATCTAAACAACAATATTCTTGCAGGCTAGCTCTAACATGAAATCACAAAAAGTCCGCTGAACGGACCTTGGGATCTCTTTTTTGATTTTTGCCAGTGGTGCTGATGTCGATGCAGCCGTGGTTCACATCTTGGAGATACATCCGGATCATACGGTTAGTACCACTCACATGTTAGGCAAGCGAGATGCCCCATAAATTAATTGCTCAGCAGGAGTTCAGCCACCACTCCACTTCGTACGCACCACGCAATCCGAGCCGACGGAATCATCAAATACTACAGAGTAAAAGATCACGAGTTCAAGATTTCCCCCCTGACTTAGAAAGAAGTTGTCTCATGTGCCGCTTACGCGTTTGTTGTTGGGCCCGCCGACACAAGCGATGTTTGGGACCACCAAATGATTCGAACTGCCCCCTGAACCCCTGAACCCAGCCACAGACTGTCAGCTTTAATTCACTCTTTCACATCGATCTCAAAGAAAATATCCATTGGTGGAGGCATTCTCAGAATGTCAGATGACCAAGCCCCTGAATATAGAAAGATTGGGGAACAAATGAAATACACGGACCGAAAGAAGCAAAGCAGTACTAGTATTCCATAGAAGAATTCGTACGTCAAGCATATTGATCTGATTACTGAAATGCGGCAACCGCGCCCATTTAATAACTCGTTATGCTTATCTAGATGATAACTCAAATCCGATATAGACTCACCTGATCTATGGATTTTTGTAATATCAAATTGTCATCTGGTTGTTCCTCTTTAGATACCAATGTTATTAGGTGGACTTCCACGGAGTACCGCGAAACCGATTAGAGGATATTATGTCTCAATACCGATCTAGAGGGTTTCAGGCCGTGTCCATCCTTTCAAAGGCCGCGAGGGACTAGAATTTAGATCTTAGATTTGCAGACTCAGATGTTGCGGGGAAGATTTGACTACCCCGTGAAAGAGAATAGTATGATGCCCCTCTCAGTGCTTTCTTCTCATATGATCAATGAAATGAAAAAGCCCATTTTGTTTGGTGCGGATGAAGCCCGGGGTCTTTCCGAAGCAGCACTGCGGTACTAACGTGGGGATGAAAGTGATGCATACAACTTCGAATAAACTTATTCACAGTTGGATTTTTTTTTCTATTTCTTTAGTCGATGACGAACAACGCACTTACCCCGCTACTCTGAACATTTTCTTGACCCCAATTGCTAATGCGTTTATTCAATCATTGGATATCAGTAAAGAACACGTAGATATGACAGTCTCGCGGGCGGGGGTTTCTTATCGAGATTGCCACGCAGGGTTTGATGGGCTCAGACGTGGATGTCATATTGTGGATATTCATCCACCTCAGTGTATCCGCTGTATCCACAGTAGCTTCGGAATTACCATGAAAGGAATGTTCTTTGATCGGCATCGAATAACCGACCGATGCGGAGTGAAGTAACGGATTTAAAACAGGGGTCCTTTCGCCTTCGATCTAGGATCAAAACAAGAACTCCTGGGAAGGGTATTTTGTTGTCTTAGCGCTGGTCATGGGATTCAATATTGAACAGTCTAGCCCGGTCTTGTTGTGTGGCGTAGTCGGCCTCGTTCTTCCGGCATCAACAGCTACTTCGTACATTATGCGGGATCTCCGGGATCTCCGTTATAGGTTAGATCGGGCCGATCACCTCCAACTCGCCTCCCATATTTTGCCTTTGGCTTTGCCCCTCCATCGTAAGAAATTTTCTTAGCGCTAAGATTCAAACAGGAATCTAGAACTAAAAGAGAATATTTCAATCGCAGATGACCAGAATTTCTTTTGCCGCTAACATGCATATTTCTCGCTTGCATTCAAAAGTATGTACCTTGAAGCCGGAACCGGGATCCCTTCCCCCCCCTGCCGACTAATATTAGAATTTTAGAAAACTCCGCGTGACGCGACAGATCCGCATGATCCACAATCGTGCGGGTTTCATTGGTTTTTACCCGTGGGCCCCCCACATCTCCGATTTTGCCCAAAGCCGGCGAGTGGCGGTGACTTTTGCATAGTAGGGCTGCTTGCGTTTGGTATTAAATGATAGCTAACCCATCCCACTTTCTTTTCTCTCCCATCATCCATTCTTCTTCTCATTCACCTCAATTCCTCCCAATTATCTCACAATGGGTGCTGTGAAGCTCAACTCCAAGAACCTGGCCCAGATCAAGGCCGCCAACCCTTCCATCGAGATCCCCACATTCAAGCGCGGCGATGCTGTCAAGGAGGGAATCGTCCACGTCGGCGTGGGTGGTTTCCACCGTGCCCATTTAGCTGTTTACATCAACCAATTGATGGAGCACCATGGCTTGACTGACTACGCAATTTGCGGTGTTGGCTTGCAACCGTTCGATGCTGGCATGCGCGATGCCCTCAACTCCCAGGACTGTCTCTACACTGTCGAGGAACGTTCTGCGACTGGCAGCGTTGCCAAGGTTATGGGTGGTATCAACTCATACCTCTATGCTCCTGATGACCGTGAGGCTGTTATTGCCAAGATGGCACACCCTGATACCCACATTGTCTCTCTTACCATCACCGAGAGCGGCTACTTCTACAACGAAAACACACATCAATTGCAGGTCGAGAACCCCGACATCCAACACGATCTTGATACCAAGAACCTCCCCGTTACCACCTTCGGTTTCCTCCATCACGCCATGGCCCGCCGTCGTGAGCAAGGGCTGAACCCATTCACTGTTATGTCTTGCGACAACATGCAGGGCAACGGTGCTATCACTCGCAACATGCTTACTTCCTTCACCCGCATTATCGATCCTTCCCTTGCGGACTGGATCAACACCAAGGGCCACTTCCCCAATGCCATGGTCGACCGTATTACTCCCTCCACAGCCCCCGCCGATAAGGTTTCCCTCGCCGAGCAGTTCGGCATCGAGGATGCATGGCCCATTGTCACCGAGCCCTTCATGCAGTGGGTTATCGAAGATCACTTCTGTGATGGCCGTCCTCCCTTCGAGAAGGTTGGAGTCCAGATCGTCAAGAATGTTCAGAATGTCGAGGAATTCGAGAAGCACAAGCTCCGTTTGCTTAACGGCAGCCACGCCATTATCGCCTACGGTGGTCAATTAGCAGGATACACATACGTTCACGAAGTGATGGAGAACCCTCTGTTCGCCAAGTTCGTTTGGAACCAGATGCAGCAGGAAGTGAAGCACACACTCCCCGACATCGAGGGTCATGACGTCGACCAATACTGCAAGACCCTGATTGAGCGCTTTGCCAACCCCCCAATCCGCGATCAGCTTCCCCGCATCTGTGGTGGCGGTACTGGCAAGATTCCCCAGTTCATCATGCCCACTATTGCTGAGGCTATCTGGGTGACCGGCCCCTTCCGCCGTCTGTGTTTCACCGCTGCCACCTGGTTCCACTACATCCACGGTGTCGATGACAATGGCAACAAGTTCGAGGTTCAGGACGCTATGCTCGATGAGCTCCGCGTTCTTGCTAAGCCCGGTGACCCCACTGGTCTGCTCAGCATCAAGAGCCTGTTCGGTGACGATCTGCGTGGCGACAAGCGCTTTGTGGAAACTCTGACCATCGCCCTGGAGGATATTGCACGCGATGGCGTCATCAAGTCTCTCCCCAAGTACATTGACTAAGTCATAGGCTTTGGGCTATAGATTTGGCGAACATTACCCGTGTGTTTGTTTGGTAGCGATCGCGTTTTTTCCTAATACTTTTTTTGAGCATGTGCCACGGAGGCTTTTAGTTAAAAGGCAGGAAGGATATGGATAGAAAAAAGTGGGCTGCGATAGATTTAATTGGAGCATCGACTCGGATGAAAGTTGATGCTGTGACGAATGAACGTTTGCTGGACTCGGAAGGTCAATTCGAGGAAGGGATTTTCCCACCAGTGTACTTTAGCTCTTGAAGTTTGATTCAAATGCATTTTCATAATAAGCCAAATTTGGCTCTTGCACTTCTGCACAACCTTACGCCCGATTAAAACAGCCATGCTTGTAAAGAATCATATGTTGAACCTCCGCGGACCTTCGGGAAGCTTGTCCGCAAGTTCGCCCGCTTCGAGCCGACCTTGGAAGCCGGACATTCTTTCCTCGGCCAAATATCACCCAGTGATCCTGGGCTGACTATTATTCTGACAGAGATCAGTGGAATAGGTTTTGGGAACCTTGTTTTTGAAACAGCTCATTTGGCTCTCGTCAATTAGTATGATGTTTCCTACGCATGATATATAGTGTGCTTGAAAAGCGAGTTGAATCGCCCGGGCTCGAGTTGCGTATCCTTCAATGGAGTCAATTAACATGGAACGTAGATGAGTATGAACAGGTCAATATCAGAATTTAAATGGAGCCTTGTCTGATTCAGATAGTCCAAAGAATTTTGTATATAAAACGGGTTGCGTGAAATCTCATCCATACCGTGACTACGCCTCCGAGTCCATATTTTAGTACGTCATATATACATATTCGCATGCCAAACACCATTTACATCTTACAAGGCCTCGTTCTAGCTAGGTACCCTTTGAAATTACAGCCCAATTCATCTGCCATGGCAGTAAAACTTCGCACCGATCGTAATTCGCCGTAGTCGGCGCAGGTGTCCCAGGCCGGCGTATTGCCTGCGTCTTCGTGACAGCCGGATACAATGTTCATATCCACGATATCGTGGCCAAGGCGCTCGACGACGCGGTACTATACGTCGAAGCGACAAAGAGGAATTTTCCCTGATGCTAAGGATCAGCAAAGAGAAAGAAAACATCGGCGGCGTGGAAACAGAAGGCGAGACGCAGAGGGAAACCCAAACAGCAATCACCAAGATCGATCTGGAATCCTACTCGCACCTGCTCCATTCGGCCCTTGTAAGACATTTACCGAGCTTGAACCGGCGGTGCGTGATGTTTGGCTCGCTGTGGAAGTTGCGCCGGAGAAAGTGGAGCTCAAGAAATATATATTGGCGGCCCTTGATACTAAGACGCTGTCGGATTGTATTCTTGCGTGGAATAGCTCGTCATTTAAATCTAGTTTGATGAGCTCGAAGGTTTCGTCGGAGCGGAGGAAGAAGGTTCTCAACGTTCATTTCACGATGCCGCCTTCTATTCGGACTGTGGAACTTATGACCAATGGTGAGACTGACCCGAAGATAGTCACTTACCTGGAGGATGTCCAAGGAGAGTGCGGCATGCTGCCAGTAACTGCTCGCCGTGAAACAACCGGGTAAGTTATATCTCCACCAACCGCATTGAGTTCCAAAGTTCGCCATCTCATGTGTCCTGTTCGCAATATATTCGTCTTCAACCGGCTCTGGGCAGCCGTCAAACGTGAAATCGTCCAAATCCTCTCCGAAGGCGTCAGCGACCCCATCGAATCCACAGTCCGCGGCTAAAGACATCTACATTTTAGACGTAGGACTCGGCTCTAACTTAAGAGACGTATGTCAAGTTCATCATAATGGTAAGATACTGCGCTGGAATCTGGCAACGCAGCGATTGGCCCCTGTGATGGTTGGGCAAAACCTGCCTGATGGAATTGACGTCTCCTTCGGCACGCAACGAATCTTCTAGACAAATATGGGCCGCAGCACTGCCGTGAAAGATGGATCTGTCTGGTCGGCGAATCTTGATGGACGCGATGTTTCCTGCCTCGTATCGCAGGGTAAAGTGAATACTCAGGAAGCAGATCGCGGCGCTTGATGCTCGGCAGGAGGTATACTTCTGTGACCGGGAGGGTACCAGCGTGCACCGTTGTAAATTTGACGGAAGCAACCATGAGATTTCGATGCAGAGGCACGTGGATAAAGAAGAATCACTGCTTGAACAGATGCGGTCGTGGTGCGTTCGCATTGCGATAGACTATGAAAACGCCCTCATGTATTGGACACAAAAAGGTCCCAGCAAGGGTGGCCGGGGTCGAATCTTTCGCGCTGGAATTGATATTCCGCCTGGAGAGACAGCAGACAACCGCTCGGATATTGAGATGATGTCGGAAGACCTACCGGAGCCTATCGATATAGAGATCGACAGTGAGACCCCGACTCTATACTGGACAGATCGGGGCTAGCACCTCCTGGGCTGTTCGTTGTACTGTGTTTATGTGGGTGGAGAGAAGATTGATTTTCTCCAAAAGGTGATTGTGGCGCGGCATTTCCATGAGCCGATTGGGTTAAAGCTATATAAAGTGCATGGTATTGTGTATGTTGCGGATCTGGGTGGCAGCTTGTATTCGGTTTCGTCGGACGATGGGTTGAAGGTTGAGCTAATTCGCAATTATGGATGCTACACAGGGATCACCTTGGTTTGAGCTTTCGAATGTATGTAAAAGCATTGTACCGGTAGTTCATTGAATATATTCAAGTTGTTCTGACACTGGGCCTGCTGTTTACCGCTATATGACCTGTCTCCTGGTTGAGAATGAAACCACACTTTGGGACGTTTCAGGATTGGCCTCTTTGCAAGACAATGGATATTGACAGCGATGTATCACAGCAAGAGTCATGATGATTTATTTTTAGGATCATAATCTGCAGGGCTGTACTCCAATGATCCCTGCATGATCTCCACAGCAGCGCTTCCAACCACTTCCAACCATGTCCGGGAATGAAGTCTGATGATTGATAGGTGTTAAGGTATGAAGGAATGTTTCCAAACTTGTATAATCCACCTGGGCACTGACATACTCCTCATCTATTACGGCGTCATAGTCGCATGTTCGAAATAGTAGCATCGTACTCCGTACTACCCTGCCACCAAATTACATCTCCAAATGCAGGGGCAATCAGCGTTTTACCCCAACCAATTAGCCAAAACAAAGTACCTAGGTAAGCTACAAACTGGCAGGGTAAATTAAAACCAGGGTGATCGACAGCAGCACTAAACTGTACAGTACCTGGGTACTCCAGACATATCGGATAAATGCCACACGGTCTCCAAGGTATCATCGTCAGCTTAAGCCCCAACCCCACAATATCCCCGGAAGAAACCTCTTCTTTACGTCTAGCATCATCAATATCGGCAGCATCGGCAGAGAGCCTAACCTATTGAAGAGACATCCCCAGTCGATCCCACCAACCCCTCAACCCAACCCCCACGCCAAAATACAACGCTGCTAAATGCCCCCTTGACTCCCACCCAACCCCCTTCGTCGTCCCCACCAGCTCCACTGCAATGCCAAACAACAAGCAAGACTACCTGTCGATCCATTCCAATTCCCCCGAAACGCGCTCCGTTTTAAGTCACGCATACAATATGAGCGATGTTCCCTCTTCCGAGGGCTGTTGTGATCATCCCACCCGCGTGTCGCGTATATCATACATCTGTTTCCACAACTTCTCTCGGGGTTTTGTTGATGAACTGAGTTGATCATATCCTATACTCCCCTGTTCACACAAGGAGTCCATCCGCAACCATGCGTCTAACAACTCTCCTCCCAACCCTGCTCTCAATATCGCTCCCCATAACGAGCACCGCTGCAAAACCACCAGCACCGTCCCGCCTCTGGGCAACGCACTACAACGGCAATGTTTACACCCTCAGCCTAGACAAAAGCACCAGCAACCTCTCAATAACAGACACGCAAAAGACATGCGGAAAGATGCCCAGCTGGCTGACCTTCGACTCCGAGTCTCGAATCGTCTACTGCTCGGATGAAGACGGTACCGCCGATCTCTCCACGCATGGCTCTCTTACAGCATACCACCCAGACCGACAAGGTAGACTGCATGAGATTACCTCCGTCGAGACAGTCGGCGGTGGTGTCGATAGTGTTATTTATGAGGTTGGCAAGGAGAAGTTCATTGCTATTGCGCATTAGTATGTTCCATTCCCTTCCCGTGATATCAAGAGTAAAGCCATCACCATAGCTATACTATAACTATACCATCACCCCCATCATGAAAAACATTGGAAAACTAACATCCCCCCAGCGAAGGCTCAGCCGTCTCAACCTTCAAACTCCCCCCTAAACCCCTCAAGCACCTCCGCCCAAGAATTCCACTTCAAACTCACCCACCCCGGCGCCGTACCCCAACAAGACTCACCACACCCCCACTCCGTCTTCCTAGACCCAACAGGCTCATTCATCCTAAGCCCCGACCTAGGCGCCGACCTCCTCCGAATCTACAGCATCTCCTCAACCGGAAAACTCACCACCTGCCCCCCCCCCGTAAACGTAACATTCGGCAGCGGCCCCCGCCACGGCCTCTTCTGGACAGATGGAACAGACAACCACACCGCAAGCACGGGAACAGGAATAAGCCATCAGCGCGAAATGGCCGCCGTCGGCAAAACAATGCTCTACCTCGTCAACGAGATCGGCGGCACGATGATGACGTTTGACGTCTCGTACGCGCGAAGCGGCTGTCTGGACCTAAGCCTCAAACAAACGCTCGTGCCTTACCCAGCCGCGGACCAGAAAGATCACAAATTGCCGTCCGGCGCGACGCCGGCGGAAATCCGCCTTGTCGGTGATAAGTTTTACGTGTCGATTCGGAGTGATCAGGGGTTTGCGCCGGGGGATTCGATGGTTACGCTTGATCGGGTGCCGGGGATGGGCGGTAAAGGTTGGTGGCAAGAGTAATGCGTGGGGCAAAGTGCCGCGGACTTTTGCGGTGAATCGGGCGGGGGATCTGGTTGCGATTGGGAATCAGGCTTCGGCTAATGTGGCTATTGTGCGGCGGGATCGGGTTACTGGGGAGCTTGGGGAGAAGGTTGCTGTTTTGCAGGTTGGGGAGCCTGGGACGGTTGGACAGGCGGAGGGGTTGAGTAGTGTCATTTGGGAGGAGTAGGAGGATGAATGATCTGATCCTTGGGAAAGAGAGATGGTGGTGGGAGAGGCAGGTTGGAATAGTTGGAATGAATGTAAATTGAATGTCATTGCGAAGATGGCGCGATGTTCGTGGGATCGGTTGTCCATGTCACGGCCATCCTCTTTCTATAAACGATGTAACCAAATGTAAAAGAACTTATTGCAGTGCAGGGCAGTACAAGCTTGCATTTCGTATCCTCAGAGGCATGTAAGTCAGGAATCAGCGCATAAGTCATGGTCCAGAGAGCATATACACGAAAAGAAAGAATAAAATCAGAAAAAACCCAGCCGCCCAGGATGCCACCAGGGAAATCAACCAAGAAGCAAAATCAATGAAGATTGAAGAATGAAGAATCAATGAATCAGTGACCCAAAAATAAAAGACCAAGACCAAAAAAGACCAGCTTTTTTTTTGTGGATTTTGTTTGTTCGGTAACCTGCACCGACGATAAATTATAAACTGCGTGGCGTGAGAGAAATTGTACTGTTGATTGACGCCGACGCTGTGGCGATCTTGCCGTATTGCAACGTGAATGGTGAATGTAGATTGAAGAGGGGAAAAAAGAACGTGTATCGAGCGTAAGTCATAATATCCGTAGGCCCCTTGGGAGTATAGGCGCCTGCCGACATGGTGCGTGGTATCATTTAATGTCTAGCTGGAAAGCTTTCCACTTCCCGCCAACTGTCCGGCATCGCGGGCATCCCCGAGCAGCACTCGGATTCGGATAGCTCGTTGGGCCAGGCGGCATGTTGAGAGGACCGTTTCCTGGACTTCGGAAGGAAGTCGGTGGAGTTGTGATGAACATGCCAACGCAATCACGGCAGACTCCACAGATACATTCTGTACAGGCGTAGCATTCATTGAGCGCCCAAGGGCGCTTGCACTGGGCGCAATAAATTTGAATCTCCTTGTTGCGGAAAGAGGACGGCGTTGGGTTGGAAAAGCGGTGATGTTGGCGTTGAGAAACTGGCGGAATGAGATTCAAGACTGGACTTGAATCGGAATTGACGGAGTGGGCTGGACCTGATGCGGATGACGGGAAGTTCTTTCCAGATGCTGTGGACATGGAATCAAGTGAAGATTCGATGGATGGAAATGGTTCAAGGTCGCTATCCCGGCCGCGGTGGCTTTCAAATGGTGGCGGGGTAAGTGACTTGTGCAAAGGCGAAGCGGCATAAGAATGAGGCGGGAATTGTCGGTGCGAGCTCAGCGGGGGAAGTCCAGGTCCCGATTGGAAAGCTGGGGGTAGTGAAGACCGATTCTTGGCTCCAGGCGCTGATGTCACATTGGCGAGAAGTGGAGCGATCGTAGGCGATCGACCAGCCTGGGAAGACGAGTTTAGAACCTAGGACCACAGGGGAATATTGCCAGCATAGATGGGCAAAAGCTTACCTCGGAGTATCTCTCATCATCAGCCTCGGTCGCAGAAGTCGCCGCTTCAATCAAATCCTCCCAGCGTTTGCCCTGGGCCCAAGCGGCCGTTTGCGGCTCTGCCGAAAGAGCTTTGCGATCACCGAGACTTGGTCGCCGAGGAAATTCCTTCGATCTGGGTCGTTCATGCTTGGGTTTCCGGGCCGATTGTGAGATGGATGATTTGCGCGACCGGGAAAACTTGTCTTTTCGCTGAATTGGAGGAAGTGTAGATGAGCGACCGGGGGAGAATGGTTGAGAATGGACGGAAGAAGTTCTCGCGGGCGAGGCGCTGAGAATGGTGGGAGGGATTCCTGCTTGAAATGGTCGCGCAGCGATGGGAGTTCAATAGAGGAGCGCATCGGGCCTGGATGGAGTTCGGTGTCGGAGTGGGTATCCTGAGGAGGGGGAAAAAGCGCGGGGTTAATGTCTTGAGCTGTCGGGAGGTGGGAAAAGTGGGACAAACCATGTCTGTATCCCAGTCGGAAGCTAAACGGTGATGGTGTAATTGAGCGAGGGCAACAGCAGCAGTGGCAGCAGCTGGGTGAGGTTCATCAAGAGCTCGAGGAGTAGCCGGGGAACTGGCGTCGGCGACGTAGATGTCTCTATCCGCCACATCTGTGGGTAGCTGTTAGCGATAGTCGCGGGGTAAAAAGCATTCAGCCACCAGAGCACAGAAGGGAAGCCAACCTTGGAATTGACCGTGACCATGGTGACCATGTCGACGACGAGGTGGTGCAGGTTCAGGTGGTGATAGTTGGGTCCGTTGGTCCGGCGGGGTGTTGACCATCAAGAGGAAGCTCTCTTCGGTAGCCGGGAGCTTCGGGATGTAGTGGTTCGGATGCGCACGTCGGATGTGCTCCTGCATGGAGCGATAGCGCTTTTCCTGTGGGGCAGCATTTGGTCAGATTGCGATCAAAGCTGGACTCTGATCGAAGGATCGAAAAAGAGTCATATATCGGCACATCTGTGGGGGAAGTCCTCGATAGAATATGGAATACACTCTGGGGTGGGGCGGAGAGGAGGGGGCGAAGAGAGAGAGAGACAGCTTGTGCTAGCTGTGGGTGCTGGGGATACTCACTCCGAGACATCTCTTGCGACAATTGGAGCCATCGTTATTCTTCAAGGGACACACCACTTCATTGTTGGCGTCGGTGACCGAGAAGGAGCTGGTCAACGAGCTTCTGGGGGGCATGGTGAGGATGAAGGCAGAGGCAAAGGCAAAGGCAAAGGCGAAGACGAAGACGAGATGAAAGATGGAGGGAGGGGAGAAGAGGAAAACAGACGAGGATCAGAGACACTCTCCAGATTAAGAAACGAACTGAAGGCCGGGATTGGCATGCATGCTCTGGGGGAGGAAGAAAGAGTAAGAGTAGAAGAGTAGAAGAAGAGGAAGAGGAAGAAGAGTAGAAGCAGAGCAGAGCAGCGTAGTAGTCTCAGTACTGGTCAGTAAGTGTATTACCGGTATCCCCCAATTTGGTCGAAAGAAAAAAAATAAAAAAGGAGCTCTTCCTCATGGGATTTTCTGGAGTTTATTTCATAGCAATTTACATTTATACATCTCGTGGGCACTGTTCTTCAGCTGAGATACTTTGTACAATATGCAGGGCATCAGCTGGTCGTGAGCTGGGCGTCGTGGTATTGAGTACACTTGGACTTGGTACTAGGTACGGTATTTCGGCAAATCCGGTGCAAAGCTGCCATGGTCGGAATTTTAAAGCGACTAGAATATCAGATACATGGACGCATGGGAGAACAATACTCCATATATGTATGAATATCCTATGAAATGAGCGAGGACCTTCTTGAGGTACTCACCTCAAAGTAAGGTAGGGCAGGGTTATCGATAGTTGGATAGAAGATAGGCGCTATCAGCGGCCCCTCCAAAGCTCTCCCCAGCTCGAAGCTCACCTTGATTCTGGAAGCTTGGGATGTGGCAACTTACCTTACCGTTTCATACAGCAGTATTAGTACCACTAATACTGTATTTTACAATACTCTGCCGATACGAGGCGCACATAATGGTAGCTATTATTAAAGCTATGTATCAGCAGAGCTACAACTATGCTATAGCTAGGGTAGAGTAACAATACTCCACGCACTACTCGTGTACTACTAGTACGGAATACAGGAGAATGCGGAACAAAAAACCAAGTCAACGGCATTCAAGCGGACAAGCTCGGAGTGGCACCGGCCGAGGCTCCCGCTAGCAGCACGGAGAGCAACCGAAGTCATTCTACTCCGTCCACTGAGTCTAGATATCTATAAGTAAGCAGACACCTATAAAGGATACCTAGGTATACCAGTGTTTGTATTCTAGTTATTCTTGAATAGCTATTCAACATTGAATAACTGACTATCTCACCACTCTCAGCTCTCGCTCTCGATTTCCACCACTTACAGGGTTAACTTAGTCAATACCATACAGTATCAGTATCGGCACGGCGCACATGCCGAAGCCATCTGAAAGTAGCCTGATTGGCCATCGCTAAAAGTGGAGGACAAACCTCGCGAATACCTGCACTGCCATTCGCTCGCGTTGACTGCGGCAAGGGCGCCATGCCGCATGGGGATGCCCGTGCAGGAGGGGTTTGTGGAAAAATCTGCACTGAGATGGCGTGGTGATACTGGCGAGACTAGGTACGTTACCCTTTTCTGTACCTGGACTTACGTACAGTGACCTGCTAGTTATTAGTTAGGAACTACTGTAGTAATACTTATCTCCCCATATCTCCAGCTAATATCCCCCGTCCCGCCCCGTGCGAAACCCCGAGTGGAGCTGTACTCCGTGGTCCGTCTTACGTATGGTAATATGTAAATGTACTAGAATAGATTCGGAATACAGTACAGTAACAGCTGACACTGATCCCGCGATCTCTTGCCGTTTCCTAGGTTATGATTAACTGGTTGTAGTTAGGAGTTATTCCGGTGGCTGATCCTGGTCTATTGGGTATGTACCAGGGCAACTACAGCTACTTGACAAGCTATCCCTATGTATAGAGCCTTGGAATAGAGTACGGAGTACCCAACCGGGAATTAAGTTGAAGTCGCCCAATGAGATGCTCAGCTATTTTGATGTCAAATCCCGAAAAAAACATTCTATGTATGTGCAAGTATGAATGTATGATCGTTTCTATCTTCTCTAGTGCATACTGCGTACTTTGGATTTCATGCCTCCTCCAGGACGAACCAGTTCCCTGCGGCATGCGAACACGCACGCTAGGCAACTCGTCGCCACTGCCGAGGGGGCTCTCACCACTTGGTCAGTGCGATTTGTTTCAGTTTGTTCAGCCCCTGTGCTAAAATAGGAACACATTATCTTGATTGAAACCATGTAAGCAAGCAACAAGGGAAAATGGAAAGTTAAAGATGAAAATCAATTAGTACAAGAAATAAGATCTATAATGCCGCTGAGGAAAGAATTAGAGCCCAGACTCAGCTAAAACAAATCACCCGCTCCCCTCCAACGGTGGTGTCAACATCCCATCAACCTCCAAAGTCCCAGCCTTAGCACCAACCTGAACTTGACCTTGACCCCGACCCTTCCCATCCAACCCAGCAAACAAGAAAAGCACCGCCTCAGCCGCAGCCCTAGAATCATCATCATCATCCTGTAACCCAGACCCATCCCCCAAATCGCACCCAGACCCAACTGACCGCTCAATAAACCCAACATACTCCTCAACATCCCCCTGCTCCCACCTAAACCTCTGCCCAAAGTACCGACAAAGCTCCGCATTCAGCCAAGCGTCGAATTCAAAGTGGCCCTGATACGTCAAAATTCGACCGGGCAGGTACAGGCCTTGGATCTGGCAGGATGCGCTGTATCCGATATTCATCCATGGCGCCGGGAGTTGGGGATCTTTTTCGTCCAAGGGGACGACGATGTCGCCGTGAATTAGTTGGATGCGGAATGGACTGGTCGTGTGACGCGCGAGGGGTGGGAAGTAGGCTGTGAATTCCGGATTCAGGGTAATAGGTTGGATGCCCATCTCGAAGCCCCTTGGTGAGTGTTCCACGTGGAAGGATTGGGTTATTGCTTGAGCGGCATCATTTCCAAGGGCAAGGCCGAGTCCTAGTCCGTCTGGGCGAGCGGAGAGAAGAGCTTGCGCAATAATCTGATGTCCAAAGCATGAACCGAAGAATTTAACGAGCGGATAGTCTCTGTGCACGATTTGAATGAATGTTGCCAGAGAGCTAATCCACGGGTACGGGTCATAGGCCGATGCCGAAGAGCCGCTGATTAGGATTGCGTCGATGGCGCTGAAGGCTGGTGGAGTGCGAGGCTCTGCTGCATTTTGCGGCGTGGTGCGTAGACATTCGAGTGGTGGGAGGGTTCCGCCTACTGCGTCGAAGGCTGTGATGTGCACGGATAGTGGGGATGAGGGGTCCCTGATATTCTTGTTGAGCCGTGTTGCGGCGGCTTGGAGAATGTTCTTGAATTGGGAGCTGTAGAGGCCGCGTTTGGCGTAGACGGATTGGCAGGGGATGTCGGCGTCTAGAACGGCGACGTGGATGCGGTGCGGGGCCATATCATGCGGGGTGTCTGTATGCGCAAGGTTGCCTCAGGGTGGTGGTTAATATAGATGGTTGTAGTAGCGATGGTATTAAGATCAAGGAGTGATGGTATGTAGTGAATGAATGAATGGAGGTGCAGCAGTATGCTGCGAAGATCAGGTGAGTGCTACAGTAATAGAATTGTCGAGGTCTCTCGACAATTCCACTTGATGACTCGACTCGGCGTGTCCCCGACAAGGCGTGGGGTGGAGTCGGATCCGAATGCCCGATGTGGGTTTTTGTGAGTAATCTGGTGGAGAGGACAAGCCCGAAGAGGAAGCCGAATCCTGGTCTACATTGTAGTTTTGAAGTTAAGGAATGTTTAGTTTGGGAATATAACTAGATAGCAGATATCCATCTATACAGAAAACAGAACCGCAAGAGTTTCCTAGAGAAGACTTCTCTACACAGCGGATTTCTTTTGACGTGGGCTCATCTGAATTGCCGCCGCTTTTGTGAGAGCACTCAAACTTTGGAGTTCGGGCTCAAGGTGGAACTTTTTTAAATGAATACAGCAGGTTCCATCAGATTCACCCACCTATAGGATATGTGAAAGATAGTTCACTGAAAAGTAACCAAGTTCGTGAATAGAGAAGCACAGTGCCAAATATCTCAATATGAAATGAAAATTTGAATTCTGACATAGTAAGAGGCACATTCAAGTACCTAGGTAAGATATCTAAATACCCTATGGATCTCAAAGGATAGGCTATATGCCGGGAAATCTATTAAGCTGTAAATAGTACTACTAGTAGTACACGCCCAATTATTGCGTCGCCTTGCAGCTGGTGCAGTAATTTCGAGTGATATGACAAGAGTTCGACAGATACGTAGTTCCGCATTTATTGACACTGTCATTTTCCTTCATATACGCGATGCTAGTAAAGTTGTTAGTGCGCGCTCGGAAATTTTCAAAAAGCTCTTGACTTACGCATCCTTGATCTGACGCCCAGTCATGCCAAACCCATAGTCGTCATTGTCACAAGTAAACATGGCCGCACATCCGGCTTTGCCGAACGTAGCAGCCACAATGATGCCGCTTTTGATATTGGCCGTGTAGGATGTGTAAGACGAGTAGACTGTGTCATCTACATACTGCTCGGAAGCTCTATCGCAGGCATCGTCGACACTATGGCATTGGGCTGAACCTTTGTCATTACTGCTTGTCTGGCTTGGTGAGGGAGTCTGCAATGTCACGGGTGTGCCCGCGCCCTGAGTAGCAAAATCGGTAAATATTTGGGACGGGTAAGAGATTATTTCGCCGTTCGCTGAGGTGGTGACAAAAGGAACGGGTGTTGGTGTTGGCGTTGTGGGAGTGAAGGTTGGCGTCAGCGTGATCTTAGATGGAAAGCTTGTGTATTGCCAGCACCCCCCGGAGATAAGGGAGGCTGTGGCCCAATATGTTTGCCCCTCTGTGTATGTTGAGCATTGGCAATGAGGGCTGGTGACGTCCGGGCCGCCTTTATTCAAACACATATAGTAGCTGACCGCTGGTTGTGTCGTTGGGCTAGGAGTAATCGTTGGGCTGGGAGTGGTCGTCTGGTTGGGAGTGGTCGTCGGACTAGAAGTGGATGTTGCTCCAGGGCCTGAGCTATTTGACGGAGATGAGTTTGAGGAAGATGAGTTTGAGGGAGATGAGTTTGAGGGAGGTGAGTTTGAGGGAGATGAGTTTGAGGGAGATGAGTTTGAGGGAGATGAGTTTGAGGGAGATGAGTTTGAGGGAGATGAGTTCGAGGGAGATGAGTTTGAGTTTGAGGGGGAGGGAGATGAGTTTGAGTTTGAGGGGGAGGGTATATTCGAAGAGTTGTTTGCACCGGGAGACGAGGACGGGGACTGAGAGCTTTGCGAAACGCTTGATTCGGTTGTTGCTGAGCTGGCGGGAGCTGTCGAGACGATCACAGAAGATCCAGAGGACGTCGACCCAGCTGAACCCGATGTGGTTGGAACGTACGGAACCGACAAAGGCGCCTTCGTCTTACTAGGTACGATTCTGGTTGTTTTTCTGAGTTGACAGGATCCGTATTCAGTAGTTGTGACGGTCATTGAGGTTGGGGAAGCATTGCAGGCAGTCTCGGTAGTACAAGTGACTGTACTAGACGTGCTAGTTGATGGTGTAGTCGATCCATCTCCTCCAGTAGTGAAAGTTGAAAGCAGAACTGTGGTCGTCGTGCAGTCTGAGAAAGTTGTGCTTGACGTGCAAGTAGAAGATGATGTCGAGGATTCTGATTCCGATGATGAGTTATTGTCCTCATCATCCTTGATCTTGTTCTCCATGTCGGTCACAATGTTACTGATCTCAACCAGGTAGTCAGAACCCTTTTTAATAGTGTTCTCAATGTCGTCCGTCAACTTAGATACATCATCGGGGATCGTCTTGAGCATGCTATCGGCAATTGGCTTGATACAGCTGAGTGCATCTTCTGCAATGTCCTTGGCAGTATCTACTGCACCTTTAGCAACGTTGGCTGCACTAGAGGCAAGGTTTCCAATAGCACCAAAAAGAGATCTCTTTCTCAGAGAACCGGAGCCCGAGCAAGGGGACTTGGTCGAGGGGTATCCAATCTTAGAGAGGTAATCCTGAGACTTATCCTCAACATCTTCGAGCTTCTTTTTATAGTTCTCGGGGTCCGTCTTGAGTTGATCAATATTGTTATAGAGTCCTCTCAAAAAAATTGCAATGTCTGTGGCCTCTGAAATTGCTGCTGTGCCGGTAGTGGCACTCGACGGAACAGAAGTTAGAGTACCCCAGGGCTCCGATGATGGAGGAGCTGTGGGTCCAAACTCAAGAATTGCAGATTCCGTAGCAGAGCTGCTACCGGTTGGTATAAGTGAGACGATATCGGGGGCAGAAGAAAGATCAGCCGCCGACGGTTGAAGAGAAGACCCCGGGGATGGGCTCGAACCACCGGCTGATGATGAAGCTGGAGTCGAGGGTGCTTTGGGTGTGGATAGACTTTGTCCAGATGAAGGTGGTGCAGTAGTCAAAGAGCCACTAGTTGTCTGAGAACCCGTGCTGGGCGAGCCACTCCGTAGAGACGAAGATGACCCGGAAGATGTAGGTGATGAAGCAGGTCTGGTTGTTGGTACCTTTGAGGCAGAGCCGCTCTGGCTCGGTAAAGTAGGGTTGTTAGTTGACAAATGAGAGTGACCACTGCTAGAGCCCGATGTACCCGATTGACCGGGGGCGGAGGATCTTGGTGATTTAACGGGAGAGGATGATGGATTTGATGAACTCGGTCTTCCCGGAGTTATAAGAGGAGTAGAGGAAGAGGTGGGCCGAATTCCAGGCGTCGAGCCCGCAGAAGGTTTACTAGCAGGTTGGGTGCTTCCTGGAGAAGCTGTGTCAGGGGATGGGATAGCGTTGGAAGAGGCACTATGAGTTGAAAGAATAGCGCTGTAGTGAATAACTGGCATCATGCCGTCAGGGACTGTGACAGTTGTAGTAAACTGCTCCCGGTGAGCCTGGCTTCTACTAAAACTGCTCAGAGGAGTCGATGAGAGACTCGGGCTCGATGCAGCCGGCGGATGTGCCGTTGTGAAGTCGATAACGGGAGTAAACCCGTTCGCCACTGTGAGGTTGGCTTTGATAGTTGTTGTCCATTCTGCACTGGCCCCCTCTAGGAGGTGGAAAAGCAGTAGAATCGCGCTTTTAGACACCATATTGAAAGTGTGAAAACTTGAACGTATTAATGGAGTAAGAGGAAGAGCGGAATGAGACTTGGGTAATTATATCTGTTATTTCCTGCTCCACGGAATTCATGCCTGGGGCCAATTCCAGGGGTTAATCTGAATGGTACTAGATTGGGAAACCCGCTCTGAGTAAAGTGGAATGAGTCCCTTTTCGTCAGGGCCCGCAGATTAGCTCGAGGCTGCAGCCGCTGGTGGCTTACAATTAGGGTTTTGAGGAGACCGACGGGACATGTCAAGCTTTCCTATGGTGACAAATAATCGCTGGCTGATCAGGATAGGTCTTCTTTTAAAGGTCCTCACTCAAACTCACCGTCTCATTGAATTTCAACATCATCATGTATTTACTATGAAGAATTGAAGTTGGCTGTGAACTCCGTTCCTGGCAGCTTCATCTTGCCCAGAGTCCATATCCATTGTGATGACATGTACTAGAACACTCTCTAACGCTAACGAGGCTGAGCATTTTGAAAGGTCTCCACGGCGCTTCTTGTCAGATTTTGGATCGTTTCAGCTATGAATAATATGCCGATCAATACCATTGGCAGAGCATGTTTTGGGGGCTAGAAACACAGCCGATCTTTTCGTTACAACGTGTATTTAGTGAATAGGAGAGCGCTCAAAATCTTCACACCCTATTCTGACCCTTTATCACTGTACTAGGGAATCACTATACAGCCGTAGGAAATTGAAAATATCAAACAGACAAGGAGTGGAAGAAGACTAGAGGAGATACTTTGATATGTAGTTAGTAGGCGATTTCAAGAATATTCTGAGGCTCCTCGGCCCCAACCCTGGGCGCACTTTAAGTTTGTGAGTGACATTAGGGATCATCAGTCTCAGGGCTGAAGACTCTAAACCGGCCAATAGCGGAGATCAAATCTTAGGGCCGAAACTTTCTACAGATTACAGTGGCAAGCCCGTCAGCTGAGTGGGGGCGACGATCATAAAGGACTAATTATTCCCTCACCTAGCGTGGGATCTCGACTGGCCTTTCGGGTATATAGGAGATTTTCTAGTTTTGGAGTCTCAATAGAAATCAAATTATATTATGCTTTTGTCATAAAGCATAGCAGTGCCCTGGATCCGATACTTCCACCCCCGACGCCAGATCATTCCCATTTCTCTTTTATAACTTTCAAACTGAGCCTGTACACTAGCGACAATGAATATCTTTAATCGATTTTCTCTCGCTCTTTTAAGCACAAATCTGCTTTTTGCGATGGGCACTGCTGTTCCCTACCATCGACACAAGCTCACCAAACGTTTACCGACAGATTGGAAGTTGTACAACGATTGGAACTACCAACTAGAGAACAACCCTTATTTCTGCGAAGAGTCTGCTGACGGTGATGTGGGAGACTACGTTCGAAGTACAAGGACACTCACTTGGGCAACTGAAAGTTGCGGAGAAATGGTAGCGACTTGGGACAAAACGCCAATCGCCAAAGGCGAGGTCTCTGTTTACAAGGGTACACTTCAGATCAAGAAGAATGGTGAAGTAGAATCTACGCAGGATGTGGCTGTCAAACGAGGACTTGCCGAGTCAACCAGCGCGATTCTCTATGGTGCCTCGTTACAGATTGAGCTTGGCAATAACGAAAACATTCTTGGAGCCCTTGGTGCCGTCGTTTCTAACGATGGTGAGGCTGGCAACGCGATTATGCCTTACATCTCGGGCAGCTCACTTGAACAAAACTTCGGTTCATTCTCGGATCAAAGTTCAGTCAATAGCGCGTTTAAGCAAATCCTCAACGCAGTATCCGCAGTCCAGAGTGCAGGCATCATCCACCGCGATCTCAAGCCCGAGAATTTTCTACTTGATGGTAGCACGCTGAAGCTTATTGATTTTGATACCGCGATCAAGGCCACAAGCTCAAGTGCATTCACTGTCGGTACCCGGACCTATGCTGCGCCAGGTAAGTTATAATTTCTCATTGCATTCATTAAGCCGAAACTAACATTATCGACCTAGAAATTGTCTCTTGGGGAACAAAATCTGGAAGCAACCCCAACGGAGGTCCTTACAACAACAAAGTGGATACATTTTCGATCGGAATGACATTCTTGGTCATGTCAGTGGCAGATCTGCAGAACGAAGACAACCGTTTTGATCTCTGGAGAAACCTTATTCAGCCTAATGGCCAGCTATGGCCTTCTGCCGATGACGTCGCAGGCATTCTGAAGGGGAAGAACTACGGTGTATTCAGCGACAATGATAATCTCCTCAACGTGATCTCAAAGGCGTTTTGTGAGCCGGATACTCGATACGATCCTCAAAGCTTCCAGTCCGCATTTGAGCGGGCAATATAGTGGGTAATCACCCATCGGTGATTACCAAGTGAAGTCTGAGCTCATCAGCCCCTGGCATAGTCTTAATACAGATATTTTCTTCTAAATCACCATCAACTGTTCGTCAATTCGGCTTTTGATATTCTAAAAGTACTTGATATAGCAAGATGTTCATAGATTAGATTTTTCCAAGTTTGATGTCATATAACTTCAATACGCCTGGGCAGGCTTTGATGATAGTATCGACCTAGTCTCCGAGTCCATTTCAGAAATTCCAGAGTTCAAGTGTAACTCATAACTATGAATACTCCCTACGGTCGCATTCCTTGTTTTTTTTCCCTCGATAATTTCAAGTTTCGCACTTGAATCAAGTATAGTTTTATTTCTGTGTACCTACCTAGGTAGGTACGAATGGTATGGTTGTTGCCTTGGTGCCTTGGTCGGATAGATCAAGTCAGTATGGGGCATCCATAGATACCTTACAGTTGACCAACTGTTCAAGAAATTACTAATGGAAAATCGGCCAGCCGGTTATTAATCTTCAAATGTAGAGCATATTATCGGCCGAGTATATTTTGGGTTAAGATAGATCAAGATTCGATTTTCAGATATCTGGAAAGCTCGTGCCGATGGCCCGGAAAACTTCCACAGTTACATTTGGACTATGCGGAACAGCACTCCGTCTTTAATATTCACTTTACTTCACTTTTAGTATTGATCAGTAACTCCTATCTTATCAAGAGTTGCTCTAAATCATAGCTTCTTGAATGCTTTAATACTATCACATCATTGAGAATTTTGAGTAATTTCTCTCAATTTTGTTCAACTTTTGAAGTTGAGTACATCGCGATCGGCCGCGGTTATCACAACATCGACCCCACAAATTGCGCCATCTTCCAAATTCTTCCAATCAGCCATCACCGCCACATCTCAAACTTCCATTTCTCTAACATATGTTCCGCTTCTTGTGATTCGGCCCAGAAATCCCCCCCATCCTATAAGAATGATTCCCCGCCGGGTTCGCACGCCATACAGTCCACTCGATTGCTCAGCGACATAACGACATCGTCGTATATCTCGGCCGGGAGTACCTAGGTAAAAAAGATCAGTATAAATAGTTGCGGGTGGCCTATCCGAACACTTTAATACCCTCTCGTGCATTTTAAGATCTTCAGTACTTCTTTCCCCCGCTCTTTAGCAACAACGGCATTCATCATGGCTCCTGCGCTTACCGACGCTCTACCAACCGCCCCTCACAACCTGGCTGCCCCGCTGGACATTTTCCCTGATGGCCTGAGGACGACTGGTCAACATGCCCCTCTTTATGAGCACATCCGGCCATTCGATCGCTTCCCTCGCGAGATCTCTGGTCCCACTGTCTGGAAGCCCGAAGATTACCGTGAGAATCCGGAGAAGTGGACTCACAGGTTCACGCCCGAGCAGGTTGCCGAGCTCAGCACCGCAGCTGATGCTTTTCTTACCTCGAAGACTCCTTTGACTGGTATCTCAAAGGTAGGCATATGCATGGATTAGGGAAGATTGCCATATTGAGTGCTAATGGCTATGTAGAGCAACTTCCGCCTCCCCAATCTGGCAGATTACCTCGAGACTCTGCGCCTGGATATCATTAATGGCAAGGGCTTCATCCTATTCAAGGGCTTTCCTGTCGAGGAATGGGGCAATCACAAGTCAGCTGTCGCATACATGGGTTTGGGTACCTACCTGGGCTACTTCGTCAGCCAGAACAGCCGTGGCCATGTTCTCGGCCACGTCAAGGATCTGGGCGAGGATTCCACCCAAATCGACAAAGTGCGCATCTACCGTACAAATGCTCGGTAAGCATAGTCTAGCCCATATTTCAGTTTTCTTTGTCATTGGGCAATATCTAACATACCACAGCCAATTCTTCCACGCCGATGATTCAGACATCGTTGGCCTGCTCTGCATCGCCAGAGCCCTCGAGGGCGGCGAGTCTGATATCGTCTCTTCCCACCACGTCTATAACACCCTCGCCGCCGAGCGTCCTGACGTGCTGAAGACACTTACTGAACCTATTTGGTACTTTGACCGCAAGGGTGAGACCAGCAAGGGTGAGGACGAGTACATCCGCACTAGCGTTGTGTACCTGGAGCGCGGCGAGAACGGTCGTGTCTACACTAAGTAAGCTCCTCCTGTCAACTGCATTTATTAGTTATTTAAACCAACTAACCTCTTTCAGGTGGGACCCCTACTACGTCCGATCCTTGACCCGCTTCTCCGACGCAGGCATCATTCCCCCTCTCTCTGCCGAGCAGCAAGAAGCTCTTACCGTGCTGGAGGCAACCTGCAACCGTCTCTCCCTCCACATGATCCTCGAGGTTGGCGACATCCAGTTCCTGGCCAACTCCCACATTCTTCACGCGCGTACCTCTTACACAGACCACGCGCCTCCTCTACTCCTCGCCGCCACCTGATGCGTCTGTGGCTGGCGACGCCTGAGCATGAGGGTGGCTGGAAGTTGCCTTTCTGGGATAGCAATGAGAAGAAGCGTGGTGGAATTCAGGTCGATGACCAGCCACCCGTCGCACCTCTGGATGCAGAGTAAAAAGAGCTTCAAGATGAGTGAGATCTAGGCTGATGATTAATGACGACTCTATGTAGATATTAGGTTTCTTTTATTATTGAGTGATACCTCCATTTTATTTCTATTACATCCAAACCGACAAAATAGTATAACAAGTAAAAACCCCGTACATAGCAGCAAGTTACTAAAAGACCTTAAAGATGAACTCACCAGCTTTCAAAAGAAATAGATCATCAACCCTCCATCTGACTTTCAACCCTTGGCCCCAATTTTCTCCAAATACCCACCGACAGCACTCAAAGCACCCCGAAAAACATCCGACGACCCGGTAAGATGAACCCTCACAAATCCCCTCAACTCCTCGCCAGACCCATCAACCCCAAAGCACTTACTCCCCGGCGCAAGCAAAACACCCGTCTCCTCCTTAAGCCGAATACAAAACTCCACATCATCAACGGGGCCACCATCAAGCACAATCCGCAAAAACGCAGTAGCACCCGCAAAGGGTCTAACCATACTAACAGACGCAACCCTCTCAACAAACTGCTCCAGAATCTCCAAATTCACCCGCGCAATATCCAAATGCTTTCGCAAAATCTGCGGCCGACACCGCGGACTCAACGCTTCAATAGCAACGGCTTCGTCAAGGGTACTTATGGCATTGATGGTGTATAATCGCGTATTAAGCGCTGCGCTCATAAAAGCCTCACTCCGCGTCGCGATCCATCCAACCCGTACACCAGCCAAGCCCCACGCTTTACTCAGGGAGCCGGTGATGATAGCGTTGTCGAAGGCGTCTATTTCGGCGAAGGAAGGCGGGAGTGGGGTAGATGGGGGACCGTGGTATAATGGTCGGAAGATCTCGTCTACGACGACGAATATTCCTTGGGAATGGGCTAGGGAGAGGATTTCTTGTTGGAGATTTGGCGAGAGCATGGTTCCGGTTGGATTGTTTGGGTTGTTTAGGACGATCATCTTTGTGTTTGGCTTTATGAGGGCTTTAAGGGCTGTGATGTCGAGAAGATCTGCTGCTCCTGCGCCAGTTGTTGAATTTTCGTTTTTGCGTTGATGGGTTGAGTCAAGGCTTATTTTCCAGAGCGAGACTTGTGTGCCCGTTATTGCTTCAGGCATGTCTAGGAGCTGTGTGTAGGATGGATACATCGAGATGACGTGGTCTCCCGCTCGAAGCAGAGTCTGGAAAATGAGAGAGTTTGCGCCTGTCGCACCATTTGTTGTGAGGATGTTGGCGGCTGTTATTCTATCGTTAAATAGAGTCGCGATTGTGGTGCGGAGGGCTTCGCTTCCGGTTCCTGAGCCCAAAGCTAGAGGAATATTGTCCAAGGAAAGATTTTTTCTGGTCTGTGATTTATCCGTGGACAGTTCTATCAGGTCCTTGATAGAAAGAGCTGGTGTGGCGCTTCCAGATAGAATTGTTTTTGCGTCCTCATTCTTGGAAAGCCACTGCCAGTGTTTCCTGGTGAGTTTGATATTTTCGGCTGAAACGAGGCTGTATGCTTACCATTGGCAGCTCGAAAGAGGCGATATCATGCATTTTGTTGTACTAGTACTAGTCAACTTGAATTGAACGACGGTGTCTTCAGTTTTGAAAGTAGTAGGAAACAATCTACAGGATGAGAAGATTACAGACTGACTCACATACAAATCTCAAACTTGAAGTGGAGTGCAACTTGAACTTGAATTAGTCATGGCGGTCCAGGGAAGTGACTCATGACCAGGCGTCCGACTTTTGTTTACTTTGAGTTTGGTCACCTCCGAGCTGGCTTCTCTGGATAAAGTGCAAATACCTAAAGAGATGTAAATTCAGAACCCATCCGAGCAATTGAGACGAAAATTGTTGTAAACCTCCAGAGCTTCAAGTTCGCAAGGTTGGACGGGTGCCTACTAGGCGTACTTAACTAGAACCTTGGAACTTGAAGTCATTTTCACGGTACTAGCCTTGGAGTTTATGAAAGTCCTTTCCATCTAGAGCCCCTCTAAGATGAATGAAACCTGAATGAAAGCCATCCAGTCATACACATGCAATCTCGTCATATCTTGGGTAGTAAAATGGTGGGCGGCCGACGGGTGGGGCATATGCCGCCGGTAATATCCGACTTGCAACCTTGGAAATATGTACTGCTTCTCAATGGCTTCAGGAAATTTGATCGAATGGACGAATCCCTCGCTGGTGGAATCATCTACTAGGTCATGATTGAAAATTGGATTTGAAATCAGCTTCTCCTCTACCGTAAAGATACTAGTATAGTAGCAGTGTAGTATAAATGAGCATTCCTATCCGACCGACGGCAACTTCCAGTCTTATCTCCAAGACGTGATTTCTTATGAGTAACTCTTGAAGCTTAACTGTAGGTGCCTCTGGATTTAGCAACTCATTGGGTGGCTAAAGGTTTCTTTAACTGATTGCCTACAGATACGCTTCAATCTAGAAAAAACCTGATGAAGATGCCAGACGAACGTATCCAGATCCTCACAGTCAGCTTGAGTTACTATCTGACCGGCCATCGACTCGAGGACGTGATAAAAAAGGATTGGACCAAATCCCCTGACCAAGCGAAACGTTTTATGAATGTCGCTTTTGATTTTGACGGAGAAAATGTGCCGACCGCTCTGAATGAATTAAAGGAGAAACTGTTGCATCAGCATTGGGATGGCATCCTCGTCGGTTGGTGCATTCGCGGAAAGCCGCAACATACAACCATTTTCGAAGACGTGATTGAACTCTGCAGAAGTCTTCCGCAAGAAACGAAAATCCTCTTTTGTACAGGGCCGGATGACTTGATGCAAACTACTTTGAGGAACTTCCCTTGAAACCAGATTTTCCAAGGAGGCGTCATTTTGAAATCGATATACTGGTATGAATCGAGCTCAGTGGCGAGGGGAATCTGGCAATTTTTCTGTTTCTAGGTTTCCACACAATTAAATTTTGTATGGCCAGCTCGAAAGACAACAAGATCAGTTCGCATCAAGATCAATTCACATAGAGCAAAAAGAACATCAACTAACCAAAAAATTGACCGACGCAGGGGTCGAACCTGCAATCTCTTGATTCGTAGTCAAGCGCCTTGCCATTGGGCCAGCCGGCCTGGTACATATTGACATCGAAGAATTTGTGCGCTCCGAGCGGAGAGGGTACAGGTGGGTCCAAATGGCGGCGTGGGCGACCAGTGGGGCTCTGTGGATTCAGGATCATAAAATAAACCCTCAAGAAAATGTACACCCAAGAGTTTTAATATTGAACATGGCGACTTTGCGGTCTACCATTATTGACGTCCATTTCAACGATAGTATTTTAGTTAATAGCACATGCTCACCATCAACATAGATCAACTTGAATGCTACCAGTTGGATGCAAATGCCTCGGCGAAACAGACGGTTAATTCCGCATGCCAAAAATGGGGAATACAATATGTTCTACTTCCAAGATTGAGATGCCTGAACAGGGCTTTGATTCAGATAGCTCAACATTTATCAATGATGAAACGAAACATTAAATACAAGAGAAGCTGATTAGCTCAGAGTCTTGAGCTTGATATTTTTCTACTAGTATGGGGAATCAATACAAACCTGGTGCTTTGCGGATAACTCGCGGTTTGCCTAGTAGAGCCTGTGTGGATTTACAGGTATGGAAGCTGTCATCATTTGACCAATCGGGTTCTTCGGACTAATTTGTGTATCAATAGCGTCTCGCTTTAGTTTGGGTTCCTCTGAAGCCAAATCCCCGCAAGATGTCCGCATTTCCCCCGTCCGGGGCATCTTTACCCAGAAAATCTTCCCAAAAGCTGACTGCCTTTGCGGGGTTCGGCTGAAAGACTTCCGAGGCATTGATTTTCAAGATTTCAAAATAAGTTGATCGGCTGGGCCTCTCCCAAGAAACCATCATGATCTTTACAGAGTTGTCAAAGTAGCAATTGTGAAGATGAGAGTTCCTTTCGCATTCGCTGTTACGAATGTGGCCACCTGTGTGCTAGCGATCCTGAGCCCCCGGTAACTAAGCTCTCTCGTTTAGCTTGTGAAAGCGTTCTGATTCATGGGTTATCTAGAGAAATATCGCGATCTGCCACGTTATCAAATAACTTCCCGAGAGTTGCGCCCGTGGGATACTCAGTCGGGGGTGAGCCTGCGCGACGGACAACATGCTTGGGAGCCCAAAAGATTCGCTTGACTCAAGAGTCACCAGTACTCACTCTCGACTTTGGAGAGGAAGTCGGCGGATTCGCTTACATTGATGTTGAGCAACTCGACGGCCCGAGCCAGGTTGAGTTCAAGTTTGCAGAGAGTTTTCCTGGGCTTGCCTCGCCAATCGGCGATGGAGCATGGGTTTACGTAAATACTCTCTCGAACACATTCATGACCGAGACGGTTTCCATCACCAAAACCGGTCCAATTCAGACTTATTTCTTGCAGGGTGGTTATCGTTGGCAAACCATCACTCTGCTGTCTGGCAACCCATCAATCACCATCAGGTCCGCGGGCATCAATCTGGCCCGAGTGCGGAGTGATCTAGACACATTACCAGGGCAATTGCACTCATCAAATTCGACTCTCGACGAAGTTTTCAAATTAGGTGCCCGTACCCTTGAAAACTCTTGCTTTGAAGCACGCTCGCAGCCTTCAACATGGATGGTTACTCCTGATGGAGTATACTTGAGGGGACAGACGCCAGCCTTGTCATCCAAAAGCTCTCAGCCCGAGTTCAACGACCTGTATACCCTCAAATTCGATACCAAGATTGAACGTGGTGGTACAGGTTGGGTGGTCGGGACCTTTACGCCGACCTACCTTACAGAGCAAGCATACTTCCTCGTGACGAGTAATTATCCTGAAAGCACTACATTCACCAATACCAATCGAACCCTCCTACCGCCGAATACATTAATCCTGGTTCTCGGCTTTAATTTGATCAACTCGACTGTGACTAGTGGCACCCCGCTCCATTACAAACTCCCCATGGATATTTCTGAGGATAAATGGTATCACATCGAAACTAAGATTAACAGCGCATCATGGACAATCTCGATCGATGGCCAGGTAGCGGTGGAGATCGCCCTGACAGACTATCAAAAGGTTTCCCGGGTCTCTCCCTCCAAAATCCCGACTGGTCCCTTCGGTTTCGGTCCTTTCCGCGACCAAGCGGCATACGTCAAGAATGTCAAAGTTATAGCATCAAACGGTACCACTCTTTACACAAACTCGATGATAGGCGATACCGAGAGCACAGATGGCTTTCTTCACGAATATGGCGTTCATACAAACTCAGAAAGCATTTGTCTGGACGGTGCGAAACGTGATCGTATGCTGTGGACTGGCGATTTTGCCCACACAGTGCGCAGCTTGGGTATGGTCGATACCTCTGTATTGTGATATGCCTTCTGACAACCCCATATAGGCAGTACGACTGGAAGACACGACTTCTCTCGAGGACTTTTTGAGTTTTGCTTCAAACGACAAAGCTCCAATGGCTACGTCCCGATAAACGGGGCCATGGGTTCAACGCCAGCTCCAATTCCCGCAGCGGGAACTATGGCGGACTATGAAATGCTATCTTTGAACTCCTTGTATTCGTGTTATGCGGACACAGGTGATCTCGATTTTATGCGGACCTACTGGTTACCTACCAGAGATGTTGTCGCTGCCCTGCTTTTACTTGTCGACCCCAGCACTGGACTTGTCGACGGTGGCAAAGAAAATACATTTTGGCTTGGGCCGTCCAATGGCACAGCTGTTACTGCAGCTTTGTGTTATGCTCTGAGACAAATGGCCAGTGTCGCAACTGCTCTTGGACACAATTCCACGGCTTCAGAGTATTCTTCGGAGGCGGATAATCTCACCAAGGCAGTCCAACACTTATGGTCTCAAGACATTGGAACGTTTGCACTTTCAACAAGCAGCATGAATGACTACTCGGTGGCAAGCATCGCATTTTCTATTCTCTCCGGTATCGCCACGCCAGATCAAGCAAAGATTTCAATCACTGCCGCACTCCCTTCACTTTTTGAGACTATCGGATACAGAGATCAATTCAGCGTCAAAGCATCCCCAGAAACGTATATCTCCCCCAACACCAACGGATTTTTGCTCGAGGCTGTGATGAAAGTTGCTTCCAGTAACAGATGCGATCAAAATTTGGCATCTAATCTCTCGCACCCCGCGGGTCTGATGTTGAATGGTTTGTGGAATCAGATGGCGCAGCCAAATGAGAATTGTACTGGTGCTGTTTGGGAGTCTATTGGCTTTGACGGCAAGCCGATTAGCATTGCGGCATCATTTAGCCATCCCTGGTCGAGTGCCCCCAGCTACGTGCTACCAGAGTATATGCTTGGGTTAAAGGCTACCGGAGCAGGCTGGAAAACCTGGGCTTTGGAGCCCTCCATCTACGGATTGAATTTGGATCAGATCAGTGCTAAGCGCCAGACGCCCTATGGTGAAATTGCCGCTTCTTGGAAATTCCACGACAACTCCGTCACGGTGGCGGTCCATGCTCCGCTCGGAACAAATGGAATTATATCACTATGCGGGATCAATATCAACGTGAGTGGGGGGGCAACCGTTTCAAAAGACAATTTCGCTACAGTAGATAGTGCTGGTGATTGAAAAATTGCAATGCAATCTACAATAATATCTAACCGTGATGTTTGCCGGAAATCATATGGATTCTTGTAATTTTGATATTTTGGTTTTATCTAGTAGTAGATATGATTACCAGCGTGATAATGACCTGGCTATTGTGAGATAGATGTACTAGCAGTATTTGATGCGTGATACTAAGTATAAAGCGCAGATCATCAGTTTCCTTGCAACGGTCAGCACTATCTGCTGTGCTTTAGCTGGAAACGATTGACTGAACTCAGGAAAACCTTGGAAATTGATTCTAAGTACGATAGTATTCTTGGGGATTTTGAAGTGGCCGTGGATCAGGTGAATATTAAGGAACTTTTTAGCCTTGTGACGGACGAAAATAACGGCGAGATTTTCAATGCGCTTAGCAACAGTAGGCGGATTCGTATTATTAAAGAGCTGCTTGTATCTATAAAACGTTAGCTATGTGTGTAAGGTATCATATATGATAGTATGGGTTCTCTACAGAGTATAGCTCTTACTAAAGTCCTGGATCTCTAGAGCCCTATCAAGTTTGGGAAGAGTGGGGAGTAAAGAAACTATAGTGGTCATTATGACTCAAATTTCGTGTGCTGTCTTGTAACTGAGATGTTTCTAAACGAGGTAAATCAATTGATGAAATAACTACTGCAGCTGGGTGAATTGGAAAGGAAGAAGAAAGACTGAAAATTTGTCTCTATTTATGTGCTCGGAAAAGATTACTTCGCCCCTCTGTCATAACTAATTTTTAAAACAAATGCGAGAGGAAATATCTCGCAAGCGGGGAATAACTCGTGAATCACTAATATCTAAATGATACAAGCGATACATGAAAGCCACTACACAATAAAGGCACTTTGAGAGACATAACGCGAGGACGAGAACTATGAGTCTATGTAGAGTGCCCGGGCATAACTACTACTCCATACGTTGGACGAGAACGTGTAGACGGGACTCCAGTATTCAGTCGAGGTGCCAGAGCCTGCGTCAATTCCATGCCTCGGAGCGGAATAGGGGTGGAGATGGCGTGAGGGGATTTAGATAGAGGGAATTTTGAACCGGGTCCCAGCTATCAGTTTCCGGGAAATAAGAACGAGAGCCATGCGGATTTGGATGGGAACTCTCCTGCCGAGGAGTGGGAGCTTGGTGCTGAGGATCAGGTTTCATGCCGGTAATAGTTCGTAGCCGATACTCAGTTCCAGCGATAGGGACTACTTGGCTGCCCATGGTCACCCGATCGTTAAGCCCGTCAGAATAGTTATCTTCTGCCGGTAGTCTATCTCCTGCATTGCCGGAATATCCTTGAGCGGTGGTAGTCGCAATTTCCGCAAGGGGTGGGGTCGATGACTAGATTAATACTTGAGTTTTCAAGTTGAATGAAAGCCCAGAGAACCCAAGGTGTTTGGAGAAGCGGGCTTTGAGATCAAAGTTTGCAAAAAGTAATAAATCATCATTCAAAGGGTATAAAGATACACCAGCCAACGCCATGGCTAAAAGCAATAATCCAAGCCAGTTCAACGCAATCCACAGAGCTCACTAATGAACAAGCTTATAGCTGCCTCCACTAACAATCTCCAACTTGCCCTTGGAAACCATCCCAGCCAAGAACTCGCGTAGTTCCTCATTGCTAAACGGGAAACCACCAGGCACAACAATCTTCAGCATCATAACAATCTTTTGCAGATTCATCGCGCCCTGATTCGTCAGCATGCCAAGAATAAACTGCCAATAAAGGTTCATCTTTTCCATAGCTGCCGCTTCAGCGGCTTCCTTCGCTGCGGCCGCGGCCGCTGCTTCAGCTGCAGCTGCAGCGTCGCCTGTGTCGGCGGCGATACCACCGACACCACCGTCATTGTTGGCAGAGTCTTCTGCGACTTCTGCTTCCGTGGGGAGGAATTCTAGAACACGGAATGTATCGCGGGATGTTTCGGCGAGAATACGCTTGCTGACCCAGAACAAGCAGGCGCTGCGAACAAGAGCGCTGGCCATCTTTAGGTCGGCGGAGAGGTCAAGGACTGATTTGGAGGTCGTTTCTTGTTCATTTTCGGTCGTTGAGTTGAAGGCGTGGATGACGGTTGCTTGCCAGGTTGTTACTTCGTCCGAGAAGGAGCGGTCGCCGAGCTCTAGTTCCACAGTCACTTGGCCCAAGCCGTTGCGCCAGGTCAGTTTGCGCGATTGCTTGAGTGCCTCGAAGCCTTCTGCGTAACGGTCTTGGAGCGAGGATATCTCTTCCGGAACGATGAACTCCTGGTCTTGGATCTCGGGCCAGAAGAAACGAGATAAGATTTTTGCGTGAAGATCTGGATGACTGGGGCGTGATGTTGGGCGTTTTGAATGCCCACGTGAGGGGGACTTGGAAAGACCTTGGTCGTGGCGGATGGAGTGGTCGACCCGTCGTGAGTCGGAGATATCCCGAAGCATAACTTGGCAGGCCTGCAAGGCTGAATCACCGAAGCGGACTTTAAGTAATTCGAGAACAGAAATCTCTTGGTCGTAGTCTTCGCGCTTCTGGAGAAGCCGGTCGCCGAGTAGTGTTTGTAGTTCCTTGACAAAGGTTTCTTTAGAGTCAAAGAGACTGATTAAACTGTCAATAACATCTGAGCTCTTCGATTTCCGGTAGTCGGGTGCTGCATCGACGGGATCCGGCATCCAGTTCATGTCATCCCAGTCCAGTTCGCTAGTACTACCTTGTAGAGAAAGTTGGTGTGCCTTTGATAGCTCCGTTGACAGCTCAACCAAGGTGTCATGGCTGGAGGGAAGACCCGAAGTGTCGCCAGTCGGGGGCTCAGCCAAGAGACCACTGACGATCACCTTCACAGTGTCTTCACGGTCACGAAGGTATCGTCGAATAGGCCGAGCAATGCGGTCGAGAAGGACACCCTTCGGGTCTAGGAGGTGAAAGGCGCGGATGATGGAGATGTAGAGTTGCAATATCTCCACCGTCGAGGCACCAGGGTGCAGTAGCCGCTGGTTTAGAATCGCAATAAACGATTGCGTGACGTATGCGCGGGCGGCAGGATGAGTAGTGAAATGTTTCAAATCCTCCACGGCTCCAGTGCTGGCAGGCCATTCAACAATAACGTCAAATAGTTCACTGGCCCGTAGTGCGCCTAGGCGAGAGACGGCAATCTCTTGCCATTTTTCCACATCTGCAAAACTGACATCGAGTGTACCAGTTGGTTGACTGCTCGGCTGGGTGTGGATAATATTGAGGACTTGAACGGCAAGACGGGCAAAAACATTCTCAACCCAATGCCTGAGATGCTGCGGTACTGATGTCGGGGATTCCCATTGCGAAGTATAGGCCGCACGTATGAACTCAGTCATCATGATGTTCATCACATTCGCAAATACCTTTTGGGCTTTGTCACCGCCAAGTCCCACGAGCTGCAAGCCGTTGAGGAAAGCTAGCAGACGATCTCGGGCTATCGTGACCTCGTTGTCTTCATGTTCTGTCATAATACCCGCACGAGTCTCCTCATTGGCCTGGTTCCAGTCGCAGTACGAGACCGAGTACTCCCCATCAACTTCCATGTCATCCTGTCCTTCATCGTCCGAGTCCGGGTCTTCAAGCAAAGTGTCGATACCGAGGATGATGAGCGCGTCTTGCGCAAATTCTTGGGTTAATAGAGGTGAGATCTGTAGCCATGGCAATGAATACGAGACAACTGTATGGAAGCCCCGCTGAAGTTGAAGGAATATGCGACTCTGTTCGGGGGCAGGAATCAATGGCAAGAGGTAATGTCGAATAGGGGCCAGGTATATCCGAAAGGCCAATTGGAGGCAGTCGACGATAGTGCGTAACAAGCCTGCCTCATGAGGACTGTGGAGGACCTGCAAATCCATTAACACCTTAACTGCGCAAGCTTTTTCCAAGGCTTCGTACCTGGTATAATCCACCTCGCATGTTCGTCAAGAAGTGTCGCCGTATCTCATCACTATACCAGCTAAACAAATCTCTCGAACCGACTCCGCCTTGTAGAGTGTTGGTTTGTTGTGCCGCGGCCGCTAGATAGGACAGAGAGTCGGCTGTTTCTTTCGATGGTGGGGTGAGTCTGTTCAATTGCCTGAGTATTTCACTCCCATCGGTATCCCTAGCTTCGTAAATTGGAGCGAATCCATGATCTGGAATAGAAAGAAAGGCGGTTGCGGCAGACCATGCTTGATCCCATGTTTCGTGGTCGGAAAGTGGATCGACTGTTTCATGCGCGGACACGAAAGATCCCGTCTGCGAGTCTACTTTCAAAGTTGCGAGCGAGGCGGTCGATTGGAAGGAAACGAGTGCAGCTTGATCGTGATCGAAGCTCGAGGCGAGCGGTGGGCGAGCTTCGAGAGACGCGGGGAGAAAACAGAGCCGAATACGCGTCGGCGGCCCGTATTGAGAGGCATGGTGGATAACATTGTGATCACGGATACGGCATTTTAGCGGAACATCAAGACATTTGGTTGGAAAGGAGAGGAGAAGAGGAGGGGGAGAGGAGGTTGAAGGTTGGAAGTGGTTGCTGTTGCTGTTTGTTGCTTGTTGGATCACGTGGGAGCAGCTCCCCGCAAAAAGTTTTGGGTATGACAAACACATCAGAGGAGGGTATCGAGTAGAATAGATAATAATAATGGTAATGGTAATAGTTATAAGATAGTCATAGATTGCTCCAAGGGTATACAAATAGTCAAAAGTGTGCTCTATGAAATCGCATGATCACATCCCACCCAGAGCGTGGCGCGTTCATGAGATATGAACAACAAACATAGTCGGGGAATAGCAAAATACAAAGTTGCGCTGGCAGCCAAAGTGAGGAAGAGAGAACCCAGTAAGAAGACCTGTCCAGGACTAGTAGCTGCGAACGGTACGAGCTCAAGCGTGGCCCGGCGGAGATCAACTCCCGGACGGCCTCACTTCCACTCACGCCTTATCATCCACCTTCTCCCACTCGCTGTCGGTACTCCCATATCCAGAACTATCTCCACCAGAGCTAACACGCTTTCGAGGGTCCAGTTCAGCAGGCTGGAGTCTGCCCGAGGTGACACTGCCCGTCGCCGTGGAAGATCGACCCGTCTTGCCCCGAGTAATGGACTCGGTTTCTGTTTCACTGTCGGCGTCCGCGCCTGCACCCGGACCGGGGCTACTGGCCTTGTCCCCGGATTCCTTCTTCCCGTCGGCGGTGTCTGACTCGGCCTTCTCCTTCTCGGCGTTCTGGGCGTCCTGGGCTATGCGCACCTCATGGGCGAACCAGTTGATGGAGTACCACAGACCGGCACTAATCAGGGAGAGTGCGACAAAGTGGAGGCTGGAGGTAGCGAGGAGGAGGCCGAAAAAGACGAGTTGGAGGGCAGCAAAGGTCACATTTGTCGCGATCAGGAGGGTTGGGGTGGGGCCTGGAGTGAAGATGCTGGACCACAGCTCTTCCATGAAGGAAGCCATGGTTGTTGTGGTGGTGATTACTACCGTAGAGGACCGGGGAAGGGAAGGTGTAAGAAGTGACGTCGTTCGGAAACTGAAATCCGCAGGTGGGTTCGGAGAATGGACTCCGAGAAGGGGATGCAAGAGTAAGAGCAGATTCAAGGCAAAGCAGAGTGAGAGAAGAGAAATCGGCGGCTCCACTCGGCGGGGTCGGGCAGGAAGAAGCCCCGAGGTGTGGCCCGTTTACCCCGTGGGGGATGTCATCAGATCGGACTGAGAGCACATTGGAGGTGGGTTATAGTGTGATAGTGATACTCAGGTGGTAGGATAGTATATGAATTTATTCTCTAGAGTATACTGTATACCTAGGTAGATTTCATTAGCCATATCTTCTGAGCTTGGCCTGGGCTGCCGGATATTCAAATACCCTTATTATCGTCGGAGTCAGCCCGAGTGGAGAAAGTTTGTTTAGTGAGTGGTTAGTGGTTGGAGATTAGTCTGGGGAGATCAGATGCAGGCAGACGTAAGAAAGTATCAGTGAAAGTGGAGGAGAATGAGAGGTAAAGGGTTGAAGTTGAAGTTGAAGTAGGGAGGGACTTTTATATAAACACAGTCGCAACTAGCTATTACCATTCCTCTGCTTAGCATAGATAATATCTCTACCTGTGTAACCTGTTTAGAAGCATTTCTCGCCGAGTATTACCTTGTCATCTCCAAGTTCCTTGAAATGGCGAAAATCCCCTCCTTTCTTCTCCTTTTCCGGGGATCCCCACATCCACAATATCACCAATGAAACCTGCAGGATTACTCCAACCTCCCCCCACGTCCAACCTTAGCTGCTGATCTCCCTACCAATTCCCTCCTTTGTGTTTCGTGCCCAGGTTGCCGTCACCGAGCTATCGATGCAACGAAACTGGGTCCCCCCCGCAGCCGCGACTCGGAGTCAATCCGGAGTCGGTCTTTGGCTCCAATGCCCTACCTTTGGAAGGAACTTTACTAGTAGTCTTACCAACGGCCTCTGAATGTATAAATATCTTCCGCAATCTCCAGGGCTCTTCATGACCCTCAGATAGGAAAATCCTCTTCCTAATCTGGCATCTTCGGCGGCGACTCTTGCCTTCTTTATTTCTCTGCTCCCAACTTGAAGTCTGATCTCAATATCTCCTCCTCCTTCCAAGGTTGTCACTGCAAATGGCCGACCAAACAGATCTCACAAAGGAACTCACACCTGATGGCTTCACCCATCATGCTGAGGACATAACGGCGGACCGGGAGCCCTATGGGCCTCCTGGTCTGCGTGGTTTGGTGCAGAATCCCTTCGTGTTGCTGTGTGCGGCTTGCTCCACGCTCGGTGGACTGTAAGTATTGGCCTAAGGTCCAATGACAATTAAATTTAAATTTCATGAAGTTCAATTGCTGACAATACCAGTCTATTCGGATATGACCAGGGTGTCGTGTCTATTATCCTGGTGATGGACCAGTTTCTGGAGACTTTCCCTCGCATCGACAGCTCAAGCGGTGCATTCTGGAAGGGTCTCCTGACGGCTATGATTGAACTGGGTGCATTGCTGGGCGCCTTGAATCAGGGCTGGATTGCTGACAAAATCTCTCGCCGTTACTCAATCATCGTCGCTGTTATCATCTTCACAATTGGGTCGGTCCTACAAACTGCTGCTGTCGACTATCCTATGTTGACCGTAGCGCGGCTGATTGGTGGCGTGGGTATCGGTATGCTGTCGATGGTTGCGCCTCTCTACATATCCGAAATTAGTAGGTTATACCAGAGCCCTGCGTGAAGCCGATGTGTTCAGACTAACCCACTTTCAGGTCCGCCTGAATGCCGTGGTACCCTCTTGGTCATGGAAGAGTGGTGCATCGTGCTCGGCATCGTCCTCGCCTATTGGATTACCTATGGAACTCGTTACATGACCGGAGAATGGTCATGGCGCCTACCATTCCTCTTGCAGATGATTCCCGGATTTGTCCTGGTTGCTGGCGTTATCTTCCTGCCATTCTCGCCTCGTTGGCTCGCGTCCAAGGGCCGTGACGAAGAGGCCTTGAATAGTCTTTCCAAGCTTCGCAACCTACCAGCCACAGACCGTCGTATCCGCCAGGAATATCTGGATATTCTGACTGAAGTCAAGTTCCATCAGCGCATGAATGCTGAGAAGCACCCGAATCTGCAGAGCGGTTCTAGCAAGGACTCATTCCTGCTCGAGTTGGCTTCCTGGGCCGACTGCTTCAAGAAAGGATGCTGGCGCCGGACTCACATCGGTGTCGTACTGCCGTTTTTCCAACAGGTATGTACTACAATGACCTTAATTGCAAACAATTAGTACTAATAATCCTGCGCCCTCAGTTTGTGGGTATTAATGCTCTAATTTACTACGCACCCACTCTCTTCGGCACCTTCGGCTTTGACACCAACATGCAGCTCATCATGTCCGGAGTCCTCAACGTATTGCAGTTGGTCGGTGTCACAACTAGCATCTGGACCATGGATACACTAGGCCGACGCAAATTGCTAATGTACGGTGCCGTTATGATGGCAATTTCGCATATTATAATCGCTGCAATGGTCGGTATCTACAGCGACGACTGGGCAAACCACAAAACCCAGGGTTGGGTCAGCGCCGCCTTCCTATTAATCTATATGATTTCCTTCGGTGCATCATGGGGCCCCGTTCCATGGGCTTTGCCTTCTGAGATTTTCCCTTCTTCCCTGCGCGCCAAGGGAGTCGCCCTCTCTACCTGCTCGAACTGGTTCAACAACTTTATTATCGTAAGCATGCCCCCTTTTCACTTGTTATCTTTGAGTATATTCTAACACCTAATGCAGGGCCTCATCACTCCACCTCTCGTTCAAGATACCGGCTACGGGGCGTACGTGTTCTTTGCGGTTTTCTGTATTCTCGCGGGTATCTGGACGTACTTCTTTGTGCCGGAGACAATGGGCCGGACACTCGAGCAGATGGACCATGTTTTCAAGGATAACTCGAATGAAGCCGAACGTGCGATTCGCCGGGCCATAGAGTCGGAGATTATCGGTGCTGAGCGCGATGTTGTATGATTTACTTTTTTTAGCATAGCGATGGAGTCTGTTTCAAGTTCGTGACTAGTTGGCATCATGAATCATGAATATGCTAGTATTACTATTTTCAAGTCCCTAAAACCCACTAAAACCCCTTTTCGCATGAAAGGCATCTGCAATCTGCATAATCTAAAACTCGGTATTCATGCTGCAAGACATTCTAAAATATCGTCCAAGGCTGCAGTTTCTAGATCCGGAATGTAGTCAGACATGTCAACATCCACTGCAAGTGTTCCAATTGACGGCTGCAAAAGTCCGGATTCTTCTTTATCATCCATTTTTACAGGCAAAGAGGACATATCGATCTTTCCATCGAAGCCGAAACTTCTAGAACCAACAAACTGCGAATTCGGCACGTTGTGCTTGCTGCGGTATTGCTGGTGTGACTGGTCGGTTGGTACATTGAGACGAGGCGACTCAGAGGGATAGTTCACTCTAGTAGATATTGCAAGGTCGGCGTAGCCCAGATCCATGCGACGGATGCAGTTATTGCAAAGGTTGAACGCTCTGCGGGCCGATGCGTCTGTTTTGCCTAGGTGAGATAGCCATAGTAACGCTTTCGTGGTGGCCGCCAGAATAGTCTCGGGCTTGATGATTGGTGTGGGGGAGGTTGGAAACTGATCGATTCTTTTATCTTTGGTAGGGCTTGAACCTTGCGAATTTGTGGAATCCAGATAAGAGATATTGATGAGACACACGGTGGTGCTTTGGACGAGGAAATGAAGAATGTTCCACCAAGTGACGCATCGGAACCAGCTCGTGCTCGGCTCTTCTGGAAACATGGAAAGTATTGCCAGAGCGGATTCTAAACATGTCATTTCGATATCTTTTCTCGTGCGGGCGAGGTGTCCTTTGAAGCTCTTTCCACCCTTCTGTCGAGTGACGCATGGCCTGTTGAGAATAATCCGTGCGCTGTGATAATGCAATGCCAAAGAAACCCCATAAGCGTCAGAAACAGGGAGAAATGGAACGGCATCAATCCCATCAAATTTGAGACTGTTTGGCAACCCAGAGAGCCAGTCAAGCATGATTCCGTTGTAAAAATCGATCCGGCTCTGAATTTCGCTCCAGCCTATCTTCAGTGCTTCTCTATTGTACACACTGGCCGATGCAGTGTGTGAGATGAAAGTTATATCTACAAGACAGAAGAAATATAGCTCGGGGCTGGCCTCCATCTGTCTTGTCAGTTCCCGCTGGACTTTCAGATGCTTATGTTCTTGATCCATTGTCCAATTCATCGGTGGACTTTCGGAAGCTGGAATTGTCCTGCCCTTTGGCGTGCTGTTGGTGAAGGGGCACATGTCTTTTGAGGCGAGTGGTGGAGGTGCTGAGCAATAGACACTACTCAGTCCGGAAGCGCGACCTGTCATATCAGAAAGAAGATTCTCCAAGCTGAAAATTGACCAGAAAAGTCTATGTCGGGCTTCGAGCGCTTGTGCGTTCAAATTGTTGTGAGTTGCGCGAAGGTGCAGACCCAAGGAGATACTGGAGCGAGTGGCTATGCCGATCATTTTCCATGCCCTGAATAAAATTAGATAAGAACTACGAATGTTCTGCAATATGACGAGGAAGTTCTAGAGGGAGCTTACCTATTGATATGTGAGGAAATCATGAGATAAAATGCGGCGAGAGTTTCAAGCTGGACCTGCTGTAGATCTTCATGATCTTCTACAATACTTTCAGAAATGTTCAACATTTGCGCCCGTGAAAAGAATTGATGACCCATGTTCTGAGTGTCTTGTCCAGAATGCTGACATAGCTTCGTACTGATGGCAAAAATCAGATTGAGCACGGCGAGCCATTTTCGTCCAGGTTGACTCGAGTTTCCTGAAATGAAGGAATCAAACTGCTCTTTGAAAAGATCTGACCGGATGACTGGTAAGGATGGCTGAACACTGTCCATGTATATTATTAAGAGTCTCTCCGCTGAATATCTCTCTGGGAGAGCATAGACGTTATCGACCTCTTCTGCTGGATAAGCAGCGGGCTCGATATGATAGCTCATCGATGCCGTGGGGGTATTCCGCGAAGGTGACGAGCTGTAACTGCGAGTGGGTTCTAAATTCTGTCCATCGGTAGACAAGCCAGAAGATTTCATCTCTATGCTGCGCAGCCAGGTAACTTCTGAACTTTCCCCAATATACCCTGTTGCTCTGCTGTCTTGACTCCGATTGAGATCTTCGTCAAGGACATCGGCGGCGTCTACAGAGCCAACAGAGGATGGCGAGGACGGAACAGAAGAAAAGCTCGAACTTTTGCGAGATTCTTGACTCAATGATGAAGGTTTCTTAAGGATCTAGAGTCAGCAGGAATGACAATTATGCGGTCAATGGGAACATACCAGTACTCTCTTTATTTTCTTCGAGACAGGAAGATCAACTTCCTCCAAGATTTCGCGAAGTACCTTTTCGAAACTGTCGGCTCTGTCCTTCGCCAATCCTAACTCAGTTTGTTCGCGTTTTCTCTTCGGCTCCGAATAATGACATGTTGTTTTCTGTCGAACACAAAAAGAGCAGGCTGGCTTGACGCCGTCGCATTTTGCTTTTCGTGACCGACACTCGTCGCAGGCTCTCCCGGTACGACCTGGCTTGTGTTGTGTGCGCGTGTTTAGCAAGCGAGGGATGGGGACACGATTGGACATTTTGATCCTGCGTGGCAAAAAAGCCAGGCTTTTTTTTCCGTTTGCGCAGACAAATGTACACAAGCTATCGGTGTTTTGACCCGACGGCTGTCGTGATCGCGATTTAGTTGACAAGCGACTAATCCCTGCTAACTTGGGTTTCACTGATCGGTATTTTCGTTCATGAGTTTATCGCTTTGGTCAATTTACCATAAACCTGGTCTCATATTCATGTTGAAGCTATGTCATGATTCGCCACGCAGCGAACATGATGAACATGTTATCAGGTACGGCTGACTCAACATGACCTTAACCGGATTCCCCGCAAAATTCAATTTTCGGCTACGTCATATCCTTTTTTTTTTCACGTAGCGAAGCGTGACTGAAGAATAAAATGCGGAAATTGATTGCATTCTAATTAACATCAGAGAATCTATTGCCATTGGCCGAGAATATTCAAAGTTATCATAGGGGCTGGCGTAAGGGACCACTGGTAGACCTGAGCATATGGGACCCATGGGACTAAATTATTGCCCAAGTCCGATCTGCCAAGAACCCATGGGACTAATCATTGATTCCATCACATCCTATGGGAGGCTTGGGAGGACCCATGGGTCCCATTAATCTCCCATTTCTATAAAATATTTGACCTAGCCTTATACAGCTAGTGGAATCCCATGGAATCACATTTTGATCACGTCCCATGGGAGTCCCAGTCCCAGTCCTCATGTACAGGTTTAGTTACTGGACACATATCAAAGGAGGGAAAACCCAAAATTCTTTCCAAATCCACGAATTCAAAGAAATTAAACTCCATCAATTCAACAGGATATCATCTACTTGAAATGAGCAATCCGTCTGTCATATGAGTCTGTTGAACTCTGGTCATGTGAATAGCGAGGAAATTTAATAGAATTTTATGAACGTCCTTAAATTATAGCTGCATTGCTGTTAACCATGCGACAGTTCTCAATGCGTCATTTCTCTCTGGCTAGAATTCTGACTCCTGCCAGTGGGCGTCTGTAAAAGAAGAATAACACATTGATGATGAACGATCCATACCAACTGAAACTATTTAAAGTACCCAATTAATAGTGACCGTTGATCTCCCGTTTCTCTGCTATTGTCAAAGGCTCATCGTCACCTTGATAGCATTCATATCTTCGGCCAGCCTGTAAAGGTTTACCTTCCCCTAAACCCACTCGACCAATCGGCACAACTGCATCATCTGCAATATTACTCACATCGCGAACCACACCCGGAATTTCGTCAAGGAACTTGACATGTCGATTTGCGCGTGTAACAAGGACCGTGGAATTTTTCTGGCCAAAAGCGGCACCAAGACGGAACATGGCGAAAGAGTCCAGCCGTAAAGTCCAGCGTGGATAGATACTTCCATACAATGAAAGAGCAAACAAAACGAGGATATAGAGGCCCAGGAACGAGGAGGCGATAGCCACGCCGGCCAAGCTAGAATCCGGAACCATAATTTCAGAGCCAAGGTCCTGGTAAACATTGTAATAGGGCTGCAAGAGTTCGAAATGACGCTTGTTTGCAAGGAACGCTGCACCATCCATAGTGTTGGTCAAGATTTCATGGTCGGAAAACATATCCCTCAGCCACGACGCCATGGTGTTAAAGGCCTCAGAAGCAAAATGATTGCGAGTAGAGGCAGCAAGTTGTAACTCAATGCATGAATCTGATGCGACATAAGATGGATATCCGGTGGACATCATATTTGTAAGGGGAGCAATCCCAACACATATTGTGCCGAGGCTATTAGTCCGGAGGGCATTCGCTGAAAGATCAGCACCAGACAAAGCTGACGTTAGCGAAACATATTCAGCGCTGAATGTGTTGAAAAAAGACCCCGGCCCGAAGATAGCAAGTGCCGTACTCAGCAAGGGTCCCTTGTTTGACGTAAACATGGGGGCCCACGGAACAGCCCCGCTGTATCTGGCGGTCATATTACCGGGTGCAGAGGCTTGACGTTTAACTCGTTTAGAGTGGAAGTAATGATCGGTCTGGCCGATACAGCCATAGCCACCCTTTGCACAATCTACCGTTGGATCACTGTCAAGCAATGGCCCTGCAGTCTGATTGTTCATGTAATTTGGAAGCTCAAAGTAACCGGCAGTTGTAGTAAGTTTGATTTCGAGAAGACCATCAACGGACAATCGGTTTGTATCCGGGACCTCCTTTAAGCCATCTTGAACTGAAATATTAAGATAGAGCAACTCAAAAAACTCTTGGCGATCTCTGGTTTCTTTCCAGGGCGATGTGACGTTTGAGGCGAGCATACAAGCGGAGACCGTCCAGTTCAGGATATTACTGTATTCAAATCCAGGGTTACTCTCGTAGACAGGTGAGTAGTAGGCGAAGAAGTTGTCCGAGTCAAGTTCACAGTCTTTCGGGTATTCATTTTCCTGGATACTACGAACAGCAGTACTTGAATTGAACCGTGGTGCATACTGACGGAGTAGCCCACTATTGAAGCCGTTCGGCAATGGAGAAAAAAAAGGATCGTTCATGGCAGAGAGGTTGACGAGTGTGGAAAATTTCTGACTGCCTCCCTCATCCCAAAGTTGTGGCTGCCATGTGCGCTTATCTGCCTCATTAAGAGCATTGCGGATTTGAACAACGTCGAGCCCAGGGTATGAGTTGTATTGGGTTTTCATATTTGCCAAATCACTTATTTGACCCATCACATTTGGATGAATAGGAGCACGAAGCGCCTTCGTGTTGACCACAATCGATTGGATCGGATAGATGACAAGAGCGAGGAAGTGGGCAAAGATAGCCAATGCCAAAAAAGCACTTCCGTGTTGCTTCCAGCTTCCAGAAATTATATCCCTAACCAAGGATCCATCCATCCAACGTCGGTCGGCCAAGTTCATAACTTGTCGCATAGTCATGCTCGAATTTTCTTTTTGTTTCTGGACAAAAATGACTGCTGCATAAGCACAGACAGCTGAGGTCAATGGTAAAATTAAGACGCTGGCGATGGATTGTATGATTCTCGCCGAGCGATATAAGTTCCCATCCATCGTGTAGTTTGGCATTTTTTCCGGGTAGCGATTGAATTCGTCGGTATGTGCTTCCCAGCTATGAGTGCTCACTGGGTGAAATGACAGAACAGCCAGAATGACCCATGAGTATATGACCATTGCGGCAAAGTAAGTTGTCATCAATAGTACGCATGTAGAGCGATGGAGGGTTGTGCTATGAGCACGTCCAAGTGCCTGACTCTCTGGCAAGGCTCGCGTATACACGGGCAATTCATCCTGTGGCGGTTGAGCTGAATCGAAATCTAGGGGTATTTGATGAGCAGCATGCTCTTGCGTTTCGCCCTGGTTGTGAGGCCTATGCTGGGATTCCGATGTGCGGCTCGAAAGCGGCCGTAAGGCAATTTGGCTGCCGTGCTCTTCCATCGGTGAAAAATGGGTTCCGGTATCTATTGCACTCGCCCGTGGCAGTGAAGAAAAAACAGCATCCGTGAATGCGAGAGCGGCCTCTTAAGGGGGCCTATTTTGCGACCGCTAGGGTTGGCGGTTGAGTTGCTTGGCAATTGGGGCAACTGGGCTGAAAGGAGCCTCATTTTCAGACTAGCCGACAGGAACATGGCTAATCAAGGCAGCCTCCAAGAACCACTAGTGACGCGCCCAGTCAGGCGTTTTAAGCGAAGGGTCTGTTCCGATGAAGGTCATTCATACTCTATCAAGGCATTTGATCAATTCAACCTCAATTGCCGACATAAATCACACTTTCATGAGACGACACGATAGGGCTTTGGGAAACTCAAATTAAGAATCTTAGCAATGGGGAAGTTCTGTGAGCCCGAGGTGGGGCAGGGTCCATTGGGAGCGAAGTAATTTAGTACGACTGAGAATTGAAGGATCAGGGCACCGTCGGGGCTGCCAAGGGCTGCCAAGGACTAGGAACAGCTCGGGAGCCATGGGGGCCAATTGGTAATTATGTAGGGTCACATTGCCAAGCTCGCACTCAATGACTGCATTAATCAAAATCTCTCAATGGATTGATTAGCAGCCCAGAATGGAGTTGGGAGGGACTATGTGGTTAAGTCTTATGACGCATTGAGCAATCTTCCAGTGAATGGGTATTAAGAATCGTGGAGTATCTCCGTGCGAGCCAGCAAAAAGATTCTCTCGGGATCATCAGCCCTGGAGATTATGCGAGCAGGGCAAGAAACTTTGCTCAGGATAGGTGGACAAAACAACTTGGAGGGGCAAGGGAATAGAACTAGCCCGAGTACTAAGACGGACCTTGGGAATGATCGCGGTTGCTTCTCGTAGCTTGGCAAAAATCTTATTCGCATTATGTATTCCAAGGTTTCTATTAGGCAGAATGAAATATCGTGGCTACTACCTAGGCTTAGTGCATGAGGAGACCGACAGATTTCTGTTCTGCTTGAATCTTTGACCTCAGTACCTACTAGGTAGCTACAGCGAGTCGACCTCGAGAAGAAAGGAGAACTTCGCCACTTCCCAGCAAATTTGTGGCTTTAATTACGGTGTTCGTTGTTTGCAAACTCTTTATGACTCCAGGGCTGAATTGATGAGGTCAAGTTTTAATATTCTTCCCTATAATTTCTTCAAGTTCTCACAATATATTTGTACCTTCCTAGGTAGACTCGGGTACCGAGGAACAAAGATATAGTACTTCAAACCCTAGCTACCTGTTACATCAAGCCAAATGAGATTAGTCCTGTAATTTGGGGCTGTCACAGGTTTACACATTGGTTAGATGAAAGTATAGAGCTATACATTCATCACGTTATATACACCGGCTAAAAATAGAAACTTAGTGGGGTATACCTAGGTAAAGAAAGGGGATCCTCCGTAATGCAGAATTTTTATCCACTCATTACCAAGCTTAACATAATATTTGCTTCTAAAGATCACCAGTTCCAACGGAACTTATACATAGGGATCACCTCTTTCTTTGAATTCGAGCTCCATTCCTTATACTAGTCAATCGCCACCATGGGCAGAATGGCTCAGATCCAAGGCCACTGCGAAACCCGGTTTTCTAAGCTACGCGACTTAATGCAAGAGTTCATCGCGTCCGGGCAAGATATCGGTGCCAGTCTATGCATCAATATCAACGGAGATAATGTGGTAGATATATGGGGGGGGGTTACACCGACGCATCGACCAAGAAACCGTGGGAAAAGGATACGGTAGTAAATGTCTTCTCGACCACGAAACTAGTCACCAACCTGGCGGCTCTAATGCTCATCTCGCGTGGTTTGCTTGCCCCCGAGGATAAGGTGGCCAAGCACTGGCCTGAGTTTGCAGCAAATGGGAAGTCGGAGGTTACTGTCGGCCAAATCCTAGCCCACACGGCGGGTCTCAGCGCCTGGAAGGACAATATGAAGCTGGTGGACCTATATGACCTCGAGACGGCAACCAACAAGCTAGCACGTCAGGCACCACTGTGGCCTCCCGGAACCGCCATGGGATACCACGGCCTAACGCAGGGATTCATCGTCGGAGAGCTGGTGCGAAGGAAAACGGGGATGTCGATCGATAAGTTCGTAAAAGAGGAGATTTGCCAGCCCCTGGGCGATGGGACTGACTTCCAGCTTGGGTGTCGCAAGGAGGACTGGAGCCGGGTGGCCCCCGTCATACCTCCACCGGGGCCTTCTATCCAGGAGGTGCTTAGCCAACAGGCGGGATATGAGCAGGACTCGATCGTCATGCGCACGCTTTGCAATCCCGAGCCCAGGGCCGAGGATGCTAACACTGAGCTCTGGCGGTCCAGCACGCTGGGCTCAGTTAACGGCCATACAAACGCTCGGGCATTAGTCAAGATCCTCTCTTGCTTCTCGCTCGGTGGCATATGTGCGGAGGAAGGCCATCGCCTGCTGTCGTCCGAGACAGTGAAATTGGCGCTTACAGAGCATGCGACAGGAATAGACTTGGTGACGGGACGGAGCGGGAGGCGTGGACTTGGAATTTACCTCACCGGGCCTGGGTCGGGAAGCGTCGAAGACAAGCTACCGGAGGGCAATGTTGGATGGGGTAGCGGATGGGGGGGGTTCGATCGTGGTTATGGATAGCGACAGGAGGCTCACAATCGCGTACGCTATGAACAGGATGCTAAGCGCGGAACATCCTTCTCCAGCAGCGTATATCAAGGCGGTTTATGAGATACTTGGAGCTACCCAGGCTACCTAGGATCTGGACGAGCTTGGTTCAGAAACTGCATAATTCTGGATTTGACAGAGGTAGATCATACTAGGCGTGCAGTGTCAAGGTGTAATAGATACTCATTCAGGAAGCTTCAGATCCTGCTTTCTTCAAAAGTTTCCAATAGATCAGACTACGCGTGCTATAATTTCGGTGATAACGATATATTTAAATTCATCATATAAGCCGATAGTCGCAACATAATATATTAAGGCACTATCTTTCTGTCTCGCTCTCCCTCGAGCCTCTCGTCGTTGCTGAACCGGGTTCGTGGTCTGATGTGCCCGCGGGATAACCACCCTGACGATTGGCTCTGGTTCAGACTCGGGCTCGTCACCCGGCGGCTCGAATTCTTCCTCTTCTGAAATATCTGTGGACATCTCGGAATGTTCGGGCGAAGGAGTACCAGCTCCCCCACGAAGCATTGACTGGGGCGATTCAGTATCTTGAAGTGCGACAGACATTTTGCTTTACTAAAACTATGGGGTTTCTGGAATTATTTCCCTCTCGAAGGGCTTTTGGTCCATTTTCATCCCTAGTCTCTTGAAAGACGACTCTTCGTCACGAAGTCTGCTTTGTTTCGACTTTCACTTGAACCCTTTTCGACACATTTACGTCGAATTCCTTTGATGGTTTCCAAATCCTTTCTCGAATCCTGAGTTATTCCGGTTTTTCCCATCACCCATCACTATTCCTTTCAGTCCGATCTATTTTCGGACTCATTTCAGTCATACTTTGCTGGAAGCCCTTTGACGGTTTTCGGGTCTTTTCTCTACCAGAGCTTTCCGGTTTTCCCCCGTCTTGTTATTTTCTGTTGGGGTCTTTTTAGGCTATGGGAATATAACGTGATCACAGGCATGTCCTATTACAATAAGACCGGTTGTGCTTAAAGGTTATTTCCTTCTTTGCCGAATGGGAATCTTCAAGTATTCGCATCGCCTCTTTTGAACTACTCGAGATTATAATCATCCCAACTTCCTTCCGCCCCTATATGTTCTCGATCCGCTACTCAAGGCCCAGTATATGCGTAGGTGCATTTCGAGCAAGAGTGACCGATATCTATTTTGTAAAATTTCAACACTTTATCATTCAATATTGTGTAGCTTGACAAAGAGAGACGACAGATGGCAGGAAATAAGGCTATTGAGAGTAGTGGATCTCTTTCATCTGTTGAACCCCCTTCGTGTCCACGCTAACCCATGATGGAACAACTAATCTAAAAATGGGTTTGTCTCGGATAGAACGGACGGTCATTGGTCATCTTGAGCTTGGGGCTAAAAAGTGGATCCATTAGACCCGAGATATCAAAGCTGATCAAAGCTGCGCAGGGTGGCCTAAAATCACGCTGACACCTCTCTCTTCCGCGACAATGCAATAGACAAAATCTCCACGGAATCACATATGACTGAAGGTTGGAATTATAGGTTGTGACCTATTTTCTAAAGCAGACCATGGAGCGCACAACCTGGCTGGACGGCCTGCGCGGCATCGCAGCCGCGATCGTCGCCTTCGATCACTATTTTATGAGCGACGTCTGGCACCCGTTCGTCTCGTTCTGGACCGAGCCTCCCGAATATAATCGGCACATCGTACAGTTGCCGCCAATTCGCATCCTCTTCTCTGCTCATGGCATGGTGACCCTATTCATGGTGATCTCTGGCTACGCTATCTCCATCAGTCTCCTGAACGCGCGCGACGGGCCCCAATTTCTGCAACGCATGTCATCCGCGATCGTGCGCAGAGTGTTTCGAATATATCTGCCCGTTATCATCACCGCTAGTATCGCACAGATCTTCTATTTCTTTGACCTCTACCATTGGGAATTTGACCAGGGTCTCATCGACGATCTGCCTAAGCCTTGGTCAAACCCCTGGGCCCACTTTACTTGGCTGATGCATTACATGGCGGAGAGTATCAATGTCATCGCCTCTGAGTACCGTGGCGGTCTTAATGGGCAGTTGTGGACTATGCCCCTGGAATTCAGGGGATCAAATGTTGTCTACCTACTGATTATTGGTCTTTCGGGTTGGCGAAGGAGAGTGAGGCTCATTGTTCTTCCCACTTTGGGGGCGTTTTTCTTCTGGTGGGGCAACTGGGATATTTTCGGTTTTATCTGGGGTCTTTGGCTTGCAGAAAAGGCTCATGGTACTGCATCGAGAGAGAACTTCGATCAGGATACGGAGCTTGAAATGGCAGAGTTTGATGACACGCCGAACCCACTCTTTTCTTTGCCTGAGCGCTTCAACATTTGCAGTGGAAAGCGTCGGTATAAAGCGCTGGGTTGGCGACACCCAAGAAGTTGGCTCGTCTTGTCGCGTGTTGGAATCGCCCTCGTCTTTCTCGCTGGGTACTATCTCCTCTGTCTCGGCAATGATGGTCATCTCCCAACAGGATATGGGTTCTTATCCTACATCCAGTCATCGCAATGGAAGGATCGGTGGCATATCTATCACTTTTGCTGGAAAGAGCTCGGATCTGCCATGCTTGTTTTTGGGATCGCAGAATTTAAAATCCTGCAGCGACCGCTAGATACCCGCGTTGTGCAGTATCTGGGGAAAAATCTCATTTGCGCTTTATCTGCTTCATGAGACGATCTATCAGCTGCTCCGAAACCCATTGCGAGATTTCATCTACTCTTCACTCAGCGGTGGGATGGCCTATGAGACTAGCGCTCAGGCGTGGAGTGCAAATCCCTTCTCTTTTCATATCGCGTGGTGGGTTTCGGGCATTTTGTTGGGGTCTTTGGCCGTGTTGTGTGCGCATTGTTATACAAAATATGTAGATGATCGGTGTGTTGCGTTTGCCAAGCGCATCGACCGGTGGCTGAGTGTTTGAACTTATACCTATATAATCTTCCTGTGCATAATATTACCTGTTTCAATTGTTGTTTATGAATGGAAATGACTGCCAGTAGCATCATTGCTCTGTGCGGCACCGGAATCTATCTAGCCTGCCTCGGGAGTCTTTTGCTTTTTCATCCCACCTGGGCAGTTCCCGAGGTCCCTTGAAACCAAACCTTTATCGTTCGAAATTCTGTATACTGAAATACTAGTATACATCTCATCCGCGAGACCTCAGAACTACAATCAATCTCCATGCGCTCCCTAGGTAATCTCCCCCGCCCTGCATCCATACCTGCCGGAGCCGACATCCGCGCCGACATCCAAGCGAAAGCCTATTGAGTTGCGAGAACCTTGAATGGTTGCAACATCAAACCCCATATTTCGTGATTAGATGCGTGATCCGGGGTATAATGGTGCAAATGGGGGTAAATAATATAAATAATGTCGAGTCTGCCGTTGGGGGACTTTATGAGTACGCCTACTACTTGACTTGAGAATCTTGTATTTCTAGCCCACACCATGCGCTCTTGGGCCCCACTCTTACTATGCAGCTCGGTTTCGACTGCTGCGCTTTTGAGAAATGTCGAAATTCGTACGCCTGAAAGAGTGCCCATTGGTGCCTCCAATCCGGTTGAACATGACTTTGCCTCTTTTTCTTTACCTTTCCATTTCTTCCCTGACTATGCTGGTGAGTTACCAGATGGCTATATAAGGGCTGGGAAGGAAGCAAAGCTAATTGAAATAGGCAATAAGAGTCATCCGAACCTGTTCTCTCGTGATATAGTCAATCTTTTCTTCGAGAAGACAGGGGCTCATCCGCATATCCGCGTTGGCGGTACCTCGGGGTGAGTTGACATAAAATCAATTAAATACTGTGGATGGCTTCAGATCAGATCTAACAAAGCAATATTACCAGAGATCGCACCATATACAATGCATCCCAAACGCAATCAATTGTCCTATCGAAAGAATATGATAATGGTATTCCTATTGAAGTTACCGTCGGCGAAGTCTTCTTTGAAGGATTCGATAATTTCCCCGGAACCCCTTGGACTTTCCAAGTCAATCTTGCCAACAATAAGAGCAATGCACTCGATAATGCTCTGACCGAAGCTAAGATTGCGCTCAGTCATATCAAGGAAAATCTTGTTGCTTTTGAAATTGGAAACGAGCCTGATCTCTACCCTGGTGATGTTCGACCGTCAAATTATAACACGGCAGATTACGTCAAAGAGTGGACTCACTATGCGAATGCCATCTCGAGGCATGTTCTACAAGATAACCCTTACGGACTTGATTCGTGGAAGTTATTCCAAGCTTTGACTTTCGTGTTCAAGCCTGACGGCTTTACTACGTATGCTGCTTTACGCCCCAAGGCTGCACCCACATGCTAACTTGGTGTAATCTATAGGGCTGACGCATTCAAGGATGGCATTGACAAGACAGGGCACGTGAAAACAGTATCGCAGCACCAGTATGTAGAATTTCCCCAAGCATTTTGAGACAAAACTAATTCCGTCTCAAGATACGCCGCTGGAAATCAAGGCTGGGTCAGACTTCAAAGTAAGAGCCTTCTCGCAGGAAAATGCACACTTCTAATTTGCTCAATTTTCTCAAGACTCTTTCATGAACCACACCGCCATCGCTGGGAACTTAACGCAGTACATCCCCGATATGGAAGCAACAAAAGCAGCCAATCCCGGCATCGAATTTTTGCTTGGAGAGACAAACAGCGACTATGTCAACCTGGGCATGAACCAGGTGGAAGGTGTTTTTGGAAGCTCCCTTTGGTTGGTTGATTATCTTCTTTACGGAATGAGCCTAGTAATAAAACCCCCCTTCCCTTCGGAGTATTCTGAACATTCAAAGTTTACCTAGGTACTAATTTTCAAAAAGAACATATCTCGCTTCAATCTTATCCAAGGAACAAATTTCGGCTACGCAGGCTGGGTCCCCGTACCCTACAATGGCCAAGACCCGCAAGTCCGCCCGCCACTTTACGGGCAGATCCTTGTCGCGGATGTAATCGGGCATCATCGTGATGTGCAAATCGCACCGGTCGACCTGGGTCGCTGGGATCTTTCAGCATATGGAGTCTACCAGTCCGGAATCCTCAGCAAATATGTAGTCGTCAATTTTGATGAGTGGAATTCGACCACGCACTATCCTCGCCCTTCCCAGAGGTTTGAGTTCCATGTGCCACCCGGTGTTCATGCTGCTGAAGCAAAGAGATTGACTGGACCGGGTGCCAGCTCCACATCTGACATCTCCTGGGGTGGGATCAGCTGGAACTGGACGGCTGATGGTAGGCTTGGACAGCATGGGGCAGAGAATGCTGAACGACTACATATCCAGGGTAAGAAGTTGCTCCTAGAGGTTCCTTCAACTCAGGCCGTTGTCATCGACTTGCTTCGGAAGAAATAGCCTAGAACCTTGGAACATTCAAGTTTTTGGGTTCCGCCATGCCAATGCTATCATGGATAAATTTACATTTAATATGTTGTTTCAGACTGTGAGCGCTCTGATCTAGTGCTAAATGGATTACATTAGTGGAAATCATTCCGTATAAATCCTCAAGATCTGACCAAGAATCCTAGCACATAACAGAAAATAGGGTTTTCTGTAAGATCAATAATCCACCCGGAGCATTGATACATTCAAAAATTGATATACAAGTCCGAATACAGACTTCGATAGCACATCCATAATTTTATACCGAACCAAATACCACCAATTACTTACAGTCCATGGTATACATAACACAAGACCTCACCTTGCGGATTAAGCAATTTCTTGAGAGTAGCATTGGGAGCAAGCTTTCCAATATTAATCTCAAAGTCCAAGGTAACATTCGCACCACTGTAATCAAGTGGAACAACCAGTCCGCCGACTTGATGAAAGCGTCGAGGGATATCCTTCCTCTGCCATTGCCAGAAAACACGATCTAAGTTGCAAATGCGTAGGTAAAAAAGAGGATCTGAATCCCATCAAATTAGCACCCTAGAATAATCTCACATGTATGCGGACTTTTTCAACTTACCACCAGGGCTGAGAGCCGAGTTAGCCAGTGTACTCTTTAAAAAAAGGGAAATATCTATTGGGAGATGGGATTTGTGAATGTGACTATCTTGTACGAATTCATTGTCACTAATAGTATGCCCAGGTGGATAGACACAGCACTGCGACTTGTTCGGTAGATTGGACCTCAACCCTAAGCCCGACTTTGTCAAATGCCTAAAGCTAGGAGGCCCAGGAGCGGGATGATTGCGGTTACGGGGATTCACTGGCATTCAATTCCTCCGGTCTTGAGCGGAGAAGAGCAATGTTAATATAAGCTTCGGCCAATGATATTGGCTACATGCAGTACAACATTAAGACGTTTCGGGATGACCCTAGACAAGTCTTGGCGGTGGCCAAGGTGTACTCTCCTTAAAGTGTATATAAGAGCTGCTTCAAAGTTCAAGTTGCCTGAAAACCGAAAATGTGAAACTAACGAGTCAAAGAAGCAGACATCTTCGAAATTCCAATTGATACGCGAGCGTAGAAAGACAGCAGCCCCTACTGCATAGATCGAAGCGAGACACAAGATGTATAAACTTCAGTAGAATCATACTAATACTAGTACCATACCTACTAGGTAGCCCTGAAAAAGTGAGAGATACTAGTATTACCCAGTTAGTACAGAGATCTAATACAATAAAATCCTCGTCAAGTATTTAGCATGCTAGCAGCAACACCATCCTCCTCCCCACACCAACTTAAATTAAGCCAAAATCTCAACCTCTTTAGCCCGAAAGAAATCCGGCCAAATACAACTCAACTCCTCCAAATGCCGAATCCGATGCTGCGAAGCTTGAGACTCAGGAACCGGCAGCCCACTCTCAACCAAGTGACAAGCCGTCCACCCAAAGCTCTTCGCCCCAACGCAATTCCCAAACGAGTCATCTAAAAACAGAATCATCAGCATCATATAACCCTCAACGGCAAAACACAAAGAATCCCTCCCCTCCATAATCTCGAGACTCGTCCAACCGAACCAAGGAGCGTAAATCACCAACTCACCAACAAAAAAACACCCACCCACATCATCAACCCCAGCCTCCCTCATCGCCTTCTCAAACATACCAACCTGAGGCTTACAAATAAATGGCACGCCCGCATAATCACAAAACGTAACGCCATCAAAAAGATCCTCAACGCCAAGAACCTTCACCACGCGCCTTGCATGCGTGACATACGCATTCGTCAGCAGCCAAAGCCGAACCTTCGATCTATCAATCGACAGCAGAAAGGCCCGCAGCGCGGGGTTGGGCTTGAGAAGGGTTTCTAGTGGTAGTGCGTCGTCGACTTGGCTATTGTAGTGCAGGGCGTTTATGGCGTGGTGTCGGACTAGTCCTTCGACTGTCTGCCCGTATGTTTTGAAATAGTGCGTGTGTAGGGCGATTGCGTCTGAGCGGGGGAGGTCGAGTTCTCGACTTAGGTAGTCGTCTATCAGCTCTGAGAGTGTGTCTTGGACATTACTGCCTGTGGGAGGGGAGGGGGATGTTAGATCATTTTTTGGTTGGGGTTTGGCGTCGCTTTGCTTTGGAACTTTGTGTTTTTTGTGAAGGGTAGAAATTGGTCGAGGTCGTGGGACTTACTCCGTGGATAGAGACAGTTGTCTATGTCACTGAGAGGTTCAAGGTTAGTTCTAGTTCGGATCGAGATTTCGAGATTTCGTGCTATGACTCAACTCAACTCACAAGAAGAGGACTGGTAGACTTGAAGCAGCTGGCACGGCGATGTCGTTCACGGGGCTTGGGACTTCTTGGGCCTCCATTGCTCTAATATGCTGTATATCGCTTTAGGTACTAGAAAGCGAAGTAAAAAGAATGTCAAGATTCTATGCGAGTAAGATGAAAGAAAGTTCGATATCGCGGAGCGGGAGGGTCCCCACTTGGCCGTTGCATCGGGGTACGAAATGGGCATGGATTGAGAGGGAAAATACGAGGCGCTAAGACTAGTTCAAGCGCCACTTTTTTTTTTATCGCTCAAGTGTCGGTCGTTGATAGATGGTCAAGTGAGAGAAATAGAGATGACTCAACTATAGCCAAATACTACTAAGATATCATCAGCTGCTACAATTATGGAGGATGCCATGTAGGTAAAGTGAGAGAAAAGTAATCAATTCGGCAAATCAACTGTTGAGAAATGCCCCTCGCCGGACTGACTGAAGCAAGTCTAGGCGGATAAGGATGAAAAAAATGATTTGCAACCAAGCAAGAGCGCCCATCGCCCATCATCATACGTTGATCATAGATCATAGCTAAAAACAGGCCGAGCGAAAGCTCGGAGCAATGAACAAACAAGCGAAATAACAATATCGGATCGGGGCGAAACGGAAACAAAGTGGGGTTATCCTCAGAATATAAAAGTATATCTGGAGCTCCATTATCTTCGTATGGACAAATGTTGGGAGGGGAAGCTTCATGTTTGGTTGGCATTTCCAATCAAGCAGATGCATTGGCGCTGGGGTTGATATAATCGTACCAGGCCAGCTTGATTGATGGAAGCAGGAAATGCAATTATGAAGCAGAAGATGGTGGAAATAGTAAAAGATGGAATAATAATGGTCGATAAGGGAGGAAAAATCGATAAATTGATAGCGCTGGCGGAAAAGACAACCTAACACCGTGTTTGCATTGCATCTCGGAATGTCGTAGTTAACTGCAGGTTCATGTGCGTCATTCATTTTGGTTCGTCTATGTGGTTCGCATATGTATCGTCATCTGGCACATTCTTTTTGGGGGGACATGAGATCGGTTCGGAAGCGGAAGCGGAAAACGGAAAGGAAGATGGTCCATCCTTCTTCTTTCCTTTCCCTGCAAAGGGAGCCTTGAAAGGGGAGAGGAAAGAGAGAGATGGGTGAGGCCGAAGAGAAAATAGAGGTGTTGAATAGTCGTCGATGTCGTTTCCAAGCTGCCTGAAAATATCGGGAGAGCCAGGAAGGCAAGAAGCGACGGCTATATTGATGGACGCAAAATAACAGAAAAGGAAATTGTAGAGAGTGGATCGCGACTGAGGCGGAGAAGGGTAGTTGTATTTTGTATCGGGTTTATGGCGGTTTGGAGTTTTTTTGTCTTTTTGAAATTTGTTGCTCCTCAGGGTCTGAGTATCTTTGAGGAGATGGTGTGAAGAAAAGGAAAAGTCTGTCGAAGTATTGGTGTAGAGAATGAATTTGCATCATAAATGATCGAATCTGGTTCAGGACCAGCCAGACATTCTGTTGATGCCTACTGATATTCACAGCGATCACAGATTCGATCCGATGCTGAAAGGGGTGGCAAAATAATGAATGTAGTTCCCAAGAAGGGAGTCGACTGATCTTCATAGTTGGTCATGCGAAAACTCAAGATTGACACAGGTAATTCAAGTTTGCAGGATCAATGACATCGAAGATTCACAGGGAATCAACGCAGGTCATGAGAAAATCGTCGACAGCCAAGTCAGGAGGAAAGAGCCCATCACGTTTTCTCTTCGGGTAGAGAGGTTAGGTAGTGTATTGCAATTTTCAGTAATACTCGAAAGTTCGGGATCAGAACTCGAGCTATCTCAAAAGACATATCGTTACAGTCGTCAAAGGCCGTTGCTGTCATAAAAAAAGGGCTGCGAAATCTCGTTCAGGTCATTATGCAGGGAATAAAAGTTTCGCAAATGAATCGGAGCCACAATATAACGGAAAACTCGGGACAGCGGGACAACAAAAAGACGCATTTAATTACGCGTGTAAGGCATGTTCAGGATTTGCCGGCGAATGCGTTCGGCGTCGGAGAGACCCTCCTCAAATGGGTTCTGCAGGGCCTGCACGGCCGGCTTTTCCTCTCGAAAGGGGTCTCGGAGGGGAGTCGAGCCTGGGTGAGTCGCAGGGCCCGTATATGGCGGAATACCACCGCTTGAGAACGGGTCAGAGGTGGAGGGGGCGTGTCGAATGAATCGACCGGGGGCTTCACGGCGCTTGAACCCTCCTTCGAGTTTGAAGGGCGAACCGAGGCGCTTGATATTCTCGCCACCTAGGTTCAAAAACGCATTGACAGGGGGTTTCATGACCGGGGTGGTCTCCTCGGGCTCGGCCTGCGATGAGTTGAGCGACGACGGAGGAGAGAAAAGCTGGCTGACATCTCGGGGGCCCGCAGCACTGGTTGTAGCACCGCGGTTGCGAATCCGGACTCGGCCATGGCCGATATCTTGGAATTTGTTGTCGTGCATATAATCCGACAGTCGACGGTGAACTTCCTCATCGGAAGGATCCTTGGTATACACATCACTGGAAAAGACATCGTCGGTGTCCCTCGGGGTCAGATCGAAGTGAGTGTTACGGCGCATGCGGCGACCAGGTACATGAACAGTCTCGCGTCGAGGTGGCTGGGGAAGATCTGCCACTTGGCGGTTTGAGCCTCCAGGTCCCCAAGTGCTGTACACGAATGGTGATCCAAGACGTGGCGGGATGCTGTAGGGCTGAGGGCGGAGATATTGATTCGAAGGCTGGGGAGCACTGGCTTTGGGGCTCGCATGGGGGCTGGCGGCCTTGGGTTGTTGAATGGGGGTATTGAACCATTCGGAGGGTTGTTCGGGAACAGGTGCTTCGGCCAGCTGGGCCAACGGAGTGGGAGCGGATGCGACCAAAGAGACACCCAGGTCACGAGTGGCATACGTTGTACAACTTCCTTCGGCGAAGTTGTGAACCTGCGACTCGGCATTGCCGAGCATATCGGCAACGGGCTCAGGGCTGCGGGATTGCATCATGCGCTGATAATGGGGTGCAATGCAGAACTTGCGTCGGCACAGATGCTTAAGGCGGCTGCGTGTTTTCGCATCAGACTTAGGCCAGACCGAATTCGAATTGGATGGCTTTCCAGTGGCCTTGGGGGTGGAGCTACCACTGCGGTCGGCAGCCGCCTGACCGGGTAGAGTTGTGATGCGGAGTCGCTTCTTCTCCCAGGTGCGCTTGGCACGGCGCGCAACTCGAGAAGTGACTCCAAGGGGCGGAATGCTGCCTGGTGTCATTTTGAACGGAGTCATGGTGGGATCTTGCAGGTATAACTGATAGGTGTTCCACAGGTGGTTATCCATGTCTTTCGTCCAAGATTTATCCTTCACTTGGATTCGCTGCACCTGCTGCTTCTTGGGTAGAGTGGGAGATGACATCTCGGGTTCTTTGGGGAACTCCAGTGGAAAGTAGGAATCCAAGTCGCTCTCGGCGCTCGTACAGCTGCCACCAACGGACGGTCGCGATGCAAAGGTTTCGATTGATTCAACAGAGGAATCGGAGATGTTTGAGCACGCTGAACCGGGGCGCGTAATCTGGCCCGGGGTCTGGTCCCACGAGGGCCATTCGTGCGACTCATTTTCCAAATCAGAACCTCGAATTTGAGCTTCGGGGGTCTTGAAGCTCATGCGCTGGTGAGGCGGCGCGAGGAAACGGCCGTCATTAGTGTCGGCAGGGTCCTCGAAGAAAGGCGCGTCGAATGATGTACTTTGCTGGGGAACCTCGATGGAGGGAAGCGGCATGTCCTCGGTGCTGGTACTAGTGCTGGGGCCGGAGCCCTGGAATCGGAACAGGTCGAGGTCCATTCGAGCGCAAACGTCGGTACCAGAGCGCACTCTCACGCGAGGAAGACGGCAGCTGGAGAAAGAGTGGCGCGGAGCCTTGGGCACGTCGACATAATGAGACGGGCGTTCGGGGGTTCGCGGTTCGTCAACGCCATCAGCAGCTAAAGACGGGAAGGTGAAATTCTTGGGGAGGGTTCGCGAAAGCTGACGTTGGGCCATGCTGATTGAATCGTGTGACCGTGATCACACTGGAATGTGCGGGGGGAGTAAACTTTGGAGAGAATGTGTCGGCGTCGGCCGAGGTGGTGAATGTGAATGTATGTCGCGGCCTCGAGGGTGAAAGCGCGCGAGTCGCGTATAATCGTGATTCGTGAGGAAAATAGGAAACGAAGAAGAATGAAATAAAAAGAGTCGAACGAAAAGTCGGAGGTGTCAAAGAAATTGAGGGTCGAATAATGATAATTGCGTGTGATCAAAACGTGCTGTACTGGGGGGGGGGGAAGTGTATCTTCCGCGGAATGCGCGAACTGAATACAATATCACCAGACACCGAATCACCACTGCGATCCCATCCCGTCAAATGAGCAGGGAAAGGAGATCATTACCGAACGCCAAAAACGACAAGAAAAAGAGAACTGCGAAACTCTCGCAGGGGGAGTTGGGGGGGGGGGAGGGCAAAAGGGTGGAAGAATATAGGGAAAGAGAAGGTGAAGAGGTGAAGAGTGAGCGGGAGGTTGGGCGCCGAGAGTGAGGCGTTCGGGGGGGGGGAGAGGAGAAGGGTGTGCTGGGTACTGCGTAGTTAACACTAGGTACTCAGTAGGTACTGGTACCTCGGGGCCCTGCGTGTGGTGGCTGCGGGTGTTGGTACCGGGTACTCCTAGGCCCACCGTAACACCAAGTACTAATAACTTGAAAAAGTAAGTAAAAAAATCAGAGGAACTTGGAAACCTCGAAAGACTTGAATATGGATATGGCTATGCCAATGACAATGACTATGCCTATGACTATGAATGGAATGCTCTTGTTTGTTTGTCGAGTAAAGAGTGCGACCTTACATGCTGCATGCGTGATTGCTGTGTACCTAGGTACAGTATACAGTACGGTATTCCTAAGGTACTCTGTAACTTAAGTACCTACTGTAAGTATAGTGAGTACCCTGGTTTAGTTAGTACTCTAGGGCAGGCACACCCATCTCGGTTAAGGTTGACCTCGACTCTGCAAGGGCCGTCCCATGCCCACCGATTCCCACTGATGTCCATTGCGTCCGTTCTGCATTGCACGTTGCATACCTACCTAGGTACATATTAGTTACACACTGCCCATTGCCCAAGGGGTGTCTACATTTATCTGTATAGTGAACTATGTCAACAGTTGATTTTTGTGTTGGAATTTTATTTTTATTTTTGACTTGAATGGGATACAGTTGTAGATCTGCACTTAATTCAGGATTGATATTTTTCCTTCCACCATTTTTCAAATTTCTGATTGTGCGGTGAAGAGTGAGGCAGAGATAACTATAACCCCATCCGGATCGTCGTGTTGCGTCGCGTCGCGTCGCGCGCACTTGCCGCGTCTCGCGTTGCGTTTTATAACCGTATCCAATACAGTCACCTGATATCGCCATCCGGCCTGCTGCTGCACTACATGCAGCAGATGGGGATACTGCACGACATGCATTGCGCGTTAACTTGGTCCGGGTGTGAATCTCGAGTCGAGTCGTCTCGGTGACTCCGAGAATTCGAGAATTCAGAGTCATCTGTGTTTTGTGGAGGAGCTGAAATCCCGAGAACATCACGTCACTGGCACCTATTGCCGTCCGAAATCTCCGTATGCGTACGATAGAATCTACATCTTGTACAGCTACACTTCTGACGTGACATCAATCATCGTTCTGAGTACCGAGTAGTCTCCATGGTGATTCTGATCTCAATTGATTAATTCCAAGTATAACTTCGGGCAGCTCATATAAATCAACCTTGGAATATTCTTTCTCCGTCAAGGGTCTCATTCATTATTGACCTGGTATATCACCATGAACAAACGACTGCTTCTCCCTCCCTCTCACCCCATCCCCATCAAACACTACTTGCAAACAGACACAAGAACCTGCTCATGCATGCACAGCAACAATAAACAACCCCAACCCCACAAGAAAACAAATGCAAACCCGCAGAACAAGGGATAATCACAAAACAAGCCCACCACCCCAACCTGCATCTTCCCACCAAAATGTCTCGCATCAACCGTCGTCAAGCCAATCCCTACTCCCCAAGCGCAGCAAGGTCGATCTCCACCACCCCCCTGGACCGGAAAAGCAACTCAACCCCCGGATCCGTAATGATCTCCGTCCCATGATCGAAATTCGCCGGCCGCCCAGCAGCCACCCCGGGCCCAGCATGACCGTCACCGTCACGGTCCGCACCCTTCAATTTCCACTCATACTTGAGCAACAAGTGCACAAGAAAGATCTTCGACTCATTCGCCGCGAAGAAGCGGCCCGGACAAGCGTGCACGCCGTGCCCGAAGCCGAAACTCTCGCGCGAGGTCGTGACGAATTGGAAGCGCTGCTCGTTGCCGGGTTGTTGGCGCTTCTTGTGGAATCTGTAGCCGTCGTAGAGCTCGGGCGAGGGGTAGATTGTTGGGTCTGTGTTTGTGTGTGTTGATACGCCGATCATTGCGCCCTTTGGTATGATTGTTCCGTCGCTGAGGGGGATTTCTTTTTTGGCGAGGCGGCTTAGGGAGACTTGGAAGTTCAAAAGTTAGTAAACTCAAGTTATACTAGTTCTTCAAGGTAGGTTCCATGAAGAAGCTTGGAGGGGTTCAGGTTCAGGTTCCAAGGTTCGAGTTAGACTCACCCATAGAAACGGGATGAACTCGCTGCGTCTCTTTCATCACACTGTCCATCAATTTCAGCTTCAATAGACTGGACTTTTTCAAACATCCGTCCTCAGCTATCACGGCCAGAATCTCGTCGCGCAGTGGCTGGATATACTCTGGGTACGCAGCGAGATCATACATAACATTCGTCAATAGATTGGACGTGGTATGGATAGCAGCCATTGACAGCGCGATCTGGCCATTCGACACGTTGACAGGTCGACCGGATGATTTAGACAATTGCTCGTACCAGTCCAATGTGTCCTGAAGTCGGGGCTCGTTGTCGCTTTCGCTTTCGCTTTCGGCAGCTAGATGCCGTCTCTTGATCTCTGCATCAATGATCATTTTCCCCTTTGATAGATGGCTTCGGAGTTTCCGCGTTGTTGTGAGGAAGTACTGCGCCACCGGACGCAAAATAGTTAGCCACTGTCGCAGTTCACGGGCGGCGTTGAAGGCGTCGATGGTGTAGTTGACCGAGATGTCAATCCATTCTTTGTTGTTGGCGAGCGTTTCGCCTAAAAAGGCGCGAGTTGAGAGACGCGCGACGACATAGGGGATCTTTGCGGAGAAGTTGTATGGTGTCCATTCTTCAAGTTGTTGTGATAAAAGTTAGAAAGATATTGCCGGCAGTCACCTTTGTTGAGGATTTTGGTTCTTTTTTTCCTGGGCCTGGGTAGTAGGATAGCATACCGGTTGTAGGGGGAAAGATCTCCTTTGCAACTACTGCGCTTTCTTTCGATAGTGGAATCGTCAATGAGCCTAGGTACTTCAGTTAGTATATTCTACTTATTTTCCGGTCCGAGTGCCCAGGTGTGAAAGCCGACATACCGAGTGCTTGGGTCAATTTGGTCCGCACCAAATCGACAGTTACCTGCCCGCCGACGCCAGCATGGAATGGCTCGAATCCGGAGATGCGATTGTCGAAGAAGTTCTATCCATGGATTTATTATCAGCTTCCGAGGTCCATGGCTATATTTATCAAGTGGGAGGGGCCCGGGGAGGAGAATTCCCCAGGTGGAAGCTCCACCTACCCTCTCAACAGCACCCTGGAAATCCAAATGGGGGTGATTCTTGATCTCGTCGATATATTTGGGGTGAAGGATAATCAGTGGTCTCACAGAGATGAGCTGAAAGATATTGGCCCCCTATCTCAATTCGGTCAGTTTGAGGCCGGTGTTTGATTCTGACCTCGAAGGTTTGGGACTCTCATCCTACCTTGGCGAATCCCTCGAGGATCAACTCTCGCGCACTGGATGTAAAGCGCTGCCTGGTCTTCTTATTGAGAGGATCCCATCCATCCTTGCCGATTAGGGGGATTCGACGATGGGGGATTTCGTCTGCCAGATCTTGCCAAAATATGGAGAGGAGCACGGTGACAAGGGAGATGACCAGACCTTGGACTGCATAGGGACTTTGGATCAATTCGGTGAAAACCGCCATGACGGAAACTTGATCATATAGTTACCTACTATGAGTAGGTACTACTAGTACTGGTGATAGTAAATAGTTATAGGGAGTCCAGCCGTGGAAGCAACCTGACCTTGAAGCTAGTATGCACAGGGGGTTATGACAAACTTGAACTTTACCCCAGTTCCAGCGGCAGGGCTAATACTATATACCAAGGTAACTTGAAACAACTTTAAAATCCATCGGGCTCAGCACTACCGACCAGTCACAATAACTCAGTTATAGATTGATCGTTCGGGGCTTGTGTAGCCGACACTCAGGCCCACATGACAGCGATCGGAAGCGGCAGGCGCCGAAACCAAGGCGAGTCGTGAAGAAGTGTGCAAGCGGTCTGAGTACGGCAGTGAAAGGCTCCGAGATTCAGTGTGGGTGGTGCGTGGAGTGGAACGAGAACGAGACTGGGGCTTTTCCCTAAAATGGCATCTTTGGAGAGCATCAATCGATAAAATGTGGGGATATGGGTAATTGGTGAACTTTGATTGACTGGGAGACAAGGGATGCGACGTATAGCGTATAGAATCGCGTATAGAATCCGTATAGAACTGGATTTCTTAGGGAGGTACTACGTAGTTCGATTGGTACGGAGCATTGTCTAAATTCAAAGTGTATCTATCTACTGCTACTCTGCAGTGGTAAAGAGTATCAAATACCACCTCTAGCTCTAGGGCTAGCTAAGGTACAGCTGCTACTAGTAAAGGGCTGTTATGGACAGCGATACAGCAACCTGTAGATGGTGTATATCAGGAATCTTTCGAGAAGGAAGTCTTCAAATCTTCAAGTTCCTAATATTCTAGTATTTGGAGACCTATAATAATCCATTCCGAGTCTATCTCCTATCCCTGTATTTAGATTCTACACTACTAGTAGAGAGTATCAATCCACCGCCCCCGACCACCGCCAAGCCCCCGCATCATTGGCCTCCCCCGCAGCTTCTCCTCTTTCATGTTCACAACTTGAACCAGAAGAACTTGAACTTCATCATGGGAGACTTTGGCCCTGTCGTACAGCCATTACAAACTACACTAACAGGAACCCCTCACCCTGACCCCTCTTCCAGCGAGATATCCGTCCTGGTAACTGGCTTCGGCGTAAGTGATCTACACTCGGATCTCTCATGATCCCGATCCCGAACATCGCTGACCTGATCGTGTAACTCCAGCCCTTCAAATCCAACCTCGTGAATGCTTCCTACCTGATCGCCTCATCGCTTCCTTCCTCCTTCACTTTCCCTTCTAAGGACGGCTCCTTCAACCGCCGTATCTCCCTCCATGTCCACCCCACTCCGATCCTGGTAGCATACGCCAGCGTTCGGGAACAGCTACCAGCAATCCTGAAGGAGTACGCCGGTGCGCACGGCGGCCAGCGTCCAGACCTCATTATCCATATTGGCATCGCCGCGCCACGCCTATACTACTCAGTGGAGGCGCTGGCTCATCGTGATGACTACAACATCACCGATATCAACGGGCGCACGGGCTACGAAGATGGCGAGAAGCGGTGGAGAGAGATGGGGCTCCCATCTATCTTGAAGCCTGGCCCTTCGGGTGGTTCTGCTGCCTCCACTTCGCTCGCGACCCCTTATCCACCGAACGACCAGTTCTTGAAACAGTGGCAGGCTCTTGCGCCACCCGATACTGACATTCGTATCTCCCATGATGCGGGCCACTACCTGTGTGACTTCATTTATTATACTAGCCTGTCCTTGGCGTACCGCGCGAATCAGGACCGGAGCATCCTCTTCTTGCACGTCCCTGGAGCTTCTGAGGATGCCGATATCGAGCGCGGTCGCGCGATCGCCATCGCTTTGATCAAGAGTATGGTGATTTGCTGGATTGACGGGAAGCCACCCGTAACATGATCAGTGCGACGACTGAGCTTCCTTGAATTGATGACCTTCCGCATGCTTTCGTTACATTACGCAGACTCCGACTCTTTTTTTTTTTTCGGTTGATATGTTGTTTTTCGTTCACCCATTCTTTGGGTTTTTTTTTCTCTCGCACATAGTCCTTGCATGGTGTTTATTAGGACCATCTATCTCACAGCATATTCCCCAAATACCAGTTCAATTTTCACAGTGAATCTCGGAATAAATATTATTCAAGCATTAAACATCCTTTTTTTTTCGTATTTATAAAGCTTCTCCATAGGTAATTGTACTTCTTTTTGTCCAAATTCCTACATTTTCCTTCTCATTCCTCAGCGACTAGTCTCGGCAAAGCGACCACTTATCAATCCGCACTTGAACTAGCCGGCTCTTAACAGTTGTTTACTCATGCCAATTCCAAAACACATACTCCGTAGCTTTCGTCCTCTCTCTTCATCCTCCCTTTCAACAATTCCGTTCCTTCAATACACCCTGCAAATGAGAAACCAACAAGGCTCATTACCACAATGGTATATTCAATAACCACCCCTGTGATCCTAGGACTCATCCTACTCGTCCCATATCTATTTTTCTCCAAACCGAAACTACCAAAGGGATGGAATACAACACCACTAAACTCAACCCTCCCCCGTCTCCGCCTACTGCACCCCTGGCGCACCCGCACCAAACAATCCTGCGAAATCGTCTCACTACGAATATACCCAATAAAGTCCTGCCGCGGCTTCGAAGTCCAAAGCACAACGCTAAAAGAGCACGGCCTCGACCTCGACAGAAAATGGATGCTAGTCGACGCATCAACAAACGAATTCCTCACAATCCGCCAAATCCCATCCATGACACGTATCATTACAGCGCTAAGCTCCGACCCCGATCCAGACCTGTTAATATCCATCCCGACAACGAAATCCAGAAGCAAAACGATTCGCATCCCCGCCCACCCCTCAAAGGACTGGCTAGCGAAAAATACATCCATCGCCCCGGTTAAAATCTGGGATAATGACACGGACGGATACATCTATCGCGAGAAAATTAACGCGCCCTTTTCGGCGTTTCTGGGCCGGCCTGTCTCGCTTGTGTATAAGGGTCCCACCCCTCGCGTGTTGAAAGGGAATGGGGCGCCGGAATTACTAGGTCGGGTGCAGAGCACGGGGTTTCCGGACGTTTTCCCCATCTTGATTGCGTCGGAGGCTTCGCTTGCGGAGTTGAATGCGCGGTTACGGAAGATTGACGCTGATCCTGTTACTGTTGAGCGATTTAGGCCTAACATTGTTGTTCGGGGTCAAATGCCCTGGGTGGAGGATTCGTGGAAAACGGTGCGGATAGTAAGAAGTGCTGCTGGGAATGATGTTTCTTCAGCCTTAATGCCGCTTGATTTGGATGTCGTTGCGAGGTGTGCGAGGTGCCAGGTTCCGAACGTTGATCCTGAGACTGCGGACAAGCATAAGAAGCAGCCGTGGGATACGCTTATTTCGTATAGGAGGGTGGATGAGGGGATTAGGTGGAAGCCTTGTTTTGGGATGTTAGGTGCGCCGAGAGATGAGGGGCTTATTGAGGTTGGGATGAAATTGGAGGTTTTGGAGGAGACGAATGAACATCGGTATATCACGGGCTTCAATGCTTAAGGAGGGGATCTATAGCCAGTCCTCGAGGTCCTTTTTAATCGTCGCTGTCTGAGACCCTTATCTTTGCTATGTATTGTAATGCAAGAGTGATGACCTTTTTCAGAGGGCTCATTGCTTACATACAATGACACTGGCATGAATCTTGGATGATATAGTGTTTGAAGGAAGCTATGGATAGGACTTTTGTCTCTAGTGTCTACTTAGTAGGTATCAAATAATCGCGGGCACCGAAATGAATTATTTAGAAAAATATAGAAGACTTCGCACTGGGGTGATTAAATTCCCCTGTTAAATGCAACCAATTCTTCTTCTCGGCCATTTTCATAAAACCTCTCTTCTAGAGACCCTTTCTTAACGGTTTGCTTCTGAGGAAATATTGCGAGAGCGAACGGAAGAGCGACACTCGTGGTTATGAAAACAAGACCTGATTGGTCGATTAGCAGTCATCCATCTCGCCAGGACTAGATCAAGTCTTACCTATATTTGCCGGCATAAGGAGCGAAGGTCGCTTCTTTAGCCACTCCGTTTTCTGTATCTTCAATAGGAGCAGAGATGGCACCACCATGACAGGAATGGCATTGAGCACTCGGCTAGTAGCTGTTTCGCCCACGGCAATGAATGCTGCTTTCGAGCTCTTCCCGAGGCTCTTGTCAGAAACTTCCGTCGTTTCCTGGCCGTCTTCTCCTGTGACTGAAGATACAGGGAACACGTCAATTCCACGACGAATTTCCTCGCCACGCATTAGAAAAACATTCAGTGCTCCAGCACTAGCGACAGCAGCGAATGGGACAAGGCGAGCTAGGATTGTCTTTGTTTGGTGGCTCAGAAACGAAATCCGCGGCACCATGCTATTAAGACCCAGTGCGACGGAGCAAGATGCAGATACAGCCATGAAGTAGGATTTGATCATTGCCTCGGTTGAAAGTGGTGCGGATTGATTGGCATTTGCACTGTTGATAGCAACATTGAGAGACTGGTTTGCAATCTGCCATCCTAGAATTCCCCTCCACTACGCGAGAGCAATTTAGACTGTTAAGAATCTCGCATCTTATAAGCTATAATGATAAACTGACCTTCATTCCAGGAATCAACATTCCGGCTGTGACAATGAGGTTTGAAAACACGTAACATGACATGCGGAAAGGCAGAAGCACTGGTTTGCCAGTATCGGGGTGCAGCGTAGAATCGACGATCTTTTTGGCTTGCCAGAGTTCGGTTCGCATCACTTTGGCGTGGTCGTTTTTATAAATGGTCAGTAGGTTGATCGCATGTTTCAATTCGGCATCGGAAGTGAAGAGAGTCCTTTGAATACACATATCAGCAATTAACGGTCATTTCACAGCTCGTAGGAGCCTTTGCAGCTAACCTTGGATCTGCTAGGTCGGCACATTGGCGGACTCGGCCCCAGTAGGTAGACAAATCATATTGAGAGTCGGGAAGTTGACGAGGTCCCGGAAGTGACGATGCCATTCTCATAGAGCAAAATTGATTATAAGCAAATGGTAGAGGACGCAGCAAGGTATAGGGGATATTTGACACGTAAAAGCGAACCTTTGAAGAAATTTATTCCTCTCTGCATGGATTTTGTTGTGGCGGAGCGGGCCAAAGGTGGATTGCTGCGAAATGCTCTTGGAAGGAGCATTTTCTTCTCCACATCGCTCTCACGGTATGTCCGATCGGGAAATCTTCGATTTTTCGAAGGAAAAACGATGACACAATCGATCAAGCGGTATAGTAATGTAAATCCGATCAATGGTTTGGTACTGGTTTCTGACTTGGGGTTTTAGCGAAGATTGAACCATCTCTGAAGGTCATCCGCCAGTGGATATCTTGATAGCGATCTCCTTTTCCCGGCTTCAGAAGAATGATCAAAATCTCCATTTCTCACGATTTGACAGATTTTTTAACCATGATATCACCCCCGACGCTCAATGTTTCCAGTTCTAGCATATGCAAGTTGAAATTGGTAATTGGGATGAATTAGGATGCCCATCAAGCGGGGTGGCGACTAAGCTAGTCTTGATAACGACGGCGTATGATGCGCCGACAAAGCAATTTGAAGATACGTACTCAGGGCTTGTATTATGATATTATAAGTAACAAAATATATCTACATACTGTATATGATTGCATGAGCTACACTTATCCCTTAGTACCAAATGTCAATATGTGGCCATGAAGCCTTTTGAAATAAGCGCCTTCCAATGACACATACGCCTATGATGACTATTACTGCCCCATCCATCTAACTAGTAAAAGACGGAATACCTAATGGAAGTAAAATTCGATCAGGGTGACACAAGCAACATCACTTAGTTGGTAGCGCATAGAATTTAAGTACGGGGGCATAGCATAAAAAGCAAGACGAAAGGAGCACTGGAGGGCACAATGGCCACGAGAACGGAGAACGGTTGATCGTGCCCAAGTGCGCAGCCTCCAGGGCTCCTCCGACCGGCTTGAAAATATATATAATGAAATGTTTGTAATGACAGATAGGGGAGGCAATATAAATAGCAAGTAATCACTAATTCTCACTTCTTGCTGTTCGTCACTTGTACTACTGTTAGTAGTTACCAGTACCGTACTATCCCTCCGCGGATGTTAAAACATCTTTGCTGGATAAAGTGAATAGCTTTCAAGTCAAGTAATATTCAATTATTCCAATTTATTAGCAAACAAAGAGATTAAGTTCACTTTTTCATGCCTAAAACTCTAGACAGCACCTAGACAATATCCTACGTTTCATTAACAGGGTCCTGTTAAACTGATTTCGACTTCCGCCGTTCAATTAAGCGTGGTGAGTGTAGCAAAAGACGGTGCCGAAAGGGCCAGTCTGTTCAATTTCATGATGGTTAGCTTTTGAAAGAAAATAAGAAGATGGAATGGGCATCATGTACTTGAGTATCAGTAGCTGTGCAGCATATTCCATGAGGTTGAGATGATGCCGGGTTGCAGCTGTCGCCATCAGAGATTTCCTCTGCGAGGCTGGAGTCAGCAACTAGCATCCTGGTTAGTAACCAAGGAGATTTTATAACTTACTACAACCGAGACCATACACAAAAAGATACAGGTTAGGCAAAATTTCTTTATCCGGGACTTCTTCCACAGCACAGCAGAATTGTCTGCCATAAGATGCACAGGTTTTCTTCTGCAACACGCCCGCAGATGTCTCGCTTGCCATACTACTTGCAAGAGCGAGAAATGTTAGCAGATTTTTGTATTGCATGTTAACGGTCGATTTCAAAAGTCTTTGATCAAGATGTTACAGTATTAGAATAGGGTTGAGAACGGGATCTAGATGCGCAATATAAGCTACTGAAGAATGAATTAAGATTTAAGCAATTCAGTTCACGAGGTCATAGACTAAATAATCTCGAGCTCAATAGGAAGGGAAAATAAATCCACATCTAGGGATTAGGTTCATATTGTGTTCGGCAGGCCAGGCCAGGCCATGCCGGATCAAGTCAGATCGATCGCATTCCGCATCTGGACGGCTTCTCTCCTCTCTTCTCTGTTCTCCACTCTCATCCGATCGCCACTTTTCGTTTGTCTCTTTCTTCCACGTAATTTTAAGCGAGTTCTAAGGCAATTCTAGAACCGGCCGAACGAGAATGAGAATGATTCCTTCAGTTTATTAAATATCGCTCTTCGTGTTGGCTCCAGGGCTTCAATCAATATTAGATAAGATGACTATGTCCTTTAACGCTAGGGTACGTATTTATCAGAGAAATTCGGATTCAGTTTATACCTAGGTACTACTAATATTAGGTTTCTTTAAACATTGATTGCAAGTAGCCTTTACTACAAAGCTAAGCATTTTATCATATGATGCGATCAGGGCATGGAAGGCGATGCCAAGCTGTACCGGAACTTTGGGATCTGAGATTAGAACTTGAAGGTTTCCATCCCTTCAAATATAGAAACGCTAGAGGCCCTCCTGCATGCTTGGTATCTTGAGGGGGTTGTATCTCTTGGAGCCCGCATAAGTAACTCTATGACTGGGATGATCTTTCTTTAAACCGTTGACCTGGTTGACACTCCTTACCAGTAGTATTCATAGAATAGAATAGATTGTTGATTCTTAATTTCTTCCACTTCAAATTCCTCATCCTCAGTAGATACCACGCAAGAAGAGATAATACACCATCAGATGGCCCTTCACATGTAATCTGTCACTCAGAACACAGTGCTTACGAGATTGAGACTCGTTCATCGTATACCGACGGAACTTGAACCGACACCGAAAGTTGAACTTTGGGATATTCAATTTACTCCAGAATAGATAGTAGTATGGAAATTTCAAGGCCGCCCAGGTTAATGGAATAATAAACGATTTATTAAAGAGGCGTCTACTCTGTAGGGCTCACGTCAGCCCCTTTCTATTCAGCTTCCGAGAAGGGAAATTGAATTGGAGGCAAAATACCACCCCCACGCCAAAATAGTCCCAGACTAAAATATTACTCAGCTTTTTCAGCTACCCAGAGTAATTCGCGTGTATTTGCGAAAATTAATTGACTATAAATTGCCAGTGGCTCTTTTGTTCAAAGGTTAAGCAGAAACTCAGTAAAAACACTGAAACCTTGGAATACTCATCTCTATAACCTGAAATCATGGCCGAAACTACTAGTATCCACAAGAAAGAAACCATGCGTTCCGTCATTTTCGACGGGCAGCCGTACGAAGTTAATGTGCGCAGCATTCCAAAGGCAAGCATCGTCAAGGAAACAGACGCTGTGGTACGCGTTACAACGGCGGCAATCTGTGGCTCCGATCTCCACAACTACCACGGCGTTTTCGGCAGTAACAAGGTTCCTTACTCTCTTGGGCATGAGGCTATGGGAATTGTGGAGCGAGTCGGATCTGCTGTGGAGATCGTGAAGGTTGGGGATCGAGTCCTCATTCCAGACTGTCCCGATACTGGCTTGCTGGATGTCGAGCCAGAGATAATACCCCCAATAAGTGTTTATGGACAGGGCGAGGATTTTGGGGTTTTGGGAGGTTGTCAGTGTAAGTTCGAGTTCCATCGAGCCATCTAATTATTGCTTGGAAATGTCATGAATGTCTTCACATTCCAAGGATGATGAGCTCTCTAAACGAACCTGAATCTGACTGATTCCCTTCATAGCCGAATTTGTTCGAGTCCCCGTCGCAGATAAATCTTTGATTATCCTTGGCGAAGAGCATGAAAATATAGAAGATAAAGACTTCCTAGTTCTCACCGATATTTTCCCCACTGCCTGGGTCGGAGTGACCTGGTCCGGCTTTGAGGCAGGGGATACGGTGGCTATCTTCGGCGCCGGCCCTGTCGGCCTTCTCGCCGCGTATTCTGCCCTTCTCCGGGGTGCATCTCGCGTCTATGTCGTCGATCATGTTGAAGAGCGCCTCGAAGCCGCAGCCTCTATCGGGGCTATTCCGATCAACTTTACCAAAGGCGAACCATCGGCACAGATCCTTGCCCGGGAACCGGACGGTGTCCAACGCACGGTGGACTGTGTTGGAGAGGAATGCCTCAACAGCAAACTCAAACATGAACAAGCATTCGTCGTGACACAGGCAATCAAGTGTACGAGTGTGGGTGGTGGTGTCGGCGTGATTGGAGTGCACTTCGCCCTACCGACATCCAACGGCGTGAAGCGGGGAAACACCATTTCACCCACGATGGATTTCCCCATGACAGTTTTCTGGGAGAAGAACTTGACGCTGCGCGGGGGTACGGTGGACAGCAAACTATTCGTTGAGCCGTTGCTTGAACTCGTGAAAAATGGCCGAGCCAAGCCTGGCTTTGTTTTCTCTTCCACGATTGATATTGAACAGGCACCCGCGGCATACCGTCGCTTTGATGATAAATTGGAGACTAAGGTTATGATTAAATTCCCTCGCCCCGGAAAAGAAAATGGCCATGTTGCAGCAGAGACTCCGGAGAATGGAGAGACTGAAAACGGGGCGAATTTACACGGGTAAGTGCATTCTGCAAACAAAATATTCAGCTTGCCTTCACATCAGGGCTGACAAGTATTAATAGTGGCCAATGGCGTGGTAAGACCAAGCGCCGTTCGACTTCTTCGCAAGCTGCTCATAAAAGAGTGAAGCATTGAGCCTGCCCAGTGATCTTGGGAGAATGTATCTAGCACAAAGACGCCTGGAACTCACGCGGAGCTGTATTTTATGGAACAAATCGGGTTGAGAGAGACTCTGTATTACTGTTGAAGTGTGTTCAGATATTACTACCTCAGAAAATGACTTTTGTGGGTGGACTCACTTGAATATGACGCGAACCATTGTAGATAGTATTTATCAAGCTCGAAAAGCCTGAATGCGCAGAGGGTTTGTCATAGGTAGGGTCGGTACGGGACGATCGACCACGTTGGATACTTACTCTAGCTTGTTGTAGCACTTTTAAATTACGTGATATGCATATTTCCAATAATTGATGAGAAGTTGCATAAGTATCTCATACAATCTTATCCACGCAATATTTTTCAGGTTAGCGCCACATCTCGATGCTTCCTTCAGCTACCCCGGAATATGCGGCTTGGCCCACTAAAAGTCTTAGTCGACACTATTGATTGTCGCGTGATGCAGGAAATGACGACAAAATTAGCCTTGAAGAGCCCCGGGCCTGTGTATGTACTCCATTTCTAGCACGCGTTGTGACCCACGCGGCACTCTAGCGATGGCTTTGCTGGGGTGCATGACTAGTCTAGGGGAGTGGAAAGGAGCAGATAATATGATTGGCAGAGAAAGGTGAAAGGATCAAGCGATATAAGCTAGCTATTGACTAATAATTCCATCAATCGACTACTTCAAATTTGAAGGCAAACAGGTATACCCTGTACAGGTTCTATGAGAAACCTAGGAGATTCGTTTTCCCATACTTCCGGGAGTAATACGGCACCGGCAGAGAGTAGTCCGGCATCCGAAAAGAATACGGGAATGATCAGTCCAAGTCCAAGTTCACGTCCAAGCGCTGAATCTAAGTTTGCCAGGGGATCCATTTAATTTCACGTGATTGTCAAGTTGTATCTAATGCGATGACAGGAGGCTACGATAAGGCCAGACCCCCCCCCCGCGGCACAGCGGACCCAGCCCCACGGGTGTGGATCGATGACCATTACTGCCTGTCCAACTGGACTCTTAGTATATCCTAGTATAACTAATTAAAAGACTACAGGGTACGGTACAGTAGGTCTTACCTAGGTATTATTGCAGCTCTGCTAGTTAAAGAAGTCGGGCTTTGGGCAGACCCAAATACTACAGAGACCACTACTAGCAGAAGCTACTCAAACAATTCGGACAGTTTCGGGGACACCGAACAGGGCCCGATACTCGGCCTCCGAAGGCAAAAGGCAATGGAAATGGAGCCTGAGACGGAGTTGGGACGGAGAGAGAAGAAAGAGGAACAACCCGAGCCGGGAGAATTCGGAAAGGCGGACGGCGACCGACTGTGTTGCTTATCTGGAGCCAATCAGAGCGCGCATGAATATCAAACTGTATCGTTGAGCTAAACCTAATCCGGATATATTCCTGGACTCTCTGAAGGTCCACCAGTGGCGAGGTTTATCTGTGGCGAATTAGCGATCAAAGATTGTCTGCAAATGATAGAGTCAAGATAAGCTGAGAATCCCCCAGGGAGGATTGCATCCTATCCCCTCAAAGGACAATGGGGAAGAATTACACAGAGATCGGTTAGGATACAGTCTAAGTATCTTCTTGGGGTACTGATGATAGCTTATCTTCAATTGGAGATGGGACATCCCGTGTGGAAGAGGAATCCTCCAGTATAAAATATAGCGAAACCGCCACTGCAGAAGAATGGAGCGATCCCATCTCCAGTTTGATCCAGTCCCAGTCCCAGTTTCAGTCCCAGTCCCAGTCCCAGTTCCTCCAGATCCCCGGACCAATCCTGGGGCCCGTGGATTCACATTAACAAATCGCGTTGAGTACAAGCCAAGCCTGTCGATAGGACGTGGGACCCGGCCCCATCCCCGTTGCCACGGCTGTGCCATCACTGTCGCGATTCATCATGAAGTATTGTGTACTAGCTGATAGCAGGATGGAATAGTCTACATTTTTTGTGGCCTGTATTTTAGGACAATTGAGCATATTTACATCTTGCTATTCTAATCTATACTTGAATTCTCCCTCTGTCTCTCTCTCTCTCTCTAGGCTCTTTCTGTTTAAATACTAATAATACCTTCCCATTGGTCCTCGTCAGCTATCACTACCGCTACTCTAATCGATCACTCTTGGCTTATCCCATTACTGTTGTCATACTCATTTCTCACCCCCATCAGCAAAACCTGACCACAGGCACTGGACTTCAATTCTGAATAACCGCCGCTTCCCCCCGGAATTTTTAAATCCTTGCTTTTGAAGCTAGGGAAAAACTAATCAAGACTAAGGGTAATTTCTTTTTTCCTTATCTGTCCTTGGTTCCCAGTCAGCCCCGTCAACCACCAGTTGGAAGGCTGAGCAGCTCCGATTTCAGGCCGGTGGAGCCCCCGTCGATCCGACTTATCTCTGCATTTTGGGCCCTCCGCAACACTTCCAGAATTCTTTCTTATACCTGGCCTCCCCGTGGCGAACTCGCTTTCCTTCTCCACATTTACTTCTTCAATTCCTCCGACTCGACTCGTCTCTGGAATTTTCCATCTCCAACACCCTTTCAACTTCTCCCGACCCGCCATCGACTCACACCCCATCCACGCGCTCTACAATTTGTACACCAACACTCACGCCCACGCCTTGATTACACCTTAATAGAAGCTAGCTAGCTCATCATGTCGGCGTTCAACGGGAAAGCCCCGTACGCCCCCGACTATGCCTCCTACAACTGGATTGGTGCTCCCGCCGACTATAGCCTTTCCACCAACGCCGACTTGGGCGGTGATTCCCGTGCGTGAGAGCCAGAATGAAGCCTCGCAGCTCCAATTCTCGCCCTACTGCATCGCAACAATTTACTGACAAATCTCCAAAGGCACCGAAAATGTCAACAAATGGTTCCAGTCTGGCGACCAGGCCTATATCATCGTCTCTTCTGCCATGGTCATGGTCATGATCCCCGGTCTCGGTTTCCTGTACTCTGGTCTCGCTCGTCGCAAGTCCGCTCTCAGTATGATCTGGGCCTGTATGGCTTCGTTCTCGGTCGTCACTTTCCAATGGTATTTCTGGGGTTACTCGCTTGCTTTTTCCACCACCGCGACAAACGGCTACATCGGCAATCTACGCAACTTCGGTCTTATGAAAACCCTTGCTGATCCCAGTCCCGGCTCACCCTTGATTCCTGGCCTCCTGTTCGCCTTTTACGAAGTACGAACCTGATTTTCCGATCGAATGATGTACCTCCTTGCTAATCCTCTACCACTAGATGCAATTCTTAGGTGTAACTGCTGCTATCGTCATGGGTGCCGTCGCTGAGCGCGGTCGCCTTCTTCCCGCCATGGTCTTCACCTTCATCTGGGCCACGATCGTCTATTGTCCGCTCGCCTGCTGGGCTTGGAACTCCAACGGCTGGGCCTACAAATACGGCGTTATGGATTATGCCGGCGGCGGGCCCGTCGAAATTGGATCCGGTTTCACTGCTCTCGCCTACTCGATGGTCCTGGGCCGTCGTCAAGAACGCATGATGCTTAATTTTCGCCCACACAACGTCTCTCTCATCCTCCTCGGTACCGTCTTCCTCTGGTTCGGCTGGCTGGGCTTCAACGGTGGTTCTGCCTTTGGTGCCAACCTTCGCGCTACAATGGCTTCCTGGAACACGAATTTGACTGCCGCCTTCGCCGCTATTACTTGGGTTCTGCTTGATTGGCGCCTCGCCAGAAAGTGGTCGATGGTCGGCTGGTGTTCCGGCACTATCTCGGGTCTTGTTGCTGCCACTCCTGCGTCTGGGTTCATCTCCCCTTGGGCTAGTGTTATTTTGGGTGTCGTCACCGGCATCGTGTGCAATTACGCAACCAAGATCAAGTACTGGATTCGCATCGATGACTCTATGGATGTTCTCGCTGAGCACGGTATCGCCGGTATTGTCGGACTCATCTTCAACGGTTTCTTCGGTGACGACGCTATTGTCGGCTTGGATGGTGTCAACACTGGCAGCGGTACCGGTGGCTGGGTCATCCACAACTATAAACAACTCTATATCCAAATCGCCTATATTGTCGCAACAGCCGCCTATTCCTTCATCATGTCTGCCATCATCGCTTATACCATCAACGCCATCCCCGGCCTTAACCTGCGTGCTTCGGAAGAGGCTGAGCTTCTCGGTATGGACGATGACCAGCTCGGCGAGTTCGCCTACGACTACGTTGAGGTTCGCCGCGACTACCTTGCCTGGACCCCCCAGGCCAAGGATCAATACGAAGATGGTCACCACATCCCCGCCAACGAGCGCTACGGTATTGGCGAGCATTCGGAGATGATGCTTGAGGGCCAACCGCCCATTATGGGCATGAACATGGCAATGGGCGAGATCAGCCAAAGCTCTCGCGGAGGCAGCGAGGGTGACATGGCGATCCAAGAAGTCAAGATGGCGCCAGCTCCTAGACAGGTCGCCGAGTCGCACCCCCCCTGACACGCAAATTCGTGCGCCCAGTCCGACCGCGGCACCCATCTTGCGACCTGTCGATGAAAAGGATGTCTAATATATCCCTTTTCCCTTGCCCCTCGACATCTTCTCCTTCCATCCTCCCGCATCTTCAGCCTTCCTCTTCACCTTTTTTTCGCTTTCGCATTTTGTTCGATATCCCTGAGCGTGTTTCTGTTCTTGTCTCTACTTTTGCTCGGAAAGCCTGGGGCTTTTCTTTATTTTCCTGTATACCTACCTACCTGCCTACCTACCTATCTACCTCCGACCTATCTATACCTACGTTACCTACCTTGCCATCCACCTATCATCCGCTCCAATCTACACAACACCCTTTCTCTGCCATCATGCTCCTCATCGCACCGCACCATCTTCGCTTTCTGTCCCTGGTCTTCGCTTCTATAGCGAAACCAATAAGCAAAAGCAATCTCAACCTTTCAAGCAAGGCGTTTTCTTCAAAAATTTGGACCAAACCTTTATGAATCGGGGTGTCAATATGCTTTTTGTATTTTTGGAGTTGGATCATCCCTGTTCTCGCAGTATAGAATATTGATTTTTTTTTTCCTACTTTACTCAAGTTTGTCCTTTCATTGATCGCAACGTATGGTACCAACAATGTAGTCGATTGGTCCATATTGAGATATACCAAAGTAGTATTACCTACTAGACCGAATTAAATTTCTGCATCGTCCAGTCTCCATTGTCATTGTTAATTAATCACAGCCCCTTTGTAGCGACTGTCCAGGTCCAAATTTACTACGGAAATAAGAAAACAGCTCCCAACGCCATCGCCGCAACGGAAATACCAAGCATGGAGCCAAGCCCGCCCCAAGAAGATGAGCCTGGAGATAGTCTCGCCGCATGGTTCGTACTAGTAGGGCTGGCAGCTAATAAATGACAATGTCAATGGTTAGATACCAGGTTTTCACGATCAAGAACAAACCAAAGCAGTCTTTAGAAAGAGCCGACAAGGTCTCAACAAGGTGACCAGCTAGACCAGCAAGGAACTTGAAATGTACCACATACCATCAAAATCAGCCTTCTTATGGACGAGAGTTATCATCGGGTTAACAGCCATGCCGACCAATGTCTTCTTCTCTTCAGCATCAAAGGTTGTCGTAGTCGGTCCAAGGAAGGGTGACGTCGCAGCGAGTGTTTGGAGATATCTCGTCGTAGACGTGCCGTTAATGATTGTCTTTACCGTCGAAATGCCTAGATGATCCGCTTTGGGAACTATCCAGTTGCAGCCCGAGGAGGGTTTGTAATCTGATACCGTGGACCAGCATCCGTATTCTATATCTGCTGAATAGGATCTGAAGGCGGGGGATTGAGTAGTTCAAGTTAGAAATTATTATTATTTGCTCCAACTCTCAATTTCCCTGCCTTCCATGCTCCTGTTTCTTTCTTTCTTTCTCGGCTGAAGAGATCATGCGTAATAAGCAAATGAACAGTAAGTACTTACCTCGGACAACAAGCAACAGCCGTCTCACTCGTTCCCAAAATCCCCAGAAACGCCTCCCCCGCGGAACAATCTCCGCGGTCGTCGTCGGAACAAAAATCCCCGACGTAACCAACGATGTACTATCCGCATCCCCATCCCACGAAGCAAGACCAACAGTCACCCAATCATGCGGACAATAAAGACCCGGCGAATAATAATTCGCCCTGAAGAACTGTGTCGGATTTGTATCAGGCGTTGTACTCGCTTCGACCGTGGCGGAGGGGTAACATTCCCAGCCTCCGATCGTTTCGCATTGGAGGTTGTATGCGTAGATGGGCTTGTTCGGCCCACTGTGTGTTGCGCTGGGACGTGGACCGACCTCGATTTTGTTCGAGGCTGTGATGCAGCTGCTTGGTGGTGTAAATGTTGTTGTTACTGGGCCCCAGTTTTCAAAGGTAAACCCAGATAGCGTGGAAGCGATGGGCATACTTGTGGTGTTGGAGGTTATGATATCCATGATTGCGGTTTGTTTGGGTTCAAGTTGGTGCGGGGTAGAAGTAAGGCTGGTTGAATAATTCTCGAGGCTTCGCGACCTCCGGTTGGCTAGATATTTCTGGGAAACGCTTCTTGCCAAGAAAGAGTTGTATCCTCAATTCCACATATAATTTACTTTTGAGCTCCACACTAAGCATGTTTCCTGGAAGATGAGTATATCGACACACCCACCCCGAAACCATAATTTGTTGCGAAAGCATATAAAGGGCCTCAGGTCAATACGGACCTACTTTCAACATATTAAGGAGTAATTCACAAAGCTCGCACCAACACACACATTCGATCAAATTGGCGGTTTCGCTTATTGAAACCTGAATGGGACTAGGTCAGCTTGGCGCACTAAAACTTCGAAAGGAGCAAAGAGACCACATTCGAACCTTTCAAACATGTACAGAAATCCATCTCATGCCTGTCAAGATGACTGAGACTTACAAGAATGAAAGTTGCGAAATCACCGAAACCATTTTCGTCGCGGCTCAAACAGGTCGCCTGGATCTTGTAACGGCGCTTCTAGAGAATGGAGAAGATCCGAACACCGTGGACGAAAACGGAACCTCGGCTCTTCATAATGCAGCGAAAGGGGGCTATTGGGATGTCGCCCGTCTCTTGCTTGAGAAGAATGCAATCCCCGGGCTCCTGGATGGCAACAACAGAACTCCTCTCCAACTCGCCGTACACAAAGGTCACAGTCAGATTGTCAAATTGCTCCTGGAAAGTGATCCATCTACGGAAGAAACGAAAGATCGGGCAAGAGAAACAGACCTACACAGTTCTCTTCGCATTGCTGCTTTCTTGGGTCACTTGGAAATCAGCAAGCTTCTCTTAATTCATGGTGCGCCTACTCTTTCTGATACAGGAAGCGATACAGCTCTACTTCTTGCTGCTAAGGAGGGTCACTATGAAATATGTGAAACTTTGCTGAAGCATGACATGGCGTTGAATCGATCTCTATGGAGCCGAATTATCGGCCCGAGCTTGGCAGTTAACGGGAAGGATTATAGCGGGAACTCCCCGCTGGCCTATGCAGTGAAGAACGGGTTCGAAAAAATAGTGGATATGTTTTTACGCTACTATCCAAACCTGTGTCAGGCTTGCGATGGTGAGAAAGAGTTGCTTTTTCACGCCGCAGTCCGAGCTAGAAATATAGAGATTACTCGAACATTCTTAAACCACGGAGCAGACGTTGAGATGAAAGGTAGCTGTGGAAATCGAGCCCTTCATGTGGCAGTTCAAGCTGGATATGCCTACAACTGGTCCTCAGAGGAGACGTCTCAAATGATAAGGCTTTTGATCGAACATGGTGCTTCAGCAAACTCGCAAAATGCAAATGGCAGAATCCCCGAAGATAGCACCATCGATCCAAAGCTCAGGACATTATTACGCAACTATACGAAGACACAATCAAAGAGCAATCCAGTACGCTCTAATATAGTCCCGAAGACCATGAACCCACCACCTGAGTACAGTATGAAGGCATAATATCATGTATCCTAGACAAAAATTCATCAATTCTTGAGAAAATGAAAAGTAATGTCTCGAAATAACGAGTAGATATTGAACGGGTTCGCAGATGGCCTTGTTGGTGCAGGTCTATCTAAACTTCTACCAAAATACCCGAGGCCCTTAGATACACCATCCTATCACGGCAGAGTTCAATCAAATTTAGTACTTCTCAAACAATACCGAACGGTCTTGGAGGCCGCGTTCCCAAATAAACAGGTCCAATATGCAGCTGCAGCGGTCTTGTTCCATTTTGATCTACATAAACGAAACGTCTTTGTGTCAGACGATGATTCCTTAATAATAACCGGTATCATTGACTGGCAGTCGTCTAGCATAGAACTAGCCTTCTGGTACGTAGATGAATTTGCGACTTCGCGACTTGTTTATCTTTGTCTCAATCGCCTGCCCCATGGTGTAGATGATGACGATTTATGCGCACAAGCCTACGAAGTTTGTACTGAATTGCTATACAACATGGAAAGATAAGTCTGTCACTTTTCGACATGAGGTAATCCAGACTTCAAAAAATTTGGGATGCATTCGGATATTCCGGCTCGGGTCTATTCTCTCTGCCAATTGCGGAAGGACCGGATCTACACCAGAAGGAGTCGGAAGCGGGCTATCTGTGCCTGGTTTTGGAGGTTGATATCCAGTGTGGGGCTTTTCCAGCAGGAGCTATAATATATTATAGGATGAGTACTTACGAGCCCTTATCACCGGGGTCTTCTCTCGAAAAAATGTGTTGACGTCTACCTTATGTTGCACAAGTCTTTTGGTGAGGTTAATATTATTGTTTATAGTAGTGAGACTAAGTAAATTACTATTTTAATATTCAATGTTAATTGTAAATATAGCTAGGTCTAGTCTGGCTCTGAGATTTTGATATAATCTTGTAAGATTAAATATCTTACTACTCTTAAGATATACTATAACTCTGTATAAGATTAGAATCGTTAGACTTTGTAAACTGCGGACCTGTGAATTACTGTATCCGGTTAGCTTTCCCTCTTGGCGAGATGCTTGGAAAGGTCTAGCATGGCTGTCAGCGGGGAGTATGATTAGTATGATTAGGTTAGAAGCTGAGGGTTCCGAGTCTCGTATTTAGGAGCTGGATTTGTATTGGGCTTTGAGACCGGGCACTGAGACCGGGCACCAATCGGATGAATCTCGTATAAAGTAAGGTAGAGACAGTGACTGGAGAAGAGTAGATGTAGGTGATATAGAAAATCAGGCTTGGTTGAAGTAACCTGGCTTCAAACGAGTGAACTCGAGCAAGCAGGGAAGAGCAAAAATGGTAGACTGATCGCATAAATGGATAAGTATATGCAATAGGACAATGCAAGAAAAGAAAAGTGAAATGCTAAGAAAATATGCTTTATACAATAGACCAAATCACCAAGTCAACAGCTTAAATCTACCCCCGTCTAACCATCCCCCTAACACGAATCCTCTCCTCCCGACTCAATTTATCAACAACATCCGCCGCCTCCCCACCATGAAGCACCTCATCCCACTCATCCTCATCCATACTCATAACAAGCGTCATCTGCACACACCTGACAAACGCCTCACGATGCCTATACCGTCCCGTAGCCCCACCAGCTCCAAAACCAACATCCACAGCCGCACTAACAAGACCCGAAATATCGCGCTCCAATCTCGCCGCGCCGAGCGGGTTCACTCGACCCTGGTAAGACCAGAGTCTCTTCTCCAACAGGCGGGCCATGTATGCGATTGTCACTGTGAGCAGGCGGGCGAAGGCTTGCTGGGTGAGGATTCGCGCAATGGGCAGGAGAAGGTCGGACCAGCCTGTTGCAAAGCGGGGGCGGACAATTTCCTTGGTGCTGCGGTTTTCGTCGTATTCTGTTTCTTCGGTGGTGGTAGGTTGGTACTCTATATCTCTAAATGCGTCGGCGAGGATCGGTCGGAGACGTTGTTTGATCACGTTGTTGAAGACGACTTGGATGCCGTCCGAGAGAAGCTCGTTGACCTTTGCTTCAAAGGATGTGGCCAATGTTTGCAAGGTTTGCGCGACGCGTCGGGCGGAGCTGGGGACTGGGAAGAGCGAGCGTAGGTGTTCAGAGACTGGCTCGGTAGATTTGTCGCCACTGCTTTGCGTTGGTTGTTGTTGTTGCTGTGTGCCTGTGTTGTTGGCTACGATGCGACGGATATAGTCGATGGCGATATCGAGGTTGTTCATTTGTACGAGGAAGGCGATCACGATTTGTTCGGGCGGTTGGCCGCCTTGGACTGCGGCGCGTGGGTAGCATTCGTCGCGCATCTTGCGCTGCGTCATGCCGATGAAGTCGGAGCCTAACACGCGGGAGAGGGTCGGGACGACGTTGGTTACTACACCCTCTTGCGAGGTTGCGAGAGACTGTTGGATGACCTTGTTGACGATGTACATGATGTCGTCGACGGCGGATGTAATGTGAGGAGGTTCTGACTTCAATGGTTGACGCATGTTCAAGCTCAATCCTGATGGCGACTCGTCAAGCTGGAAGGCCTTCTCTACGGATCGGCGGAAGAAAAAGGTTGTCATAGCATTGAACGGCCCGACCAGCTTGTCACCGACTTTCTGTGCAAGCGACGATTCTGATAGGAAGGCAGGAGGAGCGAAATGCGCATCATCTTCAGATCCCTCATTTTCAGCAGGGGACTAAAAGTCACTCGGTTAGTTCATTCTCTATTGAGGATGGGATGTGGAAGCATTTCTCTTACATTGCATGTATCCGCCAAGAAGCGGCAGTACAGCGACCACCGACCCAACATGATTGCCATCTCGCTGAGAAGGCCATCGATTTCCTTCATATCAACGCCCTCATCTTCGGGAGTCGGATCCGCCCCAGGCGCCGGCGAATTAGAGTGCTGTTGACCCGGGCGCTGCGCGGGGAGGAAGCTCTGAACCAGGAAAGTGAAAGCGTAGGATTTGATATCCATGAGTTTGCGATCAACATGGCGCTCATCGCTCCACGTATCCAAGATAATGCCACCCTGGACATCAGCCTCGATCTGCAACCGCTCGATAACCCTTCCCATCTTCCTCGGGCCATAGTGGCGTTCGACCAGCCCACCATGCCCATCAATGATCTGGGCAATATGCTCGAACAGCTTTGTCAATGTATTGGCATAGAAGAACCCCTCATTAGCCGTACCCGCGCTCGCGTTGAGAATGCCCCGAGCACGAGCCGCCACGCCTTGACAAACATAACGACCATAAACATCTAATCCGACCTCCGACCGTCCAATAAGCGGAAATAGCTTGAAGAAGCGAGTGATCTTTGCCCCATCACTCTCCTTGACCGCCTTGTCGAATTCGCGCAGGAATAGGCCGCAGAGGGATTCCGCCGCATTGTCCAGTGTCACGCTTGGGGGGGTCCGGCACCTCGGCCGTAGGAACCATCTCTGCAGCAAATGGCCCATTGACGACGCTTGCAGGAACTTGAGACGCCCGATTTAGGTAGCCGGCTGCTGTCTCCCAGTCCTGGGAAGCACCCATTGACCCCGCAACACCTAATGCGCAAGCCTTCAGCTCGGCGACCTGCTCCACCACTTCCAGTGTTGCCTTCACGCGGGCCTGTTCGAGGTCGAGGCGACGGACGGCGCTGGATATGCGATCTGCAGTGCCGGCGGCTTCAGAAAGCATACCATGACTGACGGATCGGGTGGTGCTGGTTTGTGTGCCGATGTGGGCGCGCATCAGATCGAGTCGGCCCAATTCACGGGAGAGGTCCTTTTGGGAGGTGACCAGAGCATCGAGGCGAGCTGTCACAGATGCTTCTTGAGTATGTAGGCGGGATAGAGCAGCTTTGATCTCGGTGACGGAACTGGCATTGAAGACGTCGGATTGCGGGGAGACATCGGAAGGCAATTGCTCGAGTGGAGGTGAGGGGGAGGAGTGCCCATTGGTGGGGATGGTGGTGGCAGTGGCCATCCTGGCTATAGACAAGCCCCCCCTACTCAGAAGAATAAAAGGAAGGATGAAGAAAGAAGGACGAGAAGTTAGAAGAAAGGAGGAAGAAAGGAAAGTCGGGGATGTTTTGATGCCAAATGGCCTGGCCCTTTTGGTGGGCGGTGAAGATGGAGCCTCCTCAATAAAAGAGAAGAAAAAAGACCAAACTCAATGGGAATGGATTATATACAAAGAACTTGGACTGAATTTGTTTGTTGAGAAACATTAGATTGTTGTTATTTTCGTATAAAAGGGAGCTCGCGATTTAGAAGAAAAGGGGATTTGTGTTCGAGCTTTTAGAAGAAATTTGTGGATTTAAAAAGGCAGTTGTGCTCGTCGAGATTGCAACCAAACGTCATTTTCTCCCCATCACGCAAAGTCTCTCTCAACGTGAAATCACCTCGTCTCAGTTCAAACACTCATCCTTTAGCTTTTGTGGCTGCTACACTCCGTCAGAATAGGACACCGCCGCAGACCCCGCCATCGACAGCCTAGGCGCCCTCGTGCCATGGGGAACGAAGAGTCAACTGTATCGGACCAGTCCACTCGGCCTTCTGTGCTGGAGGCGCGCAGCATGGAGGCGGTGGCCAAATACATCAAGCAGAATGATGTGAAACGAATCGTTTTAATGGTATGTCAGATATCCCCCCCCACTCCGAATTGGATGTCTGTCTCATGCAATGCTGACTGTTAATACAGGTGGGAGCCGGAATCAGCACATCAGCAGGAATCCCCGATTTCCGATCTCCAGATACAGGTCTCTACGCCAATTTGGCATTTTTGGACCTGGAGGAGCCGGAGGATGTATTCGACATTGAATTCTTCCGCGAGAACCCCAAGCCGTTCTACGCGTTGGCACATGAGCTGTACCCCGGCAAATTTCGACCCACCATCGCCCATTCATTCATCAAATTGCTCTACGACAAGGGCATGCTGTTGAAGCATTTTACGCAGAATATCGACTGCCTCGAGCGACAAGCCGGGGTTCCTGGGGAGATGATCGTCGAGGCCCATGGCAGTTTTGCCTCGCAGCGCTGTATTGAGTGCAAGACGCCGTATCCAGACGAGGAGATGCACCAGATGGTGGAAAAGGGAGAAGTCCCTCGTTGCGGATGTGGTGGTTACGTCAAGCCTGATATTGTCTTCTTCGGTGAGGCTCTTCCGTCATCATTCTTTGACAATCGCTCGCTGCCGGCAGCGGCGGATTTGTGCATCGTGATGGGGACGAGTTTATCGGTCCAACCGTTTGCCAGCCTCCCCTCGCTGGTTAGTGAGGGGGTGCCTCGTGTTTTGATTAATATGCAACGAGTGGGTGGAATTGGATCGCGACCTGACGATGTTCTTCTACTGGGCGATTGTGATGCTGGAGTGCGCAAGTTTGCCAAGGCGATGGGATGGGAGCAAGAATTGGAAGCGCTTTGGGGGGGAACTGAGCCCGAGGCTAAGATCCAGACCCAGTCGGAGGAGAATGCGCCGCAGGACCGGGACGAACGTCTGCGGGAGGAAGTGGATCGCCTGACATCAGAAGTTGACCGCTCGCTACATTTGACAGATGCTTACGAGCAGCGTGTTCGAGAGAAGCTAGACAAAAGCAATGGCAATAGTGGCAGCAGGAGCAGCCACCAAAGTAACCAACATGGCGGAGAGACAGAATGCGAGACTGTGAGTGGTCTCAGTCATGTATTTCCACACTTGGCGCACCAGGCGCGTTAGTGTTGAGTTGACAGGTAGATTATCATGAAAGAATAGCATAATAAGTTCACCGCTGTCAGCAGAAGTACGTTCAATTGGAGAGCACGGAGTAGAGAGTAAAATAGATGCCATAATATTGACATAATATCCCAAGGGTATCCCAGAATTGTCTCAGAGTTTCTTTCACCTTGCCCACCGCAGCCAAAACAAGCTAAGTCGATCGCTGCCCCACGTCCATCGTCATCCCCACCCTCTCATCCCACTTTATTTCTTTTTCCCTTCCACATTCCCTCTCATCTCATCTCATCTCATCTATCTAATTACTTTCAATATGGTTGGAATTGGTCCTAAGCAGCCTCCTTCCCGCAAGGGTGAGCTTCTCCTTCTCTGCGAGACCCCCCCCTGGCCTACCTATGTCCTTCGCGATTGCTGATGATTCTTATTGTTGCTAGGTTCCATGCACGATCTGCCTCAGAATCTGTTGCAGCAGATCAAGGATTTCGAAGATGCCTTTACCGTGGACCGTGCTAAGCTGAAGGAGATTGTTAACCACTTCGTCAAGGAGTTGGAGAAGGGTACGTTCCTGAATTCTGTGATACATCGAGGTCCGCTGTCTAACAAGGGTTGTTTTCCATAGGTCTGACCGTTGAGGGCGGCAACATTGTGAGAACCCCGCGCATCCACACACATTAGCGACTTAAGATTCAACTTACTGACACCACCATAGCCGATGAACGTTACCTGGGTCCTTGGCTTCCCCGATGGAGACGAGCAAGGTACCTTCCTGGCCCTCGACATGGGTGGCACCAACCTGCGTGTTTGCGAGATCACCTTGACCGATAAGAAGGGCGCTTTCGACATCACCCAATCCAAGTATAAGATGCCCGAGGAGCTCCGCACTGGTACCGCCGAGGAGCTGTGGGAATACATTGCCGATTGTCTGCAGCAATTCATCGAGCACCATCACGAGAACGAGGATCTCGCCAAGTTGCCCCTGGGCTTCACCTTCTCCTACCCTGCCACTCAAGAGTATATCGACCACGGTATTCTGCAGCGCTGGACCAAGGGCTTCGACATTGACGGTGTCGAGGGCCAGGACGTCGTTCCTCCTCTGGAGAACATCCTGAAGAAGCGCGTATGTCGCATCTATACCTCCCCCTCCCCCTTCTCTTATCACACGACTAATATCACCCACAGGGCCTCCCCATTAAAGTCGCAGCCCTGATCAACGACACCACCGGCACAATGATCGCCTCCGCATACACGGACCCCGAAATGAAGATCGGCTGTATTTTCGGAACCGGCGTAAACGCCGCCTACATGGAAGACGTCGGCTCCGTCCCCAAGCTCGCCCACATGAACCTACCCCCCGACATGCCCGTCGCCATCAACTGCGAATACGGTGCCTTTGACAACGAGCGCGTCGTCCTCCCCCTATCCAAATACGACGAGATCATCGACCGCGACTCCCCCCCGACCTGGCCAACAAGCCTTCGAAAAGATGACCGCAGGCCTCTACCTCGGCGAAATCTTCCGCCTGGCCCTAATCGACCTCATCGACTCGCACAAAGACCTCATCTTCAAGGGCCAGGATACTTCCAAGCTCCGCAAGCCCTACCTCCTTGACGCCTCCTTCCTCGCCGCCATCGAAGAAGACCCCTACGAGAACCTCTCCGAGACAGCAGACATCTTCGACCGCGAACTCGGCATCCGTCCTACCGACTGTGAACTCGAGATGCTCCGCCGTCTGGCCGAGTTGATCGGTACCCGCGCCGCGCGTCTCTCCGCCTGCGGTGTCGCCGCCATCTGCACAAAGAAGAACATCGAGTCCTGCCACGTTGGTGCCGACGGCTCAGTGTTCACCAAGTACCCCCACTTCAAGGCTCGCGGTGCGCAGGCCCTACGTGAAATCCTGGACTGGGCGCCTAATGAGAAGGACAAGGTGTCTATCATGGCCGCTGAGGATGGATCGGGTGTTGGTGCGGCTTTGATTGCGGCTCTGACGCTCAAGCGCGTTAAGGCGGGTAACTTGGCTGGTATTCGTAACATGGATGATATGAGGACTTTGCTTTGAGGGAAGGACCCTTTGTTCCATTAGTCCATGGGAAAATACATGATACATGATAGCAAAACATTGAATTTGGTTGTTCGGCGCGATTGAGCGCATTGTTGATCTTGATCCCTTTGGCTTTGTAGATACGGCAATGAAATGCCCTGGACCTACCAATATCACTTCGGTCAAAGGATTGACCAGAGTCAACTGATTTGGTGTTGCTTTAATTAGGCTGTATCTTTGCATCACCTCGATGGACTATCCAGTCGCTCGGTTCAAGACTGTATTCTAGGAAGTGGAGGTAGGAAGTGGAGAGACATGCTGACTTGCCATACTAGTAGTCTTTCCCTTTTCGCGACGCACCTTCCAACTTTGATAATAACATTGAATAATTATTGTCTCGGTAGAATCATTGAGAGGTAATGCCTTCTTGTGGAACGGAATATTTCCGCTCACTCTGATCAATCAGCAGAATGACTGGCGCCATCTCACGTCACTCCAATGGCTCCGTAGCTCCATCCCCCGCCAATGTTTCCTTGGATTGAAGTTCAAGTTGTTATATCTGCATATTCGCATTTGTCTCCAGTCTGTTTCTGTTCAGAAGACTCACTCAACTCGAGATATCAACATGTCCACGAGTACCAAGCAAATTCACGAGCCCGGCACCACCGACGGGTGGCATGGCGTCATACCAAGCACTGAATTCCCCGTCGAAAAAGATCGCTATCATCTTTACATCGGCTACTTTTGTCCATTCGCACATAGAGCAAACTTCGTGCGCCACCTAAAGGGCCTTACCGACTTCATTGGCCTCAGTATCGTGATGCCGTACCCGAAAGGCGATTCCAAAGGCTGGCCCGGATGGCGATTCCCTGCATCTGAAGACGAGTATCCCGGTGCAACAGTCGATCACCTTTTCGGAGAGGACTATCTGCACAAAATCTATTTCCGCGCCGATCCGGACTACAAAGGACGGTATTCGGTACCTTTGTTGTGGGACAAGAAAAGCGGCACAATTGTGTGCAATGTAAGCGCTCTTCCACGCATCGTTTTCTGCAAATGGGCGGTCGGGTTTTTGACTGCTTCTAGGAAAGTGCGGAGCTTCTACGCTGGCTGCCAAAGGCATTTGATCAGTTCCTTGAGCCATCGGTCGCGTCAATCGATCTGTACCCGGTTCATCTACGAGCACAAATCGACGAAATCACACCATGGATGCAGTCCGACGTGAACGCCGGTGTCTACAAAGCCGGATTTGCGAACACGCAGGAAGACTATGACAAGAACGTCGTTACTGTCTTTGCTGCGTTGAATAAACTCGAGCGCCTCGTCGTTCAGAATGGCGGTCCGTTTGTACTCGGGAAAGAAATCACCGAACTGGATATTCGACTGTATGCCACACTGATTCGCTTTGATACGGTCTATGTTCAACACTTTAAATGCAATCTCGGCACTATCCGGCATGATTATCCTGTCTTGAATAATTGGTTGAAGGGGATGTATTGGAATGTCGATGCAGCCAAGGCATCGACGGATTTCAAGCATATCAAGGAAAATGTTAGTCTTGCCAACTTTGTTCAATTCTGTTTTCTCACTCTGATCTTTCTTAGTATACCAAAAGTCATTATGATATCAACCCCAAGGCTATTACGCCAATGGGCCCTTTCCCCGATGTTGAAGAGGGTTTCGAGGATGATTGGGCTAAGTTGAAAAGTGGAGGAGTCCTGCACCCAGCAGTTGTGAAATCTCGAATTTGATTCTTAGGTTGGTAGCTACCTATTTGAAATATAACATGGTACGCTTGCTCCCATATTTTGTGAAAATTTGTTGATGTATGTAGCGGACCTCGGAAGCTACTAGACGTCAATCAGGAAAAAGACTTTTCGTAGTCGCAGCCTTCGTTAGCGTGATGCAGTGATCAGCACACTCAATCCCTACCTTGCTTGCCTATGAGTATTAGAATACAGTTTGGTTGAAATGAATCCAGCCATACAATTATTTCAAATGGAACTATGCCGGTTGAGCGTTTGAGGCATAAAGTACTGGACCGTGATTGGCCAGATGGGCGGGCATCGGAGAATCCACCCACCACGGCCGACTTCTACCTTCCAAATGTTCTCCAGCTCCAACGTCTGGAGCAAGTGTAGTGGTTATGCCTGACGAATTATACCATAATGGTATCCCTAGGACAGATCTCACTACACAGGCTTGTGATATGTGCCGTAAACGCAAGGTCAAATGCCATCTTCTCCCGTCACAATCCTCCCCGACTCCATCACCCTGCCAGCGCTGCAAGAGGCTGAACCTGCAATGTACATTCGTTTCTCCATCAAAAACACGCGGTCCGAAGAAAAGGTATGATCTTATTGGGTGAAATAGAGAATAAAGACTAATAACGCCCGACATGGCTACTAGGATGAACCCACAGGAGCTACATTCCCCAAAGCTCCAAGATGTGACCGATGATCTCTACAGTCGAGAATTATTCAAGCTTTTAATGCAAGACTACCTGGATTATCTATATCCATTGGTGCCAATCATTCATCGCCCCTCTTTTCGTGATGCCCTGCTAGCTGATCAAGACTGCGAGGATGAAGGCTTTTGCGCCGTCACGCTTGCCATCGCCGCGCTGGTCGTGGCGACTTTGGCCAGCAGATTCCCGGTTTATAAAAGCCATACACAACCACTGAAATTTTCTTCTCGAAAGGAATTTGTTCATTCCTGCTACAAGAAAGTCTTGGCCTTACGGAGCTCCTCCTATTTTGACCAACTCAATTTTCAAAAGTTTTCCATACCATACCTCTTCTTTGCCGCTTTCTTACAGCTTGGCGACCACAATTGGTCACGAATGTTGAGCGTCGAGGCCATGCAGATCGCGCGGCTACTCAATCTCCATCGCATCTCCGATTATGAAGGTCTAAACTGCATTGAGACCCAGCTCCGCAAAAAGGGTTTCTGGCTAGTATTCTACTGCTATGTGTGAGTTATGGATACCTCCTTCACATCTTTGATCGAATTGTAGCTGATAGGACCGCTTAGCCATGCCAGCTTACAAAATCTTCAAGGGGAGCGACTCACATACTTGGACCCGGTCGTATTACAATCAGTGAAGGCGGAGGATCTCATCCCCCTGGAGGTTGACGATGAGTTTATCTTTGAGCACGAGGTCGTCTTTCCACCCAATGCGGCCCCCTCTCTCGCCTCCGGATTTATTCTACATTCTCGCATCTTTTGGGCCTCGATCCGAAGTCTTGATTCAAATACGACTGAGCATGAACCTTGTCCGTGCCTGCGAGTGAAAGATTTCGACGCTCAAATAACATATTACCAAACCCGTCTCCATGACTTGAAGCACCTTCTAGAAGATGTTCCGTCCATTTTCCAGTCCTGGGAGCACACAGATGAGGCCTCGACTACCGGGGAACTAGACGACCCAGACGCAGTGCGATACTCGCAGTTTTCGTCAATGAGAGTGAATATACACGTTACTCATCTGTGGCTACAGAGCCTCGTCATGGATCTATTGGAAGCGGCACAATCTCACTGCCAGGCTTCTTTCGACATACGATCTTTGTGGGCTGATCGGGAAGCGTTGTCTCGTCGGCTTCTTCTTATCATCTTCAACTCCCCGCCCCCGGCTCTGGAAGCGAATGGGCTGCACCTTGCGAATAAAGTCCGAGATATTGCAGCAAGTCTGCTGTCTTGCCCATTACATCCAGATGATCCGATATCCAAGCAGGTTGCCGACTACGTCCGGCAATCTACGGACATATTATCTCGACTGGATAGCAGTGAGGGAATTAATATAATGCATCTGCCAACCTGGGTGGATACAGATCGCATTCCTGCCAATGCAGGTGGGAGATAGATGTGAACCTTGGAAGGCACAACCGAGGTAGACAATGAAATTTGTATTTTATTTCGCTTTCCTCAAACTATGAGGAAGAATTTCAAACAGACTCATGATGAGCAATGTTTGATTTATCGACCTTGATATCGCCATTCCCAGTAGCCATTTCGGCAACATCACTGGGCAATCCCTCGGGTCCATCGAAGATGACCGCAATCTCCTCAAGCGAATAGCCCTTGGTCTCCGGGTAAAAGAAGAACGCAGTAACAGCGAATACCACAAGCACCACAATAAATACAATATAGTATCGCCACGCAATCGCAGCCAAAGCGATTGGGTTGACGAAGGTGTTGAAGAACATGCCGCAGATGGTCGAAACCCAGGTCACGGTGAGACCGCGTGATCGGAGACGGTAGGGCCAGATTTCGCAGGGGTATGAGGTCAAAAATGGTGTTCTAGCAAGCGAGGGGTGGTCAGAAAAATGAGAGAAGAGAGGGAGACGTTCTTTTGGGCGAAGACTGGACATTGAACTTACAGTGCGATACAGTATCCAGCGAAGAAAATGAAGAGGAATGGGATCACGGCACCGCCAGTTGCAGTGTTATTCGTCACTGCAAAAGAGCCCGACAGTGCGGTTACAAGCACATAACTGATGAACATGATAGCGGCGGAGGCGAGGAATAGAGGTCGACGGCCGAGTCGGTCAATCAAGAACGCGCCGAGGATGGCGAAGCATAGATCCCACATTTGCAGACAAGCCGAGATCAGAGTTTGGTCGCGAACCTCGGTGACACCGACCGATGTCAGAATCAGGGATAAATAGTAGGAGATAACACCATTGCCAACCCATTGTCCGAACATGCCCAGACTAATCGAGATCATCAGACGGTGACGGTTACCCGGTGTCTTGAGCATCTCGGCATAGCTTCCGTTGCTATTGGCCTCCTTCTCCGCGCGAATGGTGGAGATGATTTCTTGGAATTCATAGTTGACCAAAGGGGAGTTGACATCGCCACCGGCATGGTAGCGAACGAGGATTGCGCGAGCCTCTTCTTCTCGGTCCATGGAGACTAACCAACGCGGGCTCTCTGGTGCCATGAGGAAACCTGGAAGACCGACGAGAGGAACCAAGACTTGCAAGAGAGATGGAAGTCTCCATGCCCAGGAGGATGTGTATGTTCGTGAAGCGAAGACGACCCAAGCGGCAATTGTGCCGCCAACGTACCAACCCGACATGAAGAGGGAGTTGAGAACGCCTCGTTGGGTGGGATACGCAATCTCGTTGATGAGGAGAGGAACGGAGTTTCCGAAAAGGGCAGAGGCAAATCCCAAGAATAGACGTGCAAGCAGAAAGGTTGTGTCGTTTTGACAAGCGGTTTGCGGGGCGACTCCCAGGGCAAGGAAGATATAGCCAACATAGACGCCTGGTTTGCGGCCGTAGCGGTTGGCA